>NC_141554.1:10905000-12105000 GCF_021556685.1 Rattus norvegicus | reverse complement strand
AATTTCAAGAGAATGGTATCAGGTATGGATTCAAGTATAGCACCCTTCTGAGGAATAAACCTCTCTATGGTTATTCCGATTGTACATCCCTTAAGTCAGCCTGGGATCATTCACTGATCATTATCTATCTGTGATTAAAAGGCAAATGAGTCAGAGAATAGAATTATGTCATGCTTCAAGTCTTGGAGGAGCTAGCTATTGGGGTGCCTGTTATGTCCTTGTTTCCTATGGAAGTATGAGTTGCTTAGCTTCTAACACAAAGGCTACAGTTACAAAAGAATATGTAGCAATTTGAGGATATATGCAATGTAGGGCACTAAATTCTAGTTCCCTGACATATGGGGGGAAATACAAGATTTGTGCAGTTGAGACTTAATGCCAAACTTATGATTCAATTTGACACTCAGAATATATTATCTAGGCGGCTTATTGTAAACACACTCCAGAGAATACAAGGTAAGCAGATAACAGCTCTGTCAGTGTCTCTCTCTAAACAGAAAACAAGTGAGCACCTGTGGTAGGATAATTTGGTGGCAGAAACAATGATTTTAAATGGTTTTATTTTGTTTTTAATTGTGGTAAAGCCCCCTAAAATAAAAATTTCCTCTTAATCATTTGTAATTGTACAGTTCAATGATGTTCAGTAAGTTTAATGATAGGCAACTGATCTCCAAACTTTTACATCTTCCAGAACCAAGGCTCTGTACTCATTAAATAGGCATTTATTTTTCTCCTCCTCTCCAGCTCCTACCCAGGACTATTCTTCTGTCTGTTTTCTATTAACCTACTTTTGAACCATATAACATTTATCATTTTGATATTGGCTTTGTTCATCTAGCATAATTTCTTCAAGGTTCATTCCTGTTGTGGCATGTGTCAGAATTTCCTTCCATTTTAAGACTGAGTAATATTGCATTATATGCACATACTGCACTTTGTTTGGTCATCTGTCAGTAGGCATGTATGTGTGTTTCACATATTGCCTATTTGAAATATGGTTGCTATTAATATGAATGTACAAATACTTCTTTGAGATCTTGCTTTCATTTCTTTTCGACACATACCCAGAAGTAGTATTGCTGAATAAAGTAATTATTTTAAATCACACTGATCCAGATCCATTGGTAGATAGCACAATATTTGGAGGTATCAGGGGATGTGATGGTTGATTTTCTCACTTTACAGAATCTACAATTACTTGGAAACAAGCCTCTGAGCATGCCTGGGAGGGGTCTATCTTGATTAGGTTAACTGAGGTGCAAAGGCCTATGTTACTTATGGATGGAACCATTCCCTGGGTAGTATAAAGACTGAATAAATGAAGAAGGGGAGCAGAGGAGCAAACGCGTGTTCATCCATTTCTGCTTCCTGCCTATGGTTACAGTGTCTGATGATTTATATATGCTTGACCCAGGGGTGACACTATTTGGAGATGTGGCCTTGTCGGAGTAGGTATGTCACTGTGGGTGTGGGCTTTAAGACCCTCATCCTACTGGCCTGGAAATAAATCTTCTTCTAGCAGACTTCAAATGAAGGTGTAGAACTCTCAGCTCCACCTGCACCATGCCTGCCTGTACACTGACATTCTTCCACCTTGATGATAATGGGCTGAACCTCTGAACCTGTAAGCCAGCCCCAATTAAATGTTGTCCTTATAAGAGTTGCCTTGGTCATGGTGTCTTTTCACAGTAATGAAACCCAAACTAAGACACAGTATGACCAGATGCTTCAGGTTCCTGTCATCTTAACTTCCCTGCTATGGTGAATTTTTCCTTGAATTGTGAGGTTCTTTTTTCTCTTAAGTTGCTTTTGTCAGAGTATTTTATCACAGTAGTATGACAAGAAACTAAAACACAAAATGGTACAAGAAGTTGGGCTCTTGAAGGGCTAAACCTGTGGTTTGTGGGCCTTTGGAAGCATTATTAGGCTGGAATGTAGCAGAGATTGTTATTTGGGGCCACAAAAGACACTGAAGACAGTGAAGCAGAGCTTAACTGGTCATTCTGGGAGCTTAGAGAAATGCAGATAATGGATTCCAGCTCATTGAGTTTTAAAGTAGAAGACCCAAGGATTGGGCTAGGGTCCACTCATGTGGTGCTTTAGCCAAGAATCTAGCTTTTTTCATATTGTGCAGTGATTATCTGGATGAAATGAAATTTAAATATACTGAACTAATATGTTGGACAAAGAAAATTTGAAGACAGGAGGGCATCCCTGCCAGTACTGAGAAAACAGTTATTATTGTTAAAGCGAGCAGCATCACTGAAGAGAAGCACCCCCGCCCCTGTGCTGCTCTGGGACTATAAAGATGTTTCAGGGGAAAAACTCTACCCTTCAGAGGCTTCATATTTTGAAGACTTGGGTTAATTTAAAGGAAGAAAGCCTAAGGCAAAAAGATTCCCTGCTTCTCGAAAGCAATTTTCTAGGAAAGTCTTCTCCCAAGGTCAGCACACAGAAGCTCATACAGCACTCCTCCAAGGTGGTTAGCAGGAGAACATGGTAGCATTGTCCACATGGTGATAGTTTGATAGGCATCAAGGATGAAAATACAGAGGGTCATGACAAACAGCTCAGGAAAGACAATGTATGGCTGGATTGGAATCTTGACAAAGAGACTATCAGAGGCAATTTCATGAAACTGTGACGGTGAATCCTAAGTTTCAATGGAAACACTGGGATATTGAAGATGATATTTCCACCAAAGAAGGCTATAGACATGGAGTGCACAGCTTAACCTAGAAGCTGTATATGTTTCAGATGGCAGGGATAGATGAGTAGTGCTGCTCAAGCCCTCCTTTTCTTTTTGTCATTTTGTTTGTGAGCCTAGCTTTTAACAGCTGAGCCATTGTTTCATCCCTGTTCAAGTTTTTTTTTTTGACTCCAATTGATTTGATTATATTATGAGCCCCAGATGCAGACACGGAAATGCAAGATTTGATATATTCTTTGGTAAGTTTTGGTTTTGTTCTAGTGTGCTCATTCCTTCCTATGTACTGATTCTTCGTTTTAAAATAGGAATGTTTGTTCTTTATATAACTTAGAAACAGGATCTCACAATTAAGAAACTCTGGACTTTAAAGCATCATAATTGTTAAAGACTATTGGGACTTTAAAAGTTGGACTGAATGCATTTTGTATTATAATGTGGTTATGAGCCTATGGAAACAGGGGTAGCACTTACGCTTATTACATTGGTGCTCAAGTTGACAAGGGGTGGAGTTGTGGTGCTCATTGTTAATCATGAAATTGATATTACCTGGAATCACCTGGCAGCCATGCTTCTGCACTTGCCTATGCAAGATTTTCTTTACTGTGTTAATTGATATGGGAAGACCCATCTTACTTGTGGGCAGGAACATTCCCTGGGAACCGGATGCTAGACTATATAAATAGGAAAGGCAGCCTGAGAAACAAACATGCATTACTCTCTACCTCTCAGTGATGGATACAACATAACCATCAGGTACCACCCTGATTTTCCCACCATGACACCTAGAACCAACAGCTAACACAAATTTTTCCCATAAGTTGCTTTTGTCTGAGCATTTTATTGCAGTAATAAGAAAAGGAATCAAGAAGAGGGTCTATTAGGAGCTTAAGAATAGAAAGAAAGACTGTAAACGTACTTGCTTTAAAAAAGTATAGACTATATGCTTGCAGTCGCTGAACATGTGGCCTTCCAAATTGGAAAGACACAATTATTGATTAAAACAAGCATAAAGACAAACCCAGTAACAAAACACACGGGAATGAAGTCAAATGAAACTAAACTAAGTATACAGAGGACACGAAGAAGAAATGGTGATCTTCTAGTTATTTTTGGAAAGTAAAACATTCAAGAGACTGTTTATTGGTTTGTAACTCAGCCTTTGGAGCAATGAAAAAGAATCCTCTGTGGCAAGATAGCAATCTCCAGACAGGAACAATGTTCCTGCCGAGATAGCACTACATCAGCCTAAAGTAACCCCATGGAGAATATGGCTATGTTCAGTGCTCAGACAGTCAATCCTAATAGGTTTACCAATGAATCTTCGAATTACAAAATGTTCAGTCCTAGTATATGCTATAGATCATTTAATTCAGGTTGTATAAATAAAAGAGAAAGACTCCAAGAACTAAATATGTTAAAGGACACTCCCACAACCACAAAGCTAGTTTGTGATAGTAGTAGGGTTAAATTTTTCTGTGCTAATGGTCAGTTTGCTAATATCCTCAATGGTGTACTCGTGGCAGCAACTTCACAAATAATTCACAGTAAAAATAAAATAGTTTCATCCTGAAAAGGCATGTACTTCTGGAATATTTTCTGTGATAGGCTATCATTGATGCTGTCCAACTGCACTAGTTTTACCTGAGGTCTCAGTAGTTAATTTTTTAAAAGACAGATTAACATGTTGGATGGCACCAGGTAGTTAGAAACATTAAGGTAGTAGTAAAGGCCTCAAACAGATGTGCTAATATCCTTCCTGTCCATTAGGCTTATTTGGGTCATTAATACCTAAGGAAGTTCCTGGAAAAATGAAAACATATACTCTAAGTAGGATTTTACATGGATTGGCAGGAAATAATTGATCAGATTACCTAGTTACCTGTAACCTTTCTAAACATGAATCTCCTGGCAATGAAAACAGGGTTTCAGGATCCAGATGTTTTCATTGACATATAATAGGATTAAGGAGATGTTGCTAAGGGAAATATTGTTTGGGTTTCTAGGAAGAGGAGAGAAAGCACTGGATAATGAGTAAAGAATGTCTAAAAGGAGGTTATAGGATCTGAGGAAAATTCATTTGTTAATGACTTTAGCATGAAGAGCTACTAAAGATACATTGGTTAAAAGATGAACATCCACATGACCCATACTATCTGGAGTGTGAAATAATTTTTCATCATCTAACAATCTCTAAGACAAAAGAGATGGATTTGCAATGTAAATCTTTAAAAACTGAACTTTGAGCTGCTCCTACAGCTGATTAAGGGGATGGAAATATAGGTCTCCCCTGTGTTGCTCATCACAGATGAGGGTGGCAGACACCCTAGTAATAGAATGCAGGTTAAAAAGAGGCAGGTATTGCTAATCTGTTACTGTGCACATGCTCACAGAAGTTACACCAATATAAAAAAGAACACAGAAAAGGCCAGATGGCTAAAGGTTAGATAGCTTCTTCACAGGAGACATGGAAATGGAAGGGTAGTGCTTAGGAACTTTACTACAAACAAAGGGTGCTTTAATAGTCAGTCAGTCACCCAGGTAACCTCTGAGGCTGTCCTTGGAAGCTTAGATAAAATTCTGTCAGGGTGGGGTGACACTTTTAGTTTCCCGTCTTCTCTGATAGTTAATCTTTCCTGGTTATTTGACAAGATTTCCTGGTGGGGGAGTTTAAGACAATTACATCTCTTCTGGAAGAAGCTTTTTTTAGTCAGATAAAGGAACTTCAGAGAAAGCCTCTCTCATCACTTAAGAGAGAAACAAGGGAATGTTCCAGAAACTTTGATTCTGAGCCTCAACACTATTGTAGTGCTGCTACATGATAATGAAAAGCTAACTTGGCTAAGATAACCATGTATAGGGATGGGAAAGAAAAATAAAAGTGAAAAAGGTTCTGATAGTCTACCAACAGTGGAGTCACCCAGTGACTACACAGTTAAAACAGATGCACATTGAAATTGATCTCTTGGCTGAATAAGGGCAGAATGAATATTTATTTTTGTTACCTTATCTTTATTTTTCTATTACCCATGTGCTAAGTATTGATTCAGCCATTAGAGGTCGTGGGGGTTCAGATAAGCCTAGGGAAAGCCCATAACAGAGGTAGCTATTTTCCATTCTCAGCCTAGTGCATGTGTATTTTGTCTTCCATGAGGCTATGTGACTGATTCCCTCCTCCCAACTTCCTACACCCAGGAATTTTTAAAGATGCTGGAATCTTTGAGTATAGTCACTGAGGGACACATTTTCACATCTTCTGTTTGTATGGAGAATTTGCTCCAACAAATTATGAAGCATTTGAGAATGGAAATTGTCTTTTGGATATATTTATGTGTTGCAGTGTCTGTTTACATGTAGTGGCATATGCTGGTAATCCTGTCACATTGGAGGTTGAGGCAGGAAAATCTAGGATGTAAAGCCTGCCTGAGCCATATAGTAAGATGCTTTAAAAAAAGCCCCACTATGTTCAAAATATTTACAAGAGCAATGTATTATATAACAGAAACAAGCAAAGGAGGATCACAGTGTTTTTTAATTATTTTTAATTGTGTTATATGTGTTTATAGCAGAGAAGGCATCACATTCCCCTGGAATTTGAATTATGTAGAAACTAGACTCAGATCCTCTACAACAACAGGAAGCACTGTTAATCACTGAGCTTTCTCTCCAGCCTAACTGTCCTTCCTCCTTCCCTCCTCCCCTCCCTCCTTTTGTTCCTTCCTTCCTCCCCTCTAAAACTGGTCTCTTACTCTGGAACCCAAGCTGACCTTAAAATTCACAACACTAACTCTACCTCAGCCTCTGAATGGCAAATGTGAGCCACAATACCTGGCTTTAGCTCACAGTTCCAGAGAACTCAATCCATCCTTGGGAAGAGAGGACATGTCACATCATGGTAACAAGGAAACAGAAAAAGGGCCAGAGAAAGATATATCCCCAAGGACATGTCTTCAGTAGTCTACCTCCAGTTAGGACCATCTCCTCCTAACTTTCGTCACCTTCCAATACACATTATGATTCAGCAAGGGATTAATCCATTTATTATCAACCATTCTAACAATCGTTAGGGAGGTTCTCACAGACATATCTCAAAGTGGGCTTCATTGATTCCCTGTGTGTTGGTTAATTAAAACAAATTACATCGAAAATCAAGATCAGCAGCTATCATGGATACCATACCTTTGCTGCCTTAGAGAACTCCTGATACCCTTTTCCTCTGCCCATTCCTACTCCTTTCCCACTCACTAACATCACAATAGATGGGCATCATGAGAATTTTCTTTATGAAGACTCATTTCTGAATATTGCTACAACAGGATTAAATAATTTCCATTATCACTCACCATTTTATATTTGAGAAAAGTGAAATAGAGAGAGGGAAAATGAAATGTCCCAGGCTACAGATTGAGTGAAGAGGTGGGAATCACATTTGTCTTATAAAACTTCAAAATTCAGGTTTTGTCTTCTCGGTAATTTTCTTTAACTCTGGTTAACAAGGAGGCTTATCCTCCCTCTCTTTCATACCCTATCAGGGAGGCCTGAGCTTTGAGGAAATAATCCCTTAAACTTTGTCCATTGACATACATAGAAGGTCAAGGCACAGGCCCTTTGAACGAAGTGCCCTGCTTTGGGCCCAAGGCCTGGAGTCTGGATGTCTGCTCCAGAGTTTCCATTCTCAAGGGATGACTGCCCAGGAGAGATGACCATCTGAGAACAACCTTCCTGATAGTCCTTTGGCTACACATTTTGTTGATTTCCTTAAGTGTGTTTTCTTATGGGGTTTCTGTTTCTTTTCTGGCTTGGTTTGTGACTTTACTTCATTTCTGTTTATTTCTTATTATTTGGCCCAACACATTTGTTTTCATTAGTTTTTTTTTTTTCGTTCTCAGACTCATGGCCTACATGACCTGCGGCTCACTTTGCCATATATACCACCGTGTCTGTGTGTTTTGTCTGAAGTCTTTCGAAACCCAAACTTAAACACTATGACAAGGGGGAAACTGAAGCCTTTCCACTTAGGCAAAGAGAAATTGTGAATGGAATGCACAGGCAGGATTGGAAATCTGTCACCTCAGTTTTTCACTACTTTCTTAAGTGATTAAAAACTGTCATACTGACAACTTTAACAAGAAATTATCTGGGTATAGTGTGTCAACTCTATAATCTAAGCACCAGGGGCTAAAGCAGGATTGCTATGAGTTAAGGCCAGGATAGGCAATTGAATGAAATTTTGTTTTAAAAACTTTTTTTTAAAAAAGTAAAGCAAGTGAACAAGCAAGCAGATATGTCTGGCTCTTTTACTTTGGTGACATAAGGATAAGGCAGAAAAGGCTATGTGGTCACCATCTTAGAGCCTTGGGAACAAGAGAGACAACTCTCAGCTAGTGGAATATGGATCAGCTAGGGCAGAGTCTTGACAGCAGTAGGTACACTCAGTTACCTCCCATAGAAAATCATCTGAATACCACATCTAGTATACTGTATCGATGTATCCAACTTCTAATACAAGATAATGATCTGAAAATTTAAAAAACACAGCTAGTTTGAAGTCTGTCTGGATCTAATTAGTTTTCTCACACATCCAAGAACATATCTGGGATATTTCCAGAAGAAAAAAAATGGGATGCTAAATAATGCAATAGACTGTGGTTTTAATGTGTCTAGGGGAGAAAAGAAGAATCAGATACTGGGCTTCCTGGTTTACAATGGGAAAGATCTCCAAACATGACAAGATTTTCTGAAGAGAATGCCCACTCAAATAGACTGCATACAGTGGGGTGCTTTGCAGCAGGGCCATACTGTTATTGAATTTATTTAGGAGTTTTAATAGTTTTCTGTGCACCAAGGTGTTAGAATGGAAGACATTTAAGCATATATCCTAGCTGTACCTAAGTGATCATTACAGTTTTAAATTAAAATGTCTCTCCCATACTTATGCTGCAAATAAATTAGTAGGGCTATTTTGGAGGGCTTCGACCACTTTAGGGTAATTGGGGCCTGTAAAAGGAGGTGACTGGAGACATGTATTTGTAAGTTATACCTGGTCCCTTCTTCATCCATTGCTTCCTGTCCACCTTGAGGAGGACATCTTCCAACATGTGTTCCTGCCTCTAACATGTTCTGCTCACTTTTAGCCCAAATGGATGGAACAAAAGAGCTGAGAACTACAAATGCTGAAACTATGAGCAAAATAAAGATTTCTTGTCCTTCAATTGTTTTTGTAAAGAATTTAGTCACAATGACAAAGAGTTGTGTCTGACTCATACAATGATGCTGGGTAGTTCAAATAAGAACATGAACCACTTAGGGTCACTTCGGTGCTCAAGTGACATAATGTACATAAAGTGCTTAGTGCAAAACTGAGATATGATAACTTATAAATAACTGTCTATTATTCCACTGCATGAATCTCCAGATGGCATTTGTTAAGCTCTGTATGCTTACAGCCTGTGGAATTTCAAATATCGTTTCATATATACTTACAATAAGTGTTGGAGAAAATCTGGCTTATCATGCACCAAACTATATTTCTAGAAATTAAGTGAAATTTGCCATGACCAAAGGCATATAACTAACTATACAATAAAAATCAGAACAAAACCTCAAGGATCTAGTAGTTTCTCTTCAATTTCTTCTTCTAGAGTCACCATTTTCCCCACACGTATGGTGGAGGGGGCCCAAACACAGAGCCTGGTGGGTCAAGAGGGCTTTATAGAAGTAATGTGAACATCATAAATGGTTCAGTGTATGTAGGAAGGGAAGAAGAAAGACGACAAGCAAAGCTTCCCACATTAAGGTCTTCTTTTCACCTTCTACATTCTTTTCCCTAAGGTGTCAATGTCTAGGGTCTCATGTTAAGGTCTCCACAACTATGAAGCATTTGTGGCCATATGTGATATACAGCATTCCACAACTGAAGAATATGCCAAATGACAAAATAAATCCATTCATATCTGTTATTTGTTTCAATCAGTATTGGATATTGGCATGGTTAGAGTAAAATTCATATAGAGCAAAATTGTTCTACATGAAAGTAACCCCTGATTTATGATGGTTTCACTCACTCTTCTTCAACCTTCAGATGATTTGAACATCATATGTGCTCTTTATTTTTCATATTTTTAATTTAAATCCTCTTCGGGATTGACAATATGTAGCTAGATCCTCTTTCATGCTGTTAGTTAGTGACTGCAGTTTTCAATCAGTCCCACAATTATGGAGGAAACTGTACACAATAAGAGACACTACAGTGTCCTGTGTTGCTAAGCTGTAGTGTGGGATAAGTGTTATTCAATGCATTTTCTTTCATTTATTTTCTTTCTTCCTTTCCTTGTTTTCTTTCTTTTTATTTTTCTCCTTTTCCTTTGAATCAAAATCTCACTCTGTTGTCCTAGCTGGTCTGGAACCTTCTCTGTAGACCAGGCTGGCCCCAAACTCACAGATGCCCTTTTGTCTCTGCCTCCTGAGTGCAGGGATTAGAGGCATGCATCACCTTGTCTAGCTTATTCAGTACATTTTTTAATGTATTTCAACTTACAATGGGTTTTCTGTGATATAAACACATCCTAAGTTGAGGGACATCTGTAATTAATAAATAAGCACTGGAGTGCTAAAAACAACGTGGTAAAATTCACAAGTAGTGCTCAATTTTGGCTTAGCAAGACAACAATTTTCAGACTTTAAGAGCCAGAGTGAACCTGGAACTTACTTT
Source organism: Rattus norvegicus (assembly GCF_021556685.1). NCBI lineage: Eukaryota > Metazoa > Chordata > Mammalia > Rodentia > Muridae > Rattus > Rattus norvegicus. The sequence continues at coordinate 12,094,582 of NC_141554.1, read as the reverse complement.
TAAACCCAAGTTGTTGCAGACTACCCAGTTCTGTTGCACTGTCTTTTCTTAGGCAGGAAGGAGAAAAGATTGATTCTAGTGGTTAAGGTCATTGCTACAATGGATCTTTGGTGTGTTTCTGGGCACTTTTTTTTCCTTTTTTTTCTTCCATTTTTATTAAATTAGGTATTTCCTATTTACATTTCAAATGTTATTCCCTTTTCTGGTTTCCTGTCCATCAGGTCCCTAACCCCTTCCCATCCCCCCCACTACCACCCCCCCCAACAAGCCCCTACACTGGGGATCCAGCCTTGGCAGGACCAAGGGCTTTGCCTTCCACTGGTGCCCAGAGTCTGTCCATGTATAGTCTTTTGATAGTGGTTTAGTCCCTGGGAGCTCTGGTTGGTTGGCATTGTTGTTCTTATGGGGTCTCAAGCCCCTTCAGCTCTTTCAGTCCTTTCTCTAATTCCTCCAACGGGGTTCCCATTCTCAGTTCAGTGGTTTGCTGCTAGCACTGACCTCTGTATTGGACATGCTCTGGATATGTCTCTTAGGAGAGATCTATATCCGGTCCCTTTCAACATGCATTTTTTAGCTTCGTCCCTCTTATCTAGTTTTGGTGGAGATATATATATATATATATATATATATATATATATATATATATATATATATATATATATATATATATGGTCGTTCCTTCAGTTGCTGCTCTAAACTTTGCCTCTCTATCTCCTCTTATGCTCATTGATAAGTGGATATTAGCCCAAATGCTCCAATTAGCCAAGATGCACAGACCACATGAAACTCAAGAAGGATGACCAAAATGCAGATGCTTCACTCCTTTTTTAAAATGGACACTTTTTTAAATAGCATGACTATTTCTTTTGGAGGGAATGCTCCTTCATACCTTTATCTATGTGGGCTTTTAGAGGCCTCCCTTCATGATATCGTAGTCCAGAAAAAGTAAGAAGGCAGTGCCTGGATATGTACTTTCCTGTGGATATGAAGATGCCTCAAGGGAAGTTCATTCCTTGGAACTATTTTTAATAATCTGAGATGTAGGACTTTCATCAAGCCCTAGGACTATAGGAACATAAAATGGCCAGGCTTCTACTGGAAAAAATCATTGGGTAACAATGATGTAGACATAAAGAAGGTATAATGTGGTCCCACTGGAATTGGCCTCTCTGGTCTTAGCTATCCCCAGGGGCAACTTCATCCCTGTCATTGCTTCTGAAGCTAATGTGAGTTGTATTTATGTCCCTTGAACCATGAGTTCTGACTACTATGGAGGGAAGTTTCAAGTAAGTTCACTCATACAAAGCAATTTGATAAGAAAAGGACAACAGACATAACATATTACCTATCCACTAGAGAAATTTTCAGAGAAATTTCTTAGCCAAGCAATGAAAACAAAACAAATCAAAACAAAAGGTAGATTAGAGTTCCTTGACTGTGAGCTGGACTTCTCAATGAAACAAATTTGTATCTATCACCTCTATACGTATTTGTACTCCTTCCCCCACGGTATTTTAGAAGGTATTTTAGAGTTTCAAGGCTCTTGAAACTGAGTAGAAACTATTTTCTAAAGGCTGTACGATACAACTAATGCTGATGATGGTGCTGGGGCCTCATTTCCCCAGAGCTACTGGCTAGTTACATGTTGCTATTTCATCTCTGCAAGTCATATATACCGTCTAATATTGGTATCATATGAATACAGAAGAAAGAGTGGAGTTAGGAATATTCTGTTGAATCACATGTGTAATGATCCTGGTGCAATAATGCTCTGATTAATACTCAACCCTCACAAAAACCATTAAATTAACTAACATGTTTATTGACTGACTTACTGATATACAGATGTTATAATTTAACTTTCACATAACTCTCTCTCTCTCTCTCTCTCTCTCTCTCTCTCTCTCTCTGTGTGTGTGTGTGTGTGTGTGTGTGTGTGTGTGTGTGTGTGTGTGTGTTTTATAGGTTCTCACTATGTAACTTTGGTTGGACAATATTTGTTCTGTAGCCCATGTCTACCTCAAACTCATGGAAATCATCGTATCTTAGTCTCATAAATGATAGAATTAGAGATGTGTTCCACTAGACAGTCCTAGTTTTCATTAATTTAGAACATGTCCTTTTAGAGATAATTCATTGTATTAATACAGGAGCCCTCTGGTGGTCAAAACCACTTCTAGAACACAAACAATGCATTACCTTTATTTAAGTGTAATAAAAATTTCTATAAGAACATAATGATTTCCACCTCACACACAAGAAATGATAGGTTTACATATAGCATTATCGGGTAAATTATGTCCTCTAATTTTCAGATGTTAAATTCCTAATCCTTAGTATATCAGAGTATGACTATTTGGAGATGGGTTCTTTAAAGAGGCAATTTCCTAATCCAGTGTGATAGATGCTCCTATAGGAAAAGGAGGTTGAGATATAGACATGCACAAACAATGTGAAGATATGGTGGCCATCTTACAAGTTAAGGAGTCCTCAGAAGGACTCAACTACCCCTGTAAACCGTTCTACTATTAAACTGTGAAAGTGTATATAAATATCTTTATTTCAGACTTCCAGATTCTAGAACTGTGTCAACACCAATTTCTATTATTTGTTACTGTTCACTAAAATTACTATTCACCTGGTGTACCTAACACATACTGACATAGATCCTGGTTAATAGATGACATCAGTTTTGGTTTTTTGGTTTTTTTTTTTTTGTTTTGTTTTTTATTAACTTGAGTATTTCTTATTTACATTTCGAGTGTTATTCCCTTTCCCGGTTTCCTGGCAAACATCTCCCTAATCCCTCCCCCTGCCCTCCTTTATGGGTGTTCCCCTCCCCATCCTCCCCCCATTGCCGCCCTCCCCCCAACAATCTAGTTCACTGGGGGTTCAGTCTTAGCAGGACCCAGGGCTTCCCCTTCCACTGGTGCTCTTACTAGGATATTCATTGCTACCTATGGGGTCAGAGTCCAGGGTCAGTCCATGTATAGTCTTTAGGTAGTGGCTTAGTCCCTGGAAGCTCTGGTTGCTTGGCATTGTTGTTCATATGGGGTCTTGAGCCCCTTCAAGCTCTTCCAGTTCTTTCTCTGATTCCTTCAACGGGGGTCCCGTTCTCAGTTCAGTGGTTTGCTGCTGGCATTCGCCTCTGTATTTGCTGTATTCTGGCTGATGACAAAAGTTTTTAAGGAAATTGTACCAGCATCTTCACTGAGGTCCATTCAGATATATCCTGGAATGCTGCCCACCATAAGCAGGCTGCAGATGAGTTTCAGATAAAGTGTTTCTTTCTAGAGGCAAGCCATATGATATGTGCCTTATTTCAGGCTCAAATATTAGCTACTAAAAATTAAATTAAGAGAGCTGTCTGAGTAAAGCAAATAGCCTAATGTAGTTCAACAATATTTGTCAAAAATAATACAAGCATCATTGTAAGTAATTAATCCTATGAATGATTCTACCATAAAATAATATTTTCCTAATTTGGTAACTTGCTCACTTTTCTTTCTCATACTTCATAAGAGTCCTCTTTATCATTGGTACTTTCTTATTTTGGCTTGGAAAGATAACAAAGGAAGAAATTGATACAAAGAACATTTCAATCCAAACCTAGGCTTCTTGACTCTCCTTGCTCACTTGCTGCTGCTTCACTGCTTTACATGAGCCCTAACTGCAGAAACCTCAAAGAACCTTTATCATATATTGTAATCAGGGAGATGGCTGCCAGTTGTCCCACTGACTTGTGTTTACAAATGGAACCAAAAATGCATAGCTATTAATCTGTAAAAGTGGACATAAAAGTTTTATGAGAATTGCCTTCCCAAAACATCAACTTGGAGACGTGTGTACAGATCTGAGAAGATTTCTACAAACAATAAGAGGATGAGAATAAGTGAAGAATCTTGCCATCCTTACAATTTCATGTGTTTGGTTTTCAATTAGCACAGCTGACCCTCCACAAGCAAGTCCCAGATTCAAGGTTTCAATCAACTTCGGTTTTGAAAATGGAGTTGTGCTGCTGCTGACTTTATCTATATTATACAAGCACAGACTTCTTTCTTTTCATTATTCCCTAAACAGTATAGTGTAAGAGCTATTTCCATAGCATTCACCACATTGTATTGGGTGTTAGAAGTCATCAATAGAGAGTTTAAAGTCTCAGGAGGATGTATGTAGGTTCTACATGAAAATTGTGTTGTCCCTGTATATAAGAACTTGAGGATCTGGATTTTATGGTAAGGTCCTGGATCTAATCTCCCACAGAGAGTGAAGAATCTTGTATTTAATAAAAACTAGTGTGATTTCTCCACAGTCAGAGAAGAATTTTTTAGGAATTCAACATAGCCAATTCTTAGTTTGATGTTCATCTCTTCTGGTTTCAGTCCAAGGTCAACTGGATCCATCACTTTGGGCTTGAGGCCAGACATCCTGGCAGAGACAGCATGTCAGATAGTCCTCACTTCATGTCAATCATGAAGCAGAGGGGGAAGGGACAGGAGACGAAATAAGCCATTCCAGGGCATGTCCTCAGGGCCCTACTTCCTCCTTCTTTCTACAAGCTCCCCATAATACTGTCATATTCTGAACCCATCAAGGGCTTAAACCATTGATTATCTCAGAGCCCTCAGGATCCAATCACTTCCCCAAAGCCCATCCACTGACAAGACTCAAATATGCAATCCAGTGGAAGACATTTCACATTCAAATTATACAAAGACCCTCAGTTGCATTTTAATAAAAAATGACTACATAAATAAGAATTGATGGGAAAATCATGTAGCAAATAGAATTCAGCACTAAGAAAGTGTTCTCATGATAGATAATTAAATTGATATGAATGAAACTAGTGCATTAAATACAGTAATGTCTGATTGACATAAAGTCCATTTATCCATCATGATTTAATCTAGGACCAGCTGATGGTTACTTCTAGACTTTCTGTGAAAAGAGAATGTGTTGAGAGGATGTTATTGTGTAAATGAGAATGAGTAAAAGCATTTTCATCTTGCATATGCAAAACAATTGTTTTATGAAACCTTGGCTCATTTATTATACACTAAACATACCTAACCCATTATGCAGGTACAAAGGAACTGTGTGCTCAGTTTGTTAAATCAGTGAATACATGAATATAAAGTGCACAGCTTTTTTACTCCTCAAAGAAGACCCCAGAGTGTGTCTGCACACCAGGATGTTGCTTCTCAGTGTGGGCCGCAGACCAACAGCTTCCACATCACCTGGGAATGTGTTAAAGATGCTAATTCTTAGGCTCTACCTCAGATCTACTGAATTAAACACTCCAGGGCAGGACTCAGCTGTCTGTGTTTTAATAAGCCCTCCAGGGGGATCTGATGAGTGTTCAAGTGTGAGAAAGCTGTGCAAGAAAACAGTTGTTTTTTTAGAAGTGTGATTGTTCTTAACAACATTCAAAGGCAATTGAGTTGTCTGTCTGAACACTGTGTTCTTGAGTTCTTTTGCTATTCATAAAGACTCTTCTCTGAATTAAGGGAGAAGAGCCATAACTGGGTGTTTGCTTACAGTGATGCTAATAGGCCAATCTGATGCCTATTTTCCTCTCAGATGTTGGGCCTGGCAGATCTGCTGTTATCAGATGTGGAAATGGTTCAGTCTGCAGCTCTCAAATTATTGTAATAATTTCCAAATATATTTTTCTCTTATTTAAGTTGTATTGCAAATGAAATCTAATCCATATTCCCCCTAATTTACATTTAAAATGATTCAAATGTTATGTTGGTAGGAGATGAGTGAGTCCCCAGGAGACCTTTTGAACCATGGAAACCTTTTTCTTCAAAACAGGAAGTTGCACTTTACCCAGTGCAAACAAAGTTTAGTGAGGAAAGACCTGATTTGTATTTCACTTTCTTACCTCCAAATTCAGAATATATTTAATTTTCAAATCCCATTTTCTCCCACACTCCCTAGTTTCATTCATCACATATGCTGCCTTTCCTTCTGGTGTAACACAAGTTGTGAGAGCTCTAATCTTATTTGCATAATCATATTCACGGAATTCTCTAAATGCACTAGTTACACCTCAGTTTAATTCAGTTCAACAACCATTTATTGTTGTCTGTTCAAGGAAATGGAACTGCCTCTGGGGAGGGAGGAGGTAGAAAAATATTTCAGACATGAGTTGATTTCAGCTGAGAAATGACTATTTGTCACACTAAATATATTTTGGTCCTCATTTGTCCTCATTGTCTGAACATTAGGCATAGGCACTATATTGGATTTCAGAAATTTACTGCTAATTCTAAAGGGGCTCACTACTTTTGGGAACAAGCAATCTAATTAGTGGTTAAAGGAGGAAGAAACAAAAGAGGAGAAATAGAGAGAAAAAACATTGCTTTGTCATAGAGAAACTAGAGCTGGAGAAGGAAAGGAGAGATGGAGGGAGGAATAATGGCCACCTGGCTGGGCCAGGATAGAATACAGGTCCACCATCTTGTATCCAACTCTTCTATTTGTGTTGCTAATGAAATACTTTGCACTTACCCCAGTGCGGATTTCTCCTCAAAGCAACTGTTCATTTACACAGCCAGGACTTAGCCTCCTGAGGGCAAGGACAGCTGCTATCTGCAGCATGTGGTATGGAGGCCCTGTCCTGATCCCCTTTTACACCTCTTTCCTCTGTTTCTTTGGCTGATGTAATGTGAACTGCTGGGAGCATCAGAAAGATGTTAGTTTCGCTTTTTCTTTTTCTTTTTTCTTTCTTCTTCTTCTTCTTCTTCTTCTTCTTCTTCTTCTTCTTCTTCTTCTTCTTCTTCTTCTTCTTTTTTTTTGCTCTTCTCTGCTTTCTTGTCCTCTTCCCCTTTGTCCCTTCTCTCCCCATTCCCCTTCCCCCTTCCCTTCACATGCTCATGGCTGGCCTTTATTCCTCTCCTCTTCTACTCTTCTTCTCTCATTAAACCTTTCTACATGCAAAAAAGAAGTTAGTTTCTATTCTATCTCTATATTATGCATTTATATATTACATACAGCACGTGCGCGCGCGCACACACACACACACACACACACACACACACATACACACACTGAGAGACAGAAGAGTGGTGTATAAGACAACCTTTTGGGCATCTTTAGGTAATACGTAGTTGAGCAAAGCCAAGAAGAGAATTAAAAACTGTGAAGTCTTCTTTCCTTATAACTCCACTACCTCCACTCCCACATGACATTTCTTATTCTAGAATTTTTTTATCTATACTGAAAGAATACCTAAAGCTTCTGTGCATTGCATCTGAATTCAGTCCATATACTTAAAAATGCTACTGATTTGATTGTTCCCACTCTCTATCAAGTAATTTTCTCAAGGACATAGTTTGAAGTTCTCTATTGGGGAGACGGGTGGAGTCAAAGAAAAATCAATATTGATGGGTAGTACTTCATAAAACAAACGTGTTCTATGAGCTACTTTACCACAGGGATAGTGTCCTGTGGAAACTGACTGGAGATACTGCTTGGATTTAAACTACTTTGTCTTTTAATCCAAAGTCTTGGGTGGGGAAATACAATGTACTATTTTTCTGGGGTAAAGTAACGGCTTAGTGCTGTCATTTAAAAGAATGGGATTAAAATATGTGTTCCTTTGGTGAAAGTAGTTTGTAATGATCAACTCTATCTACTCTGCACTGACAAAGAACTTACTACAATTTTCATATAGGCATTTTGATCCCTCTAGAAATTTCAGGGTTTTTAAATTAAAGAATTATCAGATTTAACATTTTTCCTGGAAGTCTATGAAGTGAGAGCAGCAAGTCTGTGTGTGAGCTTGGTGGTGAGATGACTCTCAATCATTTCCCTTCCTAAAAACATAGTACTGTTTAATACATTCCATGCACAAGGTGTTGTTCATCACAGTTACATTTTAGAAAAAATATAAATTACTCTTGTCTCTGCTTTCCACATTGATGATTTGTGTAATGAGCCAAAGAGCTAAGGCTCAGGAAAAAGTCTTCACTAACAGTAAAGATAATTAATAGCATTTTTTAAAGGAAGGGAAAGAAACCATTACCCAAAGGCTGGATAATTGAATTGTATGAACTTGTTGAAGCTTTATTCTAGCCATAAATGCATTTGCAAGTAATTATCACCCACAGCATAAATAACTTTATAATATTCCACCTGAGTTAACATTAATCAGATTTGCAAAGCACCAAGGAAAACAAGCAATTAGGTGATTCTTCATCCAAAAAAAGCATCTTACTCTGCTAAAAACAATTCCACAATATTAGAAAGACTGAATACACAGAGATTGGCAGTGGACAGTCCATGGACAAGTACAGATGTGTCAGGGGACATAGGAGTAGAAAGGCCATCTTCTGGAACACCTTAGCTCATACTTTCTCTATTTTTCTGAATAACATATGAGTTTGGAATATATGGAAGGCTTAGAACTATTATTATGCCTGAGACTATTGTTATAAACTCCTCTGAATAGCACCTGAAGCACATCTTTTAAAGAGTCAAGTTTTCAAAAGGCTCTCTGCCAAAGGCTTCAACTCTATGATAGGACAAACCTCAAAGAAGCCCACATAATCCTGTGAAATTCCTGAGCTCAATATTCCCTTTAAAGCAGCGACATGGGTGCTAGAATAATGGCCCAGTGATTAAAGTTGTAAAACGATCCTACAGAGGACAAGAGTTCAGTTGTCACCACAAACGATGGGTAGTTTATAAGCACTGTAACACCAGCTCCATGGAAGTGATGTACGATGCCCTCTTCTGGCCTCCATGGGTACCTGCTTTCATTTGCATACACACAGGCCAGTATGAAGTCTGGACTGGTCTAAAATTTATTATGTATACCAGACAGGCAGCAAACTCACAAATTCTAAATGCCTCTGCCTCCCAAGTGCTGAGATTAAAGGCTTACATCACTATGCTTGTCATAACATACTCATAATTCTTAAAAATATAAATCATTTTTAAATAATATGAAACAGAAACATGAAGTAGTTTATAAATGATCTAAATATTATCACTCCATAGCTTTTCATACAAATTAACTCATTTTCCTTCTTCCTAATAAAATTTTTTGCTGTTTTGCTGAATATAATGAAATCATTATTGGGAATTCATTTTCCTAGAATGATCAGAATATAGGACCAAACTTTCTAAAGCCAAAATCAAAAGAAATGTCAATATTTGAAGTGTTATATAATGTCCTGGGTTTTTTTGTTTGTTTATTTGCTGGGGGGAGCATGGGGGCAAGATGTAAACTTGACATAAGCTAGAACTATCTTGAGAAAGGAATCACACCTGAGACAATAATTCTATAATATTGGGCTGCAGGCAAGCTTTTGGAGGTATATTTTTGACTAATGATTGATGTGGAAGCCCCAGCACGCTGTTGGGGATGCAGCCCTCCTCCACCTCTGCCTAAGCAGGTGGTCATGGTGTATACAAGAAAGCAAACTGAGCAAGTTAGCAGGAGTTTGCTGGCTTTAGTGTGCAGCACAGCACTCTTCCAGAAACTGCTCCAGCTCGTTCTTCCAGGTTACTGCACTGACTCTCTTTCATGAAGAGGCAGTAAGGTGAAATACATCTTTTCTTCTCGAAGTTGTTCTTGGCCATGGTATTTGTTCTCAGTAATATAAACTTAACTGAAGCACATGATTTTTTTCTTCTTTCAGTTATTTATTTTGACTGAGGGTCTCACTCCATAACCCAGACTGGCATGGAACTCACTATGCAGTTCAACTTTCTCTCAAAGTCAGCACAATTCTCCTGCCTCAGTTTTCTGAGTGTTTGAGTCACCATGCTGGAATATTCACAGTGCTTGTGGATAGGAAACCAACTGACACATGTGTTGAAATGATCAAGGCTTCTAGCCTTCACCTAAGAGAGATGAATTGCTAGGCTCTGATGCTGTGAAGACAGCATCTCAGCCAGGCTGTCATAGTTATCCCAGCTCTTTTTCTGAGGTGTGTATGGGAAGTTTTGCCCTAGTTCCTCTTCAGAATGTGGTCCTTTGACAAAAATATGCTATCTGCTTCCTATCTAAGTCTGTTTGGGAATGCATACCTATCTCTAACATTGTCCATATGCCTGTTCAAGATCATTCAAGGAACTTGTTTGTTGTGTTAATGTTAGAAACTCTATCCTAATAATTTAAGAAAGCCTAATCAGCAAAAGGCATCAAGTTCTTAGAGTTTTTTTATAACCTACAAGGTACTGTCAAGCAGAATTGTTTAATGTGTGTTTCTTTTATTTCATTTCTCATCTGCTAGGGATTGAATGTTTGTGTCCCCTCTCCCAAATTCACATGTTGAGGCCTCAATTTTCAATGCAAGAAACTTTTGAGAGGCAACGAGTTCACAATGTGGGGGTTCTCGTTACTGAGATTATTACCTTTATAAAGAGAGGTCTGCAAGCCTCTCAATTATTTTTCTACCACAAGAGGGTACAAAATGAAGATGGCTATCTATAACCAGAAGAGGGAATCTCACCAGGACAGGCCTTTCAAACCTCCAAAATTGTTAGAAATAAATAAATGCCTGTAGAATAAGTTTATAATGCATTGCCATAACAGACCAGATGGATGAAGGTACGAACTCAGCATTTCCATCACACCTGAGAAGTATAGCAACACAAGTACAAAAATGCAGATACTTAGTTACTAGTTATTTTTCTGTATTTTTATGTGGCAGTTGTCAGGAAAAGAGTTTTTTCTTGCTGGTCTCCAATAAGATGTTCTGTGTTTTTATTTTTATTTTTATTTTTTTAGTTTAGAATTAACAGGTAACACAATAGCTGGGCAGAGCAACTAGCATCCTAATTTTGTATGATATATTAAATATATCGCCTTCGGTGGTGAATCCTGGCAGATCTGCCATCTAAACTGGAGGCCTCTTGCTAGCTACATTTTGTCCTCCAAGCTCTCCCAGTACAAAAGCAAGTCCTGCCTCCTCTTTTCCCCCTCTCTGATCCAGAAGTCCCACCTATTCCTCACCCAGTGATTGGTCCCCTGAAATCTTTAGTCATCAGGGGGAGGGTCTGCCTCATTTCATCTTTTCTGTCCAATTAAAAAAGAACTTTGTCTCTCAAATATAAGCTGAGCACAACTATTATCATTCTGTAATTTACAAAGTACAAGATACACCTAACACCCAGTCCATCATTTTTGTCAATTAAATAGAACACTATGTTATCTATCCTAACTTAAGAATGAGTAACAATCTATATGTCACGTCCTGGCTAGTTGTATACTATCTGAAAACTATTCTTTTAATATATTCTCTCAATGCTAAATAGCCTGGGTTGGCTATGAGACTATAACTAGTCTTTGAACTCTGTCAGAAATCCAAGAAGGACCAATATTATCTGAAAATATAGGAAGCCTAAAACAGCTTCCAGAACTGAGACAAATTGTAGAGAGAGCTGCCTACCTATACAGTTCCAGTATGTCAGGAATTGGGAGCATCAGTGTTCTTAAGAATCCTACCACAGAGGAAATTGGTCCTAAACAGCACGATGATGCCCATAAGTACTAGTAAGCCCTGCCCAGGAATCCAGTTATACTTCGCTGGATTGTTTACTCATTAAAGATAATTTTAAATCCCAAAAGTTCCAGTCTCTTGGACCAATTAATATGGGTTCAGACAGAGCCAGAATTTAATATTATATACAAAAAGCTATTTCTTTATGGGTTATTTTTATTCAAAGTTTTATAATTATTATAAAGCGCATGTACATATTAGTCATACATTTTCAACTACAAAACTATTTAATAGTATTATCATTTGCATACATTTGTCCAGCTAGCTGTTTTCACACTTGCTCCAAAGGCCTTATCACAAGGTATTAAAGAACACAGAAGCCAAAGATCTGGGTTCCAGCTAACAGCAGCCTGGCACCTCTAGGGTATTCTAAGTCATATTTCAGATACTGTTTTTTAAAAATTGCACTCAAAGGAAAAAAAGATTTAGGATATCATGGTTGGCAAAGAATGTTAAAAAAAAGTTCCCTTGTATTTCATGAAGGAAAAACTAGGACTAGGTGGAATCACTTTTTTTCAACCCTTAATTTTCCTGTTACAGTCTTATTTTCTTTTGTATGAGGAGTGTGGGTCTAATACTGCTGATTTGAAAGAGCTCTAAGGAAATATTGAAGAAGAATGGTGACTCTCTGATATTTGTATTAGTTACTATTTTTTATTTAATGCATCCAACGACACAGTTTCTCACCATTGTCATTTGTGTGCATCATTTTAATAAACACCCACTATTCTCAGTACCTTGCTTGACCTAGTTCACTCATGCTGGCTGCATTTCTGAAGTAGGAATTGGTACATTCCTCACATACACGCTTGTCCTTATTCTCTATTTTAAGACCACATTTCCTTACCATTACATTGCTTTTTCCTCAGAAAGCAAACATGAAATCTTGTTCTTTGACATTTCCTATTGTTAGAGAGTGTGAAGCTGGAGACAAAGGCATTTGATATATACCTAAAGAACAAATGATGGTTACTGCACTATTATCACCGAAATTCAGACTGGACAGTAATCACCACTTGATATGTCATACCTTACATGCTCTGTAAAATGTTCCACTTGTAGAGAGAGAGCCTTAGGGCTTTGCCATGTGGCATTGTCACACTTTTATCTTCATCTAGCTTAATCATACCCCAATTCTAATTTTAAATAAAACATTTAATTCCCTCTGCTGATGTCAACACCTAACAATGTTGAACCTTTACATCAGGGAGACAAGAGACAGCCTCAGGGTACAGCGTATTTATCATTATAGAATATGAATTTGGCAATGTATGCTCATCACTTCTTGGGTTTTTATGAAAACTAATTCACAGGTATTGTCACATGATTATAGTTCAGGGGTTAAAAAGGAGAAGAGTTAGGTATCTGCTTTATTCATCTTTGAGTCAGAGAAGAACAAAAGCTGTTATTTCTTTGATATTTTTTTTCTCTTTTTCAGAGCTGGGGCCCGAACCCAGTACCTTGCGCTTGCTAGGCAAGCGCTTTACCACTGAGCTAAATCCCCAACCCCTTCTTTGATATTTTTGAAGGACATTTGAAGGTTTCTTTTTTCACATTTATTAGAACCATCATTGAAGGCAGCAGTGATATCTAAATGTGTTTTTTGCTGTTATCTGTGCAGAATATTGGCTTCTAGATACAAAATCAAATTTGTCAAATGAAAAACTCTTATACAGAGTTTTGCATGTTTTGCATAAACTCTACTCAGAGTATAACAACACAAACACACATCCCTGGCAGTGTCTGCAAACATTTTAGTACATCTAAGATTGACACAGTTCCCTGGGGTGCTGATCACTTAGAGAATTACAGGTCAGTCCTAGTAGGGATGGTCATGTTTCACCTCTTAACACACATAATAATTGCCCTTCCTCCACCATAAAATATCTGGGAAGAAGCATGAAGATTTGCATACAATTATATTCCAAAGAGCTCTGGAATTATCCACATGACTTACTGCAGCATAAGTCATGTGGAAGAATAAAGAGTCTTACGACTAGATACAAATTGTGCTTGTGCAGTTGAGAAGCATGTTTTTGTGCTCAGTGTGTCCACAGATCTGTGGGTGGGCTGTCGTGATGTAGCAGTGAGTGCCCTAGTCAGATGTCTTTGCTTTGTCCTCTCAGCTCAACTCTGCTCCATTTCTTTCCTGCTCTCTGCCAGGACTCTGTAGATCTAGACTATATCAACAGGGCTCCATGGCCTCTCACTGCCAGTTGTGTTTGACCCATGGAGAACAGCTTCAGAAAGATTAGTGACAGAGGAAGCAAAGGCAGTATCATTATGCCATGGGGTATCTCTTTGCAGCCTGGGAATATGTCCTGGTCATCTTTTCCAGGTATGTGAGTAGGGGCAACTTACTAGCTAGCCCCTTTCCAATTCTGAGACCCATTCCCTCTTTTCAACCTTCAGGCTAAGGCAAAAACAATTTAGCTGCTAGGAGTTACAAGTTATTGCATTCTCCTTTGTGATTCCCCTGTGCCAACTCTGTAAATACAACCTCCTCAATTATCCTCTCCTGGATTTGTCAGCTATTCCCCATTAGAATCTTGCTTGAGACATCCACATAAAATAGTGTGTCTATATTTTCAGGGACACCTAGAAGACAGTATATATTGAGGCACATCAAGCTGCGAGATGAGCGTGAAGTCTAGGAGCTAAGTTCCAGATGGAGAGCAACAGGGAGGACTACTCATTTTTTTTTATAATTTATAATCTACCTCCATCATAGTTCCTCTATTGACTGTTGCACTTGCATTCAGAGAAATGGGATGATATTAAGTCAAGCAAATGGAACTAAGTTTCCTACTGCAGGACCCTTCCAGGAAACTTCAAAAATTGAGCTTGTGAAGTCCTTGGTTGAAGAAAGTTCTTGTAAGATACACTTTATCCAGCTTCACTTTTAGGAAAGTAAGTGTTCTTTAAAAATATTTCCCCCAAATCCCTTTTCAAAGATTTATTTATTTATTATTTGTGTATGTGCAAGTGTGTGTGTGTGCATGAGTGTGTGTGTGTGTGTGTGTGTGTGTCTTCTTAAGTTTATATGCACCACATGCATGTGCATGCCTACAGAGGCGAAATGCTTTCATATTCCCTGAAACTAGAGTTATGGTGGTTGACATCACAATCAAGTATTGAAAAAAATCATCTTGTGATCATATCATGTTCAGATAGGACCATGTGTATTTCATCAAACTCTAGCCACTCTAGCAGATCCTTAGGGAAATGGAAAAATGGTAGTCTGTAGGCCTTATTATGGAGGTCTGCATAAAGAGAGAGATGAAGAGTTAATAGTTATTTTTGTAACTTAGGCTGTATAAGTGGCAATTCTGGGATAGAACAGATCAACATTTAATCTCCAAGAGAATGTTTTTCTTCCTGTCTCGCCTATCCAGCATTGTAATTCAGGAACTAGACACCTGCCTCCTATTTAAAAATATGTATATTGTGTCTAGGCTGATGAGAAAATATCCTAGGAGGAATTTCTAAAACTAGTACACAGTTATTCTGTTGCTTCTTTGCTCCTGTACATAGTTTATGCTGGGTAGGCTTTATTTCATTGTATATCCAATGTTTATACAAATACACATATGATCCCTTGACTGCAAAAAAACATGTTTTCTAAGGAAGTAATTTTTTTAAATTCTATGTGTGAATCTAGAGATCTGGAGTCCAGACATCATTGTGCCATGAAATACCTACCTGTTCCTTGGCAATTTGTCACCTAATTGTCAAGGATGTCTTATCTTACTGTCTAAGCTTTATTGCTCTTGTGAGGGGATGGAAGCAGATAATAGATATTGTTCTCTTAAATTAGGATAAAAACTCATATTTGAGGATGAGAAGATGGAGGGTTCCAGTTATACTAAATTCTGCTAAAGTATATATCTACATATTTACTCATAAATGTGCGGTTAGGCATGATACCAAGGAGTGGGGATATTGCATGGAGCCTTGGGTTTAAACCATAGCACTGCAAAGCAAGGCAGGAAGAATTCTACATAATAACTCCAAAGTTCGATGGCTTACCAAAATGTTATAGGTTGAATGAGAAATATCCCTAATAGGCTCATGTGTTTGAACCTTTGGATCCCAAATGCTGGCACCATTTGAAGGGCTATGGAACTATTTAAAGGAGAAGCCTGCCATCAGGAAGTATGTCACCAGTGACACACTCTCCGTTCTTTATCAATATGACCAGTTACAAGCTGTCTGGACACCATAGCCAGAACCTTTTCTTCCACGGAACTGTCAGTAAGAATCGTCTTTCCCCTGACTTGCTTCTATCTAGTACTTCCTTCCAGCAATTATAAAAAGTGATAAATATGGAATGTTAGTATTCTCTCCTAGTATAGGGATCTGAGAATTGGTCTCAGTTTCAAGATTCAAGTGGGGTTTAGATTTACTAGTTTTCTTTTTTTCCATTCTGGGGCTACAATTACTCTGACACGTTGCTCTTTTCTCAGGTGGCAGAAATTTAAAAAGCAAGGGAGTAGAAAAATGAAGGATCTCTTTGGGCCTCAATACTGATGTCCTTTTTTTCTACCTACATTTCCTTGGTGAAGGCAAACATTATGACAAAAAACAAGTAAACAGGTCAGATGACATAATCTGATGACTTTCCTGAGATGCAATGCAAAGACACATGAGGAATGATGTGGACATTTAAGTCCATTATATGAAAGGCGTCAAAAAGTAGTTCGCTCTCCTCTCCCATTGGCTATGAGGCTCAGTTTGTGATGTCTAAGCCTTCTACCCTGTCTTGTCCTCACATATAGCATTCACCAACACATTATTCATGGATTCTACCAGCCAACCAAAGTTCTATCTCTTTGAAATAAAGCTACTGGCTCTTTGGAAGAAACACTTTGCCATTGGCCAGCCACGCAGGATAAAGCTGAACTAGTATCAGTAGTTGGAGTATACTCAACATAAGAGTGAGGTGTGTACTTTTGGAGAACCTGTTTACATTCACAACAACAAAAGAGCTGACTTCAGATGGCAGACACAATTTATTCATCCTGATATACTCCCAAATGATTCCCCAGTAAAAGAGATTTCTCTTATATTTTTGGTTGTGAGCCTAGCCTTTAACGGCTGAGCCATCTCTCCAGTCCGAGATTTCTCATCTCTTCGCAACAGTTCTTATATAAGATATACAATAGAAAACTGTGAAAGTTTGCTGCAATTACATGTCCAGAACTGCCAGCACGGTTTGTTACTGCCAGAAATGTAAGTGACCAGACTTAACACTAACAGGAATTTTGAGTTTCATCATCTATCAAGAGAATCTATCAGATTCTCTTGAACCATGACATTAATTCTCACTTCTGTGAAGATGTGCATTCAAGTTGGTGTCAGGAAAAGCACCAAGTTACCTTTCTCAGAGTTTCCTAGATCCCTCCTGGGAGCTCTTTCCAGCTCCCATTTTGACCTCTAAAATTTGCAAGTTTTAATGGAAATGTTGGCACCATCTGAACTCAAGCTGTGGGCTGTACTAAGGGGCCTCATGTCTGTGATTTTTACTTTTTTTTACATGTAATCTGCCAACACATATACCCATAATGTAAACTTACTGGGTTTAGGTTTATAAATTGGGTGTTCTTGGCAACTCTGAGACCTGCAGGGAAATCACTCTGTCATTAACAACTCAGTTTATTTCATGAGCCATTAGTGAAAGAGAGATGGTGGGGCAGGGAGATGTAGCTCAACTTCTATTTTTTTATGAGCTTCAGCCCAAGAAAGATACCTCCTTTAGAGGCATAGACTTCCCTTCCAAGGACAGTCACTCACCACGACTGTGAGAAAGCATCATGGGCTGTTTTCAAGCTGACTGGCAGCTATGACTTCATTAAGCTGCCTACCTCACTGTTAGGCTAGACAGCTCCAATCATATGAACTGAGTTGCCAGAGACAGGGAGGAAGACTCCCATAAACAAGCAGCTGGTCAGCAGCCGACCTGGTCATCTCTCAAGAGTGAATCAAGCTAAAGCTCTGCCTGGAAAATAGGCTATCTTCAAAGGACATGAAAAGAGTTCAAGCATGAAATAAGACTTGTAGAGAGACAGGATTCTGTTTATGCAGTTGCTTTAATTAATATCCTTTCTGGAAACTGTTCTAGGATGGTCTGTTGACTTTTGTTTTTATATTAGATGGTAAAATAAGTAAAAAATAAATAACTTTCCCTTTCAATAGAAAATGCAGAGTAAAATCAAGAAGTGTACAAAGTTAGCCATTATTCCAAGAATGAATTCTAACATTCTGCGATTCTAGCAGTGAGCACTATGGGGGACCAGCAGACCACATTCTACCCAAACTGTCCTGTTCTTATTGATTAGGTAGGCCTTTTGAATTTATTTGTTCATGTCTTAGGATCCCTGACTATGTAAAAACATTAAGTTTTGTAGAGATGTATTAGAATAATGTTCTTCGTGGGCAGAAGAGAGTATAAAGTGTTATTTTTGTCCTTTGATAAGGTCATACCAGTGAGTCTGCATTCATTATCCACTACTGTTTAACAAATTCTGAAAAACTGTATGTATGTATACAACAAAATGTATTAGCTTTCAGTTTCTGAGGGTCAGACATCTTGACAGGTGTTGAATCCTCTGACTTGAGTGTTTCACAAGGCTGGCATCAAAGTGATATCTGGGCTGTGTTTTCATGTGAAGGCTTGATTGTAACACAGGCCTCTTCCAAACTTTCTTACATGGCTGCTGGTGGAATGTAAGTCCTCCTAGGTTCTTGGATCCAGACTTTTCAATAATTTTTAGATTTTAGCTGCAAGCCTCTTTTACTTCTTTGCCAAAGGGACCTCTCCAGAGGGCAGTTCCTAACACTGCAGTTTGCCTTTTCCATGCCTTAGATTCCAAGAGAGGGAGAGAGCCTCTATGGGGGACTACAAATAAACAAGAAGTCAGTCTTTTGTGTCCTAATCTCAGAAATGAAGGCTTGCTGGCCTTTACTGTAGTCTGATTATTAGTGGACCACCACTAAGTTCTTTCCCACTCAAGGAGATGAATACTCCAAGGTAAGGCCCACTGCGGGGCATCTCAGAGGCTGGCCAACACAGATGTCTTGACTGTTTAATAAAATATAGTTTGAAGTAAAGAAAATAGTTCTTTAGACAAACCTATTAGAACTTGGAACATAAGCATATACTATTCCGATTGAACTAGACAACTTTAAGGTCCTAACTATTCCAAAAATGTCACCCTCACTCAAACTAGTTTTCAAATCATTTTGAAAAATTCTTCTGGCCTGGCCTTATAACAATGCACATAAGTACAGCACCAATTGGATTCAGTGGGTTATGAAAGAAGACATGTAATTGGAACAGGGAATGTGACAATTGGGGGTACTTTCTGAGAGGAGTTGGAAGAGGGATGCTAATATGATCAAAATGCATTGCATATATGTATGAAATTCTCAAAGAATGAATTAAATTTTTCTTTTGCCATGTCATTTGCAGCATCTGTGACACATTTTGTATTCAACATCCTCTGCACTCAAAATTATGGTGCTTTTAAAAAAATTTCATTGAAGATAAATTGGAATAATAGAAAGAGTTAAGAGCTATTCAGATAAGTAAGATTAGTGCTCATGGTTGATAAACTACTTTTAATCTTAGCTTTTGTAAACATGCAATAGAAATACTTCTTTATATGGCTCATAAATTGGCCTAGAAAGCAGTGCCTGAAAAGGATTATTTTGATTTAACTTTCATTTGTATGCTTAGAATCTGATACTCATCTGGAAGTTTCAGCTTGCACCCTTCATCACCATGGCTTACGTGTTTTTGCTGTTTCTTCTGAAAATGATTTGCAGGGAAGATATAAAATATAGGCCACACTGAGGCAGAAAGGAATACTGGAGATAGCCAGAGGCCTCCAAATCTGGCCTGCAAAAAGTCTACTCCCCCCATCAGGAACAGACAGGGTACTTTTACAACACCACACACTGGGATTATCATCTTTATGTACATCTAAGACCTGATTCATGTCTGCTGTTGAATCTGTGTGAGGTTGGCAGGCCATCCCTGCCCCCTGAGACCTCTTTGGGACTGAGAGGAACCTGAGAATACTCACAACTACCACCTTTAATATGGTAGGGAGGAGATGGGCAGAAAGAATTCCATCCCACAAGAGTACAGTTTACTTCTGAAGTTCACATTTTACCTCTCCCAACCTTAGTCTTCAGGATTGTGATGTACTTGTAAGTATAATGCTTCCTAGTTCAAAGTGCCTTTGATTTGTGATCTATAGTTAAACTGTAGAACTATGTCTTTCTTTTTCCTTGATGATCTTCAGACAGACTTTTGCTGTGTAAGTTAAACTGTCCTGAAACTTGAGGTGATCCTCCAGTCTCAGCCATATCAATTGTCGTGCCTGGATAATTTTGGAGGGGGATCTATTTGCTTGTTTGTTTTGTGCCATTATGGAGCTTAGACTAGGGATTTGTGAGATACAGCTCAGTGCTACAGAACCTTGCCTAGAACTTTAATTTCTAGCAAGCTCCAGGAATAGTCTGGGTATTAGTTTTAAACTAACCTCTCAATGGTGGTGAATTACCTTAATTCTACTTTCTCGTTCCTTTGGCTATTTTCCTCAGCAGTATACATTTCTTCAAAGTGAAAAAATACAACTGCTAATGATAATGCCTGTAATCCTGACCCTTCTGGATTGAGAATGGCATAATTGCTTCATATTGAAGAAACCTTCTTACAGTGTAGAAGTAGCATTATCCATGATCATGGCAAGAAACTTCTGAGTATAGTATGCAATTGCCTCCATGAAGGTAAAATAATAGGATCATCCTCATTAACAAGTCTTATTTCTAGATTTCTTCCTGTGTCATTTGACTTTATGTCTGAGTCTTTCTGTACTTCATGGACCAAAGTCTCATTTCTTAGTGGTGAACCATCATATTGGTGGCCTCTAATGAACTGTATCTCTCTATGCCTATGCCCTTGTGTAACACCATCCCACAAAGACTATCATCTGACCTGCTTTGGCCAATAAGATCCAATTATAATATATTGCAAACAGAGACTTAAATGCCTTTCACTGAAAATATTCTTTTCAAATTTATGAGAAAGCATGGCCATGCTATAAGGAGGCTAGCATTTACTATTAACATCTGAGAAACCATATTCTTTACGTTCTGCCCTTGACTGTAGATGTAATATGACTACCTGCTTGAATTCTGCCTTGCCTTCCCAAAATAATGGACAGTGACCATATGTTTCTTTTTGTTGGAATATTTTACCCAGCAACAGAAATGGAACTAGAATAAATATTGTTAAATATTTTTTCATTTAGAACATTTTCCTGCTATAGACGTTATCATATGGCTCTTGGTATCTGGTAGTCATAGTTTGCTTTTTATAGCTGGGACAAACACCATTGACCAAAAGCAACTTAGAGAAGAAAGGGTTTATTTCAGCTTACAATTTTTGTCCACCATGGAGTGAAGTCAGGGTAGGAACCCAGAGCAGAAATTTGGAGGCAGAAACTGAAGGTGAGACTGTAGAGGAGCTCTGTTTACTGGTTTGCTCTTCATGACATGCTCAACTGCTCTCATATTTACCCCATGATCACTTGCCTAGGAATATCATCACAGTCAACTTGGCCCTCCCATATCAATCACCATTTAATGAAATACACTAAGACTGGCCCATGGGCCAATCTGATGTAGGCATTTTTCTCAATTGAGATTTCTTTTCCCTAGATGTCAAGTTGACAACAACAACAAAACAAAACAAAACAAAAACCACCATAGCTAACACAACAGGTAAACAAAATAGGTATAGTTTTACTGGAAATAATTCATAAAGGAGTCTATTTTAATACAATATAAATAATTTATTATACTATATACACATATAGCTTATGATATTAAAGATGAATTCAACTTTACATACTAATGAAAGGATGTGCTTGTTTATTTCCACATGAAGAATTAAATGTTGAGGCTGGAGATATAGTTCAGTGGATAAAGTGATTATTGAGGACATGAGTTTGATCCCCAGCACTCACGTAAAAAGCCAGGCATATTAAAACAGGCTTGTAATCCCAACATTGTAAGGAAAAGAGGGAGAGATGAGCCAATCTAGCTGGATTAGTGAGACCCAGATTCCCGTGGGAGACCCTGTTTTAAAAATCAAAGAGAAGCAACACCTGAGGTTGACCTCTGGTCTCCACATGTACCTACACGCAGACACACACACACATACACACACACACACACACACACACACACACACACACACACACACACACCCCATACAAAGAAATAAATCTTGTCTGAATAGAGCACCTTGAAGGGATATTTTTAGAGTTGATTGATAATTTGCTTTTTTTCTTGTCAGTGTAGAAAACACTCCTTCACATTCAGTACATATTACAAAATGACAGAAGTCTGCTTAGGACTACTTCTGAAATTTTGAGAAATTCAGTCCTAATCCAATGCTAAACTTTATTTAACTGTTTTCATTGAAACTCAACTCAGCAATTCAAAGAACAAACATTAAAATCAAACATTTTAACGTATCACAACCCAAACATATACTAATTTGGTACTTACATGCTTGCAAATGATGTTAGAAAAATATTTAAACTCTTTTTTCTGTAATTCAAGTATTATGTGTCTAAAAGAGCAGAAAGTTTTGTATGTACACTTAAACGCATTCAGCTGATAGCATACAATAGTAT
Organism: Rattus norvegicus; assembly: GCF_021556685.1. NCBI lineage: Eukaryota > Metazoa > Chordata > Mammalia > Rodentia > Muridae > Rattus > Rattus norvegicus. The sequence continues at coordinate 12,072,351 of NC_141554.1, read as the reverse complement.
CAAATCTGAGCTGAAGTGTTTTAGCATCACTGGCACCATGAGGCATAAGGACATGGAAGTGAAAAGTATACACATTGTGTGTTCAGAAGCAAGGTTGTGGTGTAGTCATATGCTACAACATGGGAATTGCTCCCAGAAATACACAGACTCACTAGACATTTGATTATTTTGGTCCTTGCATGTTCAGAAACCATTTACTGTTGTCGGATTTTTCATGATTCCTACATTCAGTTATATCTCGTAGACAGGATCACAACCCACTGTTTAAGAAGCTATAACTCCAGTGAGTGATATGACTCAGCCAGTAAAGGTACTTGCCACAAAGCCTAAGAATCTGAGTGTGATGTTCTGAAACAAAATGGCAAAAACTAACTAATTCCCACAAGTTGTCTTCTGACTTAAGATGTGTTCTATCATACCTGCATGCCACACTGATATGCACACACAAGTATGTACACACAGATGCCACAATAATAGTAGTAGGAATGAATTTTTAAAAAGAAAGTAGCTACAGCCTAAAGAAGAGAGACAAATCTGTGTTGAGTTCCTGGCCCAACAAAGTTGCCAGCTGAATGCGGCCATATGTATGATGATTCAGAGAAAGTGGTTCAGTGGAGCCTGTCAACTCGAAAAGCATAAAAAATCAACTAATTATTGTTTTCATACTGAATTTGGAATGATTTGTTTCTTTTGGGATACTGGAGATGGAACTCATAACTCCCTACTTGGTGTTGATAGTCCTCATTGAGAGCTAACTGTCTGGTTGCAGGGGGTGGATAGACGGTTGGATGGTTGGATGGAAAGTGGATAGACGGCCTCATAGCATATCACTTTGGCCAAAACTGGATGCCTTGTTTCAAACTGTGAATTAAAGGTGAATTCATTTTGAGAAAAGTTTGCTCTTATTGAAGAATAAAGAAAAGGGGATCATTTTGATATGATATCTAAGATTGCTCTCTAGGAAGCTGCACAAAAAGGTCCTTCATCCTTCCAGTCATTCCTTACTTGTACAAACCTTTATTTCCCTTAGTATTCATGCTCAGTCTTTGTATCTATTTAGTATCTTTTTATATTGCTGTGAATTGATTCATGATTTTTTACTGTTGAGTTTGCTTCTAGCTCCATTTAGTGTTTTCTATTGTCTTACACCAGTTCTCAACTTAAGTGTCACCACCCCTTAGACAAGCCTCTATCTCCAAAAAATATTTGCATTTTGATTCATAACAGTAGAAAAATTACAGATATGACATAGCAACTAAAATAGTTTTATGGTTGGAGTCACCACAGCATGAAACTGTATTAAAGGGTCACGGCATACGAAGGTTGAGAGCCACTGTGTTAGAAGACACTTTCTGCTATGTTCTCAGTTTGCTCTTCTGGGTTCCTGTTTCTCCTTTCTCCTTCCTTCTCAGTGTCCCAAAGCTGAACTCCATGGTACTTAGCACTTGGGCTCATGCCAAAGTCTAGATTTTGGTTGGGTTAAGCAATGTGAAGGTCTGGCAGGAGGCCAAAAGGTTGTAGGACAGAAGTCAGGAATTATATCCCACACCCACCTACTCTACATCCCTATAAGCCACAAGTAACCTTCTTATCCATGTTAGCTCTCTCTCTCTCTCTCTCTCTCTCTCTCTCTCTCTCTCTCTCTCTCTCTCTCTCTCTGGTGTTCCTCTGTTTCTGTTTTCTGTCTCTGTTTGTCTCTGTCTCTGTTTTTCTCTCTGTCCCCCCCCCCTTTGGGTTCTAGTACCAGTACCCTGCCTCAACTCTTTGAAAACACCACCAGGGAGGAGAGTGATGGCTGCTTGCTCACCTTAGTCCTTAGGGTGCGTCACTAACCATGCTGGTTCTAATAATTCTGCCCACAATTCTGGAAAGGGTCTTTTCCTCTTTCACTTTATTAATAAAGACACATATAACTGTTAATACTATCTTCTCACCTACACAAAGGCAAGAGAGTTACTTGAAGATTTGTGATCATTCTATCCAAAAGATATATATATATATATATATATATATATATATATATATATATATATCTCCACTTCTTTGTATGTAAAGAGATAAAGATATTCCTATCTCTGGGATGGAATGCCTAGAATTGTGTGACATGTTGTAGCACCTATAGAAGATATATAATATGGATGGCTGAATTCTAGCTGTTCGGAGGAGTCTACCCTCCCAACAAGCCACTGCGGCCTTGGAATAGGATTTCTGGGCCAACAACACTAGGGAAATAGAGCGACCTAGGGTCCTCAGTAGCCTTGAGAAGTTGGGGCAATGGTGGGTCATGATAGCCATACAGCAACAGTCATATTAACATCATGAGAGACTTTTCAAGTGTCTAAGTGGATGGACCTTCAGCAATTGATAGAATGTGGGGGACAACTGACACAATAGAACATGCTGGGCACTTTGCCAATAAATTTTATTTGACAAAGAGATGTGGTGAGATTCAGTTACTTGATGATTGGAGAACCACTTTGTACTGATACTGTTTTCCACTTGGAAACATCGATGAGTTTACTTTAAAATTTCTTGCACATGAAACAAGATTCTGCCAACATACAACCTAGACTCTCCTGCAAGTCATAAACTAATCTAGTCTAGGAAGTATTACTCATAAGCTCAGTTAAAAATCAATATTATCAAGTCCAGTCACAAATGGATCATGGAATAGAAGACAAGTTTATAGTGCTAGAAATGGTTTGTTTTTTCTTTCTGGGCTTTTCATTAGTAATAGACATGGTCACACAATAGAGAACTTGAACATGCATGATAAAATGCCGAGGTAACTGAGAGACTAATATTTCTGCTGTATTATTTTTTATTCTCTACAAAGAAAGGAACTGTTTATAAACAAAATATTTTCAATAGAGGTATTTCAAAATACATCTCGAAAAATATGACCACATTATTCCAATGTATACCATGGCAGAAATATGAGTTGGATTATCTATTATGAAGACTGACCGCCCACTGCCCTCACCATTTCTCAACCATGTATATCCAGTCTTGTCTGAGTCTTAAATTTTTCATACTACAAATTAGTGCTTCAAGGCTAGATGCGGGAGACAACACTAACTCTCTAGTAACTTACATGACCACAGATCTGTACTTACTTCACTTTGCTAAACGTTCACAATAATTCTGGTTGACAGTTATCATTTTTGAGTCTACAAATAAGAGACTTGAAGCACAGCAAGGTTTCATAGGATGCTCATTGCATTATGGTCAGAAAGTCACAAGGTGTGGGATTAAGCTTAAGTTCATGCTTTTATAAACTACTCCAAATTGGAACTGAAAATAAGAATGTATGCAGAACTACAAAGAAGGAGTAATCAGCATTTTTAGGAAATTGAGTCATGTAAAATTTAAACATTTTATCTTGAAAAAAATCCTATTATCCTAACTGACTAATACTAACACTAACTCTATTAGTTTTGATAGTGGTTTGCTGATTCCCATTTTTTCCCTCTCTAGTACTAGGAATGGAACCAGGGCTTCATATAACCTAAATATAAACTTCCACTCAGTTAAACTCCCAGGCCAAGCCAACTTCATTAGGAGTGAAAAGGGTGAATCCAGGGAAACAGGGTATCATTCCACCTCTCTATATATCTTGTTGTTGTTCCTGGTGGCTTTTGGAAGGACTTTACACATGGCAGTTACATTTGCAAAGTGATTTCAGTGCCTTTGCACCAAGGACTTTCTATCAAATTCTACAGGGAAAATAGTTTATAGATTCATGCAGTTCTTCCAAAACATTTGCTATGAATTCCAAAATAAAACCCCTCTTGTTGCTGAAAAAGACATATGGATAAACTTTTAAGATGCTAATTTGTATTGAATGTGAAAATAAATAAACTCCCAACATGCTGTGAGTTTGGTTGAGTTTTCTCATCTACCTCTCAGATAGAGCCAGAATTGTTCCAACTTACTCTCCACTCACCATGCGAATAGAGCTTACTCTTTCTCGTCTGACTTTTCTTAAATGAACACAAACATATACCAATCACAAGGCAGTAGAGAACTTACCCTGTATGCTCTGGGCATAAATCTGTGTGAGATCAATAAGGAATGAAGAATTAAAAGGGAAGTCAAATGACTAAAAATGATGAATTGCCATATGTTAAACCTTGTTAATTTATGGTCTATTTCTTATTCCCTATATGACCTTTGCCATGGAAACTGGGTCACCATGGCAAGATAGATGGTTAATGTACCATTTATCTCTGATAAATTTGCTTGTTATGCTGAGGCTGGAACCTGGGACCTTCCAACATGCTCAGTGAATGCTCTTCCATTGAGTAACACTCCCAGTCCATCTCTAGTAGTATTTTCAGCAAGTTTCTGAGTCTTTTGTACAGAATGAATCTGCTTCTGGAGGAGAAACGCTAATTTCTCCTGAATAACCTCCAGGAGGCTTAAGCAAAGATTTAGTTATTCATGTAAATCAAATCACAGGTGTGAAACTGAAGCTGTGAGAGTCTAGGTGTGTGTTAATGAACATTAATGTCTGTGGAAAACAGTGCCAGTTTATTTTTTTTAGCATAGCTTTGACTTGAAAAACGACCGAGGTGAGAAAACTCACAGGATGTTGGCATGTGTGAAGATGGCAGGATTCACAGCTGAAGGAGACCAGGGAGACAAAATGCTGGCATTTATACCCTGCTGCTTATCTCCAGCCCATTTGCAGCTGAAGAGCAGCTGCCAGTGGATGAAACAGAACATCAGGAGAAGCAGGTAAAAAGAATTAAAGCCACACCATAGATCTATAGTGGTGTCCTTTGGATCAGTGTCCATTGGTGTGTTGGAAATGATTAACAACCAGCTCTCCAGGAAATAAAAAGCCTGATCTCAAGTAGCTGCCAATTTCTGTAGTAAGAGTGTTCTTTCCACCATAGCCAATCTTTAGATACCACCCTGACCTCGTTGAACATAGGATTTGAAAGAAATGGAAAGTTGGAGCACACAACTGATTATGGTCCTTTTCTCAGAGTTTCACTTCAATGGAACATATTTCTGGATGATAGGAAACTAATTTCTTTTCTGTACACCAGGTTAGTCTTTCGTGTTTTGCTTACATTGCCTGCTCTATGTCAAACACTTCCCTCATCCAGCTATACCTTGCTCATCATTTAGATCAGCACATTAGTGTTCCTTAGCTACCAAATCAAAAGTTGAAGAGGATTCCCTCTCACAGCTCTGGGTATCCCACCTCCTAAGTCTTTGGTATGGCCTGAATATGTCTTCCAGGGATGATGTGTTGAAATTTAATCCCTGGTTTGAGTATTAAGAGGGTAGAAAATTAATCCACCTGTGGTGTCCAGAGGTGGAGCCTTGGAGAGTGATTAGGATTAGATGACATCATCAGGGTAGAACCTCATGATTGAATCCTAATGGTATTATAAGAGAGAGATTAGGGAATACACACAAGTATATGTGCATGTATACACACAGTAATATTACATGTATCTTACCATGTAGAACCCTATATCACACTGGGACTCCGGCAGCAAGCATTCCATGGGTAAATTGATTTTAGACCCCCATAATCATGGAACAAAATAAACCTCCCTTCTTTCTGGCCCATCCAGTGTGTGGTAATGAGTTATTGGCAATATAAAATGGACGAACATACTGCTCAATTAACATTCTGTTTTTAAGGGTTTGTTTATGCTCCTGGGGACTTCATGAGAGCAAAGAGTGGGTCCTACCTCTGGAATTTTACATTCTATCTAGTACAGAACAGGGGTTAATAAGCATAATACATTTGCTGACTAAAACAGTGGGGGAAGGAGCAAAAATCACAGACACACCTTCAGTCACCATCCATAAGCTGCCTCTACTGAGAAACACAGCTAAGCACTTGATGGAGTCACAAAAACACTGTTGCAGTGTGAAATGTGCTAAATTTGTTTTATCACTTTGATTACAAGTCATCTAATTTTTTCTCTTACACAAGACAGAGAGTCATTAATAGGGAGCCAGTGGATTTGGTGCAAAAAGGGGAACAACATGTTCAATATTTTGCTGGGTAGTTGTTTCTTAACATTTAATAAATGCTCACTAATATTGATCATTTGCTTTTTCTCATATTTTTATCAAGTTATCTATTTACTCAGAAAACAGTTTTTCCAATCCATAAGCATATCATTCAAGAATACCAAGTATATATGAACAATGAGTTGGTCATTGCTTACCTGTCCCTTTGCCTGCCTGCCTGCCCTGGAAGCTGCTCCAGTGAGTAAGCACAGTGACTGGAGGTGAAGGAGTACCTGGCAGAACTCTTTTCAGAGATTCTTATGTGCATTTTTGTTAACCTCATCTCCAGTCATCATGCACCTCCTCTTTGTTCCTCTTTGCTTGTCTCTTTCTGGGACCTCATCTCATCTTGGTGTATTCTCTCATCCTCCTGCTTCTTTCTTTGTGAGCTCCCAATGCCTTCTTCACAGCTGTCACACACTGACCCCAGGGAGACAGAAGGTGAACTAATGCAAACTAGAGAACCACTCTAATTAACCTCTAGAGTCCTCTAACAAACCTGGAAGGCCTCCAATCACCAGTTACCTTCCCAAGATGTTTCAAAGTGTGCTGCTCCCTGAACCCTGCTATTCTAAATCATTAGAGAACAAAATATGTAATTTGAAGTGTTTTCTTTACTTGCTTATTCTGAAAAATCTTTGTTCCCACCTAAGTGTATGATTTCTTCTCACAGTATTCCTACAAAAACATTATGGTAAAGGAGATGAAGAGATGGGTCAGCAATTAAGAGTGCATATTGCTCATGCAGAGGACCCACATTTTATTCCTAGCACCCAGGTGACTCACAATTGTCTGTAACTCCAGCTCCAGGGGGATCTGATGCCTCTGGCTTTCTCAGGAAGCCACACTTAAATACAAAACCACCCCAACCTCCACAAGTTAAAAATAGAACTTTTAAAAGCCCATTCAAACAATTTCATTAACTCCAGCTAAAACACGCTATGGAGATGTGGACTAACCTAGAAATCTGACTACCTATTAAGACTGGAATATGAAGTGACTTCACAGACTATGTAGTGGGGCTTGTTTGTCAGTCAATGGGCTTTCAGACAGTGGGCTCTGATCTAATCAGTACAGTGAATCCTTGAAGAATTGCTAATAGGATGTCACTATTGAAAAGTGGTAAAAGGTCATTGTGGCCTAGTTGGAGGATATAGAAGATCATTGGAGTGTGCCTTAGAAAATGCATCTTGTCCCCTTCCCCTTCTTTTCTCTTCACATTTAGGCAACCATGAAATAGGTAGTGCTGCTACCTTGTTTCCCACTTAAAGTAATGAAAGCAGTCAAGTACATTCCAAAACCTCTGAACCCAAGAACCAAATACATCTTTCAGATTTTAAAGAGAAGCCATAGCTTGCTTGTAAATGTGAATTATTTAAGGGATTAAGTCGCTTATAGCATGGATGTTCTTTATTATTTGCTGTCTTCTTTTAACTATAAGGGAATACTTCCAAGCCACCTACATATCAACAAATGTACACTAGATTGACCTTGCTCAATTTTGCTACAAACAAAACACCCTTTGCTTTGCATATGTGAGCACTGCTGTGAAGTCTAGGATAACTGGCCTTCAAGCTTCTGGCAATTCTGTATCTACACACTCGTCTTCCAATAGAGACACAATGGAATTATGGCTTTGAATATGAATTCTGGAGCTCTAAACTCCGGTAGTCAGATTTGTATGACAAGTGCTTTACCCACTATGCATTCTTCTCAGACCCCTTTTTTTTTTCCTTCTGTAAGATGTTCTCTTCAAAATGTGTTTAGGACAAATATACTGGGGTATAACAAGATGTTTATTTTGTTGAAAATTAGTATATTAATCCTGGACACAAAGCTTGGCTGCATTGTTGAAGCAAATGTATTTCTGAACTTTTCCAGACTTGGATGACAGTCAACAAAAGGCCTCCACACAAAGCTACCATGAATACTATCCATGGAAAGAGCCAGATTGTTGGAAGGGAACTTCCCTCCCTTCTACAGTCCAAACTCGGTTCAACTAATTTGGTTTTAAAACTCCTCCTAGTCCAGGAATAAGCCCTTTATGATTACAAATACATAGCTATTGTATAAAGACATACTATTTTGAATAAAGATATTAGTGACTTGTAAGGATATCTTTAGAAGATGTGGAATCTTGGGTGTCCTTTTTTGTGGCTGTTGTATAGAGAATAAACTTTTCCTTAGAACAGAAGCCAAACTTGAAAGCTAAAGGCCTAGGTTGGATGGGAATTTGGTAAAGGCTCTTAGAAATCCTTAGGCGTTGGGCAGATCTGTTAAATACAACTGAGCAAGCCATTCACTGTATAAGAGTGCATAGCCAATAGAGGAAGTAGAAGCTCGAATCCAGGCCACTGTCTGCTCCTTGCACAAAAGACCCTTTTATAAAATTCCAAAGTCAGTTAGTCCCTACTCTGGGTGGCAGGCTTTGCAATGGCGAGAGAAGCACAGGAATAAAAGAACTGGGCAAGATCTTACCCATTGTCACTTGAGAACACAAACCTCAACAGAGTTCATGACAAGGAACTAAAAGTTAAGGAAATGATGCCAAGCCAGGTCAAAAGCCAATTCTTACCTTGTGCTACTATCTGTGTTTATTTCCTTTGTTTTTTTTTACTTAGAGTTCTACAAGGCATTCCACAAAAGTTCTAGTCTGCCTAATTTGATGGTATTTAAGAGAACCATAGGAAAGTTTTTATTTGGTGTTTAGGTCACATAGTCTTCTGCCTCCCAGGCCCAGAAACGTGATAATTTGAAGGAATCAGAACTACCCAGCTTCATTCCCACCAGCTCCCAGAGTTGAGTCTAGTTAAGAATCCATTGGATCCTGGGGGAAGTTAGGAAAATTTCTTCATATCTTTTTGACAGGGATGCTAAGGACCCTCTAGTTAACCCCACAATTGGTTCTCTTTGAGAGAACAAACAGAAACCATCCAGAAAGAGAATGCTAAAAATACAACCTTCTGTTTTTTCTGAGGATTTTCAAGGAATCCCATAATGTGGCACTTTTATCTTGCCTCTCAAAAGGAAAATCAGGAGTTCACTATGGCAACCATGTGGGTAGGAAGCCATCTGTTTGTGGGCCTTCCCCTCCTGAAGTTGTGAAAATTTTCTGCCCTCTCTAGAACTGTTGAGACTTCCAGCAGAGCCTGAAACCTTTGTGCTGCTGGCAAGCAAGTGAACAGAGGCAACTGTTGATCCTTTCAGCCCTAAAAGTAAGGAACTGCTTTTTTCATTCACCACGGGAAAAGGCTAGCCCTGTATTAACACAAGGGATGGGCATCTAAGAATGTTTAGGAATTTCAGAGATGAAGCTGGGCTGCCCAATTTGTCAAAAACACCTTCTGTGGCCAAGGTACAAATTCCCTGGAGTCAGCCAAAAGTGCCTTTACTGTTCAGGATGTTGCTCTGAGACCAGAGAAAGAACAATGCATGGCACTGTGTGGAAAGTCTGCTTAATGTGCACTGTGGCCCTAGAAATCCCAGAGCTCTTCCACCACTGGCATTTTTCTATTTATTTAATGTTAATACTGAAAAAATATTCATTGTGTCAAAACACATACAGTGAAAAACTCACCCCGCTAACCATGCTTACACAGACAACTCGGTGACATACGTACTTCAGATCATTGAGCAACCAACCTCTTGAACCCTTCTCATCATGCAAAAACTCCATTTCTCTTCTCATTAAATGACAGCAGCAGAGTCTATCCCTCCTCCCATGACTACAGCTTAACATTCTGCTACCAAGCCTGAGTACTTTAAAGAGTTTATAGGGGTGAAATTCTGCAAAAGTTATTGCTTCATGACTGGCTTATTTTTCTTAGCACAATGACTTTAGGAGCCATCTACCAGCAGTGAATGTTTTGAATTTTCCTTCTCTTTTTAAAAGGCTTTTAAAAATACTCCATTGTATGTATCTACCATGTTTTGTTTGTCTCCATATGGCAATGGAGATTTGTGTTGTGTCCAGTTGGGCAAATGTAAAAATTACTTTAATGAACATGAATGTACAAACACCTGTTTAGGGATCAGCTTTCAATTCTTTTGATTATATGCCTGCAAGTAGAATTGAATGATCCTATGGCAAATCTTCTTTTAAGTTTTTGGTTTTGAGGATCTCACTAACCTATGTTTTATAGAAACAGGATACCCGGGAGAAGAAATGATTCTCCTCAAACTCAATGACAGTTTTGAACTGAAAAGAACATGTTAAAAGTCTCCACAGTAGTATAGATCAATACATGCCCTATCCCCTGACCCTGGATGTGCTCCAGAGTATTTTTCACTGAGACTATTCACTGAGTATAAAATCATTGTGGTGACTTCAAATGGTTTTGCACCCACAGTGATTGATTTCATCTTAGTATCACAAATGACTTCTCTCACACATGGCTGTGATGATTATCACTTTGTGGCAGAGTAGGGAATGAAGGACAGAACATTTTAATGGCTTGCCTAAGAAGATTCTGAGTAGTGACGGCTAAGGAGGAAAGCTAAGAATGCATGTCTTCTTGATGCCCTGTTGAGGCCCCTTGGTTTTGAGAAATGCTGTGATCCCAGGAGGGTCATGGCTTCTCTAAGCTCCTCTGGGAGGGACTGACAGATTGGTGAGCTGCAGCTGCAGAGAACTGGCAGAATCTGGCACTTGGTTACCCTACCTAGGGCAGGAGAGCCTGACCTTGGATAGAAGATAAACATCTTAGACAAGGTTCTCTTCACAGGATAGAAGCAAGGAAGGAGTAATGTTCTGAAGGCCAATATAAATAAATTAGGAAGCAAACCCACTTCAGTTCAGCAAACCATGTTTCTGACATCCTGCTTCCTCAGTTAAAATGAGAGTGTGAGACTTCACAGAAGACCTTCCAGACAATGAAAAGCTGTGGGTGCATCTTGGCTTATAGACACATTCCAGTCTGGGAGAAGTAAACATGGTGATATGGATCAGCCAGGCAGACAAACAGCTCCAGGGCCCATGAGCACAGACCCTGGATCTAATAAAACAGTCTTCATCCTGTCATTTGAGGGGGTATGCTCAGTTCCCTAAGGGAGTCTGTAAAATTCCTTTGACTTGTCTGTAACAACCTTATATTCCAGAGTTTGCATTTTCTAGATTATTCAACAGGGAGAGAAAAAAAAACTCTGTGCCCAATTACATTAACATTTGCTTACTTTCCTGTGTTGTGATGGTAATTTATAGTGATGCAAGGAAGAAAATGCACTCCTTTCTCACGAAACAGGGCATAAACAGAGCTGTGAATCTTCTCGATGAAGCATGCCCTTTGTTCTGTATATTGTATGTCTCTGAAAAATGCTCAGCCCAGTTGGCGTCTTGTGGGCTCAATAAAAATTACAGACTCAATAGACCTTGTCCTTCAGTAGCCGAACTCACACTGGAGAGGGAAGAAAAGCAGGTGGACTCACCTACAGTTTTCCTTCTCTACACATGCAAACAGGAGAATGTTTCAAATGATTAATTTCTTTAAGGGCTACAGTGATTCTACTTCTGGTATATAAACCACCAAGAAGTGGGTTACAGGTATGTCCCAGTGGCACAACACTTGTCTAGCACATGTAAGCTCCTGAGTTTCAACCAAGCACTGCAAATATAAAAATTGACCCATAAAAGCCATAAAAGATAGACTTCAATAGGACAGCTTTTGATTTTTAAGATTTTGGAGCAAGTTTCTCTGAGCATAAGAGAAGACCAGACAGAGCTGTCCCTAAACATTAGGGATAGCAGTAGAGTGAAGCCTTACAGTCTAGGTTGACTGTGAAAGAGAAAGAGAGGTGGATCTGTCAGCTGAGGCCATAAATAACTGGAGACACAGACATTTCACTACCTCCCCAGTGACTCATCCCCCAAGGCCATGGTGGTGGCACTATCCCAGTCCTGTGTACACATCTCTTTAAGCTTCAGGTCTTTTCCTGTGTGGATTTAATCTACTTCAAGGTTGCCTGGGGCCTATTTTAACCTCCTTTTATGTTAGTAGAAGTTCTGTGGTTACTATGAAAGGAGAGGTCAGTTTAGTTTGTCTCAAGGTTTAAGCATCCTGCTCCCCAGTCATCCTTAGTTTTTTTTTTTTATTAACTTGAGTATTTCTTATATACATTTCGAGTGTTATTCTACCACAAATCACATCCTAGAAGCCTAACCAAAGAGCTTCAAATCTTATTTGTTGTGAAAATTTGCATGGGCTGTTACCAAACTGACCATAAAATAGTAAATCTGCAACCATAAACTGTGAAACTAATATGTCTCCCTCTATAAAAGCCTTTGGCAAAGCATACAAGTGTGTGTGACAAGTATAAAAAGTTTTACAATCCCAGAATGCATTATTAATTGCTTCTCAGCTTCAGGTAAACCTTTGTTATATTTATTTTTTAATTGAAGTTGAAAGAAAAAAGGAAAAGGCATTCTAGGAAAACTATATGATGGGACCAGATGTGGTGGCATGAACCTATAATCTGAACATTTGGGAGGTGGAAGGGCCCATCTTCAGTTACATAGTGAGTTTCAGGCCAGCCTGAGCTCATGTATGAAACCCTGTCTTAATACAGTAGTAGTAATCAAAAGGTACGTGACGGTGCATATAGAGTTAGAAAAGCCTGAACAAATCCTGACATGTCTCTAAATACATCTTGATTATGACTAGGAATATAGCTCATTGTAGAACACTTAGGCAGCATATGTCAGACTCTGGACTTGATCTCCAACTTGTTAATGAATGGATGAAATGCATTTCAATTTCCTTTGTTATTCTTGTATTAAAAAGCACTCTTCCAGCAGCAAACCACTGAACTGAGAATAGGACCCCCGTTGAAGGAATCAGAGAAAGAACTGGAAGAGCTTGAAGGGGCTCGAGACCCCATATGTACAACAATGCCAAGCAACCAGAGCTTCCAGGGACTAAGCCACTACCTAAAGACTATACATGGACTGACCCTGGACTCTGACCTCATAAGTAGCAATGAATATCCTAGTAAGAGCACCAGTGGAAGGGGAAGCCCTGGGTCCTGCTAAGACTGAACCCCCAGTGAACTAGATTGTTGGGGGGAGGGCGGCAATGGGGGGAGGATGGGGAGGGGGAAAAAAAGCACTCTTCCTTGGGTGAACCTCTAGGAAAACCAGCAGTCTCAACTAACCCCTGAGATCTCTCAGACACTAAGCCACCAACCAGGCAGCATACACCAGCTGAGATAAGGCCTCCTATACATATACAGCAGAGGACTGCCTGGTCTGGCCTCAGTGAAAGAAGATGCACCTAACCCTGGAAAGACTTGAGGCCCAGGGAGTGGAGAGGCTTGGTGGGGTAGGGCGTGGAGACATCCTCTGGGAGACTGGGAAGGAGGAATGGGGTGAAAAACTGTTGGAGAGTGGACCTGGAGGGGGATAATGTTTGGATTGTTAAGAAAAATGTTGTTAAAGATAATTAAGAAAAGAAAGCACCCCTGCTTGTTTTGGTGATTTTATTTGATGTAGACAATGTTCAAAAAGAAAGAGACCTCTTTTTATTGCACTCTGATTCATAATATTTAGAAGATAGAACTGTTTTCTTTTTTTTTCATTTAACAAGTTTACTAGAGTAAATTTATTGAAGACATCTCTCAAATAGTTGAAATGATTGTTAGCAATAACCCTATATGTGTGGATACTGAAGCCATGGCTCTTGACTTGCTTGACAAAGCGCGCTCTATCTGAGCTATGTGCTTACTTACTTTTAAATGTTTTTTAAAGACAAATTTGCTCCTCTAGTGTCAAATGAATTTGCAATGATTCAGTCAACATTCATTTTAGTCAGAGACAAAATTTTGCTAATATTCCCATGCAGACCTCAAATTTGCCATCCTCTTGTCTCAGCCTCTCAAGTAACTGGGATTATAGGCTTGTGCCATAAGGCCCATTAGTGTTTTTTTTTTTCATCCAATGGTGTGCATTAGTCTTTTGAAACTTATTTATTTATTCACTTTACATACAGATTACATCCCACCCAGTTCCTCCTATTTTTACAGTCTGTTTTTTTCCTTTACTTATCCCTCTTCAAATTACCTCCTCCCTTTTAAAAAATACCTATACTATTAAAGACTTAGTAGTCTACTATTATGGGATATCCTGACTATTGCAAAATTTGCTTCATTGTGGTGCTCTGGAACTGAATCTATGATATTTCTAAGGTACCCCTTTCCACCTAAAGCATTTTTCATATCACTGGCTTTATAAAAAAAACCCTGGAGCTGTGAGTAGAGACTTAAGAGTAACCAACTTGTGAGTAAGCTATAAGTACCATCTTTAGTGCCTCTACAGTACTGTGGCAAGCAAGAACTGAACTCTCTTCTAGGAACAGAAGATAGGCTTGCCCTTGGGATTTGCACATGAGTGCTGCTAAGTTTATTCCCACAGGCCCCAGCTCTCAGTGTTCTTATTGTCTCTTCTAATCAACTCTGTTCTTATTGGCCAAGGCTACCAAAGAAAGGCCAAGATAACTTTTATGGAGCCAGCCAAAGTCACTTTCCAAGAAGAAAATCCCATGGAAGATAATTCTAACAATTTACATTCTCTCTCTCTCTCTCTCTCTCTCTCTCTCTCTCTCTCTCTCTCTCTCTCTCTGACTATGAAAAGCTATTAGTGACCTGAGCTGTCCCCAAATGGGAATCAAAATAACTAACTTGTCAGGGAAGAGAGCCTGACTGGGGTCAACCGGTTCCTTAGAGTTTAGCTCCTTAAGTGCTCTGTGTCTTTTTCTGTCCTGTGCCAATTACTCCATCATGGTATGAATCTCACTGTAGAATACACTCATAAATCTACCTGAAAACCAGAACCTGGCATGACCACTTGACTATAGGAAAAATCAACTTGATTTATGAGGTATTGTGACCCAGGGAGAATTTTTTTTTTTTTTACTTTCTTCTCTGCTGCCTGGCTTAACTGTGCTGCTCATGAAGTCTGTCCCTATGCCTCTCTGCCTTAGAATTGTAGGATTCAAAGCTTGCCTGTGGCTGCTTATGGGTCAGGGAGGAAAGGGTGGAGAGGTGGAAGGGTTTCTTTTTAATTACTGATTATTTGAATATTAAATTATCCCTCGTCAAAACAGCTAGATTCAGCAGTCTGTGGCTCTAGCTGCATTTTTCTGTTAGCATGGCCAGGAGCCCTGTCCCATAAGCACTTTGAGAAAACCCACGCTCATGTACATGTTCTGGGAAATCTTGTGAATAAGAGGCAGGCTGCCATTTCAAAAAAGGACACCATGACAAAGGCCCTACAATTCAGCTATTTGGGGGAATTTGTTCTAGAGAGCATATCGGGTGAATTAGGATCCCTCTAGGAATGCTTCCATGTACTTGTACTCTGAATGCCATATTGGTGAAGGCAAATGCTTTGCTGTGGGTTTCAGGACCCAAATGGACTTTGTATTCAAATGGCTTTATTCAAATGGCTAGTGAGTTAGTCTGAAGTGGAGGAAACTTTTCTCACACAGGCACCAAATATTCAGTTACTGGTATGACCTACCCAAGACCGTTATTCTCTAAGGACGAATATAATAATCTGTGCTTCTCTTACTGCCACAGAAAATCCCACCCAGGACATGCTGGAAACTCCTTGTCATAGTCAAGTAGCAGGGTTGAAGTGGGAAGTGGAGAGGAAATCCCCTGGAACCAATAAATGTATCTCCTTGCACAGAGGTTATGCCAGAGCAAATTTAGAAATATAAATGGCCATTACTATGGACTGAATATAAAATGTCCCCCATTCTCAATACAGAAGGCTTGGTCCCTAGCCAGTGGTACTATATAGGGAGTTTCTAGAAAGTCTGGTGGTGGGACCTAGTTAGAAGAAGTAGGCCACTGTGTGATGTCCTTGGGAGATATATCTTTCCCTACTTCTCTTCTTGTGCTGGCTTCCAGGTCACCTTGAGATGAGCATGCTTAGACATATCTGAATTTGCTGTGCCTGTATGAGTCTTTAAGGGGTAAGAATGCATTGTTTTCTCATAGTTTCAGAAGTTTCAATCCATCATAATGAAAAAGGCATGGCAAAGACCTGGCATAATGTACATCCAACAGAGGCAAAGCCCAGAAAAGAAGAGATTCTCAGTTATAAAGGCTTCATGATTTCCAATAGCCTTCACTTGAGCAGTCAAAGTTTGGGGTGATGAGCCCATTTGTACCATTAGGGACCTGAACTTCAGCTCATGCTCTCTTCCATAAATAACTCATGGGTCTCTTCACTGGCTGCTTCCATTCTTATTCGAAATCTCCAGTTCACTCTCCTACGTATGTTTAGGATCATTGACAGGGGTAGGCTTCCATCATGTTTCAACTAAGAAGGAAAACATTTGCTTCTCAAATAAATCATAGCTCTTAGTCAACCTGGGTGACTTAGCCACAACTATTCACTATTTCTGGGTCTTTGGAAGTCTTAATTATCATTTCATAAGCCAGTTTTCACCCTTCACGGAGCTAGAAGTAAGATCTGGGGTGGGGGTGGGATACATCTAAATAGTATTTGTGATGACCAAAAATTTCAACTTTGTATTCCCCTAGAATGAACTCCTAGTAGCAAGCTCTAACCTTTCACACAAAATCCAAGGAGAGATTAGTGCAATTTTCTGCTCTCTGTCCTAATCCTTGATGTCACTCTCCGAAGAGATTACGTATGACTAGAAATGAAACCTTGTTCAGAAAGCACAGATGTTGTTGTGTGTTCACACACATAGGCCAGAGGCAACCTCAGAGAAAAAAATACCATATTTTGACATAGGGTCTTTTATTTACCTTGAACTTATACATTGGTCTAAATTAGCTAATCAAAGAGCCCCACGATCTACCTGTCTTTGCCTTTCCAGCACTGAAATTAAGAGTATACACCCCATGCCTGATTCTTTACATAGGCAAGCACTTTACTGATTGAACCATCTCCCAGGTCCAGGAAACAAAGATTTCTGACTATGTATAGTAAGTTAGACTCCTTGCATTATTGATACACATTGCAAACAGATACATAGGGGAAGGTGAAAGCTGTTAAATGCCATTGGCTTTACTACTTAAAAAGTAACTGAATTGTTCTGTTTAGTCTCTTCCTTCATTAGATTTCATAATAGTGGACACTTCTATGTTCTGTCTCTGATTATTTGCTTTTTCTAAATACACTTTTTATAGTAAATTAAGAAGCATTTTATTCAATAGAATACTTTCTGGATTTCTAATGGGAGTACTTTTGCCCAAAGGGAAAGTAGTATTGTCAAATTTGTCTTCATAAATTGTGCTTAAAGCCAAATTAGAAAGAGCATTTGGAGCTCAATTGCAAAATTATAGAGATCAGAGGCCTTGAAGGAAAAATAGTTCCTGAGAGAGAGAAAAAAGGCCCTTTACAAAGGTTGGACCATGTGAGAACTATAAAAGAGACTTTTTTCATTCTTTATACAAAGGCTGAAATTAATTCAATGCAAAAGTTGTCCAATCTTGCAACAAAAGTACTCATGACAGGTTTTGTGCCTACCTGAGTACTGTTAGAGGGACAAAGGAAACAGAAAACTTAATACCTGTCCACTAGGACCCTTGATCCCACAACTGGGAAGCAACCAGGAAGATCAGGCTCATAATACAATCTGATCCATAATGCAATCTGGTCTTGGGCTTCAATGAACTCACAATTCATCTTGAAGTCTAGAACTCTAGGGTAGGACCTGAGAGGCAGAATGTCTAGCAAGCCCCTAGTTGATATTAAGGCCCATACTTTGAATAGGAAAGTTCTAGCTGTGGAACATGCTAGAATTTTATATATGAAGCTGAATATAGTTGAGGGAATAGAGGTGGGCATGTTGAGGGAGTATGAAGATCCGGAATAAAGTACATCTAGCAGAGCCAAATCCCAGAAAAGAAAATATTCTCAGTTTTAAAGGGCTCATGTATGAATACACATATACATGTGTAGACATATGTCTGAAAAAAATCAATTAGTGACAAAAAGAGGCTATGATTTTGAGGGAGCGTGGGGAGGGGTATATGAGATGGTTTTGGGGGATGAAAAAGAGACATGTAATTATACTTCCTCCAAAGTCAAATAAAAGTTAAAAAATAAATAAAAAGGCATCATGAGGAGCCAAAAAGAATCCTGATGTGAATTAGGAACATGGTGTCCCTTAATTTAACTTTCTCTGTGAATGTTTGACTGAATTGGTGAAATGTAAATGGATTCTGTTTTCACTTAAGAAAGAAGGGGCCTAACAATATGTGTGCATCATCATAGGGATATTAGGCAATATAATCATCCCTCAATAGACACAGGAATTGGTTCCAGGATCATCCACTTAAATACCAAATTCTCTTCATGAGACAGACTATTATGGGTAGGTGTAATAGATGTGTATTTGTATATACACATCTTTTGTGTATTTTAAAGCATCTTAGATTACTTAAAATACCTAATATGATATAAATTCTGAATCTCGTAAAGAAATAATTACAAGAAAAACACCAGCATATGTTTACTACAGATATGGTAATACTAAGTGTCACTACATAGTGCAAATCAATAACAACATAATAATTTTCTTTTCAGTGCTAGAAACTAAATTTTGGGTTTCTTGCAACCTTAAAGTGTTGGTAGAATTACCACTAAACTATATCTTTTGCCCAAAATTATTTTTATGGATCCTTTCAATCTGATGATAATGCAGTGGGTGTATAGGAAGCTTACAATAGGCTCATGCCCTCTCATTCTCCCTCTCTCTCTGTCTTTGTCTCTGTCCTTTCAATCCTCCCCCACTCGTGTGTGTGTGTGTGTGTGTGTGTGTGTGTGTGTGCGTGTGCGCGCGTGCGCGCGTGAGCGCAAAGACTCCAGGAAGCTAAAATTTCTAAATGTATATAGAACACACACACACACACACACACACACACACACACACATTACCACAGGCCTTACCATCCAATGGAGATTAGTTATAATTAAATGAACTTCTGAACCCGAATAATATTTGGTGGTGGAGAAATGTCTACCAGGAAAGATAGTTTTAATAAGCTGCATTTCAACTTCACAATACACTTCCAAAAAGTTATGTGACTTCAGAAATTATAATATAAAACCAAAAAGCGAACAAAAAATGCTTAAAAGAAAACTTTTTCTGCCCCCCTTTTTCCCATAACAGTGTCTCTGTTCAGCTTCTGGACATGAATTCAAAAGCAGATCTGTTTCTTTATGTTTATTAATGGGAAAACTAACCTTTTTTCTTCTATGCACATACTTAAAAATGTTGAGTAAAGATTTTAGAATATTGGTGTGGAAAATTCTTTTTCCAAATTACTATCCTCTGGTGTTCACCAACCTACTCAAAAAGGGAAGAATTTAGAATGGTTGAAAAACAGTGTTTTAGGCAGGAAGAGGGATCAAGCAATAGCTGTGGAGCTATTTGCTTTGAGCTGGAAATGGCTTGTGGAAAATTGAGTTGCTAAGGCAGGTTGTGGCCAGATGGTAGAAAACCAACTGAAGGCCTAGTTGAGCATCTGGATAGGCTGTCTGTAGGTAAGCACATTTTTGACCCATTGATGAAATATAATGTGAAAAAGGTTGTGTTGAAATAATTGGTAGTTGGCACTTTATGCTTGCTGTGAGCCATTCACCCACTTGACAACTTCTCAGGCAGTACAAAGTGTGGTTCAGTGGGGAGGGCTATCCAAGTTCAAGGTAAATGTTAGGAAAGATTGCTGAAGAGAAAGTCAGATTCATCCTCAGTACTTTGGCCTTACTATCCAAACCACAGATGTCTCAGAGTGCCCAAGTGTCTTAGAGAGTAAGTGGTACCCCAAGGGGCAAACTGCCTAAGAGGTTCCCCTCCCTAGAGATGGTGGGCATCCACATTTTTCTCATTAACTTATTCATGACACAAAGTATTATGTCTTGCTGAGAATGGTGGAAAATATTTCACTGAAGTCTTAAGTTGGAAAAAAATTAAGAGATTTTTATTCCCTCTTTATGACCCCAAGCCAAAGAAAAAGTTTGTCACTCTGAATGTTTATGAGATGGGTAAGCCAGAAGAGCAGACACAGCCAAATCCCTCTGACTCATTACTGAGTTGTAGGAGTAGCATGCTCAATTAGTAGGTAATATAATTTACCCAACCCCTGGGGTAGAGGGGAAAGTGAGATGGACATGAACATTTTCAAAGTTAAATGTTTACTCAAGAGAGCAAGATAACCCTTTAAAAACAGTCCAGTCTACACAGCCATCAGTCACTTCTGAGATCCAATAGGTCACTTATTTGACCCTGCTGTCTATATAACTAAGATGAGTAATGTGTTAGCAATGTGGGAAGTCTCAGATCATAAAACCAAAGGGGAATAAATCAGTCATGATTGTCAGGATGTGCAGGACACAGAGATTTAGAGCAGGGATCCCACTAGGCTAGACACTGCTGTCCTTCATTTACTCAGGATAGCTGCAGTTTTATGCAATATGAACACCAGCCCTGAGCTGATTTTCATCTATTCTTTCAGAGGGCAGGGCTGGTAGTCATGAGTACATCTCTCTGGACATTGAGGTGAGATTGACTGTTGCCTTCATTCTGTCTGTTTAGATTTTTTAAAATTGTTTTGGATATAAGGTTATAGCAAAAATCACAGAGGTTGCATGTTAGACCTCTTGTCTTGACCCACGCAAAACCCTTCATCACAAACATCCAGTGCCAGAGTGGGACATTTTTACTACCAGTAAATATACACTGACACAGTACCATCATCAAGAGTCTGTAAATATCTTGCCACAGTATATGATTTGAAACGTGTATAGCTACAAGTGGAGCATTACTTTTCTATTTTCACTACCCAAACACTCTCTGTGACCTACCTAGTCTGTTTTGGTAGTTGAACAATTCTGCTGTTTCACTAGAACTTGGAACTTGTTCATTCCTGATTTTTCTCCATGTCTTCATTCAAGGCTGTTTGCACACACTCTTTGTTCCAAATGTCGTGCAAAGCATAGAAAAATATCTAAGTGTTGTTCAAGATCCAGGCTTACCCTCAGCAGATTCTCACTGCGGTCAGTGAAGGCGCAATCTGAAAAATAGTGAGTTCTGTATCATTCCAGAATTCTCCACACAATAGTAGGGCCTGAAGAGATGGCTCAGTAGTTATAAGCTCTTGCTGTACTTGTAGAGAAGCAAGGATCAGTTCCCAGAACTCATATGGTGGCTCAAAACTTTCTCTAACTCTACTTCCACTTTATTATGGTCTGCATAGGCACCAGACATACGTGTTTTGTATATGACTCATGCAGACACACATATACCCATAAAATAAAAAATAAATAAATAATTCTTTTAAAAGCACATTATGGACTACAATGGTATAAATTATCTTCAAGGGAAATTGAATCTTTCAGTCTGGACTGCATAAAAACTTCTTGAGTACTACATGGTATGGGAGAGGAGGGGAATTGATTTAGACAGTTCTTTTCCTTGTCATTCTTCAGGATAGATAAGGATTATGTCTCTCTATAATGGCCTCAGAGAATCAGGGGAGGCCAATATATGTGTAGCTTCACTTTCTCTTCAAATTTCACATATGACAAGGAAACCAGGTGAGTCGTGCTAATATGGTGGAGCCAGTGTTCACTTTAAGAAGAACTGCCATTGTAGGATGAGAAGAGCTCTAAGTGAGAACTTAAGTCTAGGGTTGGGATATATATTGCTCAGAGGAAATGACAATGATAGACTAATTTTCATATCTAAAAATAAATGGAATATGTTTAGTAAAGATCCCTGAATAGGCATGTGCCTCCTGGGAAATCTTTTCTAGCTCCAACTTAAGGTCACAGAATAATAACAGGCACTGATTTTTGTCCTTCCTCTTACCATGTATTTTTCTCTGTTCATTTTCCTATTTTCTCACTTCAGAGAAAAGCATGTGTCCCCTTGATTTGACCTTAGATGAGAGTAGGAAAACAGTTGAGTTCACCATGTAATATGTCCCTGGAACAGAAAAAGGGAGAAGAGTGATGTCTGCCATTGTGTGACTGATTGAATGGCATTGGCCCATACATATGTTTGCCTTCACAGTGGTGCTGTTGAGAGGTAGTAGAGGAGATATAGAATGTATAACCTAACGGCAGAACGTATATCCTTATGTCACTGTAGACACAACCCCAAATGAAACTGGCATACACTAGCCTGTCTCTCCTCTTTCCTGGCTTCTGAAGTAGCCACTTGCTCTGACATGTACCCCTACCATGGTCTTCCATTATGTTCATGGTGGGCCATAGGAACATTTATTTTAACCCTCTAAATCATTAATAAAATAAATCTTTTTCTTACATAAGTTATTTTCCTAGGTAGTTTTGTCATGGTATCAATAAAAATTTAGTCAAGGCAGAATAATATAGTGCTATAAGACCTTTACATTTGGAGGAAAAAGACCCACTGCAGCCCAGAAAATAGTCACAATTTGTGTCCTTGGAGAATAATAAAGACTGACTGTGTTGATTATTACAGTCAACATAACAGGATCTAGAATTCCAGTTCCTTTGGAGACAAACCTCTGAGCATATGTGTGAGGATATTTCTTAGTTGGGCTCATAGACATGGGAAGACTTACCCTAACCAAAGGTGCCATCATTCCATGCTTCAAGTCCTACACTGAACAAAACAGAAATGAGACGAGAGGCATTACGTATCTCTCTATACTGACAGTGGGTGCAAGGAAACCTGCTGTCTTAAGTTTCTGCTACCATGTATTGTTACCTGACACAAAATTCAAAGTAAACCTTTCCTTCTGCAAGTTGCTTTTGGATAGTGTTTTGTCACAAAACCACAGCTATCAGAAAGATGTGTAAAACACCTGTACTGTGGGAAAGTCGCCTTTCACGCTACAAATAAAAAAGACTGGAGTATGTCCCTACAAAACTTTCCACTTGCCAAAAAGGCAACTTTTCTTATCAGTTGCTACACAGTAAGCTTGAGGCCAGGAAAAGCCAGGGGAAGCATGGAACCTAAGAGGAAGGTGTTCCCAACATAATGGAGACAACAGGCAAATGGATGCTTGTCAAAACTTTAGGGGAGGTTGGATAGGACTGACCATATAATAGGTAGAGGGTTTTTTTTGTGAGATAATAAGAGTATTCTGGAACTAAATATATTGGTGGTTATGCAAAACTGTAAAATTGAACTGTACAATTGTACACTTAAAATGGTTAAATGATAAAATTGGTTATCTGACTCTTGTCTCACTTAAAATATTTTTCTTTTAAAATGGGACGACCTATGTGGGATTGTTTGCCTTGCTACCTGTACATTATAGGGGATTGTATGTTTTTGTTTTGTTTGTTTTTTAACTTTTTATTGGTTATTTTATTTATTTACATTTCAAATGCCATCCACTTCCCTGTTCCCCCTCCAAAAACCCCCTATTCCATCCCTCCTCCACCCTGCTTCTATGAGGGTGCTCCCCCACCCACCCACTCACCCACTCCTGACTGCATCTGTATTGGTAAGGCTCTGGCAGAGCTTCTCAGGAGACATTCATATCAGGCACTGGTCAGCAAGCAAAAAATGGGATTTGTTTGTGAGGGGTATCAAGTTACTTTTCTATTGCTATAAAGAGACATCATGACTAAGGCAATCTATAAAAGATACCATTTAACTGGAGGCTTGCTTACAGTTGCAGAGAGTGAGTCCATGACCATCAAGATAGAAAGCATGGCAGCAAGTAGGAACTGTAATAATAGCTGAGAATTTGTTTCCTTATCTTATTAAAAATTTTTTATTAGATATATTTCTTTACTTACATTGCAAACATTATTTCCCTTCCTGGTTTCCTGTCCATAAGCCCCCATTACCTCCCCTCCCTCTCCCCCATACGGGTAATCCCCCAATGCATCCCCCTTACTGCCCCACCCATATTTCCCTGCACTGGGGGTCCAAACTTGGCAGGGCCAAGGGCTTCCCCTTCCACTGGTGCCCCAACAAGGCTATTCTCTGCTACATATGCAGTCGGAGCCTTGGGTCAGTCCATGTATAGTCTTTCAGTAGTGGTTTAGTCCCTGGAAGCTCTGGTTGGTTGGCATTGTTGTTTTTATGGGGTTGAAAGCTCCTTCAACTGTTTCAATCCTTCCTCGAATTTCCCCCAAGGGGGTCTTGTTCTCAGTTCGGTGGTTTGCTGCTAGCATTGACCTCTGTATTGGACATGCTCTGGATGTGTCTCAGGAGAGATCTATATCTGGTCCTTTTCAGCATGCATTTTTTAGCTTCATCAATCTTATCTAGTTTTGGTGGCTGTATCTATATAGGCCACATGTGGGTCAGGCACTGAATGGCCTTTCCTTAAGTCGCTGCTCTAAACTTTGTTTCCATATCCCCTCCTATGGATATGTTTTTCACCTTTTAAGGAGTGGGAGCATCGGCATTTTGGTCATCCTTCTTCTTGAGCTTCCTGTGATCTGTGGACTGCATCTCGGGTAATTTGAGCTTTTTGGCTAATATCCACTTATCAATGAGTGCATACCATGTGTGTTTTTCTGTGATTGAGTTACCTCACACAGGATGATATTTTCTAGTTCATTCCATGTGCCTATGACTTTCATGAAGTCATTATTTTTGATAGCTGAGTAGTACTCCATTGTGTGGATGTACCATATTTTTTAATCCATTCCTCTGTTGAAGAGCATCTGGGTTCTTTCCAGCTTCTGGCTATTATAAATAAGGCTGCTATGAACATAGTGGAGCATGTGTCTTTGCTGTATGTTGGAGCACATTTTAGATATATGCCCAGGAGAGGTATAGCTGGGTCCTCAGGTATTGAAATGTCCAATTTTCTGAGGAACCTCCAGACTGATTTCCAGAGTGTTTGTACCAGTTTGCCATCCCACCAACAGTGAGGGAGTGTTCCTCTTTCTCCATATTCTCATCAGCATCTGCTGCCACCTGAGGTTTTGATCTTAGCCATTCTGACTGGTGTGAGGTGGAATCTCAGAGTTGTTTTGATTTGCATTTCCCTGATGACTAATTATGTCGAACATTTCTTTAGTTGCTTTTTGGCCATTTAATAATCCTCAGCTGAGAATGTTTTGTTTAGCTCTGTAACTCATTTTTAATAGGGTTATTTGTCTCTCTGGTGTCTAACTTCATGTGCACTGGGGACATTTTCCTTAACAAAACACCAGTGGCTTATGCTCTAAAATCAAGAATCGACAAATGGGACCTCATAAAACGGCAAAGCTTCTGTAAGGCAAAAGACACTGTCATTAGGACAAAAGGGCAACCAACAGATTGGGAAAAGATCTTTACCAATCCTACATCTGATAGATAATATTCAACATATACAAAGAACTCAAGAAGTTAGACTCCAGAGATCAAAATCACCCTATTGAAAATGCTGTTTTCTTATCTTTAAGTAGGAGACAGAGGCAAAGCTAACTGGGAATGGCATAGACTTTTGAAGCATCAAAGCCTACCCCAGTGACACACTGATTCAATAAGGTAATGCCTCCTAATCCTTCCAAATAGTCCCACCAACCGAGGAACAGACATTCAAATAAATGAAACTTTGGGGGATCATTTTCATTCAAAGCATCACAGATGGCTCTCTCCTTTCTTTCTGTGGGTTCTGGGTATCCAACTCAGGTCATCATGATTGGCAACAAGGGTTCCCATTACTGCATTCCTTAACCAGCTCCCAATTACACATTTCTTTTATATAACAGTTTCAAATTGTTGTCCTTAATAGCAATAAGCAATCCTAAGATTTTTATTTAGCATGAACTCTTTTGTAAATTCACATGATAGATTTCTTTGAGAAAAACAGGTGTTTTTTTTTCTTTTTTTCTTCTTTTAAGGAAGCAAGGAATGTAGAACTTCTGGAGAGAAAAGTATGCAGCAGAGAACTCACCATGGTTGAATTTTTCCATTATTGTGTTACTTTTGTTGCAGAAAATAATGCATGTGTGTGATGCTTAAAATGTACACTTTTGTATCTTTATGGAAAACAAAGACAAGAAAGATTCAAGGGCATAGATAAAAGTTCAATGGTAGAGAGTTTACCTATTCCTAGGCTCTCCCTTAGTACACACACACCACACACAAACACACACACACACACACACACACACACACACACACACAAAGAGAGAGAGAGAGAGAGAGAGAGAGAGAGAGAGAGAGAGAGAGAGAGAGAGAGAAGCTAACTTAAGTATTTTTTTAAACGAAGGGAGCTTCAAAATGCTTTTTTCTGCTTGGAGTTTGTCCTCCAGAATAGTTTAAGGTTAAAGGAGTCAACAAAAATCTTTACACAATTGATAAAGTAGTTGATTTTATATAACAACTGGGATATAAATTGCTCAGATTAAACACCATTTCTTGTGAAGTGTTGGTAAGGGTGTATCTGGATTAGTATTTCATTGGTGGGTTCAGTAAAATAATTTGCCTTCCCTGATGAAGGAATCATTAAATATATTAGGAATAAAATGTAGAAGAAGAGAGAATTTGGCTACTTTCTGCATGCTTAGCTAAAAAGTCATATCAGTCTTCTCAATTTGGATAAGGATGTACACTTCAGTTCCATAAAATTTTAGAATCACTTTAGGCTCTCCTAGGCCTCTGGCTTATAGACTATAGAGCATGAGGCTTCTCATCTTCCATAAGCATGCGAGCCAATTTCTTGCAATGAGAGCTATAAACACTTGTTTTATTTGTCTGTCTGTCTGCCTGCCTGCCAGCCATCTATCTACATACCTATCTATTCACTTCCCTACTTTTCTAACCCTCTTCTTGGTTTGTTTCCCTTTAAGACCTCTAATACAATTGATACACAGTATTAAAAATATACAGTTGGGTACTCAATGCAACCAATACTCCACATCTTTGTTTTAAATCTACATACCTCTTTCAGCTACAATAACAATCATATCTAGCCATTTAAAACAAGTATTTCAAAAGTTTTCTGTCTATGAGTATTTTTCTGAATGTACGTCTGCACCACATGCATTCATCAGCTATGGAGGTTATAAAAGAGTCTGTGATTTCCTAGAACTGGAGTTATAGACAATTGTTAGCCACTACGTGGTAGAGGAAATCCAACCCAGGTTTACTGTATGAGCAGCAAGAACACTTATCCAACGAGCTACCTCTCCAGTCCTCAAAATAAGCTGTAACAAAACTAACTAAATTTGGAAACAGACTTTTTTTTTCATCTTTTTTTCCCTCCATCTTTATTAACTTACATTTTGATTGTTATTCCCATTGCCGCTTTCCAGGCCAACATCAACCTAACCTCTTCCCCTCACCTTATATATGGGTGTTCCCCTCCCCATCCCCCCCATTAACTCCCTCCCCCAACAATCACGTTCACTGGGGGTTCAGTCTTGGCAGGACCAAGAGCTTCTCCTTCCACTGGTGCTCTTACTAGGCTATTCACGGGTACCTATGCAGTTGGAGCCCAGGGTCAGTCCACGTATAGTATTTGGGTAGTGGCTTAGTCACTGGAAGCTCTGGTTGGTTGGCATTGTTGTTCTTATGGGGTCTCAAGCCCCTTCAAGCTCTATCAGACCTTTCTCTGATTCCTTTAACTGGGGTCCCATTCTCAGTTCAGTGGTTTGCTGGTGGCATTCGCCTCTGTATTTGCTGTATTCTGGCTCTGTCTCTCAGGAGAGAGCTACATCTGCTTCCTGTCAGCCTGCACTTCTTTGCTTCATCCATCTGATCTAGTTTGGTGGCTGTATATGTATGGGCCACATGTGGGGCAGGCTATGAATGGGTGTTCCTTCTGCCTCTGTTCTACACTTTGCCTCTCTATTCCCTCCTAAGGGTATTCTTGTTCCCCGTTTAAAGAAGGAGTGAAGCATTTGTATTTTGGTCATCCTTCTTGAGTTTCATGTGTTCTATACATCTTGGGTAATTCGAGCATTTGGACTAATATCCACTTATCAATGAGTGCATACCATGTGTGTTTTTCTGTGATTGGGTTACCTCACTCAGGATGATATTTTCCAGTTCCAACCATTTGCCTATGAATTTCATAAAGTCATTGTTTTTAATAGCTGAGTAGTATTCCATTGTGTAGATGTACTACATTTTCTGTATCCCTTCCTCTGTAGAAGGGCATCTGGGCTCTTTCCAGCTTCTGGCTATTATAAATAAGGCTGCGATGAACATAGTGGAGCACGTGTCTTTGTTATATGTTGGGGCACCTTTTGGGTATATGCCCAAGAGAGGTATAGATGGGTCCTCAGATAGTTCAATGTCCAATTTGCTGAGGAACCTCCAGACTGATTTCCAGAATGGTTGTACCAGTATGCAATCCCACCAACAATGGAGGAGTGTTCCATTTCTCCACATCCTTGCCAGCATCTGCTGTCACCTGAGTTTTTTATCTTAGCCATCCTGACTGGTATGAAGGGAATTTCAGGTGAGTTTGGTTTTGCATTTCCCTTATGACTAAAGATGTTGAACATTTCTTTAGATGTTTCTCAGCCACTTGGCATTCCTCAGCTGTGAATTCTTTGTTTAGCTCTGAACCCCATTTTTTGATAGGGTTATTTGTCTCCCTGCGGTCTAACTTCTTGAGTTCTTTGTATATTTTGGATATAAGTCCTCTATCAGTTGCAGGATTGGTAAAGATCTTTTCCCAATCTGTTGGTTGCCGTTTTGTTCTAACCACAGTGTCCTTTGCCTTACAGAAGCTTTGCAGTTTTATGAGATCCCATTTGTCGATTCTTGATCTTAGAGCATAAGCCATTGGTGCTTTGTTCAGGAAATTTTTTCCAGTGCCCATGTGTTCGAGATGCTTCCCTACTTTTTCTTCTATTAGTTTGAGTGTATCTGGTTTGATGTGGAGGTCCTTGATCCACTTGGACTTAAGCTTTCTACAGGGTGATAAGCCTGGATCGATCTGCATTCTTCTACATGTTGACCTCCAGTTGAACCAGCACCATATGCTGAAAATGCTATCTTTTTTCCATTAGATGGTTTTGGCTCCTTTGTCAAAAATCAAGTGACCATAGGTGTGTGGGTTCATTTCTGGGTCTTCAATTCTATTCCATTGGTCTATCTTTCTGTCTCTGTACCAATACCATGCAGTTCTTATCACTATTGCTCTGTAATACTGCTCGAGTTCAGGGATAGTGATTTGCCCGGAAGTCCTTTTATTGTTGAGGATAGTTTTAGCTATCCTGTTTTTTTTTTTATTCCAGATGAATTTGCAAATTGTTCTGTCTAACTCTCTGAAGAATTGGATTGGTATTTTGATGGGGATTGCATTGAATCTGTAGACCGCTTTTGGTAAAATGGCCATTTTTACTATGTTAATCCTGCCAATCCATGAGCATGGGAGATCTTTCCATCTTCTGAGGTCTTCTTCAATTTCTTTCTTCAGAGGCTTGAAATTCTTATCATCCAGATCTTTTACTTGCTTGGTTAAAGTCATACCGAGGTATTTTATATTATTTGGGACTATTATGAAGGGTGTCATTTCCCTAATTTCTTTCTTGGCTTGTTTCTCTTTTGTGTAGAGGAAGGCTACTGATTTGTTTGAGTTAATTTTAAACCCAGTCTCTTTGCTGAAGTTGTTTTTCAGGTTTAGTACTTCTCTGGTGGAAATTTTGGGGTCACGTAAGTATACAATCATATCGTCTGCAAATAGTGATATTTTGACTTCTTCCTTTCCAATCGGTATCCATTTGATCTCCTTGTGTTGTCTGATTGCTCTGGCTAGGACTTTGAGAATTATATTGAATAAGTAGGGAGGGAGTGGGCAGCCTTGTCTAGTCCCTGATTTTAGTGGGATTGCTTCAAGTTTCTCTCCATTTAGTTTAATATTAGCTACTGGTTTGCTGTATATGGCTTTCACTGTTTAGGTATGGGCCTTGAATTCCTGTTCTTTACAGGACTTTTATCATGAAGTGGTGTTGAATTTTGTCAAATGCTTTATTGGCATCTAATGAAATTATCATGTGCTTTTTATCTTTCAGTTTGTTTATACAGTGGATTGCATTGATGGTTTTCTCTATATTAAACCATCATGCATCCCTCGAATGAAGCCTACTTGATAATGATGGATGATTGTTTCGATGTGCTCTTGGATTCGGTTTGCAAGAATTTTACTGAGTATCTTTGAGTCGATATTCATAAGGGAAATTGGTCTGAAGTTCTCTTTCTTTGTTGGGTCTTTGTGTGGTTTAGGTATAAGAGTCATTGTGGCTTCATAGAATGAATTCGGTAGCACTCTATCCATTTCAATTTTGTGGAATAGTTTGGATAGTATTGGTATGAGGTCTTCTATGAAGGTCTGATAGAATTCTGCACTGAACCCATTTGGACCTGGGCTCTTTTTTGTTGTGAGTCCTTTAATGACAGTTTCTATTTCTTTAGGAGTTATGGGGTTGTTTAAAATGGTTTATTTGTTTCTGATTTAACTTTGGTACCTGGTATCTGTCTAGGAAATTGTCCATTTCCTCCAGATTTTCAAGTTTTGCTGAATATAGGCTTTTGTAGTAGGATGTGATGATTTTTTGAATTTCATCTGGCTCTGTTATGTCTCCCTTTTCATTTCTGATTTTGTTAATTTGGACACACTGTTTGTATGCTCTGGTTAATCTGGCTAAGGGTTTATCTATCTTGTTGATTTTCTCAAAGAACCAACTTTTGGTTCTGATGATTCTTTCTATGGTCCTTTTTGTTTCTACTTGGTTGATTTCAGCTCTGATTTTGATTATTTCCTGCCTTCTACTCCTCCTGGGCATGTTTGCTTCTTTTTTTCTAGAGCTTTTAGGCGTGCTGTTAAGCTGCTGATATATGCGCTCTCCTGTTTCTTTCTGCAGGCACTCAGAGCTATGAGTTTTCCTCTTAGCACAGCTTTCATTGTGTCCCATAAGTTTGGGTATGTTGTACCTTCATTTTCATTAAATGCTAAAAAGTCTTCAATTTCTTTCTTTATTTCTTCCTTGACCAGGTTACCATTGAGTAAAGCATGATTCAACTTCCAGGTATATGGGGGCATTCTTTCCTTACTGTTGTTGAAGACCAGCTTTAGATTGTGGTGGTCTGATAGGACGCATGGGATTATTTCTATCTTTCTGTATCTGTTGAGGCCTGTTTTATGACCGATTATATGGTCAAATTTGGAGAAGGTACCATGAGGTATTGAGAAGAAGGTATATCCTTTTGTTTAGGATCGAATGTTCTATAAATATGTGTTAAAACCATTTGGTTCATGACTTCTCTTAGTCTGTCTATGTCTCTGTTTAATTTCTGTTTCCATGATCTGTCCATTGATGAGAGTGGAGTGTTGAAAGCTCCTACTATTATTGTGTGAGGGGCAATGTGTGCTTTGAGCTTTAGTAAGGTTTCTTTTATGTATGTAGGTGCCCTTGTATTTGGAGCATAGATATTTAGGATGGAGAGTTCATCTTTGTGGATTTTACCTTTTATGAATATGAAGTGTCCTTCCTTATCTTTTTTGATGACTTCTGGTTGAAAATCAATTTTATTTGACATTAGAATGGCTACTCCAGCTTAATTCTTCAGACCATTTGCTTGGAAAGTTGTTTTCCAGCCTTTTCCTTTAGGTAGTGTCTGTCTTTGTCTCTGAGGTGTTTCCTGTAGGCAGTAAAATGTTGGGTCCTCATTGCCTATCCAGTTTGTTAATCTGTGTCTTTTTATTGGGGAATTGAGTCCATTGATGTTGAGAGATATTAAGGAATAGTGATTGTTGATTCCTGTTATATTGGTGTTTGGATGTGAGATTATGTTTGTGCTTGTCTTCTCTTTGCTTTGTTGCAAAATGATTAATTTCTTGCTTTGTTTAGGATGTAACTTGCCTCCTTGTGTTGGGCTTTACCATTTATTATCCTTTGTAGGGCTGGATTTGTAGAAAGATATTGTATAAATTTGGTTTTGTCATGGAATATCTTGGTTTCTCCATCTATGTTATTGAGAGTTTTGCTGGATACAGTAACCTGGGCTGGCATTTGTGTTCTCTTAGGGTCTGTATGACATCTGTCCAGGATCTTCTGGGTTTCATAGTCTCTAGTGAGAAGTCTGGTGTATTCTGATAGGTCTGCCTTTATATGTTACTTGACCTTTTTCCCTTACTGCTTTTAATATTCATTCTTTATTTTGTGCATTTGTTGTTTTGACTATTATGTGATGGCAGGAGTTTCTTTTCTGGTCCAATCTATTTGGAGTTCTGTAGGTCTCTTATATGTTTATGGGCATCTCTTTCTCTAGGTTAGGGAAGTTTTCTTCTATGATTTTGTTGAAGATATTTACTGCTCCTTTGAGTTGGGATTCTTCACTCTCTTCTATACCTACTATCCTTAGGTTTGATCTTTTCATTATGTCCTCGATTTCCTGTATGTTTTGGGCCAGTATCTTTTTCCGTTTTACATTATCTTTGACAGTTCTGTCGACAATTTCTATGGAATCTTCTGCTTTTGAGATTCTCTCTTCTATCTCTTGCATTCTGTTGGAGATGCTTGTATCTATGATTCCTTGTCTCTTCCTTTGGTTGTCTCCCTTTGTGCTTTCTTTATTGCTTCTATTTCCATTTTTCATTCTTTCAACTGTTTGATTGTGTTTTCCTGGAATTCTTTTAGGGAATTTTCCTCTCTATAGGCTTCTGCTTGTTTATTTGTGTTTTCCTGCATTTCTCTAAGGGAGTTCTTTATGTCTTTCTTGAAGTCCTACATCATCATAATCAAATTTGATTTTAAGTCTAGATCTTGCTTTTCTGGTGTGTTTGAATATTCAGTGTTTGCTTTGGTGGGAGAATTGGGCTCTGATGATGCCACGTAGTCTTGGTTTCTGTTGCTTGGGTTCCTGTGCTTGCCTCTCACCATCAGGTTGTCTCTGGTTTTACCTTTTTCCGCTGTTTTTGGCAGTGGATCGGCCATTTTATAGGTCTGTGTGTCAGGGGTGCTGTAGACCTGTTTTCCTGTTTTCTTTCAGCCAGTTATGGGAACAGAGTGCTCTGCTTTCAGGTGTGTAGTCCTTCCTGTCTACGGGTCTTCAGTTATTCCTGTGGGCATGTGTACTGAGTCCACCAGGAAGGTCTCTTGTTGCAGAAAAGTTGGTGTTGCCACTGGTCTTGGGCCTGGAGTCACTTCTCAGATCAGGGTTTCAGCTCTTCGTGAGGGCAGCAACCAGAAGGGCCTGCCTTCCCTTTGCTCGGGACCCTGTGCACAGGGGGCCCAGATGGTGCTAGGCGTTTTCTTCTAGTGTCAGAAATGTGGGCAGGGAGTAGTCTCCTCTGGCTTCCTAGGTGTGTCTGCCCCTCTGAAGGGGAAACAGACTTTTAAAGCACATTATGACCAAGTGTTAAAGCAGAATTTTCTAAAAATGCAAAGTATGTATTCAATCTTCTATTGTTGCACAGTTAAGATAGTTGTGGTGGCGATATTTCTACAATTAGTAATAAAAAAAACCCTAGTTTTCAAATTGGATTTATTTCAGATGTGCAACATTCTGACATCAATTAATGTGATTCCTCATATCAATAAGCTCAACAATAAAAATCATGCGAATATATCAACAGGTGCAGAAAAAGCACATAACCAAACCAATGCCCAATTATGATTATAAAAATCTGGGGCTGGAGGGTGGCACAGTAGTTGAAAGTATCTGGTCTTCTTGCAGAGGACCCAGGTTTGGTACCCTGAAACTCCATGGCAACTCATAACATATGTGACTACAATTTCAGGTAATCCAAGCCCATATTCTGGCCTATAAAGAGAAAAGGCACGCATATGGTACATAGACATGTATCCAGCTAAAATACTTATGCAAATATAGCAAAATAAATAAATCTTTAAAAGCACAACAATCTAAGTATAGAACATAATTTCCTCTATCTGACCTTAAAAAAGACCTGCAAAGAAAACTACTGCTAAAAGCCTCTGTAATAGTAGTTAATTCAAAGCTTTCTTGCTAAGATCAGGAATAAGACAAAGAGGTACCTCCTCCTACCCATTTTGCATGCCATTCTAGAAGTCCTAGCAGAAGAACTGTCAGAAGGAATAGAATAAAAAGACACCCAGAGTTTTAAAGAAGGATGAAACTGTTTTTCTTTATAGAAGACATTTATCTATATAGAAAAGCAAAAAACTAAAATAAATATTTCCAACATGTTATTTTGCAGACCTTGGCAATATATGGTCAACATACAAAAGTCAATATCTTATCTTTATACCAGAAATGAAAAAATAGAATTTGAAATTGAAAAGCACAAGTTCATTTACATTAGCATCTCAGAAATGAAATACTTAGGTTTAAATCTAACAAAATATGTGCAAGATCAATATGAATTTAGTCATTATTTTAAAATATAAAACATGGAAACCCCTAGAATATATACCACAGGAGAAAATACAAGTGATTTTGGCCATGCTGGTGACTATTTCGACACAACACCCAAAGCATGATCTCAGAAATAAATAACTGACACACCAGATTTCATTAAAATAAAAAGTTCCTTCCCTGCCAAGGATACCTCAAGAGAACAGGAAGACAAGTCACAGCTGGGTAAAATTAAAAAAATGGCTGGTAAAGTCCAGTTATCTAAATAGGCTTAGATTTTTCCTGGGAAGGTGAGAACAAGGGTTTACTCATACCAACTGGAGTATTAATGGTAACTCAGACAAGCCACTAAGGACTGATCAAAGAACTGGTTCCACTCAAGTGAAGTTAGATAAGGCAATGGTTTTAATTAGATCTGCTTACAGAACCATGAGTTTACTTACAGAAGCATGATCAAAATATGGGCATCTATGCAGAAAAATCTCCTGCCATCTCCTGAAATTGTTGACTGTTTACATATTTTCAAGATGGAGAGATAGCACTGCATGTACCCTTTCCCTTCCATTCTACGAAGGAATGGTAGTGGCTCCACCTTGCCAGAGTCTATGTAGAAAATTACAACTGCTCTAATTTCAAGATGCCAATGGCTACATTGGGTTTAGAGGACAGAGTTCTACATTTCTCTACTTTTTCCTCTGGCTCTTACATTTTCTTTCAGCCCCTCTTCAATAATGTCCTCTGGGACTTGAATTGGGTGATATAGATGTATAAGTATTTTTCCTATGTAAAACTGAGCTCTGAGCGAACATGACACAACATTAGTGACATATTCTCAACACTGTGACCCTTTATGACTCTGAAGAGTACCACCCACTGCAAGAAGCTTTTGAAACCAAGGCTGACAGCAGCAATAAACTATAGGTATGATCACAAATGCTCAGAAAGCACTTTGATAGACATATCCACTTGACAAAACAAAATAATAGTGGTACTTTTCTTCACTAGAATCTATGATCTCCCCAGGCACAGATTTTTTTTCCTACTTTATAGTACCAAATGAAGGGTGCTTTATAGGATGTCCAATTTTATTCAGTTCTCTATAATCCACAATCATTTTTCATGAGCTGTTTGGCTCCCTTATCCTGGAACACTGTTGCAGGGCTGCATAAACACATACATGAGCACACATATGCACAGGCATATGCATGAACACACATGCACATGCACACATACCTCTTCTCATAGGTAGAACCTATATGTATTGCTCAGCATGGCCTGGGGTCAAAAGGGAGCCAGGCACTCATTTGCCATTCTAACTTCAGTTCCTCAGTTGGCCTCTGGCAGACTGCTGCTTCTCCACAGCAGTGGCTTTGCCACATCTTCCAGTTAAAATGGTCATACACTGAACAAGAAATATTGCCACTGCCAGTATATGCAGCATACTATAGAGGGATATTTGCTTACCCCTAGGGCAGGCTTAATCAAACACACACACTGCTCTATCTCCACATCCATTTAACTGATACCCATTGCCCACTGATATTCCAGGAGGCCACCAGGATCCAAGGTATACCTGGCCTCAGCATCCACCCAAGCCCAAACATTCTGTATAATGCTTGGGGCCAATGGGTCTACAATTGAATGTAGAGTCTCCACTTGTATGAAAAGTTGGTTACTCTATGAGACTGAGGCAATTCCCATCAAACAGGATCTATTTTCTTCACAGTAGAAGAAAAAAATTGGGGCTTTCTGTATCTTTTTGGTGAACTTGCTTGCAGGCTTTAAGGTCTTTCTGAGGCCCACATAGCTTTTGGTATTCTGCCAAAATTGGTTTTCACTGGGCATTCCAGCCTGATACAAGTTTTGCCTCATTTGCATTTCCATGACCGAGACAGACCCCTTTAATCTGCTATTGTTACTTTGTCTTCTCATCCCCTCTTGGTTGTGTTATTACCTCATGAAACCAATTTACCTTTCAATTTATCACTCAATTTTATTAGAAACTTTTTTATTTCTGAAATACCATGACCCAGAATGGGATGCAGCAATGTCATTAAAGCTTCGTATTAGCTCTCAGGTCACTGAAATATTAATTCCCTCTTAACTCTCTGGTGACCATAGTCTTCTGCACCAACTCTCTCATGCCATTCGTGCACTGTTATTTGCACATGATTTTCTCTTCTTCACTACTCCAGTTTTTCCTATAAGTTCCAAGCTTTTGTATTCCAGAAAGAGATATTTTGCCCAGGTCTAATGTGAATTCCTTTTCTTTTCCTTATGCACACAATGCTCATGCCCAGAGACATAGGAAATGGCAGGCTGTAAAGTTGGCTCAGTGGTTCAAAGAACTTAGTTCTCTATCAGAGGACTTGAGTGTTCAGTTCATATCACCTGTGACAAATGGCTCATAACTACCTATAACTCCAGCTCCAGGGGATTTATGGACACTTACACTCACACAGACACACACACATATACACATAATTAAAAATAATAAAAATTAAATTCTGAGTGATAGAGAGCTTTATTATAAGGCTGGGATGTGATTGAGTGGGTAAGAGTACTTGTTGCTCTTGAAAAAGAACCAGGTTCAGCTCCTGGCACTCATAGAGTGGCTCACAACCATTTGTAACTACAGTTCTATTGGATCATACTGCCTCTTCTAAACTCTACTGGTACCAGACATGTGTGTGGTAGAAATGCATACATTCCGGCAAAACACTCATATACATAAAATAAAATAATCCAAAAAAGAGAAGCCAGTACATCTATCTTATCCTTTTCTCTGTCCAATTTACTTACAAAATCAAAGAGTAATGTGGAGGATGCTATCTGCATGTTCTTTACTTATCATAATTCTTCCCTTATGTAGAAAGGTTTTTTATGAACAGAGAAATATGCCTCAGTTATATGTCTTATGGGCTACGCAAGGGCAATACAAGTTCTTCAATAGCTTTCTGATAATTCTATTCCATTAAGCTATTTTCAAGGATTACAACATGTTGTCTAGTCTGCAGGCCATTGATGAGATATACTTGTACTATCTTCATGTGCTACATCATTCAGAAATCATTAACCTACATACCCTTCAAGGAGGACACCACTCTTTCATACTTTTTGCCATCCATGAGAGGATGTTAGCAGACCTGGTCTTGTGACAGTCTCATTCAGGTAATCACAGCTGCTCTGTTTTTAAGACAAAAATACCCACATGATGTACAGAAGAAAACATCCCACAACACTAACTACACAAAGAACTTTAAAAGCTCAGAAATAAGAAAAGTAACAATCTGATTAAATAATGGAGAAAAGATGTGAACAGAAACCTTAACAAATAAGATATACCAAATGGAATATAAATGTATAAAAAAGTGCTCAGCATCATATATCTTTTGGGAATTGCAAATTAAAACAAAATGAGATACCATTGCAGCTCAGTTAGAATGGCAAACATCCTAAATATTGACCACAAAACCAAATGCAGCAGTGGATACTACTGCTGAGAATACAAAATGGTACAGCCACATCAGAAGAAATTCTGTATGATACAGTAACTGCAGATATTTGTGACTTTATAGTCATCTAGATCAGTGATTCTCAACTTTCCTAACGCTGAAACCCTTTAACACACGTCCCCATGTTGTAGTGACCCCAAGCATAGAATTTTTTATCACTACTTCATAACTGTAATTTGTTACTGTTATGAAGCTTAATGTAAATATTTGATATCCAGGATATCTGATTGGCAACCCCTGTGAAAGGGTCATTTGACTCTCAGGTTAAGAACCACGGTCTAGACTCCTATACTGAATAAGACCAAGAGTGAATTCAAGTGTAAACTATGGACTATGATTAACATATTAATGTGGATTCATTGAAGGTTTAAAAATATATCACTCTGGTATAGAATATCCACAGTACAGAAGCTGTTTGAAGGTGGGAGGTAGAATCAAGGGGTACATGAGTTTAAAGCTAGTCAATGAGACCCCATCTAAAAGAAAAGAGAGAAGAAAAAAGAAATACAAAAATGAGAACTTATTTTTAAAAAGTCTGTTCATGATAGCTGGAAAGACAGCACAACAGTTCTCATCCCCCACCAGAGAACGCAAATTCAGGCAGCTCACAACCACTTGCACTCATGTTTACCAGCCCTCCACTCTTCTAGAATCTTCTGCCATAAGAAATCCTTACACCCATGTTCTTCCCTCAGTTCTGCTTCTGGTAGAACATTTTATTTTTTTTTTTAAATTTGTTGTGATCTTAAATCTTCTCTAAAATGTAATTTATTTTTAAGAAACTTAATGACTACAGACAAAAGATGAGGAAGTAATATCTCATTTTCATGTGCAAATCATCAGTAATGTATTTAAAAATGAACTTTATCTTTCATAAATTTTGTAGGTTTTAACATAATTACACTACCCTATTACGCATATTACAGTAAACCTGAAATTGAGTTGTTAATGTTTTTTATTTATGTCTATGTCACCTATTTAGACTTTATGTTATATAGTCTATATAATGAAATAGCCATGGATGTAATTTATAAATAAATATCTATACATTTGGCATGGACTCAAGACACTTTGAAAAAGGTGCAAATTCTATGAGAAGCAGAGCTGAGGCAAGAACCTGGGTGTAAGGATTTCTTATGGAAGATGATTCTAGAGGAGTGAAGGACCAGTGAGCTTGAGAAGGAAGACAGAAAAGCTAATGCTTTGTTGAGTTGGTTACTACCCCTGTAAGCAAATGAAAAGTGGTCAGTCTTACTCAAGACTCTCTGATAGACCACCAAAAAATGTCTCAGAAACAGATCTTGAAAATATGAGAGCTAGAAGCATTTATTTATTAACTCCAAATCTCCATTGTATAGGACAGACACTGAAAGTGTTATCTCTACCATCGCCCTTGGTCTAGAGTGCCCTGTGTGCAGTAAGTTCAAGTAAGCAGATAGGAACTGAAGATCCTCTGAAATGAGGCTCTATGGGTGCACGTGAAAATGTCTGTTGCAAGGAATGTGGTATAAAGCATTAAAGGTATTTACTATGAAAACTCTGTTTAACACATATTTGGAGATCACTGGTTTGTTGAATAAATGAAATCTCATGCTTTTTACCTGTTAACTGAAGCATATTTATGCAAATATCGAGTGTAGAATCACTCTAATAATTGCATGCTGTTTACACGTATTTATCCTTCTACTCTCCTTAGAATGAATGGCTTTGGGATATTTTCACAACAACCTGATATAAGTAAAGATCTCATATCCTTTTCTTCCTAGATGTACAAGTGATTTGGCTCTTTTCAGCCTTCATTTTGCAATCTGCACACTATGGATAATAAGAATCTCATAGTCTAAAGATTAAAATGAAAGCTTGCTTGGTTTGGTGGCATGTGGCTGTCATCCTAGAACTTGAAAGGTAGAAACAAGAGTATCAAAAGTTCAAGGTCAGTTTCTGCTGCTTAGTGAATCAACTGGCATCTGAATAAAATCAGTGTACTATGCTAAATAATTTGATTTTAACATTTTTAAATTTTGGGGTTTCCTAACTAGTTTTTCCTTTCAATTTTCAAATATACATGATGGTTTATTCTGTAAATTCACCACATTCTGGATTTTGCTGATTGTTCCCCCAAGCAGGTTTAAAGGTATTTTATTTGTAAAATGACTGTTTTATAAGTGGAAGTATGAAGAATGTTGGGGTACACTTTGAGAAATTTTGTCTCTCTCCTCCCTCATCTACTTAAGGCATTCACTGACTAGCTTTAATAAAAATTTGATGACCAATTATCTGGGCTGGAAGTGGAAGATGGGACGTCCTGGGAGGGAGAAAGGAACTCTGGGAAGAAGAAGAAAAAGAAGAAAGTCCTTTTTGCAAGGAGACATGGGAGGAGACAGACATGATCGCAGGCCTAGAAGATAGAGTTAACCACATAGCTGAATTGGACTAGGTGGTCAGGTTAACTTTTATGTGTTAGTTGAAAGTCTGCCTAGCTAAGGCCTAAGACTTTGAAATATTAAAAGGTCTCTGTGTGATTATTTGGAGAAAATGTTGGTTAAGGAATAATTGCTGCCATATTAATTTCTAGCATTAATTAATAGATAGAAAATAATGATATATTTAATCTATAGAAAATATACTATCTGTTCCTTCCTTGTGATGCCAATAGACAATGATGATTGATGCTTAGATCCATTCATTGTTTATCTGAGATCCAGGCCATTCCAAAAATGCTGCATATGTGCTCATCTAAAAGTGACTCCCTTAGACATTCACTCTTTGCAAACTGAAAATTCACAAAAGTATGAGTTTAAGCAGGACATTTTTCCTTATTCAAATAGCCATTTGTTCATGACTTTTCAATCTGTTTGAATTCATCAGAACATCCTCCAACTCCAAACCAAACCAACTTTGGCTTGTTGTATACAAACATCCCCTTGGACTCTGGACCAAATCTTAAAAGTTAAGTATGTAGCATGCTCTCTAGACTTACTATTTCTATAATTCACTGACAGGATAGCATAAAATGTTGCCCTTCCTTCATCAACTTCACAGCTTTCTAACAGAGGCATTATCATGGGTCAAGAACTTCACTATTGGATAAGTCCCTAATGCACATCTTTATTAATAATCTACAGTAAATTAAACTATACAGAAGTGTGTGGTCAGTGAACTAAAAATAAAGGTAGGGAACACAAAATGAAGACAATAATAAAAGCATGCTACAGCATTTAGACAAACTCATTGCACAACAGTCTGGTAACAAAAGTATAGGCCAAAAGGACATATAGGAAAGTAACTGGCTCATTGAAAAAGATCTGGACTGAGGAAGCTATGTGTATGAATATCATATAACAAAAAAATTGAGAAGACATGTCACATACCATTTTTAAACATAAAAATAAAAGGGGGCAAGATATATTAAAGCCAAGAAAATGGATAGAGAAAGTAAACTTCACAGTATTGTAAAGAATTAATTCAACAGAGTTTCCTATGTAAAATCATTACATAGATAATGTATGAGTAATTGCTGTTGATTTTAAAGAGACTTAGATTTGTTTTTTGAATTGTTGGTTTGTTTATGAAAAGGTTATTTAACTGGAAAAATCCCATGTATTCCAAACCACACAAGTTTTGTAAAGAGCACAAGCCTACAATTCATAACCAGGGATTTATTAAGAATAGAGTAGTCACCAAATAGGAGTATCTGAAATAGCACAAGCATTTTACAAACTGCATTAGCACTTTTTGATGTTGAGGAAACTGAGATCAAGGAAACTGCATGTCTTACCAAATTCCCATTAACTATTAAGTAGCAGAATCTTCTTTCAAACTATGTCTGACCATCTCAGCATTAATATTATTATAGTCATGCAATTTTGGAAATAGCCAAGGGTACGGAACTTACAGAACAATTTCCTCTAAATGCCCATCAAGAACTACCATAGATCTTGCTCAAAACTCAGAAAATAAGTGAAGTACTCTTAGTAACTCTATACGTTATCACATATGGCAGATAGTATGAACCTCTTACTTGAATGGTGACTTTTCAGTTCTATTGCATCTTAGACTTTCCATTGGTGACTCAGGAAAAAGAACATTCTCCTTAATATTTTCTAGAAAACAAAATTCTAGACATAATAGAAATCAAGGAAGAAGATACATTGAAGTTGAGGGCTATGGCATCAGAATCTTTCAATCAAACCAAGGGGGAAGCTAGGATAAAAGAGATTAGAAAAGAGAGCTGCCCAGACTGAATACAACAAAATTAATGTAGTACAGTAAACTGCATGACAGCATGACTGACTTGCACATGACTCAAATATTTGTAGACTTAAACTCTCTAATATGTTAGCCAAGTAGTTCTGTTATTTAGTCAAGGTCTAAGAGAGATCATATGTTTGATTAAGAAATGTCCCCGTAAGCTCAGGTATTTGAACATTTGGACCCCAGTTAATGGAGCTGTTTGTAGAGGTTATAGGACCTTCAGGAAATGCAGCCTTTGTGGGGAAGGTATAGCAATAGTTAATGAAAGTTTAACTAGCCAGCTTCCTCTTCCTGCTGCCATGCCAGGTCTTGCTAGCATGGTATACTTTCTGCAACCATATATGAAAGTAAGCCACTCCTTTCCTAAGTTTTTTTAGACTTATTTTATCACACTATCAAAAAGTAACTAATACACTATAAAACAAAGTAACATTGTCCATGGGATATAGAAGAATTCTTTCACAGTATAAAATACCCTTCAAAATCTATCATTTAACATTTCAAAAAGCTACTTTTCCTGTCCTCCATCATAAAGAAGTATTAAGAAAAAGGAAGGAAGGAAGGAAGGAAGGAAGGAAGGAAGGAAGGAAGGAAGGAAGGAAGGAAGGAAGGGAGGAACTCATTGATTCTATATAGGGGAGAATGGACACAGACTAAACTGGGCAGCCAAGGTTTGAGAGCAGCTCCCATGCAAGATGCCTCTATTTTCCAAAGCTATACACACTCTCAGGTTCTTTGGCATCAGGAGAAAAGAAAAAAGATTTCCGTTTACAGCATGGACTTTAGGGTCAAGCCACAAAAAAAAAATAATAACAATCCTGGAGAAAAGTCTAAAGGTACAGGATTATGAGTTTAAAAAAAACCTCAGATCCTGGAAATTTCAGTTTTGGAGTCCAGTAACATGTTGATATGAGCAACAAATATGCCCCGAGCATCAGTTTCTACAGACTTCTATATGGTGTGTGGTTTGTAAGGTTTCAGCATTCTG
Organism: Rattus norvegicus; assembly: GCF_021556685.1. Classification (NCBI taxonomy): domain Eukaryota; kingdom Metazoa; phylum Chordata; class Mammalia; order Rodentia; family Muridae; genus Rattus; species Rattus norvegicus. Next base: position 12,029,281 of record NC_141554.1, on the reverse strand, counting down.
AGAAGTAGAACAAGACAGGATACACAGGAATCAAACACAGAACCACAAGGCATTGGTTCCAGCAGAAGTACAGTGGAATGGGCCATCTTCCAGTCAAATAAATTTTATCCCAAAGACAAATGAAATTGTCTCTAAGAACTGTAAATCAAAACAAAAGAAACCAAAGCATTCAGAAAGCCTATATAAAGTAATGAAGTCATGATTGAATAATTTAACTGTAAGATTTATTAAGGAATATGAACAAAACTAGGAATTATAGTCACACATGTTGTATGCCTTTTAATCTTAGCCCTTTGGAAACAGAGGTTGAAAGATTTCTTTGAGGTAAAGGTCAGTCTAGTCTATGTGGTGAGTCCATGCCTGCCAGGCCTATGTACTAACACCCTGTCTAACACATCCTGTCTAACAACAACAACAACAACAACAACAACAACACACTTGTTCCAGATGCATCTCTCTAAACGCATCCCTTTAAGTTGCTTCATTCCTTTCTTTCCTACGTCCAATCTGACCCTCTCTGCAAATCCATTTTGTATACCAGATACCTTTACTGGTAAGTCACTTTCCACCCTACCCCAGTTTTCAAACCCAGAGGCCTAGTTCCAGACCAATGGCCATGCATCCACTTTATTTTGTGAACCCCATTTGCTTGGCCTAGCTCTAGACCTATGGTTTGGGATCTATCTTTCTCTGGGTCAATTAAACAGCTCTTTCAACAGTTTTACCTTGCCTTGTTCAGGTCTCACATCTCTTGCCCTAGATAAATCTAAGGAAGGCCAGATCATCACATGAAACACACTGCAAAGTCCAAAAGCCTGAGTCAACTTGCAAAAACAAAAACAACATGAGTGGCCAAAACAGCATCTCTCCCATCAAAACCATTAGTATTATAGATGGATTCCCTAATAAGAACTACCTAGAGAAACTCCAGAAAATAGATTTTAAAAGAACAATCAAAACACTATCAAAGAATTTGATCAATTTAAAAAAGATACAAATAAACAGAATGAAATTCAAAGATGATAATAGTAGATGGGTGAGTAGTGTCTAAGAAAATAAAAATTCGGGGTTGGGGATTTAGCTCAGTGGTAGAGCGCTTGCCTAGGAAGCGCAAGGCCCTGGGTTCGGTCCCCAGCTCCGAAAAATAAAAAAAAAAAAAAAAAAAAAAAAAGAAAGAAAAAAAAAAAGAAAAAAAAAGAAAGAAAATAAAAATTCATTCCGGAATGAAATACCAAAGATAATTATGGATTAGAAACCTGAATTCAATAAACATACAGGAACATTAAAAAAACTCAATCTGAAATAAAGATGGAATTGTAAAACTCAATATCCCATTTACACATAGAACAAATCAAACAGAAGATAGAATAATAGGTTTTGAAGATAATGTAGAGAATGTAGATGAAATGAGAAAAATAAAAAAAATATTAAGGATAGGGACATCTTAGACATGTGGTACATCATGAAATGACCAACCCCTTGAATAGTAGGTACACAAGAGGGAAAAGAACCTTAATTCAATGGCAAAGTCCAAATCTTTAATAATATCATAAGAGAAAATGTTCCCAGACTAAAGGAAGACACACCTGTACAAATATAAAATATGAAACCAAAAAAGAAAGTTCCCACAGCATATCATAGTTAAAGCAGTAAGTATACAGAACAATCAAAGTGTATTGAAAGTTTCAAGTGAAAAAAAATCACATCTCAATATTTCTAACCAAAGAGAGAAGCACAGTCAAGAGACCCCAGAAAGAAAAAAAAAATGACAACTAAGAACACAAGCTGTCAAAATGACTGCAATCTATACACACTTTTCTATAAGTTTAAATTGTTTGTTTGTTTTGAGACAATCTTTTTCTGTAACCCTGACTGCCCTGGAACTCATGTTATAGACCAGGCTGGCCTCAAATTCAGAGATTTACCTGCCTCTGCCTCCCAGGTGCTGAGATTAAAGGCGTGCATAAATAACCACAGCTTGGCTATAAGTTTAAATATTAATGGCCTCAACTCTCCAATCAAAAGACACAAGCTATCTGAATAGATTAAGAAACAAAATTGATCTATGTGTTGTGTACAGATAACACATATTAGCTCTAAATATCAGCACCGGCTTAAAGTAAAATGGTGGCAAAAAGTATTCGAAGTAAATGGGATTTGAAAAGAAGACAGCAGGTGTTTTCATGCTAATAGCTGGCAAAATAGCATCAGATTGAAGTTAATCAGACAAGACAAAGAACGATACTTTATTCTAACGTAGAGATAAACCAATCAAGAAAACAGAACTCTAGTTCATCTAACTTCATAAAAATTATAGACACAGAAACCCAATACTTACTGATTTCAACACCCCACTTTCTCCAATAGATAGGTCATTTGGACAAAAAGTAAATAAATATCTGAATTAAATGACATCTTACATCAAATGGACCTAAGAGATATCTACAGAATATTCCACCCAAATGTCAAAGAATTCATATTCTACTCAGCAGCACATAGAAGCTTCTCTCAAATAGACCATATGCTGAAACACAAATTTGCAAACCTTAACCTAGGGAGAGAAATTGAAATAATCCTTTGTACCTATCTGACCAGTATTCAATAAAACTTAAAACTGACAGCAAATGAAACTCTTGTAAGTATATAAGTATATAAATTCATGGAGATTAAATAAGTCATTGGTGAATGATGAGTGGGTCAAAAAGACATTAAGAAAGAAATCAAAATATTACTGGAACTAGATGGGAGTGAAAACCCAGCTGAACCTCAGGGTACATGACAGACAGTAGTAAGAGGAAAGTGGATAGCCCTAAGTGCATACATTAAAAAGTCAGAAAGCCCAAATAAATGACTTAATGATGAAACTCAAGAATTTGAAAAAAAACCAAATACAGTAGACAGCAAGAAATAATAAAAATCATGGCAGAAACTAATGATACAGAAACAATTTTTAAAAATCCAGGAACCTCAGATCTGGTTCTTAAGAAGATAAACACCATTCGGAAACCCTTGGCCCCACTAACTAAAAGAAAAACAGATGACACAAATTAAAAGAATCAGAAATAAGCAGAAAAACATTACAACAGACATCAAAGAAATTGTGAATATTTTAACGGTAGTTTTTTAAAAAAAAACATACTTCATTAAGTTGGAAAAATATTAAAAAAGGATGATTTTCTAGGTTTAGCCAAACAAACCTCCAAAATTAGTCATGAAGAACTCAGCAGGCTAAATAGGAGAGGAGATTGAAACAATAATAAAATCAAATAAAACCTTCCAGCTTAAAAGAAAAGTCCAGAGCCAGATAGACTCACAGCAGCAGAATTCTACTGACTTTGAAACTCAACCCTTCCTTAAAAATTTTTATATCATTATTATAATATATATAAAGTGATATATATACACATATATGTATATATATATATATATATCACTCCCAAACTTTCTTCTACAAAGCCAATATCACTCTAATACTAAAACCAGGTAAAGAAACAATAAAAAAGAAAAATGTAGGTCAATAATCATGATGAAAATAAATTAAAAATGCTTGATAAAATATTTGTAAAGTGAATATGGGCATAAATCAAAAATATTGTACACTGTGACAAATTTGGATTTATGTGCAACATGAAATATATATATAAGTTAGTAAATGTAATGAACCACATAAATGGAATGAAATGCAAAAATTACATGATCAACTAACTCGGTGGACACAGGGAACCCTTTGACAAAATCCAAAACACTTTCACATAAAAGTCTGAGAGAGAATAGGACTAGATGGATCATATCTGAACATAATAAAAGCTATATATTACAAACCTACAGCTATCATTATCCAAAGTGGAGAAAATCTCAAAGGAATTCCATTAAAATTAGGAATGACAAAGGGCTGCTCATTATCCTTACTCCTTGTCAATATAATGCTGGAAGCGCTAGCTGGAGTTATACAGCAAGAGAAACAAGTTAAAGGTAAAAAAGAATTCAGAAGATACCTATTTGCAGATGATATGACAAGGGATCCCAAAAATTCCACTGCAAAACTTTATACCATTTCAGCAAAGTATCAGAGTATAAAATCAACTTACAAAATTCAGTAGACTTTCTATAAAACAACATCAAATACACTGAGAAAGAGATCATAGTCTCATTTAAAATAGCATCAAAGACAAGAAACTAGCTTGGAATATAAACCTTTGAATGACCAAGGAGGTGAAAAACCTCTGCAATGAAAATGCCAATTATGTGAAGCAAGAAACTGAGAAAGACACTAGCAAATCAGAAGACCTCTTGTGCTCACGAATTAGTAGAATTAAAAATGTGACAATAACCATCTTACCAAAAGCTTTTTACATATTCAATGCAATTCCTATCAAAATATCCATAACATTCTTCAAGCAAACAGTAAGTAAGTAAGTAAGTAAGTAAGTAAGTAAGTAGTAAGTAAGTAAGTAAGTAAATAAATAAATAAATAAATAACACTCTAGGCTTTATAAGGAACCAGAAAAAAGCAAAGGGAATAATAGTTGAGAAATTGTTATTATAGACTTTAACATATATTATAAAGTTTAAATTATATAAAAAATGCCACTATGATCAGGACACAAAAGCAGATATGTAAACCAATGAAATAAAATAGAAAATTCAAAAATGAGTACTTGTAAGTATAGCAATATGATATTTGACAAAGATGAAAAAACATACACTAGGTAAAAGATAGCATCTTCAACAAATGGTGCTAGGAAAACTGTATCCTATATGCAGAAGAATAAAGTTAGACAAATGTATATCATCCTTCATAAAAAATGAGATCCAACTGGACCAAAGACTACAATTTGAAACCGAAATCACTGAAGCTACTAGAAGAAACTACCCTACAAGATCCAGGTGTGGGAAAAACCTTTCTTAACAGAACTTTGCCTGGGAAATAAGGCCAACATTGGTAAGTGGAACCTTATAAAATTAATAAGCTTCTTTTGGCTAAGGAAAGAATGAAGCTAGCAAAAAAGAAACCCACAGAATGGGGAAAATCTTCACCACAATCAGTTAAAAATTGGTCTAGAGATCTAAACAGAGAGTTCTCAATAGAAGAAATAAAAGTGTATGTGAATGACCTCAAAAAACTGTTCATCATGCTTAGCAATGCTAGTTGAAAATAACTTTGTAGTTCATCTCACCCCAATTAGAATAGCTAAGATCAACAAAACAACTGATAACTAATGCTAACAAGGATGTAAAGAAAGAGGATCCCTCATCCACTATTGGTAGGTATGCAAAAGATGGACCCACTCCGGAAATCAGCATAGAGAATCCTCAAAAAATCGAAACATAAATCTATCACATGACCCGGCTATACCACTCTTTGGCATACAGCATCTCCATTTTGCTCTGCAGAAACTTGCTCAGCAATGTTCATAGCTGCCTTGTTCATAATAGTCAGGAAATGGAAACAGCCTAAATGTCCTTCTACAGAAGGATATGTAATGAAAATGGGAGCATATAATATAAATATCTAGTATAAAGAAAAATGAAACCATGAAGACTGTAAGTAAACTGATCTATAAAAGACTATATATACTGAGTGAGGTAGCCCAGATTCAGAAAGAAAAATATTATATGTTCTCTCCCATTTATGATTTTGAGCTTCACATCCTGAGATGTGAGAATGCAGCATGGAGGATGCACAGAGTCAGGGAAGTAAAAAGATACTATAGGTGGTGGTAAACCTAGGAGGAGCTGCAGGATACAGGTGCTAGAAAGTGAGAAACAAAACAGAGAAGAGGAAGCTCCAACTGAGATGGGGGGAACTCAATGCATAAAAATAAGGAGCAACAAGGAACAAATAACTCCAAGGGTGTTTGATAAAGCTTCAAGAAATTACACTATTTTATATTTACCTATAATTATAAACTTTATGCAGCACATACAAGTGTGTGTGCACGTGAGTGTATATGAGTGCACGGGCATGCATGCATGCATGCATGAGTGTGTGTGTGTGTGTGTGTGTGTGTGTGTATGTGTGTGTGTGCTGAAGGAAGTCAAGCCACTTGAGTCGACAATGCCCCCCACAAGACTCATAGACTAATAAAAAGCTCAGTATCAGGCCCAAGAAACCCTCCTTTGGGATGATCAGTCATAGAAGTCCGAGTAATTCCCCGAATAATATAAATTATTCATGGAGTCCTTAATTGCTTCTCATTGTTCAGAGTGGGTCCCTGTTGCTGAAGATACCACACACTTCAGACACAGGATTTGAATTATTTGGGTTGAATCTGACCTGAAAGTCTCCTTTCTAAGGTGTAGCTTTCATGGTTCCAGAAAATGCTGTGCAATCTGCCAAAGGAAGGAAACAAACAGTCCTACTTAGCTATAACACCCATGAATCAGGGCAATTACAATCATGCCAAGATATCCATAAAGGTCTAATAGATGACATGGGTAGGTAATAAGCCATCTGATTGGATTTAAGGTCCACTCAACAGGAGGAAAATCATGCCTGGAATTGGAAACCTAGTAAATGTCTCAACTTCTTATTATATTCCAAAGCCTGTCCCCACTGGTAAATGTAGCTACCACCCCTCATCCAAGAAGCCTCTCTTTGCAACAAATGGAAATCATTATAGAAAAGTACAACTATACACAATACAAAGATGACTAGACCATGAAAATCCCAACCCCAATGGATGCATCTAAGTCACAGCTATGGATTTAGGAAATGTATCATAAGAGGAGGAAGAAACATTGTAAAAGCCAGAATACCAGGAAGCCTGCTGTGAAAAATCTCTTCTAGAAATGGCTACATAAAAGACAGGATCAATGGCACTATCAGTGGACACTTTGATGGGAAATAGGAAAGTTTTGGACAGGGTCTGCTGTTGGAAAAAGAACTACAGGAAACTAGTGATGATTGGAAGAAGGGGAAAGTGGTTGTCCAATACAAAGTGGTCAGCCCTGAAACCATACACAAATAACAAGAATGGACTCAGCGGGTTGTATTTATATACATTTATGCGCACTGTATATGCATACATATACTGCATCATCTAAGTAGAACAGAAACATTTAAAATAAAACAGAAAGCTGGGTAGTGGTGGTACATGCCTTTAATCCTAGCACTCAGGAGGCAGAAGCAGGTCCCTGTGAGTTAGAAGCCAGCTCTGGGACAGTCGAGGATATACAATGAAACCCTGTCTCAAAGAACATAAAACAAAACAGAAAATACCCAACAGTATGAAAGTATGAGTTTTTAAACAGTTAAAAGAAAAATTAGGACTAATTTAATAATAGTTCTCAGAAATTTTAAAGTTATAGATGATTAACTTTTCTGAATTGTAAAAAAATAATTTCAATATTTTTCAATTCTATTGAAATAATTCACTTTAATGAGCAAGTTTTTTCTTTTATTCACCTTAAATTCTAGATTTCCCTTATTTCTTTATTTCTGGAATGATATAAGAAAGCAACTCTTATAACTAGTTATATTATTATCTTAATTATTTGACATTTCAATTTCATGTTAAATCTTCAAGTTAAAAGTGAATAAAACACACTAGCAGCTAGGCTATCATGAGGAAAACTTTTAGGAGTTAAAAGCAACAATATAGAACATATATCATGAAAGGAAGTCCCACTAGAAAAAATATAACACAATAGCAGCTTTATAGTCAAATTGTTTTTTCCAGATGTGGGATTGGAAATCTATCTTTTTGGCTAAAGTTGCACTTTGAAGCAATCCAGAACCCAGAAGTGAGGAACTGGAATAAAAGAGCTTCACAGAACACTTTACAATTTACAAGTCATCTTCACTCTTTTCCCATTTAATCAGCCTGTGAACTCACTGAGGGTCATGGTGAGGAAACTGTGGGTCTCTGAAAGATGAAGAATCTCTCAGATATTTTAGCATAGTGATTGGTATATTATTGATAGGTCATTTGAAATGTCCTCTATATTATTTATTTATTTATTTATTTATTTATTTATTTATTTATTTATTTATTTATTTACTTAGGGTTCTCATGAGAAACAAAACTAATAATAGTGCGGTTGGGGTAAATGAATGAATGATGAGGAACTGGCTCATTGGGATACAGAGACTGAGAAATCCCATGATCTGCCAGCTACAAGGAGACCCTGGAACACCTGTGGTGTAGTTCTAGTTTGAGTCCAGAGTCTTAAAATCCAGGAGAGCTAGTGGTCTAAGTCCAAATATGAGAGCTGAAGACTTGGGACCCCACTTAAGTAGCCAGGTAGAGAAAAACTTCTCCCTCTCTTTACCTGTTATTTTGGGGCCCCTAACAGATAGATACTGCTACACACATGAGAGAGACACCAATCTGCTTTGATGATTCTACCTATTCAAACATTAATTTCATCTAGACACATCTTCAGAAATATGCTCTGTAATTGTGTTCAACCAAGTATTTTGATACCCAAAGATCTAGTGAAGTTGACCCAGAAAATTAACCATTGCCTCCCTGAATGAGATCCAATGGGGTAAGTTTCCATTTCTGTGGGCTTCCAGAAAGGGGTTCTATCTTTGTTCTGCCCTAGATTCTATTTTGGTGGTTACCTCAGGATACACCTACTCCCACCCCTCAGATGAAATCATCCTTGAAGAGCTTATTCAACTCTGAGTAAACCCATCCAGATAAAAAGAAAAATACTTATCCTTAGATGCTGGGGCAGAGAATCCAGCAGACCTAATGGAAGATAATATTCAAGTGCAGAGAATTATAGATAGCACAGGATCCACAGAGAAACAGATCATTTCAAATACTTGGTACGATCCACCCTGAAGAGAAGCTAAAGACAGCTCTTGAGTTTAAATGACAAACATTCTGATATGAGCCTTTCACATATGATCAGGACAAGTTAGATAACATTCCTATCCCCTCCCCGTTCACTACATGTAACATGAAAATTAAAATATCTCACCAGGAACTACTGATTCACAGGAGAACATAGATGCCTTTCACAGTCCTTGTGAATGAAAGAAGCCACACACAAAGAGTTATAACACCAAATATATGGTTTCATTTATGTACTTGGAGCCCAGCTGGAATAAACCTATGGGAGAAGTCAGAATTGTAGCAGCCTCAACAGTGTCAGAAACAGCCTAAAAGGAACCTCCCCCCCCCCCATAGTGATGAAAATGGTCATAAATCTAACTGTGGAGTGGCTTACATAGGTAGACGTGGATCCAACTCATCTAATTATACCCTTGATATCTGACACTGTACTGGACAATATATTTTTTTTAGATTTATTTATTTATTTTATGTATATGAATACACCAAGCTGTCCTCAAACACACCAGAATAGGGCATCAGACCCCATTACAGATGGTTGTGAGCCACCATGTGGTTGCTGGGAATTGAACTCAGGACCTCTGGAAGAGCAGTTTGTGCTCTTAACTGCTGCGCCATCTCTCCAGCCCCCTGGACAATATATCTTAATAGCATTTCAAAAATGTGTCTTTCTGGTTTTCATGGGTAATAATTGAGATAATATCAGGTATATATCTTGTGGAGAAATGAAAAATACCACATGTACTCAAGAAGTGAACATCTTTCTTAAAAGTGACCAGCTTTAAGGTATGCGTAGTGGCACAGACCTGATATCCAAGCACTTTAGAGGCAGAGGCAGAAATGTAAGTTATAAGCTATTCTGGGCAATTCAGTGAGTTGTTAGAGGTTGAAACAGAGGTTCTGAATTAGAGTACTATCTCCTACACAGACGAATGTAGGAGTTATGGGCAAAAGTAGGTCACTAGGGGTGAGTCTTTGGAGGTTATAACTGTTCTTGATTCCTGCCTCCATTTCTATCAAGGTTTGAAATAACTCTGCTACATAGTCCTACAGACACATACTGAGATGATTCACCATACCATCCTGCCATGATGGTTTCTATAAAAGCATAAGCCAAAATATGTCTTACTGCCATTAAGTTACTTCTGTCAGGTAATTTGTTACAATAATGAAAAAAGTAACTAATCAGTGACTCTGTGTCAAAACACCAAAACAAGCAAGAACAAAATATCTCTACCAATGGCAGAAGCACATCAGAAGAATTAATAACAGAAGGAACAAACTTCAGAAATAATAATGAGTTTGCACTACCCAGAAATTCAAGAGGATTCCAGAGCAGGGACAGATGCAACACAGTCCATCCTTCAATAGTTTGCTTCTGGGCTTGCACCACTCAAGTCCTCAACAGGCAGATAGATATTGTCCAAGGAAGTCAGTAACAGGCAAGAGCCCATTAGTATACAGAGCCAAGATAGCATACAGATAAGAAAGCCAAGATAGCATACAGATAAGACAGCTAAGGAACCAAAGACACCCAGTCAGGAATTGCCTTTCTAGAGGAAATGGGCCATGGGCTACAGACTCAGAGAGGGGCTGAAATGAGTACAAATGGTGGGACAAAAGGAGAACCTGACTTCTGGAATTCTCAGTACAAGGTTGGAGAACAGTGAGAGGACACTTGCTAACACAAGGGAAGAAGAAAATGAAGGCTTGTCTCAGTAGGTAGTCTGAGTATCGATTTATTATGAAGCCTGGGATTAAATCAATCCTGGATGAATCCAGCTGTTTCAGTCATCACATAAGTCATCTGGAATTGTCCTGAATTGGACTCTGCAGAACTTCTTAAAGACAAAAGAGCACAAGGATCCCCAAGGGATCCTGATAAAATGCAGATTTTGACCCATCAGGTCTCAGATGAAGCCCCAATTTATGCATCTCTAACATTCAGGCAATAGCTAAGCTTTTTTGGGCCCATGGATCACACTGGAGCTCACAAGAGCCTTCTAGAAGAAGCACTTTGGGATAGCAACCAGGTGAGTGCAAAGACTTTGGAACGCTTCAAATACCTATTTTCTCTGGCTGTGAGCATACATGGAGAGAGGGGAATACAAAAACACTCCCAGTGCTAAAACCATGGATGTCAATATTCTGTGGCATTCTAAGAAGCTTAGTCCTATTTATTCTGGTATGAAAACACTGCTTTAGATGGTGTTGTAAGATTTATAGTTTTTAATCTTCTCATATAGCACAACTGCTAAATACAGTATAATATATGTGACAGGAATTAGTCCAGAATTTATTTAAGACTTTTCCTCCTCAGTTCATATGTCCAAAGATTGCCATTTCCAATTATTTATTAGGAGTGTGATGTTTTTCAAGGTAGATGCATTACTCTTGTTATCTGCTTTCAATTAGCTGAGAATTTACTATTCTTAGCCAAATGTCCATTCATCAGCAAATTCCACATTCCTGGCAGTCTGATTAACTTCCCAGGTCTCTTCCTTTATAGTTAAAATAAATGAGGCTGTTTATGTTTCATGTTTGCTTGCTTATGGAAGGAAACAGAATAGGCTTGGGGTGGGGAAGAAAAGAGAATGGTGGTAGTGAAAGAAGGAAAGGAATGAAAAGGGGAAGGAAAGTAGGAGGAGGAAGAGAAGATGGAGGACAAAAAAAGCCCAAAACAACTGGCAAAGATTAAAGGTGGAAATAAACACCTACCTATACACCAAAAGCTAAACTCTACTACAGCATATTCAGCCATGTCAAAAATTCAACATTCAGGAAATGTGGCTCCATCAGCAAGAGGTTGGAAGATTGAACTTGACCCTTTCTACCTTGCTGTGGAGGTTGTGAGAGAAATATATGCTTTAGAATCAATGCAACCTCGCTTTGAATTCCAGTCCAGTCACCAGAACCCAGAGCATCATGGGTAAGTTAGTCCACCTCCATTTTAAACTCTCTTACGTTTCTCCCTTTGGAAAATCATAACAACAATGACTAAGTTGCATATTGGCCATGGATTTAAGTGAGATTCTGTTTATATAATCATGGCATCAACTAAAATAGCCCTGCCCTTGAGTTTCAAATAGCATCTGTTCAAATGTTACCCAATGTGTGCAGAAGATCTCACATTCCCTCCAGCCACACCGGGGCCTTGAATAAGTAGGAAGAAAGGGATCGGATAGGGGATGATTCTTCTTGCCATGGCTGGCAAATGCTGTTTCCTCTCTTAGGCCCTGTTCTGCATCTACCTGCTGTTCAACAAAGAACATTTTTATTCTTCCCTCTGTATTTACTCACATCTAAATATCAACTCAGAGTGGCACTAGATACCTACAAGGCTGAGGCAAGGGCATCATTTTTAGTTTTGAGAGTTCAAGACAAGTTTTGACAAAATAGTGAGAACCCCCACTTCCCACATGTACCCCCATTCATAAAAGAAGAATCAACCCAGTCATACCAAGTCATATGTAATAGCCAACTTTATTACCAACAGTCTGAAGAGAAAGGAAATTTGCTTTACAACAAATCACATACAACTGAGTCAAATATGTGAGAGAGCCTTCTCCTGCTGTTTGTTGTTCTTCCTTTGTCTTGAATGTATGTGTGCAAAACAATAAAACAAAACCCTAACTCCGTTGCTTTTCCTTACTCAGATTAGTTTAGTTGATCTTGTGGGTCTGAACTCCTTTTATGAACGTACCTTAAACTTGGATCTTGACAACTCAAGATCCAAAATGACTCATCAATGTGTTCAGCTATGGAACCTCTTCTCTACTTCAGACACAGATACTGCATTAGAGGCCACATCAGATAGATATACATAGTACCAAGTGCTTTGAATAACATAGATGGCTTATGCATGAACCTTAATATTGGTTGGATTTTACTCCAAGGCCTGGCTTGAAGTAAAGGAAGTGGTGAAATCAATGAAATGTGCCCTTTACCCTGATTTTCTTATTTTTCTGTCCTGTGTTTCATTCTTCAACATTTTTTGTTACATTTTCTGGAGAGAATATTTTCAATATTATCTTTCTTCCTCACTGAAGACAGAAGGCAGAGCCTTTCTGATAGTAGGCAAACACTCTATCATTAATCTATATCCCAATACTTTACCAATGTTTCTTTTTTTTAAAGATTTATTTAGGAACTGAACTGACCCAACAGCGCCCAAATTCCGTTGGGGAGAGAGAGCTGAAAACAAAGTTCAGACAATTCTGAGATGGCAGGACAGAACGACACTTCTGATCACCTCTCCCACATCCCTGGCCCAAGAGGAAACTGCATAGTGCCTCTGGATACAGAAATATAGGAACAGTCATCAGCCATAAACCTGCTGGGTTCGGCTTGTGCCCTGAACTGAACTGCTCCCTGCACCCAAATCCCATGAGGGAGAGTGCTAGACCCTCAGAAGTGTGGACACTTCTGAGAACTCAGAGGAGACTACTCTCTGCCCACATTCTCGACCCAAGAGGAAAATCATCTAGTGCCATCTATGTACACTGGGCGCAGAGACCTACGAGCAGTCAGGGGCAGGACCCTTCAGGTTTCGGCCTGCTCTAAGAGGTGAAAGCCAGTCACTAGGAATGCCTACACATCTGAGAGCAGAACTCTCTGTACCCAGATATGACTGAAAGAAAACAGGTCTACAACAGTGCTGACACACAGGCCTACAGGAGGGTCAAGGCACTGTCAGAGACAAGAAGACAAGCTAACACAGAGACAATGTGATGCTGAGAGTCAAGCACATGAAACTAAGCAAGAGAAACCAAGACTACTTGGCATCGTCAGAGCCCAGTTCTCTCACCATAGCAAATACTGGATATCCAAAGCAAGATTTAGACATAAAATCACATTTTATGATGATGGTGATGATGATGATGATGATGATGGAGGATTTTAAAGACATAAACAACTCCCTTAAAGAAATACAGGACAACACAAATAAACAAGTAGAAACCCTTAAAGAGGAAACACAAAAATCCCTTAAAGAATTACAGGAAAACACAACCAAACAGGTGAAGTAATTGAACAAAAGCATCTAGGATTTAAAAATGGAAATAGAAACAATAAAAAAAGCACAAAGGGAGACGACCCTGGAGATAAAAATCCTAGGGAAGAGATCAGGAGTCATAGATGCAAGCATTACCAAGAGAATACAAGAGATTGAAGAGAGAAACTCAGGGGCATAAGATACCATAGAAAACATCTATGTCAAAGATAATATAAAATGCAAAAAGCTCCTAGCCCAAAACATCCAGAAAATACAGAACACAATGAGAAGATCAAACCTAAGGATAATATGTATAGAAGAGAGTGAAAAATCCCAAATTAAAGGGTCAGTAAATATCTTCAATAAAATTATAGAAGAAAACTTCCCTAACCTAAAGAAAGAGATGCTCATAACCATAAAAGAAGCATAAAGAACTCCAAATAAATTGGGCCAGAAAGGAAATTCTTCCCATCACGTAATAGTCAAAACACCAAATGCACAAAAGAAAAATGAATATTAAAAGCAGTAAGGGAAAAAGATCAAGTAACATACAATGACAGATCTATAAGAATTACAGCAGACTTCTCACCAGAGACTATGAAAGCCAGAAGATTCTGGGCAGATGTCATACAGACAACAAAAATGATAACCCAGGCTACTATATCCAGCAAAATTCTCAATTAACAGAGATGGAGAAAATAAGATATTTCATGACAAAACCAAATTTACACACTATCTTTCTTCAAATCCATCCCTACAAAGGATAATAGATGGAAAACTCCAATACAAGGAGGGAAACTACACCCTAGAAAAAGCAAGAAAGTAATCTCCTTGCAATGAAACCAAAAGAAGAGGGACACGAAAACATAATTCCACCTCTAACAACAAAAGTAACAGGAAGCAACAATCACTATTCCTTAATATCTCTTAACATCAATGGACAATCAATTCCCCAATAAAAAGAAATAGACTAACAGACTGGATACATAAAGAGGACCCAGCATTTTGCTGCAAACAGGAAACACAACTCAGGGACAAAGACAGACACTACCTCAGAGGAAAAGGCTGGAAAACAACTTTCCAAGCAAATGGTTTGAAACAAGCTGGAGTTGACATCCTAATATCGAAAAAAATCGACTTTTAACCAAAAGTCATCAAAAAAGATAAAGAAGGACACTTCATATTCATCCAAAGAAAAATCCACCAAGATGAACTCTCAATCCTAAATATCTATGCTCCAAATGCAAGGGCACCTACATTCATAAAAGAAACCTTTCCAAAGCTCAAATCACAACATTGTACCCCACACAATAATAGTAGGAGATTTCAACACCCCACACACATGAATGGACAGATCATGGAAACAGAAAAACAGAGACATAGAGAAACTAACAGAAGTTATGAATCAAATGGACTTAACAAATATTTATGGAATATTTTATCCTAAAACAAAAGGATGCACCTTCTTCTCAGCACCTCATGGGACCTTCTCCAAAACTGACCATATAATCGGTCATAAAACAGGCTTCGACAGATACAGGAAGATAGAAATAATCCCGTACATCCTATCAGATCACCACGGACTCTGGCTCATCTTCAATAACAAAAAAACATCAGAAAACATCATGGAAGTTGAATGACGCTCTACTCAATGATAACTTGTTGAAGGAAGAAATAAAGAAATTAAATACTTCTTAGAATTTAATTGAAAATGAAGGTACAACGTATCCAAACTTATGGAACAAAATGAAAACAGTGCTAAGAAGAAAACTCATAGCTTTGAGTGTCTGCAAAATGAAACAGGAGGGAGCATATGTCAGCAGCTTGACAGCATACCTGAAAGCTCTAGACCAAAAAAATGCACCCAAGAGGAGTAGACATCAGGAAATAATCAAACTCAGGGCTGAAATCAACCAAGTAGAAACAAAAAGAACTACACAAAGAATCAACAAATCCAGGAGCTGGTTCTTTGAGAAAATGACAAGATAGATAAACCCTTAGCCAGACTAACAAGAGGGCACAGAGTGTATCCAAGTTAAGAAGATCAGAATTGAAAAGGGAGACATAACAAAAGAATCTGAGGAAATACAGAAAATCATCAGATCCTACTACAAAAGCCTATATTCAACAAAACTGGAAAATTTGGATATAATGTATAATTTTCTAGACATATACCACGTACCAAACTTAAATAAGGATCAGATAAATTATCTAACAGTACCAAAACTCCTAAAAGAATTGAAGAGTTATTAAAAGTCTTCCAGCCAAAGAAAAGCACATAACCAATGGGTTTAGTGCAGAATTCTATCAGACCTTCATAGAAGACCTCAATACCAACTGTCCAAACAATTCCACAAAATTGAAACAGATGGAGTACTACCAAATTCCTTCTATGAAGCCACAATTACACTTATACCTAAACCACACAAAGACACAACAAAGAAAGAGAACTTCAGACCAGCTTCCTTTATGAATATCCATACAAAAATACTCAATAAAAATCTTGCAGACTCTGACCTCATAGGTAGCAATGAATATCCTAGTAAGAGCACCAGTGGAAGGGGAAGCCTTGGGTCCTGCTAAGACTGAACCCCCAGTGAACGTGATTGTTGGTGGGAGGGCGGCAATGGGGGGAGGATGGGGAGGGGAACACCCATTAAGAAGGGGAGGGGGGATTAGGGGGATGTTTGCCCGGAAACCGGGAAAGGGAATAACACTCGAAATGTATATAAGAAATACTCAAGTTAATAAAAAAAAAAAGGAAAAAATCTTCCAAACTGAATCTAAAAAACAAAAAACACATCAAAATGATCATCCATCGTGATCAGGTAGGCTTCATCCCACAGATGCAGGGATGGTTCAATATACAGAAATGCATCAACGTAATCCACTATATAAGTAAACTCAAAGAAAAAAAACCATGATCATTTCATTAGATGCTGAGAAAGCAATTGACAAAATTCAACCCCTTCATGATAAAAGTCCTGGAAAGATCAGGAATGCAAGGCCCATACCTAAACATAGTAAAAGCCATATACAGCAAACCAGTAGCTAATATTAAACTAAATGGAGAGAAACTTGAAGCAATCCCACTAAAATCAGGGACTATACAAGGCTGCCCACTCTCTCCCTACTTATTAAATATAGTTCTCAAAGTCCTAGCCAGAGCAATCAGACAAAAGGAGATCAAAGGGATACAGATTGGAAAGGAAGAAGTCAAAATATCACTATTTGCAGATGATATGATTGCTTACTTAAGTGACCCCAAAAGTTCCACCAGAGAACTACTAAAGCTGATAAACAACTTCAGCAAAGTGGCTGGGTATAAAATTAACTCAAATAAATCAGTAGCCTTCCTCTACTTAAAGGATAAACAGGTTGAGAAAGAAATTAAGGAAATGACACCCTTCACAATAGTTCCAAATAATGTAAAATACCTTTGTGTAATTCTAACCAAGGAAATGAAAGACCTGTGTGATGAGAACTTCAAGTCTCTGAAGAAAAAAATTGAAGAAGATCTCAGAAGATGTAAAGACTTCCCATGCTATGGATTCCAGGATTAATATAGTAAAAGTGGCCATTTGCCAAAAGCAATCTTCAGAGTCAATGCAATCCCCATCAAAATTTCAAAAAATTTTCATAGAGTTGCAAATTCATTTGGAGTAACAAAAACCCATGATGGTGACAACTATACTCATCAATAAAAGAACTTCTGGGGGGAATCACCATCCCTCACCTCAAGCAGTATTACAGAGATTTTACCTCACATCAGTCAGAATAGCGAAGATCAAAAACTCAGGTGACAGCAGATGCTGGTGAGGATGTGGAGAAAGAGGAACACTCCTCCATTGTTAGTGGAATTGCAAACTGGTACAACCATTCTGGAAATCAGTCTGGAGGTGCCTCAGAAAATTCCACTACCTGAGGACCCAGCTATACCTCTCCTGGGTGTAGATCCAAAAGATGCTCCAACATATAACAAGGACACATACTCCACTATGTTCATAGCAGGTTTTTTTATAATAGCCAGAAGCTGGAAAGAACCCAGATGGCCTTCAACAGAAGAATGGATATAGAAAATGTGGTACATGTACACAATGGAGTACTACTCAGCTATCAGAAATAATGATTTCACGAAATTCATAGGCAAATGGAATGAACTAGAAAATATCATCCTGAGTGTGGTAACAGAAAAACGCCCATGGAATGCACTCACTGATAAGTGAATATTAGCCCAAAAGCTAGAGTTACCCAAGATACAATGCACAGACCACATGAAGCTCAAGAAGAAGGATGACCAAAATCCAAATGCTTCACTCCATCTTAATAGGGGGAACAAAAATATTCATAGGAGGGAATATGGAGGCAAAGTTTGGAGCAGAGGTTGAACGAATGGCCATTCAGAACCTGCCCCACATGTGGCCCATGTATATATACAGCCACTAAGATTAGATAAGATTGATGAAGCTAAGAAGTACATGCTGACAGAAACTGGATATAGATGGCTCCTGAAAGACACAGCCAGATTATGTCAAATACAGAGGCCAATGCTATCAGCAAACCATTGAATGAGAATGGTGTTCCCGTTGGAGGAATTAGAGAAAGGATTGAAAGAGCTGAAGGGATTTGCAACCCCATAAGAACAACAATGTCCACCAACCAGAGCTCCCAGGGACTAAACCACTACCAAAGACTATACATGGATTGATCCATGGTTCCAACTATATATGTGGCAGAAGATAACCTTCTTGAGCACCAATGGAAGGAGAAGCCCTTGGTCCTGCCAAGGTTGAACCCCCAGTGTAGGGAGAATGTTGGGAGGACACTCTTATAGAAGAAGGAGAGGGGGATGGGATAGGGTGCTTATGTCAGAGAAACCAGGAAAGGGAATAACATTTGAAATGTAAATAAAAATCCAATAAAAATAGTTTTATTTATTTATTTTAACATTTCTATTGGATTTTTAAATTTTTATTTCAAATGTCACCCCTTTTCCAGTTTCCCATCCATAAACCCCCTATCCATCCCTGTCTCCCTTTTTCTATAAGGGTGTTCCCCCTCCCCAACCATCCACCCCTTCCTGCCTCCCTGCCCTGACATTCTCCTGCACTGGAGGATTGATCCTGGGCAGGACCAAGGGCTTCTCCTTCCATTGATGCCCAAGAATGCCATTCTTTTCTACATATGCAGCTGTAGCCATGGGTCTGTCCATGTGTATAATTTGGGTAGTGGTTTAGTCCCTGAGAGCTCTGGTTGGTTTGTATTGTTGTTCTTTACCAACATTTCTAAGCAGATTATTTTGTGCTCTGGTAGCCTGCAATTCTCTAGAGTAAGCCATGCTCATGTCTCATGAATTCACTGTCTTTTCTTAAAAGGAGCAGTAATAATTTGGATTTTTTTGCAGTAAACACAATTGTGGTTCCTGAATATTTTGCTGCCTTCATTTATCTGGATTCTGTGGGATCACATGTTTGTTCTCTGCCTCCTGTGTGATGGTTTTCTCTAAATATCAACTGGTCATTGGTCATCTACTTACATTTATAAAAGGGGCTACAAAGCTGATTAGAAGTGCTGAGTGAAATGTAAGCACTTGTCAACTGGTGGCTGTTTTTGAAGGGAAACCTGATAAAACCAAGGTTAGAGAAAAATAGCGTTGTGTTTCCCTAACTCTATTAGAGAAAATAGAGTGAAGATCTGACCTAAAGCACTTTGTGAGCTGTGGATGGAGCTCTGTCGTAGAGCCCTTGGTTAGTATGCTAGCTTTTTCTGTGTCAACTCAATACAAGTTAGCTGCCACTGGGAAGAAAAGATGGCAATTGAGAAAATGCCTTTATCAGATTGGCATGTAGGGAAGTCTCCGTGGGTATATTTTTTAATTAATGATTGATGCAGGACTGTGCAGTCCACTGTGGATGGTACTACTCCTTGCCAGGTGATCCTGAATGGTATAAGAAAGCAAGCTTAAAGAGAGCTGGGGAGCAAGCTAGTAAGCAGTGTTCCTCCATGGTCTCTGCTTCAGTTCCTACCTTTACAATCCAAGTTCCTGCCCTGACTTCTCTTCAGGATAGACTATACTGTGTAAGCTGAAATAAAACCTTTCTTGCAAAAATTGCTGTTGGTCATTGTGTTTATCACAACACCAGAAACCTACCTAAGAGACCTTGAATACACAAGGCCTTGGCCTTATCCCCAGCACTACAAAATAGTAATAATAGTAGCAATTATGGTAATGCATTTAACCTCTTAATTAAGGAAAAAGGAAAGAAAAGTCTGGAGGGGTATAGTTAAGTGACAGTACCAAGGAGATGTAAGCATGAACAAAAATAGGAGGAGGAAGAGAATGATGAGATAGAGAAGGAGGTGGAGCAGGAGGCAGCAGGGGCTTTTGCTTTAACATCACCTAGACCCAGTTTTTAATGACAAGTATCCTCTGATATTCTCCCCCAGACACAACATTATTAAAGGGCATGAAGAGACTGGGAAGGCTGTATAAAACAAAACAAAACAAAACAAAATAACAAGGTTTTTGCAATGTGGCATTAAGCCATATTTTCTATGTTCAATGAGTTTCTCAAAATTTAACTCAAATAAAAATTACTCACATTACCCAAAGGGCTTTTTAAACACAGATAGCTAGTTCTCATCCATAGAGTTCTGGCTCACCTGAGAAAATAAAATATTTTCCATCTCCTACTTGCCAAACTCATTATCCAATTGAAAGTGGTCTTCAAGTATAAAATACTAAAAAAACCAAACAAAAATGTAAAAAGATCTTTTCTCTATCAACTACAACAAATGAATGTTCAGGGTTAAAGAATTATTCTTCATAATTAAAAATTTCCATTTTAAACTATAATTACATCTGGAATGGAATCCACCGAGGCTACATCTAGGCAGGCTAGTGATGGTTTACATCCATGGCGAGCTAGAAATAGGACTGAGTGACACACAACTTTGGGTCCTAGAAGAAAAAAGTGACTTCCCTTCAGTTCTGAACTGTTTACTTTTTGATGATTTTGTTGAGATGTGCTCTCATGGAATTTAGCTGCTCAGCTCTAAAACTCACTCTCTCTCTCTCTCTCTCTCTCTCTCTCTCTCTCTCTCTCTCTCTCTCTCTCTCTCTCTCTCTCTCTGTATGTGTATACATGCTTCAGTTAAACTTAGCTTGAATAATACCCAGACATCATGGAGCCATCTTCATGGTGACCTATCTATATCAGACTCACTATTGTAGATGTACTCAAAGTAGTAATACCCTGAGGTGTAAATGTATGTGGATATATGTATGTTGATGCAGTTCATGATTCTTTAAGGGGATCCTTGAGTCCAAAGTCAGGCCACTTTTTTCACCTGTCTATACTCAGAGGCTAAAAGAGTGCTAGGTACATAAAAGAATTTCAATGAATTCCCAGTTTTCACTGATGAAAGGAACATGCTAAGCAATGCCTCTTGTTTACTCTCTTGGTAAGTTCAGAGACCACTATTTGTTTTCTCAGAATAGATCTTATCTGACACAAGGCTTTGTGGTCACATGTGTAGCCTTGACATATGGCTTGCCTGAAAGTGAAAACTCAGCTTGCTTTCCCTCTGACTGTGTGATCTAGTTAAGTTTCTGTACCTTAGTTTCCACATCTGTGAATTGCACATGATTGTATCAACCTTTCAAAGTTTCTGGGAGTCTTAGATATCTGTCAATGCTTAGAACAGATAACATTTAATATTTATTAAGCACTGGACTAGAATTAAAATAATGCTTAA
This sequence comes from Rattus norvegicus, assembly GCF_021556685.1. Taxonomy (NCBI): domain Eukaryota; kingdom Metazoa; phylum Chordata; class Mammalia; order Rodentia; family Muridae; genus Rattus; species Rattus norvegicus. The sequence continues at coordinate 12,007,723 of NC_141554.1, read as the reverse complement.
ATATGCATTCATCCTGTATATGATGCTATGTTAAATCTATTGGCTGCTAGATATTTTGTCTTTGTGCTACTATTATAAAATTATTACAAAGATAAAATACAGTTCCTCCAAGTACCATCTTCGCATAAAGCAGACCCTAAGGTATTCTTCTGGCTCTGTCCTACCTGTTGTTCCCAGTTGACTGCTTTTATTTGTTGGACTTAGAGATTAAGGGTGTTATTGAATTTGCCACTCTCTACACATCTGCATGTTGCATGTACTGTCATGGGAGACTTATAAAAGCAAAGTTCCCTTTAATACAATGAATTTTGGGTTCCCAAGAATTATCAGAGTAACTTGATTAAAATGTACATTATAAGATTCAGCTCAAACCAGTCTGGAGAAAGGCCCAGAAATGTGCTCTTTTTTTTTTTTTTTTTGTCTCACTTCCTAGATTTTTTTTTATTATTATTAACTTAAGTATTTCTTGTATACATTTCGAGTGTTATTCCCTTTCCCGGTTTCCGGGCAAACATCCCCCTAATCCCTCCCCTCCCCTTCCTTATGGGTGTTCCCCTCCCCATCCTCCCCCCATTGGCGCCCTCCCCCCAACAATCTAGTTTACCGGGGGTTCAGTCTTAGCAGGACCCAGGGCTTCCCCTTCCACTGGTGCTCTTACTAGGATATTCATTGCTACCTATGGGGTCAGAGTCCAGGGTCAGTCCATGTATAGTCTTTAGGTAGTGGCTTAGTCCCTGGAAGCTCTGGTTGCTTGGCATTGTTGTACTTTTGGGGTCACGAGCCCCTTCAAGCTCTTCCAGTTCTTTCTCTGATTCCTTCAACAGGGGACCTATTCTCAGTTCAGTGGTTTGCTGCTGGCATTCGCCTCTGTATTTGCTGTATTCTGGCTGTGTCTCTCAGGAGCGATCTACATCCGGCTCCTGTCGGTCTGCACTTCTTTGCTTCATCCATCTTGTCTAATTGGGTGGCTGTATATGTATGGGCCACATGTGGGGCAGGCTCTGAATGGGTGTTCCTTCAGTCTCTGTTTTAATCTTTGCTTCTCCCTTCCCTGCCAAGGGTATTCTTTTTCCTCATTTAAAGAAGGAGTGAAGCATTCACATTTTGATCATCCGTCTTGAGTTTCTTTTGTTCTAGGGATCTAGGGTAATTCAAGCATTTGGGCTAATAGCCAATTATCAATGAGTGCATACCATGTATGTCTTTCTGTGATTGGGTTAGCTCACTCAGGATGATATTTTCCAGTTCCAACCATTTGCTACGAATTTCATAAAGTCATTGTTTTTGATAGCTGAGTAATATTCCATTGTGTAGATGTACCACATTTTCTGTATCCATTCCTCTGTTGAAGGGCATCTGGGTTCTTTCCAGCTTCTGGCTATTATAAATAAGGCTGCGATGAACATAGTGGAGCACGTGTCTTTTTTATATGTTGGGGTATCTTTTGGGTATATGCCCAAGAGAGGTACAGCTGGATCCTCAGGCAGTTCAATGTCCAATTTTCTGAGGAACCTCCAGACTGATTTCCAGAATGGTAGTACCAGTCTGCAATCCCACCAACAATGGAGGAGTGTTCCTCTTTCTCCACATCCTTGCCAGCATCTGCTGTCATCTGAGTTTTTGATCTCAGCCATTCTCACTGGTGTGAGGTGAAATCTCAGGGTTGCTTTGATTTGCACAGGAATGTGCTCTTTTAATAAGCCTCCCCAGGTCACTCCAATGCAGGAATTCTTGAAAATTCTGCCACAGCAGATGGTCTACTTAAAGCAAGAGCCACCCAAACCATGATGTCGATAGTAATTACTCAAGTAAATGCATTCCCCTAAAGCTTTTTTAGCACAGAGTATCCAAAGAGTTAAGAACTGTATAATAAACAGGATAAATGTATATTTATGCAATATCTTAATTCTAGTTCAAATAATGTGCTCATTACATTTTCTTCAAATACCAGAAACATAAAACAAAGTACTACAAAATTTAAGCAATAGATCTAGCTCCTAATTAATGAAGTCTATAAGGATATGACAGTAGGTATATTATAGGGAAAAGAGTAAATTTTTTTTCTTTATAAAGTTGAGTATTTCTTATTTACATTTTGATTGTTATTCCCTTTCCCTGTTTCCGGGGCAACATCGCCCCAACTCCTCCTTCTCCCCTTCTGTATGGGTGTTCCCCTCCCCATCATCCCCCCAATTACCACCCTCCTCCCAACAATTACGTTCACTGGGGGTTCAGTCTTAGCAGGACCAAGGGATTACCCTTCCACTGGTGCTCTTACTAGGCTATTCATTGCTACCTATGAGGTTGGAGCCCAGGGTCAGTCCATGTATAGTCTTTGGGTAGTGGCTTAGTCCCTGGAAGCTCTGGTTGGTTGGCATTGTTGTTCTTATGGGGTCTCAAGCCCCTTCAAGCTCTTTCAGTCCTTTCTCTGATTCCTTCAACGGGATCTGGTTCTCAGTTCAGTGGTTTGCTGGTGGCATTCGCCTCTCTGTTTGCTGTATTCTGGCTGTGTCTCTCAGGAGCGATCTACATCCGTTTCCTGTCTGCCTGCACTTCTTTACTTCATCCAGCTTATCTAACTGGGTGGCTGTATATGTATGGGCCACATGTAGGGCAAGCTCTGAATGGGTGTACCTTCTGCCTCTGTTTTAATCTTTGCCTCCCTATTCCCTGCCAAGGGTATTCTTGTTCCCTTTTTAAAGAAGGAGTGAAGCATTCGCATTTTGGTCATCCTTCTTCAGTTTCATCTGTTCTGTGCATCTAGGGTAATTCAAGCATTTAGGCTAATAGCCACTTATCAATGAGTACATACCATGTGTGTTTTTCTGTGATTGGGTTACCTAACACAGGATGATATTTTCCGGTTCAATCCATTTGCCTATGAACTTCATAATGTCATTGTTTATGATAGCTGAGTAATATTCCATTGTGTAGATATACCACATTTTCTGTATCCATTCCTCTGTTGAAGGGCATCTGGGTTCTTTCCAGCTTCTGGCTGTTATAAATAAGGCTGCTATGAACATAGTGGAGCACGTGTCTTTTTTATATGTTGGGGCATCTTTTGGGTATATATGTCCAAGAGAGGTATAGTTGGGTCCTCAGGTTGAGTTCAATGTCCAATTTTCTGAGGAACCTCCAGACTGAGTACCAGAATGTTTGTAACAGACTGCAATCCCACCAACAATGGAGGAATGTTCGTCTTTCTCCACATCCTCACCAGCATCTGCTGTCACCTGAGTTTTTGATCTTAGCCATTCTCACTGGTGTGAGGGGAAATCTCAGGGTTGTTTTGATTTGCATTTCCCTTATGACTAAGGATGTTGAACATTTCTTTAGGTGTTTCTCAGCCATTCGGCATTCCTCAGCTGTGAATTCTTGTTTAGCTCTGAACCCTATTTTTTAATAGGGTTATTTGTCTCCCTGTGGTCTAACTTCTTGAGGTCTTTTTATATTTTGGATATAAGCCCTCTATCTGTTGTAGGGTTAGTAAAGATCTTTTTCCAATCTGTTGGTTGCCGTTTTGTCCTAACCACAGTGTCCTTTGCCTTACAGAAGCTTTGCAGTTTTATGAGATCCCATTTGTCAATTCTTGATCTTAGAGCATAAGCCATTGGTGCTTTGTTCAGGAAATTTTCTCCAGTGCCCATGTGTTCGAGATGCTTCCCCACTTTTTCTTCTATTAGTTTGAGTGTATCTGGTTTGATGTGGAGGTCCTTGATCTACTTGGACTTAAGCTTTGTACAGGGTGATAAGCATGGATCGATCTGCATTTTGACCTCCAGTTGGACCAGCACCGTTTGCTGAAAATGCTATCTTTTTTCCATTGGATGGTTTTGGCTCCTTTGTCAAAAATCAAGTGACCATAGGTGTGTGGGTTCATTTCTGGGTCTTCAATTCTATTCCACTGGTCTCTCTGTCTGTCTCTGTACCAATACCATGCAGTTTTTATCATTATTGCTCTGTAATACTGCTTGAGTTCAGGAATACTGATTCCCCCTGAAGTCCTTTTATTGTTGAGGATAATTTTAGCTATCCTGGGTTTTTTGTTATTCCATGAATTTGCAAATTGTTCTGTCTAACTCTTTGAAGAATTGGATTGGTATTTTGATGGGGATTGCATTGAATCTGTAGATTGCTTTTGGTAAAATGGCCATTTTTACTATATTAATCCTGCCAATCCATGAGCATGGGAGATCTTTCCATCTTCTGAGGTCTTCTTCAATTTCTTTCTTCAGAGGCTTGAAGTTCTTACTGTACAGATCTTTTACTTGCTTGGTTAAAGTCACACCAAGATACTTTATATTATTTGGGACTATTATGAAGGGTGTCGTTTCCCTAATTTCTTTCTCGGCTTGTTTCTCTTTTGTGTAGAGGAAGGCTATTGATTTATTTGAGTTAATTTTATACCCAGCCACTTTGCTCAAGGTATTTATCAGCTTTAGTAGTTCTCTGGTGGAACTTTTGGGATCACTTAAATATACTATCATACCATCTGTAAATAGTGATATTTTGACTTCTTCTTTTCCAATCTGTATCCCCTTGATCTCCTTTTGTTGTCTTTTGTTCTGTCTAGAACTTCACGGACTATATTGAATAAATACGGAGAGAGTGGGCAGCCTTGTCTAGTCCCTGATTTTAGTGGGATTGCTTCAAGTTTCTCTCTATTTAGTTTAATGTTAGCAACTGGTTTGCTATATATGTCTTTTACTATGTTCAGGTATGGGCCTTGAATTCCTAGTCTTTCCATGACTTTTATCATGAAGGGGTGCTGAATTTTGTCAAATGCTTTCTCAGTGTCTAATGAAACGATCATGTGGTTTTGTTCTTTCAGTTTGTTTATATAATGGATCACGTTGATGGTTTTCCGTATATTAATCCATCCCTGCATGCCTGGGATGAAGCCTACTTGATCATGGTGGATGATTGTTTTGATGTGCTCTTGGATTCAGTTTGCCAGAATTTTATTGAGTATTTTTGCATCGATATTCATAAGGGAAATTGGTCTGAAGTCCTCTTTCTTTTTGGATCATTGTGTGGTTTAGGCTAATGGCTTCATAGGAGTTCGGTAGTGCTCCATCTGTTTCAATTTTGTGGAATAGTTTGGATAGTATTGGTATGAGGTCTTCTATGAAGGTATCATAGAATTCTGCACTACACTGGTCTGGACCTGGGCACTTTTTGGTTGGGAGACCTTTAATGACTGCTTCTATTTCCTTAGGAGTTATGGGGTTGTTTAACTGTTTTATCTGTTCCTGATTTAACTTCAGTACCTGGTATTTGTCTAGGAAATTGTCCATTTCCTGCAGATTTACAAGTTTTGTTGAATATAGGCTTTTGTAGTAGGATCTGATGATTTTTTGAATTTCCTCTGATTCTGTAGTTATGTCTTGCTTTTCATTTCTGATTTTGTTAATGTGGACACACTCTCTGTGTCCTCTCATTAGTTTGGCTAAGGGTTTATCTATCTTGTTGATTTTCTCAAAGAACCAGCTTTTGGTTCTGCTGATTCTTTGTATGGTCCTTTTTGTTTCTACTTGGTTGATTTCAGCTCTGAGTTTGATTATTTCCTGCCTTCTACTCCTCCTGGGTGTGTTTGATTCTTTTTGTTCTAGAGCTTTTAGGTGTGCTGTAAAGCTGCTGATATATGCTCTCTCCTGTTTCTTTCTTTAGGCACTCAGAGCTATGAGTTTTCCTCTTAGCACAGCTTTCATTGTGTCCCATAAGTTTGGGTATGCTGTACCTTCATTTTCATTAAATTCTAAGAAGTCTTTAATTTCTTTCTTATTTCTTCCTTGACCAGGTTAACATTGAGTAAAGCATTGTTCAACTTCCATGTATATGTGGGAGATCTTCCCTTATTGTTATTGAAGACCTGCTTTAGCCCGTGGTGGTCCGATAGGACACATGGGATTATTTCTATCTTTCTGTATCTGTTGAGGCCTGTTTTTTGACCAATTATATGGTCAATTTTGGAGAAAGTACCATGAGGTGCTGAGAAGAATGTATATCCTTTTGCTTTAGGATAGAATGTTCTATAAATATCTGTTAAGTCCATTTGGTTCATGACTTCTCTTAGTCTCTCTATGTCTCTGTTTAAATTTCTGTTTCCATTATCTGTCCTTTGATGAGAGTGGGGTGTTTAAATCTCCTCCTATTAATGTGTGAGGTGCAATGTGTATTTTGCGCTTTAGTAAGGTTTCTTTTATGTGTGTAGGTGCCCTTGTATTTGGAGCATAGATATTTAGGATTGAGAGTTCATCTTGGTGGATTTTTCCTTTGATGAATATGAAGTGTCCTTCCTTATCTTTTTTGATGACTTTTAGTTGAAAATTGATTTTATTCGATATTAGAATGGCTACTCCAGCTTGCTTCTTCTGACCATTTGCTTGGAAAGTTTTTTTCCAGCCTTTCACTCTGAGGTAGTGTCTGTCTTTGTCTCTGAGGTGTGTTTCTTGTAGGCAGCAGAATGCAGGGTCCTCATTGTGTATCCAGTTTGTTCACCTATGTCTTTTAATTGGAGATTTGAGGCCATTGATGTTGAGAGATATTAAGGAATAGTGATTGTTGCTTCCTGTTGTATTTGTATTCAGATGTGAAATTATATTTTGTGCTGGTCTTCTCTTCGTTTTGTCGCAAGACGATTAGTTTCTTGCTTTTTCTAGGGTGTAGCTTGCCTCCTTATCTTGGGCTTTACCATTTATTATCCTTTGTCGCGCTGGATTTGTAGAAAGGTGTTGTGCAAGTTTGGTTTTGTCATGGAATATCTTGGTTTCTCCATCTATGTTCATTGACAGTTTTGCAAGTTACAGTAACCTGGGCTGGCATTTGTGTTCTCTTAGGGTCTGTATGACATCTGTCCAGGACCTTTTGGCTTTCATATTCTCTGGTGAGAGGTCTGGTGTGATTCTGATAGGTCTGCCTTTATATGTTACTTTACCTTTTTCTTTTACTGCTTTTAATATTCTTTCTTTATTTTGTGCATTTGGTGTTTTGACTATTATGTGACTGGAGGAGTTTCTTTTCTGGTCCAATATATTTGCAGTTCTGTAGGCTTCTTGTATGCTTATGGGCATCTCTTTCTTTAGGTTAGGTAAGTTTTCTTCTATGATTTTGTTGAAGATATTTACTGCTCCTTTGAGCTGGGAGTCTTCACTCTTTTCTTTACCTACCATCCTTAGGTTTGATCTTCTCATTGAGTCCTGGATTTCCTGTATGCTTTTTCTGTTTTACATTATCTTTGACAGTTGTTTTGATGATTTCTATGGAATCTTCTGCTCCTGAGATTTTCTCTTCTATCTCTTTTAATTCTGTTGGTGATGCTTGTATCTACAGCTCCTTGTCTCTTTCTTTGGTTTTCTATATCCAGGGTTGTTTCCTTGTGTTCTTTCTTGATTGCTTCTATTTCCATTTTTAATTCCTTCAACTGTTTGATTGTGTTTTCCTGGACTTCATTCAGGGATTTTTTTGATTCCTCTCTATAGGCTTCTACTTGTTTTTTATGTTTTCCTGTGTTTCTCTAAGGGAGTTCTTCATGTCTTTCTTGAAGTCCTCTAGCATCATCATCAAATATGATTTTAAATCTAGATCTTGCTTTTCTGGTGTGTTTGGATATTCAGTGTTTGCTTTGGTGGGAGAATTGGGCTCCGATGATGCCATGTAGTCTTGGTTTCTGTTGCTTGGGTTCCTGTGCTTGCCTCTCGCCATCACATTATCTCTGGTGTTACTTTCTTCTGCTATTTCTGACAGTGGCTAGAATGTCCTATATGTCTGTGTGTCAGGAGTGCTTATAGACCTGTTTTCCTGTTTTCTTTCAGCCAGTTATGGGAACAGAGTGTTCTGCTTTTGGGCGTGTAGTTTTTCCTGTCTACAGATCTTCAGCTGTTCCTGTGGGCCTGTGTCCTGAGTTCACCAGGCAGGTCACTTGGAGCAGAAAATTTGGTCTTACCTGTGGTCCTGAGGCTCAAGTTTGCTCATGGGGTGTTGCTTATGAGCTCTCTGAGAGGGCAGCAACCAGGAGGACCTGCACCGTGCTTTCAGGGAGCCCCCATGCACCAGGGTCCCAGATGGCGTTTTGTGTTTTCCTCTGGAGTCAGATATGTGGGCAGAGTGTAGTCTCTTCTGGCTTCCCAGGTGTGTCTGCCTCTTTGAAGGTTTAGCTCTCCTTCCCATGGGATTTGTGTGCAGAGAACTGTTTATCCGGTCCCTTCAGGTTCTGGTGGTGTCTGGGGCACAGGGGACCTGCAGCTCCAGTGCCCCTATCTTCCGGTTCCCAGAGACCGTATACAGTTTCCTCTTGGGCCAGGGATGTGGGCAGGGGTGGGCAGTATTGGTGGTCTCTTCCGCTGTGTAGTCTCAGGAGTGCCTACCTGTCCAGGCGGTGAACTCTCTCTCAAGAGTAAATTTATAAACAAATATTTACCAATTTTCTTACAATATTGTAAATAAAAATATAAATAAATATTGTCTACCGTTCTAGAAGCTGAGATCTTGCAAATATCTGTCATATCAGGACCCACATCATGTTTTCTTCTCTCTCTCCCTACCTTCCCAACTCTCTTAATTTTTTTACTTTTCCTCTTCAAACCATTGTCTAATTTCATACTACATTCAAGGGGTGTGTGTGCGTGTGTGTGTGTGTGTGTGTGTGTGTGTGTGTGTGTGTGTGTATGTTAGTGTGGTGTGTGCGTGTGTGTTCCTGATCTTAAAGGAGCATTCTCCTTGACAGTAAACATTAAATTATTAAGCACACTTAAATTTTATTGTAAGCCAGTATCTCAGATGAGTTATTCAGAAGGATATATTATAAAATCTGGGCTATAGGTATCAAATTACTGAAGATGTTTTAAACAGGTGAATCACTTCCATGAGATTTCATGGAACTGTGTGAAAATATTCTCTGATGTTCTTTTAATCTAGGTCATAATCGCATAATCACAGATGAGCCCCATGATTGGCTTGAACAAGCCTGTGCTAGTTCTTTTTCTCTACTCAATACAAGGTAGAGTCATCTGAGAGGAGGGAGCCTCCACTGAGATAATGTTTCTGTAGAACTGGCCTGTAGGCAAGTCTATAGGGACATCTTTTTGATGAACTGTTGATGTGGGAGGGCTGGTTATACTGGATAGTGTAAAAAAGTAGGCTGAGTAAGCCATTAGAAGCAAGCCAAAATGCAGCATTCTTCCATGACCTCTGCATCAACTCCTGTATCCAGGTTCCTGACCTGAGTTCTTGCCTTGGCTTTCCTTGATGATGAATTGTCCAAATAAACACTTTCTTCCCCAGGTTGCTTTTGGTTATGGTATTTTATCACAGTAATAGTAACCCTAAGACACAGACCTATTAGGATATTTTTATAACTTTTCAAATTTCAAATGAGAAAGGATGTTTGATTCAAGGTGATTATATTTAATTCTCCACACTATGAGACTTGAATCCAACTAAAGGTTGCCTCAGTTTCTGATATAAGGTAGATAATGCTATAGATGCAGATGTTTCTATTTGATTTCTCCAAATTCTTTTCATACAAATTACTTCCTCTGGGTGGTGAAATGGGGGGGGGGTAAGATGGCAACTTTGGCCTTTAAAAGGCAGGCAAGGAAAAACTTATTATACAAATTATAACTCATCATCCAATGCAAGGGAGCCTGCTGGAACAACACTTTGGGTTTTTAAAGATTATTCAGCAGGAATTTGCCTAGAACAGGGGTTCTTGGGTTGTTGGGCTTGGGTTGCATAAGAAAGGTGGCTGACATGACCTAAGAGTGATTCAATAAGTAGTGCCTTCCATGGTTTCTGCTTGACCTCATGCTTTGACTTCCCTCAATGATGGACCCTATGGCCTTTGAGTGTAAACTGAAATAACCCCTTTCCTTTCCATGTTGCTTTTGGTTAGAGTGTTTTATCACAACAACAGAGTGATATTAGCCTTTCTACTTGGCAATGTTTTCTTTTTCTTAATCTCTTTTCTTCTTTTCTGCTCTCTTACACTCAAAGGCCACAGGTTTCATTACTGAAGGAAGTTAGGGCAGGATCTCAAGCATAAAACATAGAGGACACTGCTTACCGAATCACTCTTAGGTCATGTCAGCTACCTCTGTTATGTAACCTAAGCCCAACAACCCAAGGATGGTGCTGCCCGCAGTAGGCTGGGCCCTGAAATATCAATCATTAATAAAGACCATCTCTCACAGATATGCCACTCTGATAAAGGCATTTATTTGACTGAGGTTCCGACGTTACTTGAGATTGTTAGGGTTTTATCTCAGATTTGTCCCTCAATTCTGTTACTACTAAAGAGCCCCATTCAGATTTGAAGATAGTTGCCATAGTAAGCTAGTAATCACTCCAGCCTGCACTCGATTGCCTTAATTGACTTGGAGATCACTTCTAGCTCATGAACCCAGGACATTACTGTACATCATCATATTTCAGTCTTTCAAGTCAGAGTCTCATGTTTCCCACAATTTGTTATTTATTAAGATATGGTGGGACCTTTAAGAAGTAGAGTCTAGTTGGAGGCTGTTAGATTATTAAGAAATACACTTGGAAGAGACTAATCAAGTTCTTTTGAGACCTTAGTCTCCATAGCACCCTGCTTCACTTTGTCTACACACACACACACACACACACACACACACACACACACACACACACACACACATACTATTGTGATAACATCTGGTATGGGTTTCTTGCCATAGCTTATCTATAATTTTGAACCTCTAGGCCTGTGAGTTAAACATTTTTGTCAGCCTTGGGTATTTTAGTATAGTAATGGAAAACAGAATTATAAGAAAATTTCTCCTTGCATTCCCTGTATATAATAATTAAGGTCATGTGCGTCAAATGTGTCTCTTAGGTGTGTGTTCAAGATAAAGCCCTGAGAAGTAAAGCCAAGGGGAAAAGCCTACACTAGTTTTTCTTTGCCCACTGAAATGTCCTTGGACTAGTTCTGGGATGGCCACTTGCCAATATAATGAGTGCCCATGCTATCACTCTTTTAACACACTTCCCCTGCATAAATTGCAACCACAAAGAACAAGAATTTCTGATCCAGTATACCTTTAACTCTACATCCAATAGACATTATCTGCTCATACTAACAAAAGGTAAGAGATATAGTGTTCACAGCAGCACTTCCTGTAATAGGCAAAACTGAGAATTAGTCAAATGCACAACAGCAGAATGAACAGGAAAATTATAATAGATTCTCCTAAGGGAATTTGCTCCTGGGAATGGTCTATACATACATCGTGGTAAAGTTTACAGACACTATATGAAGCAAATAGAAACCTATAGTAAGAATTTTGGTTTCTTTAAAATAACACAGAATTATTATATGAATATGTTTTCATTTTAATCCCAGGTGTGGGATCTGGAGCTGCCTCAGATGGTTGACTGCAGCTGACTATGATTTGTCTTGTGCTTTAGCAGGGATGTGATTTTGCTAGCTGCAGATAGTTTCTGTGATTGTGTAGCATTTGAAATTATGGGGACTCTTCTGAGGGTATATAAATGCTTGGGCCCTGAGAGGTAGGGCTGTTGTTGTTAGTGGGTTGTTGGTTGGCTGCTGTTGGTCATGTACAAAGAAGAAACGACAAGAATTAGCTATCCTGATGGCAAAGATCAAACTTTTCCCAAGGAACCTAATACGGCTAATAAGCAGGAAGTAGTCTAATGCTAACATTCCCTCCTTTCCCTTCTATTCTTTTTAGTCTGACCCATTGAAAGGGTGGAAGAAGAGGGGTGGGGAAGAGTGGAAGAAACAAGAACCCAAAAAGTAGCCAACGACCGACAGGCTACAGAAATCAGATTAAAAATTGTAATGACATAAATTTCCAAACATGTAAAACATGTTGGTACATTTGGATATCATAGTAGAAATGAGTCTGGAGAATATGGATGGTGATTGGGGAGTAAAAGGGGTCTCTGAAGTGTTTTGTTTATCCTTTTTTAAATTTATGTGTATATGTGTGTCTGCTCGTGGAGGAAAGGGTGCCATGTGTGTATGGGTTCCAACAGAGGCCAGAAGAATGCTTTGGATCCTTCTAGCACTGGAGTTTCAGTTTGTTGTGTGCTGCCTGACATGGGTGCTGGAAACCTAACTTGGGTCTCTGCAAAAGCATATGTGTTTTAAACCTCTGAGCAATCTCTACACCCCCAGGTTTCGCTCTTTGATCTGGTTACTGTTGATATGCATGCATTCTGTTTGAGAAAGCTGATTGGAATATATGTTGTTAAGTCATGTAATCTATACATGGATAAAATATTTCAAGCTGAAAAATGACCTTCTCTTTTTAATCTGTTGCATATTCCCTCCTAAGTTGGAGATTGCCTGTGCATGTGCCACCACTAACTCTCAGCTACACAGAATAGAAGCAACAAGCTCAGAGTGAAAGGACTTGCTCTCCCAGGTACTATGACAATCCTACTGACAGTTTAGATGCTGACACTTTAGTGTCTAACTCTAAACTGTGCAAAAAGCTGTTTCCCCCTTTTTTCTTTTAATCTACTTTGTTTATTTCCCCAATCAACAATGCTGCAACAATAGCAGAGTCAAGCCTGGGTTCAATAGAGAAATCTGCTGGTATAGCCTCTTGGCATCTACCACCCAAGCACATCTCACTATGGGTTGTACATTATCTCTGTCAAGAGCCTCTACTCATCATAACAGCTCTGTGTGGCTTTCACACAGCTGATCCCATGGTATTCCTCCCAACATCTGGGTAATATTCTGCCTCACACACAAATGTGAGTGGTGGTGTTTATTTTACTAGTATAGTCCACCTGCAGCTTAACTAGTAGGGAACAATCAGATGTTGATGACTACAAATGGAGACCTGGGTGAGGAGTTGTAAACCCTGGAGGTTCATCATTCAGCAAAAAGGATCCAAGACTTTCAAACTCAATCAATCTGCACATGATGGAAAAAAGAGAGACATCATTATAGACAGATAATGGTTTGAAAACTCAGCCTGTGATGATTGGAGAAGCAGATGTAAGGCAAGATGATTTTTATATGTTTCGATAGCCCCTGCTGGATGGGAGATTAACTAAGCAAAAGGTCTGATTGCTATCCACATTTGGGCCACTGAGCAATTGCAGAGAGGTAGAAGCAATCACAGAGCCTGTGCTTGCCAGAGGAAAGAACAGAGCTAAGCTGCTGAAGACAATCTGTTTTGTCATATTGCTTTATGCCCACAGACATTATTATAAAGCGTGCTTATATAAAGTTATATAATTCACCTAATGTGCTGCTCAGTTTGGATGCCCTCAGGTTACCAACTGTTTAGCTAGTCATTCTCACATTTAAAATTCTTCACTCTGTCAAGAATATTTCTGTATAAAGTTTTAGAAATGGAAAAGGAAGACAGGACCTCTCTCTTCAAGGGTCAACTATCCAATTGTTCTAGTTTGTATTGCTACAGAACAAACTGCCTCACATCTTATTCTCTCAGTATAATAGCGACAACCATGGCTGTCTTAGTTGGTTCAAGGTGCTATAACAAATAACATAGCTGTGAAAGAGTACTTTCCTGGCATATGCAAAGCCCTTGGTTCCATACCAGCACAGGAAGAACTATCACATGCGCATATGCCAGGAAAGTACACATGTGTGCCCGAGTGTGAACACACACACACACACACACACACACACACACACACACACACACACCATATATTGAGTGGCTTAAATAAAAGACCTTTACTTGTCAAAATTCTGTTAGGCATTCTCATACATGCCTATAATTTCATCACCCTGGAAGATCTCAAGTTCAAGGAAAGCCTGGACTACAAAGTGAGACTGTCCCAGAAAAAAGAAAAAAAATCTAATGTTAAGTTATCCATGAGCAGGGTGTGGGTAACCGTGGTCATGATGAGGTCTCGCTTCTTGGCTTGTAGATGGCAGTGTTCTCACTGAGTCCTCACATGGCCTCTTGATTCCTGCCTCGTAAAGGCCCAAATCTTATTATGAGGTTCCCACCCTCATGACTTCATCTAAACCTGATCACTTCCCAATGTCTCCACCTCAAAATATCACAATGAGGGATAAGACTTCGTTATGAATTTTGAGGGAACACAAACATTCAGTGCACAGCAGCGACCAACTCTGAGTCAGTTTGTGCTGCCATAACAAACATCACAGACTGGGTGGCTTAATAACCAAATTTAATTTTCCCAGAGTTTCAGGATCTAGAAGCTCAGGACCCAGTTGTCAGCAAGATAGGTTTGTTTTAAACCTCCCTCCTTGGTTTAAAGATGGTCTTGCTGCATTTTCACATAGTTGCCCCCTAACTGTTTACAGCCTGTACTCAAGTCTCTTCTTCAGAGGAAGAACTTCAGTGATATTTGGTTAGGGATCCTCATAACAACCTCACTTGTAGCCTAATGTCCTCTTCAAAAGTCATCACCTACAAAAAAAAATCAAATTTTGAGGGGCTTTGGGTTAGGATTTTAATAAGTGAATATGGGACAAAATCTACAACAATTCCACAATCCTGGTTTGCTTGGCACTGATGAGATTCCAGAGATTCAGAATCCTTGTTGCTAAAACAGAAAAAAAGCCTAGATAAATCAGGACAGATTGACTACCTTATGAACAACATTTATTGTGCTTGCCAATCTCTGATCTGGACAGGGCTTAGAGGAGTCAACTAGCACATTCTCTAATCACCATCAATGGGGTTAGCTTGAAGGCTAGGGCTAGAGTCAGCCAAGAACCACTTACTCACTCAAAGGCCTCAGGGCTGGTTCTGGGAAGACTAAAGCAACTGAATGAAAGGATGAAACATCTTCCCAGATCTCTCTAACTCTACCTCCTTGCTCTCTCCATGTGGTTTCTGTTGTATTGCAATTCCTGGTAGTCAGAACTGCAGGATCCCAAAAGAGCAAGAGCCTGGTCTTGCTGTACCATCATTATAAGTCAGCCACAATGTACCCTTTCTTGTATACTTTGTTAATTGGCAGTCATAGTAGTCTGACCAGGTTCAAGATGAACAAAAATAGACTCCATCACTTGGGGGTTTGACAAGAAGTCAGGAACCCCAAAATGTTGTTGTGGTTATATATCAAAGTTGTAATTGCTGTATGAAAGTACATAATATAAAATGTATCATCTTAGTCATTTTAAGTATATAGTTCAGTAGTCACAGACATATTCATATAGATGTACAATCTAGCTTTAGAACTTGTAAAACTGAAACTATCTCTATTACATATTTCTTCTCCAATCTCCCTAGCTCCAGCCACAAACAATCACTATTTCACCTTTTGTCTCCATGTATGTGACTACTTTAAGATTTCACATAACTAGTACCATGTACTCTTAATCCTTTTGAGTGACTATTTTCTCTGAGGAGAAAATCATTAATGTCCATCCATGTCACATGTGTTGAACTGATGGAGAAATCATTTGTAGCAGCCCTTTTTATATAATCCATTATGGTATAGAACAACCTACTTAGGATAATGAGGTGTGTACTGCTAGCAGAACACTGTAGGATGCTGCCATGGCTCAGAGAACAAGGAAAAACTTATTGGATGAGGTGACAGGTAGGAGTTATGAACTTCATCTTCCAGGCAGAGAGATAGAAAGCACAGGTGTCTTTGTAGGTAAGAATGAACAAGGCATTGGTCATTGCTACCAAGGTACTTCATGGAGTATGCACACACACACACACACACACACACACACACACACACACACACACACATACACTGAGATAGTATCTTTCTGTGCAACTGAGGCTAGCTGCAAACTCCTGACTCTCCTACTTTCTTTCAAGTACTGACAGAAAGCACCATATGAGACTATCATGGAGTTTTGAGCTATAGGAGATACTCTTTAGTTAAAGATTCTTCTCTTTCCCTCCCCTAACACTGTCTTAAAATGCAGTTCCTCCTTGGCTTCTTGAAGGGTGTTAGTCAGCTTTCTGCCACTGTGACAAAATCACTAAGAAAAATCAACTGAACCAAGTAAAGATTTAGCTTGATTTATTGTTTCAGTCTGTGATCATTGGCCCCACTGCTACAAGCTTGAGATGAGGCTGATCACAGCTACAGGAAAATAAATCTGAGGTGGCTGCTTACCTCCTGCTTATGAGGAAGCATGAGGAAGAAGGAACTGGGCAAGACATAACTTTGACCTCAAGAGGAAGATTACTTCCCATGGGAATGAAGGTTATTTATCATGAGGATGGGGGAGCCAGGGTTTCATAGGAGATGAAGTAGGGGTGAGGCAAGAAAGTTTCATAGTTTTCTGAGAATGAATGGTGGGATAGACACCCGGGGTTATTCCTGAAAGGAAAGTTTATCTTGGGTTGGGTTTCTCTATTAGAGGGGCGGATGTTCTCTGGGAAGTTGAGTTTCCTTACTTTGAGAGATCACACCATCCTTCAATGGTACTCTTCTTATTTCATTAAAATTGTTTGAAGTATCTACTACATGCTAATGATGGAGTACAAAACACATTACAAGGGAATACAGATTATTTTGGGTTAAAGATATTTGAGACCCATCAGCTGTATGAAGAGGCTTTTTCTCTGAACTTAACTCATGTTTCTAAAAGCAGAACCTTCCCAGAACAATTCCCCTAGAGGTTTCCAAGCTGGAAAGATAGCTGCATCTCCAAAGACAGGTCGTCATTAGTCAGGAAAACAAAGAGCCTGAATAGAGGGTGGAGAGAGCTCAAGATTACCTACTGCTCTTGCTCTGAGTACGTTCCCAGCACCCGTGTCATAGCTGACTGAAACTCGAACTCCAGAAGAGCCAATATACCATCGTGGACTCTGTGGACACTGCATTGTGCTTAAGTGCTTAAGTGGCTGTGTTCACACGTGCTTGTGTGCATGAGAGAGCATGTGCACACACACCCACACACACATTTCAATAAAAAAGAAATAGCCTGGAAGTTATTATACAAGTATCACATCAGACCTATTCAGACCATTTATTCTCTATAAAGTCCTTTGCTCTCCCAGAAGTGCATTTTGCATCCCTTAGTAAGATGGTATACCCCAAAATTCTAATATCTCTTGAGATATATTTATTTAGGAATTGCCAAGACGAGTGTATGTGATTAAACCTGTTTTCTTCTCTTGTTAATCTTTCATTTTGTTTTGCCCTTTTAATTTTCACTCTCCTTCCTATTGAACCTAAGAGAAATTTTTCTCTCCACTATTAATCATCTTCTTAGGTACTTTAGAAATGGACCTAAGAGACTCCCATCTGAGTACAAAGAAATGAGCCCAAATTGACAACACTATATAGCTGTATACAAGGGGCAATGGAAATAACATGAGGGATATTGACTGTCACCTGTGGGGAGAACAGAGTCAGAAAGAGTAGAAAGGCTTAACTGAAATTGTGAAGAATAAAAGAAAAAAGAGCTGGAAAAAGGTGATTCAGGTAGCCAATGTAAACATGAAGGAATGTGAGAAAGTTAGGCCCTTAATATCAAGAACATCTGTGGTAAAGGTCACACACAAGGGAAATAATTGAGAGCAGAATCTTGAGGTGAGAGACAACAGCCAAGTGCCAATTTCTGTGGGCATGCTCAGACATTTACCTTTTAGCATGACAGCCAAGGGGTTTCCAAAACTATGCACATATCTTTTTTGTTTGTTTCTTTTGTTCTGTTTTGTTTTCAGGTGGGATATCACTATGTAACTCAAGCTGCCTGTCCTGCATTTGTGATCCTCCTGTCTCTGCCTCATATATACTGGGACTACTGGTATGCAGAGTCATGCCTAGTTTTTACTCAAGCTGTTTTCCAAGCCTGTGTTAGACTCCCCTACCATGTGTCCCCATCTTGACTCTTCTCCTAAGGTCCCTGACTGTTGGCGCCAAGATAGAGTACCTTAGGTCTGTATTGCCATATGATGGCCACGATGCCACACAGTAGCCATGGCTTTACCATCACTCTTCTCTCCCAGGCTGTGAACTATCCAAGATGAGAGCCAGGCCCAGGACTTGAAGGATGTATATTTTGCTGAACTGATTGTCTTGGAAATATGAGAGAACCTTGAAACAAAGAGGAAGGAAAGGCACTGTCTGCAGAGCTAGAAAAGAAATGCAGTCCCTGCAACTAGGGGAAAGAAAGCAGGGAAGAGTTGTGATCACCTGACAGAAGTGAAGCTATCTAGAGAGAGTCTTGAGTACCTCAATATATTAGTCTACTGAAAGGGTAGAACCCAAGGGAATGGGAATTTCCTATTGCTACAATGTAACACCATGACCAAAAAATCAAGTTGAGAAGGAAAGGGCTTACACTTCCATATCACTGTTCATCATCAAAGAAGTTAGGACAGGAATTCAAAAGGGGAAGGAACATGGAAGCAGGGGCTGATGCAGAGGTCATGGAAGGTTTCTGCTTACTGGCCTCCCCCACCTGGCTTGCTTAGTCCACTTTCTTATAGAAGCATGGACCACCAGCCTGGGGATGGCACCATCCACAATGGGCTGGGCCCTCACTTATTAGTAACTAATTAAAAAATGTCTCATAGCTTGATCATATAGAGGCATTTTTCTCAATTAAGAATCTCTCCTTCCAAGCCCTTGGTCCTGCCAAGGCTGGACCCCCCCCCAGTGTGGGGGAATGTCAGGGTGGGGAGGCGGGAAGGAGTGGATGATTGGGTGGTGGAACACCTTCATAGAAGAAGGGGAAGGGGGATGGGATAGGGGGCTTATGGAGGGGAAACCCGGAAAGGGCATAACATTTGAAGAGTAAATTAAAATCCAATACAAAGAGGGAAAAAATAAAACAAAACAAAACAAACAAAAAGAATCTCTCCTTCCAGATAACTCTAGCTAATTTGTGTGTCAAGTTGACATAAGACTAGCTAGCACACCCCAGAAATCTTGCTCTGGGAGAAAGAAAAGGCACCAAGCAGAGAGGGATCTTGTCTCCCAGAAAGGTTTCACACATTTCTAACAACTTGTTAGACCACCTAACAGAATACGATGGAAGCCCAGACAAGAAGGGGTTAATGGTAGATTCCTTAATCCTTGCTTTGATGTGCATGCCCTCTGCCTTCTTTTTAAACTTCGGTCTTACTTCAGGACCCCAAAGCTAGACTTGGCAGAGTTGCTGGATCTCTTTGTTCCTCTTCCCAGTGTGGCCTCATTGAATAAATCACCTCTTTCTGCTTTCTACAAATAATTTGGTCTTTTTAATTGGCTTACTTCTAACTGTTGGGCAAACCTGTTACAAGACAATGTCATCAAGAGTAGCTGTGTCTCTGCTCAGCCCTAAGTCTGGGGTGTAGAATCTGCTTTCACCTTTAAGTCCAAGCTTGCCCCTTTAGATCCGACCAGAGGAAGACCACCAATGTTCTTAACACAGCCCAAGAAATGCCCTTCACTGAAACACTAGTATGTTCTGCCAGTGCTGACCATGGTTGGCACACAATCAATGGCTGGAGGGGGAAGGTGAAAGTTTCCATGAGCTTGTTTGCTGCTGCTACTCCCTCTTGCACATGTGGGATTTATTCTTTGCAAGTTTAAAATTTACATTGAAAATAAACTTCAATGACCAAAGCTTTCCACCAAACAATCCTTAAGAAAGATAAAAGCACCTGCATTGGCAGGCAGGGGACGGGGAGGTGCTACAGCCAACTCCAAATTGTTCAGAAAGTTCCTGAATGGAATTCTCAAGCACTTTTGCAACAATTTAAAGAGCTCATCTATTCAGAGTTGATGAGAGCCATCCATAAATGGGGTTACCCTATTTCAATCAAAGTAAAATATGACAGAAAATCCTGGAAAGAATGAAATAAACCCACAGCACAGCCACGGAGCTTCTTTTCCTGCAGACAGAGGGGTGATGTGTAGGCACACATACATTTATACATATAGACATATGCACACTTTCCCATTTAGGCCATGGTGGGATTTTAGCCTATGAACATGACTCCTCAGAAAGAATAACAATGTGACTAAGAGACTTTTATGGTCATCTCAATAGTGGGATTGACCTCATAAAATACTGCAAGTTGTATACACACATGTACACAGATTCCCAACTTACGTAATTCTATGGGAATTCACAGAATTATATTGGTTGAGAATTTGGCTTAAGTTTCTCTGTTTAGAGAAATTCCCATAGCCTAGTATGAGAAGAGTCTCCACACACATCACCACGAAGCTTCACGGGCTGAGAATCTGGCCCTTAGAGCACACATTAATATCCATCCAAACAATAGCTTGTTTTTTTAAATCTGGTTTTGCTTTTTAGAACACCATGGAATGAGCAAATGCTTCTGGCCTCTGGAGCTCTGTAAATCAGTGTGACCAATGTGGAAAGACACAGGTTGTCTTTCTATCCCAGAGGGCACAATCCCTGCTCACCTTAGTCTCCTTGCCAGGGAATAGATGGGACTTTTCTTTGCCTCTCCATTGACTCTAGAGTATTTGCTTCTGTTTGTAAATGAGATGCCCAGAAAGCAAGCCTTAAGAGCTAGAGCCTAGATGTTGCTTGCCAGAGAAAAGCACTTATTTGCTAGATTTGCAAGTGCCAACACTACTAATTGAATATGTGCCAAAACATGCATTTTAAAAAACGTTGTTCTTCTTTACCAATCCTACAACAGATAGAGGCCTTATATCCAAAATATACAAAGAACTCAAGAAGTTAGACCACAGGGAGACAAATATCCCTATTAAAAATGGGGTTCAGAGCTAAACAAAGAATTCACAGCTGAGGAATGCCGAATGGCTGAGAAACACCTAAAGAAATGTTCAACATCTTTAGTCATAAGGGAAATGCAAATCAAAACAACCCTGAGATTTCACCTCACACCAGTGAGAATGGCTAAGATAAAAAACTCAGGTGACAGCAGATGCTGGTGAGGATGCAGAGAAAGAGGAACACTCCTCCATTGTTGGTGGGATTGCAGACTGGTACAACCATTCTGGAAATCAGTCTGGAGGTTCCTCAGAAAATTGGACATTGAACTGCCTGAGGATCCAGCTATACCTCTCTTGGGCATATACCCAAAAGATGCCCCAACGTATAAAAAAGACACGTGCTCCACTATGTTCGTAGCAGCCTTATTTATAACAGCCAGAAGCTGGAAAGAACCCAGATGCCCTTCAACAGAGGAATGGATACAGAAAATGTGGTACATCTACACAATGGAATATTACTCAGCTATCATAAACAATGACATTATGAAGTTCATAGGCAAATGGATTGAACCGGAAAATATCATCCTGTGTTAGGTAACCCAATCACAGAAAAACACACATGGTATGTACTCATTGATAAGTGGCTATTAGCCTAAATGCTTGAATTACCCTAGATGCACAGAACAGATGAAACTGAAGAAGGATGACCAAAATGCGAATGCTTCACTCCTTCTTTAAAAAGGGAACAAGAATACCCTTGGCAGGGAATAGGGAGGCAAAGATTAAAACAGAGGCAGAAGGTACACCCATTCAGAGCTTGCCTTACATGTGGCCCATACATATACAGCCACCCAGTTAGATAAGCTGGATGAAGTAAAGAAGTGCAGGCAGACAGGAAACGGATGTAGATCGCTCCTGAGAGACACAGCCAGAATACAGCAAACACAGAGGCGAATGCCACCAGCAAACCACTGAACTGAGAACCAGATCCCGTTGAAGGAATCAGAGAAAGGACTGAAAGAGCTTGAAGGGGCTTGAGACCCCATAAGAACAACAATGCCAACCAACCAGAGCTTCCAGGGACTAAGCCACTACCCAAAGACTATACATGGACTGACCCTGGACTCTGACCTCACAGGTAGCAATGAATATCCTAGTAAGAGCACCAGTGGAAGGGGAAGCCTTGGGTCCTGCTAAGACTGAACCCTCAGTGAACTAGATTGTTGGGGGGAGGGCGGCAGTGGGGGGAGGATGGGGAGGGGAACACCCATAAAGAAGGGGAGGGGGAGGGATTAGGGGGATGTTTGCCCGGAAACCAGGAAAGGGAATAACACTCGAAATGTACATAAGAAATACTCAAGTTAAAAAAAAAGCCTTAGAGATACTTTAAAGGACTCCCTCAAAAAAATGTTGTTCTATTCCATTCATTATTTATAGAACATCACCTAAGGGCAGTGCATGCTACAAGCCAAAAATATCATCCTGCATTTTATCTGAAACCTATTTCAGGGAAAGGGATACAGGAGAGGGAGGGAGGAACAGAATAAAATGAGACTTCTGGAAAATGCTTAAGGAACTGTTTAGAGTGTTTTTTCTATACCTACAATGCCCATAGGCTGGTTTGCCACTAATCTCCAAATGAAAGGGGTTTGGAGAGAGTTGTTCTCTTTTCTTTTGCCATTTAGGAAAAAGAAAGTAGTGGGCATCTGTTGTTACATGAGACTTAAACATGTTACAAGGGAATTGTCTTCACTGGAAACTGGAACCATGTAAAGCTATGAATGGGAGAAGACCTTTAGTGGAGAGCAGACACGTTTTTTTTCAACCAAAAGATGATGGATACCCCTAGAGATCCTAGCCCACTAAATATGTTGTCTACCAGGAAGTAGGATATGTTACTTGTCATCTTGTTAGAAAAGTAGCTTGGGTGGGAGACACCTTGCTTTGAATGTCATACTTGGTAAAATGACTTACACTCTTCAGGCACTTGTAAGCAACTATAAAAATGACAAGAGTGACTACTCATTGGAAAATGCTTCTGTACCCAACACTGTACAAGACCAACAGACAAAAGAATCTGGTAGTCCTAATGGGGGAGGTAGATTTCCATTCATAATAAATAACAAGTCAGTATAGTATATACCGTGTCAGATGTGGTAAGTGTTATATGGAGAATATAACAAATAAAGGGTATGCATCAGGGCAGCTTTGATTTTCAGTATGGTGGTAGGAATAGGTCCCATGCCCAGAGAGTACCTGCTGTGGAAAAACTGAAAAGCAGAAATGAAGTGAGCTAATAGGCTAGAGTGTGTTGAGTATGTGGCCTGAAACACGGGCTTATGTCTTAATGCCCAGAATACATGAATGCGACTTTACTTTGTAAGGGAGCCATTCGGGGGGTAGGGTACAATTAAGTTAAAGATCTTGGAATAAAATTGCTAGAGCATCTGTGTAGGCCCTAAATCCAATGGTAGTTGCCCTTATAGGACATAGAAGAGGACAAATCAGACACAGAGAAGCTCATGTGATAAAAAGGTAGACATTGGAGTGATTAGGTCACAAACCAAGGATAGCCAGAAACACTAAAGGCTGGCACAGGCAGCTTCGCCAATAAAGGAGTGTGGAAGACTTGGGGCTTCCAGAACTATTGGAAAATTAGTTTCTCTTATTTTAAGCCATAATTCCTTATTTCAATTTTTCTGTCATACATTACATCTCCCAGATCCACTGCTCCCCCATTTCCCTTCCAAAAAATAAAAAATAAAAATAAATAAATACAGAGCAGGTTTCCCAGCTGAACATAGCTTTACAAGTTACAATAAGAGTAGGCACATATCCTCATATCAAGGCTGGATATAGGAGGAAAACTTGTGACATTTATTATAACAGCCCTAGAAGACTACTAATACAAAGAATACCTAAGGGAAGAAAAGCTAAGCAGGGAAAATGCAGATATAAAGGCCCTGAGGCAAGTCTTTTTCCAGCCTCCTCTATTAAAGGGCAAGAAAGCCTGAAAACCTAGAAGAGTGGCTGGAGGAGCCAGAGATTGGCTTCCAGAAGCTGAAACAGACTTCAGACAGCACTTCCCATAACCTTTCTGAAATAGACACTGGGGGTAGACATCCATTTTTGGCTTGAACCAAGACAATAGGATTAGTTGTACTGACATTTTGTTTCAGAAGCATGAAGATGACTGTCTTCTGCTAAGTGTGGTGGCACATGCCTTTAATTCCAGCAAATGCAGAGGCAGGCAGATTTCTGTGATGTCAAGGCCAGCCTAGTCTACAGAGTGTGTTCCAGGACAGTCAGAACTACATACAGAGAAACCCTGCCTTGAAAAAAATACAAACAAAGGAAGATGACTGGCTTCCTTGTGAGATGGCAGATAAAGAGGGAACTCAAAGATGGCTCTGGGCATTATAGATTGAACAACTACAACTGCTATCCACTGATATGCAAAAGGCTGAAGATGAGGCAAGTTGTGGGGGGGGCAGGCAAAGCTCTGCAGTTTGCTTTGTACTGAGTTTGGTTTATGATCCTTATTAAAGAGCCAAAAGTAGGTATCAACCCAGCAGTCAAAAATCTAATTCAATGGGAGATGTCTGATGTTGAAATAGAAATTCAGAGAAATTTTTAAATTTATAGGCAGACTTACAACAAAATTTTTTCTTTTGTTACACAGTTCTATTACTTTTCAAGGTTTTCCCTCAGATTCCCTTAGTAATCAAGACCCTCTTCAAACCCAATTCCCTGGCAACCCTTGTCCAAAATGTCCCAGAAGCAAGGATAGTTCAAAAATATAAGTGCTTACTTTCAGTGATGTGCTACACACACCTGTGGGATTGAAACCCAGCACACACACACACACACACACACACACACACACACACACACACACACATACACACACACACACATACACACACACACACATACTCACAACCACTATCACAATCTATTTAGATATAATAGAATATATCACATAGCATTTCAAATCTAACTTTTCACTCAGCACAACACATTTAAGTTTCCATCATGTTGCATTTACCAATATTTATCTTAATAGTTTTTTATTTATTTTTCCCTCGGAGGAAAGACCAGTTTTGTTTACCCATTTATCCATTGAAGGACACAGGTGCTGTCTCCATATGCTATTACAACAACCAAACTGGTGTCAAAATCCACATACAATTATCTGTGTGAACAAAGTTTTTTGTCTGCATGGGTATGTGGCTAAAAGTAGGGTTGCTGGCTTAAATGATGAGCATATACACAAATTTCTAAAGTATTCTTAAGCTGTTTTCCCAAGTAACAGCATCATTTTGCATCTCTAACAACAATATTTACTGCTCTCCTAGGTGTGTAGTGACTATTTTTGATGTGCTTATTTTCCTTCCAAAGATCTTCTTTGGTGAAGTTTACATTCAAGTCTTTGTCTGGTTTTAATTTGGGTTATTTGCTCTTCTGTGGTTCAGAGTGGAACATCTTCACTCTGCTTGAAACTCTTTTGTCAGTTCCATGATTTGTAAATACATTTGCCAGGCCTGCAGCTTGTCTTTTTATTCTTTTAAAAGTATTTTTGGCAGAGCTGAAGTTTTAAAATTTGATGAGGCCCAGTTTATCTTTTTTTTTTAATTCTTTACAGATAATGCTTTTGGTAGAAGTGCCAAGAACTCACTGCCTAATTCAAGATCACAAAGATCTCCTTTATTTTCTTTTGAAAGTCTTATTTTTTTTGACCCAAGTGGTAAGATATAATTGCCCACTTAAACATACAAAGCCTGGTACCATCCATCCCTTAAGAACATTGATAACAACCTGTAAATACACAGAGTGAGATCTTTACATCAGTCTCCATTGTCCTGCCACAGTTTCTCTCTCTCCCTCCTGTCTTTTCTCCTCTTCTTCCTCCGAACTTCTCTCCCACTCATCCTTCCTTCTCCTCCAATGATAGGCCTCCTTCTAACCTGTACCCGCCCCTCACCTGTACTTTACAAATTCAGTGGGGAGAAGGTTCTGGTGAAGTCACCTGATTCCTGATTCCTGAGTACATGACTAGGCAGCTGTCCTTGGGGCAGTGGATTTAGCATCAAAATACAGATAACTTCAGGGCAAACCGCAACATTGCTGCCAAAGTCCAGTTAAAAAGCCTTTTCACTTATATATAAATTGAGTACAATTATTATCATTCTACAATTTATAAAGCATATGATATACTCAACACCCAGTGCATCACTATATCAGCTAAACAGAACATTTAGTTATCCATTCAAGCTTAACAAAGGCTTAAAATCTATATTGTATCTTGGCTAGCTTGTATAATATCTGATAACTATCCAATAAAATATGTATATTCAGAGTTAAACAGCCTGATAGGCTATGAGACTATAATCAGTCTTCAACCCTGTCAGAAATCTGAGAATGACCAAATATCTATACACACAGGAAGCCTAACATGGCTTCTAGAACTGAGAGGTTGTAGAGACAAATCTCCACTAGCACAGTCCCCTGTTAGCAACATGTGAGAGCAAGTCTTCAGACTTCTGGCCCAAAATCAACTGACGACTCTTGAAATGCAGATTTTGAATGGCTGATCACCCTGTCTTGGCAGGGTTTATCAGTCAACTATACTGCATAATTTGTCCTTTTCTGGACAGTATTAGTCTGCAGATGAAACAGGCAGTTTTGTCCAGTGACTGCCTAGCCACAAAGTATTGCCTCACCTGGAGATAGAGATGTTCAAATTCTTCGTTAAATCCACCAAAGGGGAATTGTTAGGAGCAGATGTCTCAACAAAAGATAAATAACTTTAAATCTCAAATTTTGTGGATTTCTGATGTTTTTGAAATCCATCTACCTATGTAAGACAATCTGTACTGTTGTCTTTATATCTTAATAATATCTTGAAAGTACTCTCACAAAGTCAGCAATATGTTTGCTATTTGGCCCTTAACTCACATGTATAATCAACTTAGAAGTTTGTAATGACATCAATAGAAGGACTGGCTCTCAACCTTGTACTTTTAAACTTTTAACAAATAAATTCTATACCAAAGCAAAGATATGATTTTAGCTTAGTTAACAAATGAGGTAACGACTGTATAACTCAATCTAGCTAATTCCTCCCTGTTAAATTACAACCAATTCTAAGTTCCTCATAAAAACAACTTTAGAATAACCACTTTCAGACCCCCAAAGTCCAGGGAATTGGGGCGACGACTCCTCTATAACTTCTTCAACTGTACATGGGGGTTGAGATGTCCTTGGGGGTAGGGGGTAGGAAGAATGAAGCAAATGTTATAGCTGACATGTCCAGACTGGACCCAGGTGAAAGTCTTTGAGTCCAGGAATCCAAGTAGGCACACTCTGCAAAATACAACTCTCAAGACAAATTAGAATCAAAATCTCTTTTTGTTTGATTCTCCTGCATTAATTTCAGTCTACCTCTATCGAATCTGATCAGTATGACTCTGTGAGGTTTCCAGAGCCTAATCACACCTTTTAAAAACACGAAGACAAAACCTTTCTCCCAAAATACTGTGTTCCTTAGTCTGTAACCAGAAAAGCTTGTATCTTGCACTCTCTTCCAGATTAATAATATAACCATAAAACTCAAAATCACACCCATTATGAAGATTAAATAATTTTTTACAAAATGAAGTAAGCTAAACAATGAGCCTGATAGGCTTTTGTACTTTGTAATATCAGGAAATTAACCCAAAATTCCCATGGAGCACATGTTAAGAGAATCTGAGCTTCCTGTTGTGGTAAATATCAAAATTAACCACAAACCCTCAGTAGTCAGCATCAACGAGCCATATGGCCTTTAGCAGGGTAATTCATAAAACAAACCAAATACCTTCTATCAATTCCAATATCAATAAGCAACATATAAACCAGGACTTTTGTCCAAAATATCTCAATCTGTTAAGCTCTCTACCCGGAACCACAGAATTTTATTTAACCTTAATAACTTCTGTAATATATGTCTGCATTCACTCTCCCTGGTGTTACAGACATTTATCACAACTCTCTACTTGGAGTTAGTGACCAATTTTTCTCTATCTAAGTTCCGGAACATAGATGAAAATCCCCATGTCATTCGGGTGAATCTCTTTACTTTCCTTTAAACCATGTTAAACACCTTCTATCAATTCTAAAACCAATAAGCAACTTAAAACTCAGGACTTTAGCCCAAAATATATCCATCTGTTAAGCTCTCTACCCGGAGCCACCAATTTTTCTTTAACCTTAATAATTTCTATAATATATGTCTGCATTCACTCCGCCTGGTGTTACAGACATTTATCACAGCTCTCTACTTGGAGTTAGTGACTAATTTTTCCCTATCTAAGTTCTGAACCGTGGATGAAAATCCCCACCTGATTCAGGTAATCTCTTCACTCTCTTCTTTCTAAAAACAAACTTAATCACCTTTTAATAATACCTGTAATTAAGAAGTAGCTTCTCTAACTAGGATTTCAACCCAAAATTCCCATGGAGCCCACGTTAAAAAGAATATGAGTATCCTGAAAGACTTTCTAAACAACTTTCTTTAAAAAGCAGCTTTTAATCTCTAATTCTCTGAGCTGCCATTACTTATCACACAGTAGGGGACCTACAGCCTGCCAGCCCAGGCTGCTTCCCCTTTTCTTTGTTTGAATTCCTGCCCTTAAGATATCACATGACTTAACATGGTGCCGGCCTCCTCTTACTTAGAAAATAAAAACTTTCTCTCAACTCTTAGGATTACTAGTGGATTCTTGCCCATCACATTGGTTCGCCATCTGTTGTTGTAAAAATATAAAAATTAAAAAAAAAGTATTGTTGTCTTTTACCTCGTTTAGATCCAGCACCACAGTGCCCCAAGATACCTGCTAGATATCTTGGCAGAAACATATCCCAACTCCACGGCAGCCCAGTGTCTCCAGCCACCGCACACTTTCCTACACTTAAACCGTCACATAAAAGAATACACAACACAATAATCTTTGACCCAATTGGTAAGACATAATTGCCCACTTAAACATACAAAGCCCGGTACCATCCATCCCTTAAGAACATTGATAACAACCTGTAAATACACAGAGCGAGATCTTTACGTCAGCCTCCATTGTCCCGCCACAGCTTCTCTCTTGAAAGTCTTATTGACTGATGCTTTACTTTTAAGTCTATGAACCATTCTGAGTTAAGTTTCTGTCAGATGAGGTATAACTGAACAACTGCTTGGCTTATACATATTGACTTTACCTGTAACAAAACACTGTAAAACAGATCACTTTTACGTAACAGCACTGTATTCCTTATAGCTTGAGAACAAGACATTGGTAAATACGCTGCCTAGTGAGTTCATGTGTCAAGTAGGTGATACATTCTCACTATAACTTCCCATGGGTGGACAGAGTAGCCCTTACCACCACCTCCCCTACACTCACAACTCTTGGTGCTATCTCTGTTGGGGGTGGGAGCTTGGAGGGTGGGGGTTGTAGAGGGTTATGATAGTTGCCTATTGAAAGATTACACTTCCGAGCTTCCCTGGAGTCTCTTCCACCCCTATAAGGGGCTACATCCCATCTTCCCTGTAGGTATTTTGGATATCTGCACACGAGGGTGACAAAATGCCCCCTTACCATGAACAAATATGGTCATGTCCAAGGTCAGACCAGGCCTTTCTTCTTTCCTCCTTCTGTCTTTCTACAGCTGCCTTTTCACGGTCTAATGTATGGTGCTGAAGACTGGGGCTGAGAAATCTGAGCCCACTAGAGACTCAAGTCCACCCAAGGACAAACATCCCTGGCTCTTAAATGATCCTCATCCCTAGGTCTACCCACTTCTCTCAGGCAGCTTTTTCTTTTTCACCCTGCCTCTGCACTTTCTCCTCACATTACTGTCTCACCTGACACAATCTGACTTTATTATACATAGGAGGACAAGCTGCATTCGATGAAAATGTCTAAGCAAGATACTAAGCTGCCAGGAGAAGGTAATCTATTGGCTCCAACTCAGAGATGCCCTAGTTAAGTCTGGGAGCTCACTGGAATTTTTTTCTATCTGTCTTTAGGTCCAGTCGGTCAAAGACACTGGAGACTTTCCACTGACTAAGAAAGTCTGCCTGAGAATTGTAATTCCAGGAATGCTCCACTGGCTTACCACTTGATCAGCTGAATGCTCTGTGGTTTCTTAACTCTAGAATTATAGAGGGTGGGTATGTCCCCTTACTTTGCAGGTGCATTTGGTCATTTTGAGACTGAGGGAGTGCTTTAAGTGGCTGGATATTGATCCCTGTTTTTACTTTGATCTTGGATTCCACCATGAGTTCCAAATTCTCCATTTCAAAAGCACCCTCAGCCTGCTTGCAGGCTAATCTAAAAAGATCCATTTGGGAGACTACATACTAAGTTCACTTGTTCAGCTCTTGGTCCAAATCTGGTTTCAATATACATTTGACAAAAGGTTACTGATGACCCAAATTCACCTCTCTCAATTTCTAATACCTAAAATATCTTAGGTAACGCCACAAGGCAGAATGCTAAGCAGGGTTTAAAGCCCCTACCCCATATACCTCACAGTTCACTTTAATCTTTCTCAAGGCCCTGGCTTACAACCAAAGTTGGAATGTCTGCTGCCATCCATTTCTGTTGGGCCTCCAAACTTGTATCTATTCCAGGGATAACATAGAACTCTTTTTTTTTTTTTTTTTTGCCTTATGCTTTTGACCTACTTGTATTTCTGCCTCTCCAAGCCGGGAAAATCCTGTTTATATCTTTAACAGCTAAGGGTAAAAGCTTTCCAGGTTGTCTGCTCCCATCTACAGGCACACACAAACTGATGGTTATAGATATGTAGATTACTGGGTTCAGTCTTATAGAGATATCTTTGGATACAGATAATATTGAAAAAATTGTTTCCTGCTGTTCTACCCTACGGAGAAGGCAGCTCTGAAGTTAGATTTTTGGTTCATCTGCTCCACACCCAAGCACCTATGTTCAAAAGTTCCTTCTAATATTTCTGTCCTGGCCACCTGGGTTTTGCTGACTCAGTGGCAGGGAGAATCAGAGCAAAACAGAACAGCACAGGAAAAGACACTTTTTACTTGAAAACAGCTAAGGAGTACGATAAAACAAAATACACTAGAGAAAGTAGGAAAATTTCCTTGGTATAGGAGACAATTTCCTAAACAGAACATCAGTGTCTCAGGCACTAAGATCAACAATTTATAAATGTGACTTCATGAAACTGAAAAGCTCCTATAAGGCCAAGGACACTGACAGTAGGACAAAACAGCAGTCTACAGATTTGGGAAAGATCTTCACCAACCCTATATCAAGCAGAGGGCTAATATCCAAATTAGATAAAGAACTCAAGAAGTTAGACACCAATAACCCAAATAATCCAATGAAAACTGGAGAACAGAGCTAAACAGAGACTTCTCAACAGAGAATTCTCTAATGGCTGAGATGCATTTAAAAAAAAAAAGTTCAACATCTTTACTCATCAAGGAAATGCAAATCAAAACAACTCTGAGATTCCCATAGAGGTTACAAATGGTAGAGTGCTTAACTCCCTTGGATGATGAATCATCTAACCGGACTAAGTTGCATACAAGAATGCACAGCAAATAAGACATGCAAGAAGCCTGCTGCTTTTACCTCTGGCTGCATATGCCTCCAAGCTCCTGTGCATAGATGTGACCAGCTCTGACTATGTAGACCTGACAAGCTTCAGTCATGCAGACCAAAGCATAAAACAAAAAGAAACAAAACAACCTTACTCTTTATCTAAAGATAAATTACTCCTCATGTCTCACATGACAAGGGGATAGATTCTCTTGCCCAGTAGATGATTTCAGATTCCTACCTACATCCTAAACATCTTAAATAACACATAGAGAGAAATAACAATTACTATGCCCTCAGTGTCTCCTGAACTGATGTATGACTGTGACCAGGACAACTTTGTACCTAAGTCTACCGTCTGACTGGTATGGGACCTATAGACCAGTTCAATTGACCATGCCTTTTACCCTAGCACTTGATTATTTCTCTTAGTAAAAGCTAACTCCAGCATCTACACCCTAATGACCCATGTTACCCCATTAAAGAAAGATGCCATCAAACCCACAGCTTTGGAAAGCTTTCCAGAATGTCCAAGGGGTGTCACTGACAGTGGGTTTTATATCTGTAGACTCAGCAAATGATTCTATTATGTGATATCCTAAGCCTGTAGATTGCTTGGAAGAAAATGACTTAGATTAAGAGATTCTCTCCAACCTGGCTCACCTGTGGTGCTTTGAGAATATAATCCAATCTCTACCCACACTGAGAGCTCCAGGGCCAGCCACTGTCCTCTCATCTTGAAGCGCACAAGGAGCAGAAGGGTTTGGCACTGATGTTTCCTAAGAACCTCCAAAAGACAAAAGCTCATTTCATTTGTTCATTTCACTTTATAATTTATTTCCCTAAATAGTCAATCTATTTTCAAATGGAATGATGTTTAAAAAAATGCCTACTGTTTTCAGAATGTGGTGACCTAGAGATCTGTTCTATATCAATAGAAGGAATAGAATTTAATGGGCCCAGGACTATCCTCAGAAGAAGAAAACAGCTCTAACACCCATGTCCTTCATTTTTGTAACCCTCTCAGAGTTAGCAATGATAGTTTCCTACTGAAGGACTATATTTCGCAGTTTTCTTTGCGAGCTACAGAAGACATTTCCATCCCTAGAAGGGGCCTCATATTATCTTCCCCTATAGGCATTTAGACCCTCCACACATGGGTGACAAAATGCTCCCTCACCATGAATAAACATGGTCATTCCCAAGGTCAGACCAACATTTTCTTTTTTATCTCTGTCTGTCTGTCTCCCTACAGTTTTCTTAAAAAAAAAATTCTAACATATGGTGCCTAAGACTTAGAGTGGGAAATCTGAGCCCATTTTTATGAAGTTTGAATGTTGAAACTCCAGCAACTATTTAGTGACAGTAACAAAAATTGACTAAAGAAAATGGTTTTAATTGAGTTAATAAATCACCACACCCTTCCTGCCTCTACTAATCTTGGTTCTTCTCTGAAATAAGAAAGCAGAGGACTGGGCATGTATTTGTCTTAATTAGAGTTTCTGTTGTTGTGATAAAGACCATAGCCAAAAACAATTTTGGAAGGACAGGTTTTATTTCATCTTACACATCCAGGTAACTCTCCAACACTGAAGGAAGTCTGGGAAAGAACCTACAGGCTGGAACTGATGCAGAAACCATGGAAGAGTGCTTAGTGGATTGTTCTTTATAGTTTGATCCCTTTCCTTTCTTATATAATCCTATGCCCCAGGCACCTGCCCATGGGTTGTACCGCCTACCACTGTCTTGGTCTTCCGACATCCATCATTAATCAAGAAAATGCCCCCAAAGATTTTCCCACAGGCCAATCTGAGGGAGGCATTTTCTCAGTTGAAGTTTCTTCTTCCCAGATGACCCTGGCTTACATCAAGTTGACAAACAAACAAAATCCTGAGAAGCATAGTGATATCACTGCTCAACATTTATCAAGGTCTCTCATGTGCTTGTGAACAGGAAACGATGTGGGGGATACAGAAGAAAATGATGATGACATTCAGTAGTTATTGTTCTAAGTGCAAGCATGATTTTATTAAATTCTCTATATTTTTCCAAGTAATATAAGGAGGTAAGATATCAGTTAAGGCTATTTCCTGTTTCAACTAGTCTTCCTATCATAGGTAGTTTCGTGAGTGATCAAATGCAAAAAGAGAACTTAACAGCCTTCAGGACCAGCAAGACAGTTCAGCTGCTAAAGGCACTTTCTGTCAAGCTTGATGACCTGAATTCCCTCTCCAGAATACAAATAATGGATGGAAAGAACTGACTCCTGCAAACTGTCCTCTGACCAGCAGACACATTTCATCACACACACACACACACACACACACACACACACACACACACACACACACACACACACTTTTTAAAAATTAAATGAAGGAACAAGCTTTTTTTCTTTAACCTGTTCTCTTACTTGGAGATTATACTCCCTATTATGTTGATCCCCAACATGACAATGTTCGTTTCTGGCCACAGATGGGTAACTTGCCAGCTTCCTTATGTCCAAATCACATTTTATGACACACAGTCATGACAGAAAATATATAAAAACTTCTTTAGAGAGACACTGGCTTTTTTAGAGAAAAACTAATTTTTAGTAAATCAATTTTATGCTTTGTTTCTGTTCTATATCAGCCTCAAGTCTGGACAGAACCAAGCTTTGGTCCACTGGGCCATTACTGTGATTTATCATAAGCTGATTCCCAGGCCCATGGTTTACTGAAATAGAGTAAGAAAAATCAGTGCCTACTACCTTAAGCTGGCACAGAGACTGAGTGTCCCAGATGATTGCTTTGTTTGATATGATGCTCATAGCTATCTAGATGTCACAAGAGTATTCTCAAAGGGAGCTTCTGTTTCTAGTCACTTACTGCTACTCTTCAGCTATACTGTATGTGGCAGGCCATGGGGGTGTCTGGGAGTGCAAGGGTTACTGGCATAAATCAGAATCCCTAATGTCTGATGCACATGCATCTTTCTGTGTTAATTTTTAGCTACTTAATTTTTAATGTTCATTTATGTTTCTTGGATGAGGAAAGGGAAAAATGGACATGTACATCTCTTGAACAAAAGTCCTAAGAACATGGAAGCCCACATTGGTAGTGGGAGAAGAGGGAATGGAAGTGGGGGGAGGGGTTTTGAAGAGATCAGCTTCAGCCAAGTATGGCTTGTCTAAAGACAGCATAAATGTCTCTGTAGGAAAACAGCCCTCATCTTTGTCTTCAGGCATATTCATCTTGTTTGAGTCCACATCAATGTCAGTGTCTTAAGAATTGAACAGTATTTTGGTTTCAAACCTATTACACACTTTTAACCAGGATTCTAGAGGGCATGAAGGGTTTTTGTCTTTTATTCATAGAACCTCTAGTTTGCTATTAACCCCTTTAAATCTCTCTCAGTAACTTATGTGATGCTCTTGTGGAGACAACACCTTTCACTGTTTTACCCACTCCCTGTTTTCCTAAAGCTCTCTTGATTTGTCCTGGTTACATTGGAAACCTGACACTTCCATATATTTCTCAAGAGGAAAGTTTGAATATGTTGATAATGGCCAACCAGCCTGTAAGTGTGTTAGCTTTTTTTATTCATTAGCACATAATCTCAGATGTGAACTTGTACTTTCTATGAAGGGGGAGCCAGGTATTTATATGGAATATTCATGCTAGTCAGATATAAATGAAGTCTTCTAGGCCAGAATAGTTTAGCTGGTAAAAGTGCTTTGTTGACAAGCCTGAGGATCTGAGGTCAGTCCCTAAGGGCTAGCTACTTAATGAAAGGAACCTTCTCCTGCAGGTTGTTCTCTGACTGACACCCATTACCATGATACATTAATGTCCATGTACACACATGCAAAATGAACGAATGAATAAATGTAAATTCAAAACATGAGCTTATTACAGCTCCTTAACATCTAAATCCTTTTGCCTTATTAGTTCTTTTCTTTGTCACTGTGATCAATCTGACATAAACAATTTACAGGAAGAAAGGTGTATTTGGACCCAGAGTTTCAGAAGAGACAGCTCATGTCATGTAATAAAGGATACATGACAGCAGAAAGGGCTCCATCTGTAGCAGAAATAGCAGGCAGTGGTAGTTGTTCATATCATGGCCAGTAGGAAGCAGATAATATAATACAGGACTGGAAGCAGGGCTGATCTATAGCCCTAAAGGCCTGACCTCTAGTGACCTCCCTCTACCAGACACTGCCCATATTCCAAAGGTTCCACAATTCCCAAAACAGCACAACCTGTTGGGGACAAGTGCCCAGACACATAAGCCTGTGGGGGGACATTTTACATTCAAACTAGAACAGTATCTATTCCAAACGTTCCTAGGCTAGAACATTGTGGCAAATACAATTATAGAGTCCCCTGGTCATTGTTTTTGTCAACTTGAGCAAGTGATAAGGGTCAAGGAAGCAAGCAGTCTGTGTTCTTCCATCATTATGTCTGCTTCAGTTCCTGCTTCTGGGTTCCTGCCTTGAGTTCTTGCCCTGACTTCCCTTCATGACAGACACTTGAAAGTTGTAAGATGAAATAACAGTTTGGCCATGTTGTTTAATCACTGCAATAGAAACCTAAGGCACAGAGGGAAAAATCTTGGCTGGTTTATTAGAAATTAATATGCCTCTCTGGGAACTAATTTTATAACAAGTTGTATCATTTGTAGGAATGGTTGGAGGGGTGTACACTGCAGCTGTTTTTTTTTTTTTAATTTTCTCAGGTGCTTGGATTCCCCCATGAGAAAGTCCTCATCCACCATTAGTCTCATCCCTGATGGCCTATATTAATTTATAACTGAAGGGAATTGCAAAAATGCACCATGTTTCACAGAATCAAAGCAAGCTGATGCTGTAGCAACCCCTTTAAAGTCCTAATAAATTAAGCTGTAAAGAATGCTGGTATTTATCTTCCATCAATTTTATAGTTATTGCTGCTATTTTTCTTATGCTGATTTAATTAAGATACATCTTTAGGGAATTAAAGTCTGTTGGCAAAGAGCACAATGTTTTTAAGTGACTTTGGTTGATTTCTGTGACTCAAGTATGTGTTTTACATTGACCAGATTCTGGTAGAGAGAAGCAGAGAATCTGCCTTGGGAGTTTCATTGGGGTTTCATCACACACCAGTGACTTAGGTGCTATCTTCTACCCCTGAGCCAGAGATCTGGGGAAAGAAATCAGGGGAGCCAATTTCTGTCTTTTCCACTACCTTCCAGCTGATAACCAAACTATCAAGCAAGCCTTGCAGTCACGAAAACCTGTGTCAGCTTTTAACAACTGAACTGGTAGGCTGCTTAGTAACCACATTAATCGGTCCACAGCTGGTTGCCATGGCAACGAGATACAGCTACTAAAGCCAAGGACTCAGTGGAAGAAAATGGATGTGTTCAGCGGCCCTTCTGCTGTGGGGGTTTTGAAGATATTGGATTGACCCTGTGGATTTGTTCTCTTCAGTCCAGTGCTGACATTGGCCCCCATTAGTCTTTCTGTCTGACATAAGATTTTTGTGCTTATTCATTTTGTGACAGTTTAGAATTTAATCTACAAAGAAACTCTGGTTACTTGAAAAATCCCTTGGTGTAGCCAACCATAGCCTATTCTTCAAAGTACAGTAATGACTTCTTTGTTTATGAAAAATATCCGTATGCCTAGTAAATGCCTGTGCATGTACATCTTTATTTTCATATTAATTTTGTATGACACAGCTCAAGCAATAACTCAGTCCAGCTGGGTAAGAAGGACACACAGTGCCTTTTCAAGGTTTTGTGGTCACAAAATGTTTGTCCCCTTTAGCTCCTCTTGAAAAGACTTTGTTTTTCCTGGTCAAAGATAAATAATACAGCAATCTTTCTAGCCAGATTCTTCTTCCGCAGACTACATTCCACCAGGCAGAACACTGGCTGCCACCACTCACAGCAAATCACCAGACAGTAAAGCCATATTTGCTAGTCTCTAACAGTTCTGCTCTGCTTTAGTGCCTGGTGATTGGTCATGGCTTCATGCAGTTGCTGGCTCAGGGAGAGTCTTTTTCTCCTCTGCCAGGTTTCCTTCAGACTTGCTACAGCCTCAGCCTGGTTTCAACTCTGGCTCACAATTCAACCCACAAAACTACCTTTGCAATTGCTCCTTTTGCACTAGAGAATGTGATCTAGTTTTCTGCACAGGCCTCAAAGGCCTTCTTGTTCCCTGAGTTCGTTGCTAACGTCTCCCTCACCCACCCCAGCCCTGGGGACTATTGGGAGACTTCAGTTTCCCACAGACCCACAGGCAGGCTCTCAGAGTTTAGATGCTAATGGAAGAGGTTGTGAAGAATAATTATGGGATCCGAAAACTTATGACAGAAACTAGACCCTGGACAAGCTGTGTTTGAACACACAAAAGAAAAGCTTTCCTACAAAAAGTAAATAATGAGGATTTGGTCTCAAATTAACAGGATGCAATTTGAGATTTTAGGACATTTAGCAACATCTCCCTCTTTCTTCCCAAAATCTACCCATCCCTGTCCACATACACACAGTTCCTTTTCTCAGGAAATAATTTCTATTAAAAGCTTTTATCACCCACCTTATGGATAGCTCATTCTCAGATTTATAATATATACATCTCAGGGTTAATGTACAGAAGTCATGAGATCCTGATTTCTGAAGAGGGAATATCTGTTGTTTATTCTAAAGGAAACATCGGATTTCACTAAATTGGACCATTACTCCAATTTCTCCAGAGTCTCTTTCCCTGGAACTGAGAAGGAGACAGTGCTTTCAATGCCATGTGGTGAGTGTATGAACCACAGAGGAACAATTACCTCCTCCTTACTCCATTCTCCCTCTTCTCTGGCCATTTCACTACAGCTTATACTTGATGATGGCCCAGGACACATCAGGGCCTCAGTGCTTTCTAAGCACAGTGCAGGTATGGCGTGGTCCAAGTGAGATGGGAATCCAATCCAATTGCTCTGGCCCTTATAGTCACCAGCGTTCTGCTAAATAGTCTTCAGACTGCAAGTTCCCATCTACTTTGAGGGCATTGGAATTCCTTGGAGACCTTGTTAAACACAGAATTTTTTTCAGGTCTCACTCCCAGATTGTCTCATTTCATAAGTCTGGGGGAAAAGGGGATGTTTTTCATTTTTTGAGGTCTCCAAAATCAGGTATGGTGGCACAGGGCATGGTGATGCAGGCCTGTGATTTAGCTACTCTGTAGGCTAAGGCAAGAAGATCAGAAGTTCAATGAAAGCCTTGTCTCAAAAAACAAAAAGTCTCCATCTGTAGCTCCATGGCCCACTGCATGCCTAACTTATGCAAAGCTCAATATCCAGTACTTAAAGAGGTCCCAGGTGAACTTACATTCATGGTACCACTTTGAGAACCTTTGTTCTAAGCCACTCTTCCCTGTTTTCTCAAGCAGCGAATAGAAGTCTAATCAAATTAGTACCTTTGCTGCAGAGTTACTAAACCAAGACACCATGAAATAAAGTCTCAATATGGCATCAAGGATCTCTACAACATGGTCCCATGTGGCATGAACAGCTACAACCTCACACATCCTGGGTTCTCACTCTTTAGGCCTAGCTCTCTCAGAAGCAAAAGCCTTGATAAGCATATAAAGTATGCCAGGAAGCACTAGTACAGGAGGTAATGGGTGATATGGGGAAGGAGTGAAAACTAGTTCTTGGTGAGTTAAAGAGCAGATTCCTGCCATGGCAGCTGGAGTGCATTCCTAATTAGTCACATGCATGGAGAACACGTGAAAGTCACCCTTCTTGCCGGAATGAAGACTAGGGTAGGGGTGGGCAGATCACCAGTTACTGGCTAAGAACTACTCCTCCATTGGTTAACTGCACAAAATTTCCACTATGCCCTATGTTTAAACATACCTCACTATATTGGCCAAGGAAACTCCCCAAGAGAAGAGCTTGGCACTAGAAATAAGTTATCAGGTCTGGGTATGTGGAAATGGTGAGAATTGAGGATTATTTAACGGAGTCCCAACAACTTCTGCTCCCAAAGTCTGAAATAACTATACTTCAGTCACTTCCTCACAGCTACTCTTTCAAACAGGCAGGCTCCAAGCTATCTTCACCCAGTTTGGCTCTGGAAGACAACTTTGGATTCAACTGAGCCACCTCTTTAGGACTCAGAAGAGCATCATCCTGGGTAGCCAGATGAAATGAAATCATTTGAGGGTCATGGCAGTGAGTAGAAACCCAAGAAGGCAAACAGGTCTTAAAGGAATGTGTTGCAGGGTACTTTCTGGTCTTGGGTGCTAAGAGAAGCCAGGGTCTCTAAACAGTCTTTAGATATCCTTACTTGGGGATAAAATTTGATTTCTTTTTTTTTGTTGTTGTTGTTTTGTTTTTAAATGTGTAGCTCAGACTGGCCTTGAACTTGTGATCCTCCTGCCTCTGCCCCCTTCAGCAAATTCTACTGGCGTGTGCCACCACAATTGGCAAAATTTGATTTCTTATGCCATGTGACCTAGTTTGTGATGCTTTTGAAATGCAATAGAATATAGAGGAAAACAGTGAAATGAGACAGCAAATGAGATGTCTCAAGGAATAGTAGGCTGAGCTGACTTCTAAATAAGTGATAATAATGTCCCTCTAAACAAACTATTTGGTTTCCTAGAACTCTGCAACCAAATTCAATGTTATTTTTCCAAATGTTAACTTTAAAAAACCTTAAAACCTTAAATCTTAAAGAAGTGAGTGCTGTATTCACATCATTTGTACACCTCCCACCCCACTCCACCCCCGCCTGCCAAGTTCTCCTGTGTGTCCCACTCCTGCTAAATTCATGACTTCTTTAAACCTACTGGATGCAGCCACTGTGACAGGACACAGGTACCTAGGAAGAGGTGCTATAATTTGCAAATGCTGATAGAACCTTTTGTGTATGACCTCTGAACCAGACAGCACAAAGTACCTAAACCCGCAAGTTACAGGAATGCTTACATTTTTTTTTCCACTGGGACTCTGGGAGTCTAGGATCATGGTTTGTTTCAAGTGTCTTAAAACAGCAAATATGTGTGACATTGGTAGTGTGAATGGACAAGAAACACAAAAATAGGAAAACCAAAAATTCCTGTTTAATGTTATATGGTAACCTAACATTCACTATATCAAAAAATAAAATGTCTTTTCTTAAAAATACAAGACAATTTTTCCTCAGGAATTTCTGAGCAAAACAGTCTTAGACTCATAAAAATGTAGCTGGTTCATATCCTTTTTCTTAAAATTGCTTTATCCTTTTCAATCATGGTTGAAGTGATATATGCATGAACTTTGCAAGGCATAAGAAAATATAATTTACTTGACATGATTTGGGGAGAGAAAACTAAAATATTTTAAATAAGCCTCAACCGCATTATTTAAAAAGAAGAAAATCAGAGACACTAATTGCCCATGATAGCTATTTATACAGTGTACCACTAGAGTGAAGGGATGCTGGCTGCTCTTGAAATAGGACATTTAAATTTGAACCAGAAGGCAGCAGTGGAGCCAGTGGACACATAATCTGGGAGGTGACATATTTTTTCAGCTAAACTTCAACTATTGAGAGGATAAAGAAACAACACCTCACTCTAATATAGAAACCTCAGTGACAACAAAGACACACCGTTTACCCCATGTCTGAGCTCATTGCATTGCTTGAAGTCCTTTTGGAAGATGCCCACCATCTTGAGGTTGATTTCTGCACATTCCAAACTCAAACAGATAAAGACTCCTGCTCAATAAAAACCTGTTTCTCCACAGCAACTAGAACATATCTGTTCTCTGTGGGTGTTTGTTTGTTTTGGGATGTGTGTTGAGGATGTGTCCACATGTGTCTTGTTGAATATTGAACATAGGGCTTCACACATGCTTGATTGTTCTGTCTTAATCATCAAGTTCGACTTAATGATATCAAATGAAATTAAAAGCTTTTGCCCAGCAAAGCAAACAATAGAGAAAAGCTCACAGAAAAGGAGTGAAATCTTTGCTAACTATACATATCATAGAAGATTGATATCTATAATATGTAAATAGCCAATAAAAAGCAAAAAGTTCAATCAATAAATGGGCTAATGAAATGAAAATAAAGTTCTCAAAAGTTTAAACACAAACAGCCAATAAACCTGAAAAAATTGTTCAACTCCTTAGCCACCAAGGAAATGTAAATTAAAACTATACTTTGATTATGATCTCACCTCAATCAAAATAGCTATCATTAAGAAAAAACAACACCAATAAATGTTAATTGAAGGTTGAGGATAGTAGAACCTATACTGCTGGCAGTCAGCCATGATTCTGGTTCATCAGGAAACTAAACATGAAATGACCATATGACCCAGCCATTATAGAGGTATTTGTCCATTTTTGTTTATTACTGATCTATTCAGAACAGAAAAGTTATGGAAATCAGTCTATGTGTGCATCAAGAGATGAATGGATAAAGAAAATAGGGTATATGTTCATAAAGAAATTTTATTCCATTCATAAAGAACAAAATGAGCTAGGCTCAGAAAAACAAATATCATATTTTCTCTCTTTTGTGGATCTGATTATTGTACATGGATATATAAAACCATATATTTACACACATTGAGAGACAATGGGAGACTGGATACAGAAGGAGACTAGTGGGGACCATCTGAAAACAGAAAGATGTTGAAAAAGAGAAAGAAGGGTATGGAAACAAATATTTAAAAATACATGCTATACTTGAAAGAAACCATCTTTATGAAACTATGTACAATTAATATACTCCAATAAAAACTGTGCTGTGGAATCAGTTTCCAGCTATAGCCCAATGTGTCTACATGTTACAGTCAAGCACTGGTGACATGAGGACTATCAACTTCCTAAGTTAATTTAGGGATCATATAAGAAATTGTAATGGGACAACAGGCTTGTTTGTTGTGTTGGTTTGAACATGCTTGGCCCATGAAAAGTGCTACTATTAGAAGGTGTGGTCTTGTTGGAGGTGGACTTTGAGACTCTCCTCCTAGCTGCCTAAAAGATATAGTCCTCTCCTGGTTGCCTTCAGATGAAGATGTAGAACTCTTAGCTCCTCCTCCAGTACCATGTCTGCCTGCATGCTGCCATGCTTCTTGCCATGATGATAATGGACTGAACCTCTGAAATTGTAAGCCAGCCCCAATTAAATGTTGTCCTTTGTAAGAGTTGCCTGGGTCATGATGTCTGTTCACAGTTATAAAACCCTAACTAAGGCAGTTACTAAATCATTTGGTCCATGGTGTTTAATAATGAAGGGACTACCATTAGAGACAAGGTAAATATCTATATACATATTCTTCCAAATACATTGGGTTGCTTGACTTTCTTAAAAACGAAAAAAGAAAAATAAGTCTATGAAAGTTCCATTAAATGAGATACATTTTTACCTAGTGAAATGCAATTTTCACTTTGCATTTTTCAAATCATCCCTTAATGTGGTATACCTGGAATGACACTACTCTTTCCCTAAGCCTTTTGGTTCCACTGTTTTTACTAACTGGAAAGTAACATGAACTATCATTAGAGTACAAAATGGGCTAGCTCAATCCATGCAAGAGATACTATCTGTATGAGTCAATAATATAGAAGTTTCAACCCAAGTTTTCCAAAATGGTAATGATTCCACTCTT
Source organism: Rattus norvegicus (assembly GCF_021556685.1). Taxonomy (NCBI): domain Eukaryota; kingdom Metazoa; phylum Chordata; class Mammalia; order Rodentia; family Muridae; genus Rattus; species Rattus norvegicus. Next base: position 11,964,853 of record NC_141554.1, on the reverse strand, counting down.
GAGTGACTTTTACATAAGAAAGGCCATCCTTTTCACTCAAACAGAACACACAGAGCACTGGGCAGTGCACCCAGGGCTTTCATAACAACTTGCAAGATGACTATTGTCACTCTCTGTTTCTTTAAGAGAACCAACAAGAAAAAATTGAAATAAAGGGTGAAAGTGAAAGTGAAAGAACCCAAACTAACTCCAAGATCCACATGATTTTCTCAAAAATCATTGGTTCTCCCCATGGGATTTTCAAAATATTACCAACACCATAACATGGGAACTTTCTAGAAATGCATTCTTGGGTCTCATTTCTGTCTAATCAGACTAAAAGCTAAAAAGAGCTCCATTAGAGTTTTAGTAATAAGCTCTCTTGATGATGCCAATGCTCCTTAAATTTTGAGGCCTCCTGTCTCTTGGCACAGTGCAGCCTGTGCCCACTACCGTATTCAGGTTTGAGTTAGCTTTTAATCCTCTGAGTCTAGAAACAGGCTTATACCCCTAGAGCTACTTACTATTCCCAGATGAGCTTTCACCTCCAGGCTACCATAGTTATCATCATATAATCTTTTTATTCTCTATTACTTATGTCTTTTGGCAACTCTTCCATTGGAGCCTGAAAGTCTTAGATCTTTGCAGTGATCTGATTTTTTTTGCCTTTGTCTCCCACTGGATAGTGACTGATAACAGTAGTTCACAGAAAGGAAAAACTTCCATAAACATTCATTTCCCTAGTGAATGATTATATCTGAAGTTCTAACTATTGCTTTGTACTTCATAGAAAATTGGGGTTACCTTCTATTTAGAGAGCACCCAATATATAAGATGTTGGCAAATGAGAAAGTGCCTTCCTCGACACTAGTGCTTCTCAAAGTCTAAAATACACATAACTCACCTGAAGATCTTGTTAGATGCCAATCTCATTTAGGTCTGTGGTGAAGCCTTAGTTGAGCTCCTAGCAGATATTAATGCTCCAACCCTGGTGTCATACTTTAAGTGTTATGGTTAAGGGTATCAATCTGTTCAAGAAACTGAAAACTAGGATACTAGAACAGTCTGAGGTGGGAAACTATGTGACTGTTTTCAAACACTTGGAGGCAAGGAATCCATCCACACTGAGCAATTCAGAAAACAATGGTGGAGACTCAATACTTTGATAAAACTAACCAGTGAAGAGCTTCTAGTAATCCCAATCATCTTTGCAGCAAACTGATCACTTCAAAATGTCTATGCACTGACTCTTACTCCAAATCATGGAAGTGTTTTGGCAGATGAGGATCCAGTTGAAAGAAGAACCCTGAATGGGACCATTGGGTGACATGGTACCAAAGCAACATAAAGTAACAGAGTTGAGGGTGTATAACTCAATGGTACAGTACATGCTTAACATGTATAAGGCCGTGTTTTCCAACTTTTGCACTGTAAACATGGACAATAATAGATTTTTCATTTTGATAACATTCATAAAGCAATGTATATTGGCATATATTCTTCTATATTTTTATAAACTTTCTGCCTGTATACATTATTACAAGTATGATTCTCTACCTCATATGAAAAGATGACTATACAACCACTCTGGAAATCATTCTGGTGATTCCTCAGAAAATTGAACATACTGCTACCTGATGACCTAGCTATACCACTCCTGAGCATATACCCAAAAATGTTCCAACATATAACAAGGACACATGCTCCACTATATTCATAGCAGCCCTATTTATAATAGCCAGAAGTTGGAAAGAACCTAGATGTCCCTTAACAGAGGAATGAATACAGAAAATGTGGAACATTTACACAATGGAATACTACTCAGCTATTAAAAACAATGACTTCATGAAATTCTTATGCGAATAGATGGAACTAGAAAATATCATCCGGAGTATGGTAACTCAGTCACAAAAGAATACACATGGTATGTACTCACTGATTAGTGGATATTAGCCCAAAAGCTTGGAAACCCCAAGATAAAATTCACAGACCATATGAAGTCCAAGAAAAAGGAAGACCAAAATTGGATGCATCAGTCCTTCTTAGAAGCAGGAACAAAATACTCATGGGAGGAAAAACAGGGACAAAGAATGGAGCAGAGACTGAAGGAAAGGGACATCCAGAGACTGCCCTAAATGGGTATCTATCCCATATACAGCCACAAAATCCAGTCACTATTGCTGATGCCAAGAAGTGCTGGCTGACAGGACCCTGATATGGATGTCTCCTGAGAGGCTCTCTAGAGCCTTACTGATAGAGATTAAGATGCTTTCAGCTAACCATCAGACTAAGCATGGGGACCCCAATGGAGGAGTTACAGAAAGGACTGAAGGAGCTGAATGGGGTTTGCAATCCCATAGGAAGACCAACAATATCAACCAACCAGACTCCCCTGAACTCCCAGGGTCTAAACCACCCACCAAAAATTCCACATGGGGGATCGATGGATCCAGCTGCATTTGTAGCAGAGGATGACATTGTCTGGCATTAATAGGAGGAGAAGCCCTTTGTCCTGTGAAGGCTTGTTTCCCCAGTGTATAGGAATGCCAGGGTGGTGAGATGAGAGTGGGTGGATGGGAAGGGGAACATCCTCATAGAAGTAGGCGGAGGGGGATGGGAGGGAGGAACTGGAAAAGGGGATAACATCTGAAATATAAATATATAAACTATCCAATAAAAAATCATGAACAGCAACAAAAAAGAAGAAAGAAAGAGAAAACTGTAACACTGCATATGTACCATATGGTAGAAAGCCATCACCAATAAAGGCAAGCTAAATGATGGGCCACAAAAAAAGATGTTTAATTTGTAAGTCTTGGAGATGATTCAAATTTAATTAGAAAGTTCTAGTGAATGCTGTCTTTTATTCAAAATTTGTGACTTTTTTTTTCTTTTACAAATTTTGGACTTTGTTCACACATTTTTAAGAAATAAATCTAAGGCTATAAATTTGCTCAAAATAGGTGTATTGAATACAAATAAATGTTTATAGGATTTTGTTTTATTTGTGAGATAGTCTCACTGTGTAATCCAAGCTGGACTAAAATTTCTAGGTGTCAGTGATTTCCTTTCAACCTCTATTTCCCAAGTATCTAGTACTATAGGCATATACCACTATGCAGGGCTATTTTTTCTTTTTTAAAAATGTTGTTTTATTTGCTTATTCACTGTATATCCCACTCACTGCCACCCTTCCAGTCATCTGGTCCCACAGTCCTTTTCATCTCCTCTGGGCAGATGAGGGCCACCTGGGTATTCCTCCCAACCCCACCCCCACCCCCACCCTCCACCCTGGTACTTCAAGTTCCTGCAAGGCTAGGTGCTTGTTCTTCCCCTGAGGACAGATAAGAGAGTCCAGGTAGTAGAATCCCACAAACAGGCAAGAGCTTTTGTGATAGCCACTGCTTCAGTTTTTCAGGACCCACATGAAGATCAAGCTACACATCTACTACATGAGTGGGGAGGCCTAGGTCCAGCCCACGAATGTTCTTTGGTTGGTGGTTCAGACTCTGAGACCCCCAAGGGTCCAGGTTAGTTTACTCTTTGGTCTTCCTGTGCAGTTCCTATCCCCTTTGGGACCTGAAATCTTTCCTCCTATTCTACCATAAGAGTCCTCAAGCTCTATCCACTGTTTGGCTGTGGGTGTCTGTATTTGTCTGAGTCAACTGCTGGGTGGAGCTTCTTGAAGGTCAACTTGCTCCTGTCTGCAAGCCTAATAAAGTAGCATTAATAGTCTTAGGAATTGGTGCTTGCCCATAAGATGGGACCCAGGTTGGGACAGTTATTGTTTGTGCAAGGCTATTTTTTCAACTTTATTGAGGTAGAATCAATATATAACAAATACAACTAGTGTACATTCTGTCATTATAGATAATTTTACACTTTTTGGAACTTCACATGCATTGAATCATTTAAATTATATGATTTTATGTCTGGATTTTGTTTTTCACTCAGCATACTTATTTTAACATTCACCCATGCTGCTGCACTAATAGCAGTTTAATGGACCACAATTTTTGTTTATTTGTGTTAGTAGATGGAAATTGGGGATGCCTCTGAATCTGAGCTATTATAAATAAAGCTGCTTTGATATTAGTATGCAAAGCTCTGGGTGAAAATATGCCTTTTCTTTTTCTCTTGAATAGAAAAATACCTTGCAATATTATGGCTGTAAAGATATATGTTGAATTCCCTCCTCTCTCCTATTTTGAGGACAGAGTCTATGTATACCATCCTGGCTTTGAACTCTTACATCAGCCTCCTGGGTGTTAGCATCCCAGGCATGCATTACTCTGCATGTCACAGATGAGAGTTGTTTTTTTCTCTAGTTCCACACCCTGTACTCATATTAGTTAGTTCCAGGGGATTCTCTGACTTCTGTGAGCAACTTTACTCAGCTGCAAACCCACAAAGACACACAAATATGCAACATAATTAAAATAAAATCTTAGCAAAAGAAAATTTTGAGCTTTTAAAAAAAAATACTTGTTTCCAAGTTTGTCACTCTAACATACATGCCCACCAGCAGTGTGCCAATTGTTCCACATACTTGCCAAAACTGAGTGAGATGGGATTTTAGGTGTTATATTAAGTATACATAAGTGCTGTGATGATTTTAAATTTCCCCTCAAATTCTCATGTAAAATATCTTTTCCTGGACTTATCTGACATCTGTATGCCATGCAGTACATTGCAGCCCTTTCATGATCTTACAAAGAAAATAGGCTGTTCACACTATGAGATTAGCTGTAGGGTTTTTTACTTTTGTTATTCTTTCTATAAGGTACCTTTTAATCCAAAGGAATAAGTTCCCTTTCCACTACTACTTTGCTGAGGCTTTTTGAAGCCCAGAATTTTGGATTTTTGCCAAATTCTTTTATTAAGTACATTGAAATTATCTTGCAACTATCTTTTTTTAATCTACTAGTGGCCAGGACTGGTTTTTGAATACCAAACCACATTTGCACAGCCAAAGTCATGATATAGCATCACTTTTAATGATACTGGACTTGCATAAATTTTGCAAGGCAAATTTTCACCTGAGCTCATTTGAGGGATATTTTTGGTGGTTTCTTTTCCTCTCATTATTATTATTATTATTATTATTATTATTATCATCATCATCATCATCATCATCATCATCATCATCATCATCATTTGCTGTTTTGTATCAGTGATTCTGAAATCCAGAATCAATTTGCAGGCACACTTTACTTTTCTGGAAGAGTTGCTTTGTTAAATGTTTGGTATGATTCCCTGGTGAAGCTATTTTCCTTTTGCGTGAAGGGCTACCTTTGCATTTCACATGAAACCCAAAATCAATTATTCCAAAGATAATTGCTGTTAAAGCATGGTCTTATTTATTTCTCTATATAAAGTGTGTTGTGGATTTCCTCTGATGCGTGCATTATATTTTTTGGGTTCCTAAAATTGCATGAGGACCCATATGTAAGATGCTGAGGGCTCCCTGCCCCCAATTGGTTCTGATTGGTAAATACAGTTACAAGCAGCTAATGGCTGGGCAGAGAAATAGAGGTAAGGGTATCAAGAGAAAAAGAGAGAATTCACACACACACACACACACACACACACACACACACACACACACACACACACACACACATTTCATGGCATGTATGAAAAGTCAGAAGACAAATTGTAGAAATTAGTTCTCTGCTTCTATCAAGTAGGTCCTAGAAATTGAACTCATGTTTCTAGACTAACTGTTAAGCATTTTTACCCACTGAACCATCTTGTTGGTCCTTTAAGCCTTTACTTTCATATAATGTCAGTTGACATCCCATTGTAAGAACTATTGAAAAGAGAAGCAGTGGATCCAGAGGAGAGAAGAGGTGGAGTTGGGACTGGCAGGAGGAGAGGGAGGAAAGGCTGTCCTTGGGATCTATTATATGAGAGATGAATAAAGGAAAAAAGAAATCTTTTGTATCCTTTATACAATTCTCCCAATGATAACATCTTGAAAAATTGCAACACTTTATCACAACTAGAACACTTACATTTACAGTGAAGACACCAGACATTTTCATCAACACAAGGACTGCTCCTGATGCTTTTGCAGCCATTCCCATTTACCTTCCACACATTCACAGCACTGAACCCGTAACCTCTGACAACTACTGGTCTGCTGATGTCTATTATTGTATCCTTCAAGAATGTTATATAAGTAGAATAATGCAATAGATAACTTTGTGTGGGATGTCTTTTTTTCTACAGCTTAACTTTCTACAGCTCATCCAGGTTGTCATACATTATCTGTGAGTCATATCCTTTTAGTGGGGAGTAACTATAGGTGCCACAACTTTATAATTAACCCACTTCAGGACAGTAGGGTTGTTTGGGCTATTCTAAATAAAGCAGATAGAAACATGTTTATATAGCTTTCATGCCCTAGATGGAAATGGCATATAGTGAAGCTATCTCTCAGCTAGTCTTTGTGGGGCCCATTTATCTTTCTGAAACATTATTTGTATCTCAGTAGATAGATTCATTCCTCCCTTTTAATAAATTCTGTTTACTCAGACATGCTTTGTTCCATCCTATCCTTTATACAGATAGGATATCATTCTAAATTCTAATAATCTCCTTCAGTCTTATTTTCTTGTGAACGCTTGTATGTATACATAATTAGATCTATTTTTCATATTGTTCACTTGTCCATTTTGGTTTAATTTTCAGGGCTCCAATAACTAAAATGAAGGGATACAAGGAAACCTTTCCTCCACAACAACTGATAATAATAATAAGATAAAATGTAATTTGCCAATCCTCCAAAAGTAAAGAAAGTAGAAAAAGAGGAACAAAAATTGGAAAATTAAGAAGTAAACACCAATATGATATATTTTCAATTAACCATATTAAAAATTTCATTAAGCCAGAGTCGTATAAATATAATAATAAAAAGGTATCAATCAGGGGGCTGGAGAGATGGTCCAATAGTTAAGAGACTAATCTCCCAGAGGACCCAGTTTCAATTCCCTACACCCACATGGCAGCACACAACCATCTGGAACTCCAGTTCCAGGGAATCAAATGCCTTATTTTGGCCTCTGCAGTCACTGACTGCCCATGTCCTACAGACATATATAGATATGATATATATTAAATAAGAATTATTTTTAGAAGTAAAAAAATATTTTTAAAACAGCTATCATCTAATGGATTAAGAAAATAATACTAAGCTACATGTTACCTATAAGGAAAGCATTTTAAATGTACAACATTCTGCTATACACATAAATTGGTGTCAGCCATCATCACAGACGCTTCCTCCTACAGTTGAGGAGAATAAATACAGAGATAGACAGCTGGAAAATGGGCTGAGATTGAGACACCTTGGAACACTTGGTCATAAATGGAATGTCTCCATACAATTCCTCTCTGCCCTCAGGGTTCAGAGAACTCTGCTGAAGAGGAAACAGAAAGATTATATCCCCTATGCAGTTACCAAACCTAGTCACTATTGCTGATGTCAAGAAGTGCTTGCTGACAGGAACCTAATATGGGTGTCTCCTGAGAGGCTCTGTCAGAGCTTTACTAATACAGATGAGGGTGGTTGCAGCTAACCAATGGACTGAACAAGGGGACCCCAATGGAGGAGTTAGAGAGAAGACTGAAGGAGCTGCAGGGGTTTGCAAAACCACAGGAAGAACAACAATATCAACCAACCAGAACCCCCCTCCCAGTGCTCCTAGAGGCTATATCACCAACCATTGTGTACACATGAAGGGACCCATGGCTTCAGCTGCACATGTAGCAGAATATGGCATTGTCTGCATCAACAGGAGGAGAAGCCCTTGGTTCTATGAAGGCTCTTTTCGACAGTGTTGGAGAATGCCAGGGTATTGAGGTAGGAGTGAGTATTTTTGAGGTAGGAGTGAGTAGGAGGGGTAGCATCCTCGTAGAATTAGGGAAGGAGGGATGGGAGAGGGGGTAACTGGGAAGGGGGAAAACATTTGAAATGTAAATACATATACCATCAAATAAAAAAAATGAGAGCCAGAGGGATGGAGAACACTAAAGAAAGAAGGTTTTCTAAATAGAGCAGGGTCGTTGCACATATGAATTCTCAGAGACTGTCCAGGATGCATAAAACCTGCATGTGTCTGGGCCAGATGAAACCCTAGATCTGAGAGGGGAAGTAGACACAAGCCCATATCCCTATCCCAGAAGATATTTACAATTGACAAGTGGTGGCCAAGCCCCATGCCCAGCAGTAGATGGCCAACACAAAAGAAACTCAATGACATTTTTATCTGTTCTTCATCTCATAATGCTTTCTCAGCACAAAACAAAACAAAAGAAAATCTCCAACAACAAATAATGAAAACCATCTTCCTGGTCGTTTGCATATACATAATACTCTCCAGATTTGTGTTTCATTAGAATTTTGTGTGTACATATGTATACATGTCTCTCTACCTTTATGTATTTCTTGAGGATTCTCTTTGGCTCTTTTTTTTTCTTTGTTTGTTTTGTCCTCCTCTGGTTTATGTGTTTTTATTTTATCTAATATTATTAATTTTTTAAATGTCTACTGAGAAAGAGAAAAAAAAGGGTGTGGACTCGAGTGGGTGAGGAAATGGGGAGGATCTGGGAGGAGTTGGGAAAGAAGAATCAGATTATATTGTATGAAAAAATCTATTTTCAACAGCGACAGTAACAATACAACTACAATAACAAAGTAAAGTTGAAAATAAATGGGGGAAGAAAAGGACAGAACTAGTGTTTGGGGTTTAGTTGGTAAAGTACTTGCTTAACATGTAAGAAATTCTGGTTTAACTTTTAACCACAAGACAGAAAAAATGTATACTATGGTAACACTAATAAAAAATATGGGAGTGGCTTTATTATCAGACATGGTAACACTAGTGAAAGCAGAAAGTCAATGTGGCTTTATTATTAGATAATGTAGATTTTAAGGTAAAGAATTTTTAGGAATAGGCAAATTTTTATAGTAATAAAAGGATTATTTGAATGAGATAATATACCAGTCCTAAATATTTACACATTTATTAACTGTTTAAAAATACATGAAAAAACAAGAGCACCAATTATAGTCAGAAATATCAGTATCTTCTTCTTAATAATTATTCAAGGGAAAAGACAGAAAAATCAATAAGGCCACGGAAGATCTGAACACCTTGGCCCAATTAACATTTACCTAAGGTGCCATGAAAGAAGTTTAGAACACACAGTCTTTTCAAGTATCCATGTACCTTTGCCAAGATAGGCTACATTCTGGGTCATGAAACTAGTCTGAATAAATTATTTAAAATACAGGAGTCATATAAGTACATTTTCTGACCCAGAAGAAATTAAATTAAAAATCATCAGACAAATTTTTGCAAAGGTCCATAGGTTTCAAACTAAATAAAATACTTATGAGTAACTTATATATCAAAAGAGAAATCAAAAGGCAATTAGTAAATTAATAAACACATGGCTGAAAATGGAAACATAGCTTAAAGAAAGTTGCCATCAAAGCAGGATTTGGGAGGATTTTCTAGAACTGAAACCTGACATGGGGGGAGAAAAGATTCAAGTCAATTACTTCTGTTTTTGTTCTAAGAAACTAGAAAGAGAGAAGCAAATTGAATTCAGATAAGAAGAAAGGAGAAAATAATTACAGAAACCAAATAAATAGAAACTAGAAACTAAGCTGGGTGTGGTGGCTCATACTTAGAGTCTTAACCACGGGGAAACATATGGACATGAGGGTCACTACAAGCTCCACACCAGCGTGGGTTAAAAGTCTCAGTTCCTCTCCTAAAAGGAAAAGAATGGGAGGAAAGTAAAAGAATCAGGGAACACAGAAAGACACTTGAGAAATGTAATATAATATCAAACTGGTTTGGTTGTGATCAAATAAAACTGACAATTGCCTGCCAGACACATTTTTAAAAAGGAATAGAAACAATGTTGCTAAAGATCTTCCGATATGAACATTTAAGAATTGCCTTTTGAAGGATAATTACAAATTAACAACTAACATGAAATAGAAATTCCATTTAAGATTTAACCTACCAAGCTCACTGCAAAAGAAATATACAAACACAAGGGATCATTAAATTAACCTTTAAAATCTTTAAAATTGCCTTATAAAGCAAACACTAGGCTCAGATAGTCAATTGTTAATTTTGCCAATGATTAGAAAGTAACACCACAAATTCTATATGAACAATCATATCTCCTTATGGCATGGTTAATGTCCAAATGAAAACAATCACCAGGTCATAATAACACCTAAACATAACTATCCCATGTACGATTGAAATTAATTTTAGATTTAACCAGGTCATAATTAAGCCTAACATGATACAACAATCCTTCATTCAATCACAAATGCATTATAAATTTAGAATAGGTGGCAATGTCCTTGAAGGACATTCTTTTAGTATCCCAAACTTAAATATGATAATGACTGATATTTTCTTAATTGATGTTACATAATATGGGAAAGAAATGAAAGAAAGTAAACACAAATATCTGCATAAACATATTCTTTAAAACTTTTAATTTATTATTCTCTCATATATTGCACCCTGACTGCAGTTTTCCCTTCCTCCTCTCCTCCCAGTTCCCACCCCTGTCTCCTCCCCTTTGCCCTCCCCATCCTCTCTTCCTCCATTTCCATTCAGAAAAGGGCCATGTTTCCCAGGGTCATCAAGCAAATGCGTCATGTCAAGTTGCAGTAAGTCTAGGCACCTTCCTTCATATTAAGGCTGGATTAGGCAACCCAGTAGAAGGAAAAGGTTCCCAAAAGCAGGCAGAAGAGTCACAGACAGCCCCTCCTCCCACTGTTAGGAGTTCTACAAGAAAATCAAGCCATACAACTAGTACCATATGTGTCAAGGGTCAGACCTATGAAGGGTCCCTGGTTGTTAGTTCACTTTCTGTGAGCCCCTATGAACCCAGACAAACACGTTCTTAACAAAATACAGTCAAAAGATTGATATCAATTATCATCCTTTTTTCTGCAACTGGTCATATGGCCTAGCTGGTATTTATTACTTCCTTCTTCAACTAAACATTCTGTGTTTCTTCCACCCTCAGCAAGATCTTCAGTGGGTCTTGGCTTCTTCCTGGAAGAGTGACCAATATCTTCATACCCAATGGGTCTGTCCTCTATGTCACTTTGCCTGGATTAGGCTATTGTCATTTCTCATTGATTTTAATCACAGGACATGGTAGCTTTCAGAGACATTCTAAAGAATCTCCTGCACTTCAGACATAAACTTGCTAACCTCCATTGTGAAGAAGCAATCCAATTTTGTCATTGTAATCTGGATCAATCATCCCCCTGCCCCTAACACTGTTATCCTTTACTTATCCTGCAGGCTTATTGGCATCATAAAACCAAAGTAACCAGGGAGGAGGCCAAGTTTCCAATTCAATGCATTATTTGTTGTGGCTTCTTGGAGGAGTGCTCCCCACTCTGGAACCAAAACTTCTAAGCCAGCAGAAGTTAACGTTGAGAGGAACAGGAAGCAAAAAATTACCTAGTAGGTATCTAGCAGTGATAGTGATTTCCACCCCATTCCTGAACCCATAAGTGTAACTATTCCCTTCTCTATTCCTTGACTTCTGGACCTGTGGGTCCTGGCTATGAGAGAAATGGTTCAACATACTGGATGCTGATTCAAAGCATATACTGACTTATGGAGAGCTCTGCCCCAGCTCTAAACAAGTTGGTACCAGGATAGTAGGGTATTGCTCTGAGAAATCTAACCATATTGTTTTGGAGAAGATTGTGTAAGGACTTTAGAACTTTGCACGAGAAAAGAACTTTAAGAGTTCAAAGCTTGATGAACTGTTCTCTAGGAGCTTGGAAGAACGCTGAGAGTAGTAAGGATGCTGAAGGCCTGGCTAGTAAAATTCCAGATGGAAGTTTAAAGAATCTGTCAGGGCTATTTGCTATTCTGAGTTGAGATTCTGTGGTTCTGTCAATAGGAGGTGAAGAGTCAGCCACGAGTATAGACCAATAAAGCAAACCTTTGTGTTACTGGTCAACTGAAGTTAAGAAATTAGTGGTGATTGAGACTATCATCTCTAGGTAAAATCTTCTGGGAAGTGTTTCTGGACAGTGCTTCTGTCTGCACACAGAAGCTGTACTCCAGAGGCCACCAAGGTTATACCTTGTGCTAGCTGCTGAACATAGTAGTGTAAGAGTCACCCAGGTTTGGAAGGCATGAAGGGGTCATGGAGAGCAGATGCGGCTTGGCTGAGAGAGAGGCCAGGAGAGGCAATTTGTGATGGTATAACCAGAATAGCAGTTGAAGCCCCAGGAATAAATGGATCATGGAGAAAAGTTGTGGCTTTTTACCATGAAGAGACCCAGGAGAGGCTATTGTTAAAGGTGCAGTCCAGTTGCAGGAGAAGATTCCAACATTTTGGAGATGTCAGTAACGTGGCACAACCACCAAGAACAGCAGCAATGGAGTAGAGCCTGCCTGAGCCTAGGATATAAACTGTGTATACTGCAAAGGAGAGAGACAAAAAAGTGACACAAGCCTTTTAAAGGAGCTCAGAAGATTGTGAGTGAATCCCAGATAATTGGACATAGAGTTATTTACACTTTTGAAGTTTGGTTTTACTTTGATTTGAATGTGACTTTGCTCTGGTTCTTTCCTCTTGAAGTAAGAAAGTATTTAATTTAATTTTTATTTTATAGGAGCCCATTGTTGAGAGACATTAGATTTTTAAAGAGATTTTGGAATTTTGCAAAGACTTTCGATTTTAAAAAGTTTGGATATTTTAAAGAGACTTTGAACTTTTAAGTTCTTAAATTTTTAAAGACTAGGATTTTTAAAATTTGGAATATTTTATATTGTGATGTTTCTTTTAATGTGCAATCTTAGTGAATAATCGGAAAAGAAATGTTGTGGATTAATACTGATGTGTTTTATGCATCATGTTAGTAAGGGGGTCATTTGTGCTGGTTAGTTTTATGTGAACTTGACACAAGGCTGGTGAGGAGGGAGCCTTAATTGAGAAAATGACTCGATAAGATTGGGCTGTGGACAAGCCTATGTAGTATTTTATAAGGGAGGGCCTAGCCCTTCATGGGTGGGGCCACCCTGGACAGGTAGGCATAGGTTTTGTATGAAAGCAGACTGAGAAATTCAAGGGAAGCAAGCCAGTAAGCAGCACCGCTCCGTAGCCTCTGCTTCAAATTCTACCTCTAGGTTCCTGCCCTGTTTGAGTTCCTGTCCTGGCTTTCTTCAGTGATTGACTACAATGTGAAAGTATAAGCCAAATAAAGCCTTTTCTTCCCAATCTTGCTTTGAGTCATAGTGTTTCATCAGAGCAATAATAACCCTAACTAAGACAAAACCCAAATGTCCATCAGTGGATGAATGAATAAATAAATTGTGGAATTACGGAGTAGAATCAATAAGAGAAATAATATTCAGTCATAAAGTGAAATAATAGCACAAAATAAGAATAAATTGTCAATATATGCTGCAACATGGATAGCATCAAAAATACTGGGTGAGAGTATAGCTCAATGGTAGGGGCTTTAGTTTCTGTCTTTTTCACTATTTAAAACAACACTAAACCTTAGTTATATTAACTGAAAGAAACCAGAAAGAAAGGTCATACATATTCAATTTATATCAATTATTTAAAATAAAATAAGTTGGATGCAAAAATCAGATTGGTGATAGGCAAAGGCTGAGGTACTAGGGTATCTCATACGTAGGTGTATATATGGTTTTGTGTTTTGTTTGAGACAGGATCTACCACCCAATATATATTTCAGGCTACCCTCAAACTCACAGATATCTGGCTACATCTTCCAAGTTCTGGAACTAAAGAAGTGAGCTACAGTGACTGGCAGGGTTTTTATTTGAGGCAATGAAATATTTTGGGACTAAGGGCAATGATTGTGTGAGTGTATATGTTCCATTAACTTATACAATCTAAAATGGTTATTTTTACATGGTGTGAATCTCATCTTAATAATATACTTTAAAAATCACTGTCATTTACTATATTAGTTCAATAAAATTTAAAAACCATAAAGTAATAACAAATGCCACAAAAGCATGTATCTCATATATGTAACATGTGTATACTAAAGTCTAAAAAACACTACCAAGATAAAGACGCCTTAGGTAACTGAGATGCGATACTGTGTTCATGAGTCAAAAGATTTGGAGCTTTGGAGATTTTGATCATCTTCACATCAATCCCTTGACAACACTGCAATTCTAAACTAAATCCTACCGAGGTTTTTAAATTGGCAAACTGATACCAACATTCATGTAGAAACACAAATGGACTACAAGAGGCAAAACTAGTAATTCTAAGAAGAACAAATTTAAAGAATTAACAATAGTGTTTTCCAGATTTTTACAAAGCTACACTAAATAAGACAGTCTGGTCCTACTGTAAAGATAGATATATTAGTCAATGAAACAGAATAGAAAGTACAGACCCATACATGTAAAATGCTTCACTGAAGAAAAAAAATTTCTTTTTATGATTGGTGCCATGACAATTAAATTTGCATATACACAAAAGTAATTAAAAAAACCAGAGGACTAAACCTCTCAAACTGTAAACAGGCCCTGAAATAAATGCTTCATTTCACAAGAGTTGCCTTGGTCATGATGTCTTTTCACAACAATAGAACAGTGACTAAGACAGAGTTCCTTACAGGAGCAGAAATGACTCAAAGACAGCTGAATCACCAAGGCCCACCCCAGCATGCGTGACAGCTTGTAAAGGTTGGGGATCTGAAAACACTGCACAGCCTGCAGGCAGATTAACAGGTTGGAGAATGCCCTTTCCAAGTAGCTTGGTTGCTCTGTCTTCCAGGCAGGCACACAAATCTCTGCTTCTTCTGCTTCTTCCTAGCTGCCTGACCTGTCTGAGATTGACTCTCAGGACACTTTGCTGTTTGTTTACTCTTAGAAGGGAAGAGCCTACTGAATCTGGTCATTTTCAGGGATGTTCTGAAATTATTTTGAGTTTATTTCCTATCTTAAAGGAGCTTCCCTGAAGGATGGCATTTTTTTTCACCTCTCCTCAGAACTCCCTGCTGTTTTACTTCCTTGTAAAGATCCTCTCCATATTTGTCATGCTCTGGCTGTGTCTCTCAGGAGACAGCTATATCAGGCTCCTGTCAGCATGTACTTCTTGGCATCAGCAATATTGTCTGGGTTTGGTAACTGTATGTATATGGGTTTGCAACCCCATAAAAGCAACAATACCAACCAACAAGAGCTCCCAGGGACTAAATCATCATCAAAAGAGTATCACAGCTTCAGCTGCATATGTAGCAGAGGATGGCCTTGTTGGGCACCAATGAGAGGAAAACTCCTTGGTTCTGCCAAGGCTTGAGCCCCCAGTGGAGGAGAATGTCAGGGCAGGGAGGCAGGAAGGGGTGGTTGCATGGGGAGGGAACACCCTCATAGAAGGAGGAGGAGGGAGGATGGGATAGGGGGCTTGTGGATGGGAAACCTGGAAAGTGGATAACATTTGAAATGTAAATAAAAAATCCAATAAAAAATAGAAACTAATATTTGGGCAAAAAATTAGTTAATATTAAACTAAAAACAAGCAAAAACCAAAAAGATTCTCTCCTAAAAGATCTTATTTTACTTTTCTTTTATGCCTTAAATTTCCCTAGAGGAGAGAGTTTCACCTTGGAGAAAATTGCTATACAACACAGGGGTGGGGATAGGGTGCATAGTGTTATTATGGAGGTCCTAAAGTCAGTGCCCAGCACCTATGTCAGATAGCATAAAACTGCCTATAACTCCAGATCCAGGATATCTGATCCCTCTTTCTCATCTTTTTTGTTCTTCTTCTCATGTGCACATACACACAGATACATGTATAATTAAAATATTAGGGGCTGGGGATTTAGCTCAGTGGTAGAGTGCTTACCTAGGAAGCACAAGGCCCTGGGTTCGGTCCCCAGCTCCGAAAAAAAGAACCAAAAAAAATATTAAATGTTTAAAAACAGCAACACAAAGTAAATTTGAAGTCATACCTTGAATTATATGAAAAACAAACTCAAAAAGAATTGTAAATCAAAATGAAAGCTATAAAAACTTTAAGACAAAAACATAGGATAAAACGTTAATGACCCTCATTTGGGCAAAGGTTTACTAACAAAAACAGCAGTCTATAAAGTGATATACTGAAACAATAGTCTCCATTAGAGCAGAACCTTTTCTTCCTTGTGAGGCAGGAGAGATGGCTCAAAAATTGAGAATACTGGCTACTTTTCAGAGGACACAGATATAATTCCTAGAACCCATATGGTGGCTCACAACCATGGGTAAGTTGTTCCAGGAATTCCAATACTCTCCTCTGACCTCTGTGGCACTAGGCACACAGGTTGTATGTGTGTATGTGTGTGTGTGTGTGTGTGTGTATGTATATACACACACACACACACATACACATATACATATACATATACATATATGCAGGCATAATACAAAACACATAAAATAAGTCAAAAAAGTTTTAAAGGCTGTGCCTTTTTGTTAAGAGAGTAACAGTAAGAATAAGAGACAATAGGCGGATCCCGGCCCGCAGCAGCTCTCTGCTCCCAGACCCAGTGAGAGAGAGACCCAACCGCCTGGTCAGGTGGGCACTCCTGAGGCTGCAGAGCGGAAGAGACCACCAACACTGCTCACCCCTGCCCACATCCCTGGCCCAAGAGGAAACTGTATAAGGCCTCTGGGCTCCCGTGGGGGAGGGCCCAGGAGCGGCAGGACACCTGCCTGAGACACCACCGGAACCTGAAAGAAACAGACTGGATAAACAGTTCTCTGCACCCAAATCCCGTGGGAGGGAGAGCTAAACCTTCAGAGAGGCAGACAAGCCTGGGAAACCAGAAGAGACTGCTCCCTGCACACACATCTCGGACGCCAGAGGAAAAAGCCAAAGACCATCTGGAACCCTGGTGCACTGAAGCTCCCGGAAGGGGCGGCACAGGTCTTCCTGGTTGCTGCCGCTGCAGAGAGCCCCTGGGCAGCACCCCACGAGCGAACCTGAGCCTCGGGACCACAGGTAAGACCAAATTTTTTGCTGCAAGAAAGCTGCCTGGTGAGCTTGGGACACACGGAAGCAGAATTTCTCTAGGACCGGGCACGTTCTGTGTTTACCGGATGTCCCACACCCGCGGATCCCGGCCCGCAGCAGCTCTCTGCTCCCAGACCCGGTGAGAGAGAGACCCAACCGCCTGGTCAGGTGGGCACTCCTGAGGCTGCAGAGCGGAAGAGACCACCAAAACTGCTCACCCCTGCCCACATCCCTGGCCCAAGAGGAAACTGTATAAGGCCTCTGGGCTCCCGTGGGGGAGCGGCAGGACCCCCGCCAGAGACACCGCCGGACCCTGAAGGAAACAGACTGGATAAACAGTTCTCTGCACCCAAATCCCGTGGGAGGGAGAGCTAAACCTTCAGAGAGGCAGACAAGCCTGGGAAACCAGAAGAGACTGCTCCCTGCACACACATCTCGGACGCCAGAGGAAAAAGCCAAAGACCATCTGGAACCCTGGTGCACTGAAGCTCCCGGAAGGGGCGGCACAGGTCTTCCTGGTTGCTGCCGCTGCAGAGAGCCCCTGGGCAGCACCCCACGAGCGAACCTGAGCCTCGGGACCACAGGTAAGACCAAATTTTCTGCTGCAAGAAAGCTGTCTGGTGAACTCAAGACACAGGCCCACAGGAACAGCTGAAGACCTGTAGAGAGGAAAAACTACACGCCCGAAAGCAGAACACTCTGTCCCCATAACTGACTGAAAGAGAGGAAAACAGGTCTACAGCACTCCTGACACACAGGCTTATAGGACAGTCTAGCCACTGTCAGAAATAGCAGAACAAAATAACACTAGAGATAATCTGATGGCGAGAGGCAAGCACAGGAACCCAAGCAACAGAAACCAAGACTACATGCCATCATCGGAGCCCAATTCTCCCACCAAAACAAACATGGAATATCCAAACACACCAGAAAAGCAAGATCTAGTTTCAAAATCATATTTGATCATGATGCTGGAGGACTTCAAGAAAGACATGAACACACTTAGGGAAACACAGGAAAACATTAATAAACAAGTAGAAGCCTACAGAGAGGAATCGCAAAAATCCCTGAAAGAATTCCAGGAAAACACAATCAAACAGTTGAAGGAATTAAAAATGGAAATAGAAGCAATCAAGAAAGAACACGTGGAAACAACCCTGGATATAGAAAACCAAAAGAAGAGACAAGGAGCTGTAGATACAAGCTTCACCAACAGAATACAAGAGATGGAAGAGAGATTCTCAGGAGCAGAAGATTCCATAGAAATCATTGACTCAACTGTCAAAGATAATGTAAAGAGGAAAAAGCTACTGGTCCAAAACATACAGGAAATCCAGGACTCAATGAGAAGATCAAACCTAAGGATAATAGGTATAGAAGAGAGTGAAGACTCCCAGCTCAAAGGACCAGTAAATATCTTCAACAAAATAATAGAAGAAAACTTCCCTAACCTAAAAAAAGAGATACCCATAGACATACAAGAAGCCTACAGAACTCCAAATAGATTGGACCAGAAAAGAAACACCTCCCGTCACATAATTGTCAAAACACCAAACGCACAAAATAAAGAAAGAATATTAAAAGCAGTAAGGGAAAAAGGTCAAGTAACATATAAAGGGAGACCTATCAGAATCACACCAGACTTCTCGCCAGAAACTATGAAGGCCAGAAGATCCTGGACTGATGTCATACAGACCCTAAGAGAACACAAATGCCAGCCCAGGTTACTGTATCCAGCAAAACTCTCAATTAACATTGATGGAGAAACCAAGATATTCCATGACAAAACCAAATTTACACAATATGTTTCTACAAATCCAGCACTACAAAGGATAATAAATGGTAAAGCCCAACATAAGGAGGCAAGCTATACCCTAGAAGAAGCAAGAAACTAATCGTCTTGGCAACAAAACAAAGAGAATGAAAGCACACAAACATAACCTCACATCCAAATAAGAATATAAAGGGAAACAATAATCACTATTCCTTAATATCTCTCAATATCAATGGCCTCAACTCCCCAATAAAAAGACATAGATTAACAAACTGGATACGCAACGAGGACCCTGCATTCTGCTGCCTACAGGAAACACACCTCAGAGACAAAGACAGACACTACCTCAGAGTGAAAGGCTGGAAAACAACTTTCCAAGCAAATGGTCAGAAGAAGCAAGCTGGAGTAGCCATTCTAATATCAAATAAAATCAATTTCCAACTAAAAGTCATCAAAAAAGATAAGGAAGGACACTTCATATTCATCAAAGGAAAAATCCACCAAGATGAACTCTCAATCCTAAATATCTATGCCGCAAATACAAGGGCACCTACATACGTAAAAGAAACCTTACTAAAGCTCAAAACACACATTGCAACTCACACAATAATAGTGGGAGATTTCAACACCCCACTCTCATCAATGGACAGATCATGGAAACAGAAATTAAACAGTGATGTCGACAGACTAAGAGAAGTCATGAGCCAAATGGACTTAACGGATATTTATAGAACATTCTATCCTAAAGCAAAAGGATATACCTTCTTCTCAGCTCCTCATGGTACTTTCTCCAAAATTGACCATATAATTGGTCAAAAAACGGGCCTCAACAGGTACAGAAAGATAGAAATAATCCCATGCGTGCTATCGGACCACCACGGCCTAAAACTGGTCTTCAATAACAATAAGGGAAGAATGCCCACATATACGTGGAAATTGAACAATGCTCTACTCAGTGATAACCTGGTCAAGGAAGAAATAAAGAAAGAAATTAAAAACTTTTTAGAATTTAATGAAAATGAAGATACAACATACTCAAACTTATGGGACACAATGAAAGCTGTGCTAAGAGGAAAACTCATAGCACTGAGTGCCTGCAGAAAGAAACAGGAAAGAGCATATGTCAGCAGCTTGACAGCACACCTAAAAGCTCTAGAACAAAAAGAAGCAAATACACCCAGGAGGTGTAGAAGGCAGGAAATAATCAAACTCAGAGCTGAAATCAACCAAGTAGAAACAAAAAGGACCATAGAAAGAATCAACAGAACCAAAAGTTGGTTCTTTGAGAAAATCAACAAGATAGATAAACCCTTAGCCAGACTAACGAGAGGACACAGAGAGTGCGTCCAAATTAACAAAATCAGAAATGAAAAGGGAGACATAACTACAGATTCAGAGGAAATTCAAAAAATCATCAGATCTTACTATAAAAACCTATATTCAACAAAATTTGAAAATCTTCAGGAAATGGACAATTTCCTAGACAGATACCAGGTATCGAAGTTAAATCAGGAACAGATAAACCAGTTAAACAACCCCATAACTCCTAAGGAAATAGAAGCAGTCATTAAACGTCTCCCAACCAAAAAGAGCCCAGGTCCAGACGGGTTTAGTGCAGAATTCTATCAGACCTTCATAGAAGACCTCATACCAATATTATCCAAACTATTCCACAAAATTGAAACAGATGGAGCCCTACCGAATTCCTTCTACGAAGCCACAATTACTCTTATACCTAAACCACACAAAGACACAACAAAGAAAGAGAACTTCAGACCAATTTCCCTTATGAATATCGACGCAAAAATACTCAATAAAATTCTGGCAAACCGAATTCAAGAGCACATCAAAACAGTCATCCACCATGATCAAGTAGGCTTCATCCCAGGCATGCAGGGATGGTTTAATATACGGAAAACCATCAACGTGACCCATTATATAAACAAACTGAAAGAACAGAACCACATGATCATTTCATTAGATGCTGAGAATGCATTTGACAAAATTCAACACCCCTTCATGATAAAAGTCCTGGAAAGAATAGGAATTCAAGGCCCATACCTAAACATAGTAAAAGCCATATACAGCAAACCAGTTGCTAACATTAAACTAAATGGAGAGAAACTTGAAGCAATCCCACTAAAATCAGGGACTAGACAAGGCTGCCCACTCTCTCCCTACTTATTCAATATAGTTCTTGAAGTTCTAGCCAGAGCAATCAGACAACAAAAGGAGATCAAAGAGATACAGATCGGAAAAGAAGAGGTCAAAATATCACTATTTGCAGATGACATGATAGTATATTTAAGTGATCCCAAAAGTTCCACCAGAGAACTACTAAAGCTGATAAACAACTTCAGCAAAGTGGCTGGGTATAAAATTAACTCAAATAAATCAGTTGCCTTCCTCTATACAAAAGAGAAACAAGCCGAGAAAGAAATTAGGGAAAAAACACCCTTCATAATAGACCCAAATAATATAAAGTACCTCGGTGTGACTTTAACCAAGCAAGTAAAAGATCTGTACAATAAGAACTTCAAGACACTGAGGAAAGAAATTGAAGAAGACCTCAGAAGATGGAAAGATCTCCCATGCTCATGGATTGGCAGGATTAATATAGTAAAAATGGCCATTTTACTAAAAGCAATCTACAGATTCAATGCAATCCCCATCAAAATACCAATCCAATTCTTCAAAGAGTTAGACAGAACAATTTGCAAATTCATCTGGAATAACAAAAAACCCAGGATAGCTAAAGCTATCCTCAACAATAAAAGGACTTCAGGGGGAATCACTATCCCTGAACTCAAGCAGTATTACAGAGCAATAGTGATAAAAACTGCATGGTATTGGTACAGAGACAGACAGATAGACCAATGGAATAGAATTGAAGACCCAGAAATGAACCCACACACCTATGGTCACTTGATTTTTGACAAAGGAGCCAAAACCATCCAATGGAAAAAAGATAGCATTTTCAGCAAATGGTGCTGGTTCAACTGGAGAGCAACATGTAGAAGAATGCAGATCGATCCATGCTTATCACCCTGTACAAAGCTTAAGTCCAAGTGGATCAAGGACCTCCACATCAAACCAGACACACTCAAACTAATAGAAGAAAAACTAGGGAAGCATCTGGAAAACATGGGCACTGGAAAAAATTTCCTGAACAAAACACCAATGGCTTATGCTCTAAGATCAAGAATCGACAAATGGGATCTCATAAAACTGCAAAGCTTCTGTAAGGCAAAGGACACTGTGGTTAGGACAAAATGGCAACCAACAGATTGGGAAAAGATCTTTACCAATCCTACAACAGATAGAGGCCTTATATCCAAAATATACAAAGAACTCAAGAAGTTAGACCGCAGGGAAACAAATAACCCTATTAAAAAATGGGGTTCAGAGCTAAACAAAGAATTCACAGCTGAGGAATGCCGAATGGCTGAGAAACACCTAAAGAAATGTTCAACATCTTTAGTCATAAGGGAAATGCAAATCAAAACAACCCTGAGGTTTCACCTCACACCAGTGCGATTGGCTAAGATCAAAAACTCAGGTGACAGCAGATGCTGACGAAGATGTGGAGAAAGAGGAACACTCCTCCATTGTTGGTGGGAGTACAGACTGGTACAACCATTCTGGAAATCAGTCTGGAGGTTCCTCAGAAAATTGGATATTGAACTGCCTGAGGATCCAGCTATACCTCTCTTGGGCATATACCCAAAAGATGCCTCAACATATAAAAGAGACACGTGCTCCACTATGTTCATCGCAGCCTTATTTATAATAGCCAGAAAATGGAAAGAACCCAGATGCCCTTCAACAGAGGAATGGATACAGAAAATGTGGTACATCTACACAATGGAATATTACTCAGCTATCAAAAACAACGAGTTTATGAAATTCGTAGGCAAATGGTTGGAACTGGAAAATATCATCCTGAGTGAGCTAACCCAATCACAGAAAGACATACATGGTATGCACTCATTGATAAGTGGCTATTAGCCCAAATGCTTGAATTACCCTAGATCCCTAGAACAAACGAAACTCAAGACGGTTATCAAAATGTGAATGCTTTACTCCTTCTTTAAATGAGGAAAAAGAATACCCTTGGCAGGGAAGGGAGAGGCAAAGATTAAAACAGAGACTTAAGGAACACCCATTCAGAGCCTGCCCCACATGTGGCCCATACATATACAGCCACCCAATTAGACAAGATGGATGAAGCAAAGAAGTGCAGACCGACAGGAGCCGGATGTAGATCTCTCCTGAGAGACACAGCCAGAATACAGCAAATACAGAGGCGAATGCCAGCAGCAAACCACTGAACTGAGAATAGGTCCTCTATTGAAGGAATCAGAGAAAGAACTGGAAGAGCTTGAAGGGGCTCGAGACCCCAAAAGTACAACAATGCCAAGCAACCAGAGCTTCCAGGGACTAAGCCACTACCTAAAGACTATACCTGGACTGACCCTGGACTCTGACCCCATAGGTAGCAATGAATATCCTAGTAAGAGCACCAGTGGAAGGGGAAGCCCTGGGTCCTGCTAAGACTGAACCCCCAGTGAACTAGTCTATGGGGGGAGGGCGGCAATGGGGGGAGGGTTGGGAGGGGAACACCCATAAGGAAGGGGAGGGGGGAGGGGGATGTTTGCCCGGAAACCGGGAAAGGGAATAACACTCGAAATGTATATAAGAAATACTCAAGTTAATAAAAACTCAGGTTTACCTAAAAAAAAAAAAAAAAGAATAAGAGACAATAGCATGAGAGGAAATATTTGTAAATCTATTAGACAGGACCCAAACTGGAACAACAAGGAACTCAAAAAGCTCAATGATAGAAAAATAATCACAATGAGATGACTGACCACATCAAGTATTTGTGAAAACAAAGATAGGAGAGAGAAATTGATCAGACGGAACAGGGACCCAAAGCAGCAATTCTGTGAATATCCTTGTTGGAGGCTAGGAGTGTCAAAATAGAGGTTCAGTTCCCTTTGTCATCTCTAGAAGATGTGGAGAGCTCAGAAAAATCCAAAAGGCTATATGAGACTACCTGACTGAAACTGAGATGAAGGACCTGGATACCCTGTGCTTGGACCAAGGTGGATGGACCTGCTTTATCCTCCTGCCTATGCCTCACCCTTGTCCTTTACAAAACCCCATACTAGCAGCTCAATGGTACTTTATTTCTTGGGACCCCTTCTGCTATACAATATCACTAGTGTCTGTCTGTCTATCTGTCTGTCTGTATCCCCTCTCTCTTTAAAGATTTATTTATTTTATGTGAGTACAGTGAAGTTCTCTTCAGACACACCAGAAGAGGGCATTGGATACCATTACATGTCGTTGCTAGGAATTGAACTCACGACCTCTGGAAAATCAGTCTTCAGCCCTCCTTCATTTCTCTTTTTTTCTTTTCTTCTCCCTCCCTCCTTTCCCCTTAAGATTATACCTATGGATATATAATAAACTTCTCTCTAAAACTGTGTTCTGTGAATTTCATTCTTCGAATTTAAAATGTAAAAGAGAGAAAACCAGTGGCTTTGGGAGCTTTGGTGGCAGTTGAATTTCTTGATCCACAGTTTTTGAAAAAAGGCCCTATCATTCTGAAAGACACTCCAATATTCTTACACTGTTGTTTCCCAGCAACCTTATCAAAGTTCATAATTGTTACCCTTAGTCTTGTGAATGAAAGTTCCTGAAAGGCCAGGTATATGACGGAACATGCCTTTAATCCAAGCACTTAGGAGGCAAAAGTAGACTGGAACATAGAAAAAAATCTCAGTGGCTTCCCTCTAAATAAACTTACATCCAAATGGATGAAATTTAGAAAATATCATCCTGAGTGAGGTAACCCAGACCCAAAAGGACATGCATGGTATATGCTCACTTATAAGTGGATATTGGCCATAAAATACAGGATGCCCATTATACAACCCACAAACCATAAGAAATTTAACAAGAAGGAAGGCCCAAGTGAGGATGTTTGAATCTCACTTAGAAGGGGGAATAAAATAGTCATAGGAGGCAAAGAGAAGGAGGAAACTGGGTGGAAGTATGTGGGGAAGGGAATGGGAGAGTCAGGATCAGGTGTGAGGACAGTTAGGAGAGATGGCCAGAGGGGCCAGGAAAATGAATGGAAATCTGCAGCTTCCAGGGTTAGGGAGTGGGGGAAATCTAGGAAGTGCTAGCGATCTGGGATAGTGTAGGCTCCAGGAGTCAATGGGGTTGACCTTAGCTGAGACAAACAGCAGTGGGGATATGGAACCTGAAGTGGCTTCTTCCTGTAGCCAGGCAGGACTCCCAGAGAAGGGATAAGGACATCAATCCAACCACAAAATTTTCAACCCAAAATTTGTCCTGTCTAAAAGAAATGTAGGAACAAAGATAGATCAGAGACTGGTGGAATGGCCAACCAATAACTGGCCCATCTTAAGACCCATCTCATGGCAAGCACCAATCCCTGACACTATTAATGGTTCTCTGTTATGCTTACAGACAGGAGCCTAGCATGGCTATCTTCTGAGAGGCTCCATCAAGCACCTGCCTGAAATAGATGCAGAGACCCACAGACTAATGTTGGGTGGAACTTGAGGACTCTTATGGAAGAGTCGGGAAAGGATTGAGGACCCTGAAGGGAATAGGAATTCTACCAACAAAAGACCAACAGAATCAATTAACCTGGACCCCTGGGAGCTCTCAAAGACTGAGTCACTTACCAAAGAACATACACAGGCTGGCCCATGGCTCCCAGCACATATGTAGCAAGTATGAAGCTCAGTCTCTATTTGGGTACCTGAACAACTGGAGTAAGGGCTATCCCTAAAGCTGTTGCCAGAGGATCCTATTCCCCTAACTGGGCTGTCTGGCCTCAGTGGAAGAAGCAGCCCCTAGCCCTACAGAGACTTGATGTGCCAGGGTAGGGGCATACCCAGTAGAGGCTTCCACCCTCTCTAAGGGGAAAGGGAGGGAGATAGGGGAAGGACTGGGAGGGGGCAGCGATCAGGATACAAAATGAATAAAAAAGAAAAAAGGAAAATGACTTTCCTGCCCTAGCACCCATCAACTGCCAAGCTCTCTATGTGAGTTCCAGACCAGCAAGGGCTATATAGTGAGCCCTTGTCTTAAAAATGAAGTTCACATGTGCCCCATTACATTTTCCTCCCAACTTCATACATTCTTTTAGTTATTTATTTTGACTCACCAAGTCCAATTAGTGTTGGCCATATGTATATTGGCACGGGGTCTTTTATTAGAATACCAGGAACATACTGGTGGCTTCATTCCTATAGAAAAATGACTCCTCTCCCTCCCCCAGCAATTATCAACTGCCAAGATCTCCTTGGCTAGGAATTGGACCTTGGTATCCCCTTCAATGCTTAAATTTTTAACTCTTGATCTTGTGTAGGTCTTATGTAGGTAACGATAATTGCTGAGTTCATGTGTGCAACAGCCACATCACATCTAGTGGACAGCATTTCATAATGATTCTCTCCATCCTTTGGTTATTATGTTCTTTCTGTTCCCTCGTGTTGGATGTTTCCTGAGCCTTGAAAAAGTATTAAAATAGATACCATCTATGGATGAGCTCCCATAATCACTTATTGTCAGCACTCCTAATAGTAATGCATCTCTGTATTAACCACTACTCACTAACCAAGGCTCGGGGCAGCACAAAATTATATAAACAAATATTTAGAAGGCAGTTTGTCAACATGGCCATTTAGTAAAACAACATCATAAATGTTTCCCTGAAGGTCTTTGATTTCTCAGGTTCTGAGTTTTGATCATGTTTATAGTACCAGGCCTGAATTCCCTCCTGTGGTGAAGGCCTTAAACAAGGAGGGTCACCCCATATACAGTCTTGCATCAGTGCGCATATCTTGCCTCATAGACCAGTATTGCACACAGGGTCCAGTGCTGGATAAGAACATTGAAGTCATTCTTCATAACACTTTCCAGCATTATAAAAGCTGCTCAGCTTGGAGAGTTCTCTAGACAATTCACGATTGACTTTTTCATGTCCTGCAAACAAAGTGCGTGGTGTCTTCTGCATCAGAGTCTTATCACATAATTATGGTAGGTAGCAAAAGTCAATGGCAAAAACCTCTATTGTTTTGGGGGGTCTCTGTGGTCTGTCTAACCATGCCAAGCACTGAGATTTTTCTTTAATAACCCCTTTAAAGTGAACACCATGCTTCTTATATCAATACACTAATGACTCAAATAATGCAACACTAGTCCATACCATTCTGTAAAAAAAAATCAGACATGATTTATCAAGTTGCCTTATCAAAATTTCTCAATTTTCCAGTTATCCAAGCTGCCCAGATTTTAAGGTAAAATCTCTGTTTTGTTGTGTTAGCTTTTCAAATAAGAATTCTAATTCATATTCCAGGCTGGCCTTCAACTTACTAGGATAGAAATTATAATGTGTGACACTACATCTGACTTCAAATAAAATCCTTATTTTTAATTATTTATTTTGTGTGTACATGTGTCTGCATGCATGGGTGTATCTGGAAGTTAGAGGACAACTGTCAAGAGTTGCTTCTCTCCTTCCACAATGTAGGATACAGGGATCTAACTTGGGGCAGGGGAGGGGGCAGTGTGGAGGAAGCTTGGTGGCAAATGCCTTTATGCACTGAACAATCTTGCCAGCCCCAGGCAAAACTCTTGATTTCATTCAATCCAAGTTTTCTCTGATGCATCCCAGTTCAGTGAACAGCAACATCGTCTACCCAGCTGTCAAAAGGACTCAATCATAATTGTGATTTCGCCTCTCTTATCTTGACCATCCAAAATGTGTCATGAATTTCTCCAGTTCTCAACCAACTTACCAACGTTAATCCAAGCCATCCATCAAGCTGCCAGCAAACCTTCTCACCTCCCAAACTCAGCTCTACAATAATGTACACACACACACACACACACACACACACACACACACACACACACACACACACATACACACACACACACAAATACAGCCAACAATATTTAAATCCAGACATGATCTTTTCAGGCTTGAGATTCAAATCTTCCAGTAATATTTCTTCCCTCAGGATGAATGTCAAATTCTTTAAAGCGAGTCACACACAAACACAGGTGCTCTCCATTTTCCTCCAGAACTCCCATCACACTTCCTGCAATTGTTTCTTGCTGCCTTTCTCCTCTCCCTGCAGGGTGTGATCATAGTTAAAAGTGGCAATATTTTCAGCTCCTGTTCTTTATTCCACGGGTGGCCTCACAGAAATAATGACGAGCCAGAGTAGTATGGGAGAAAAAGCAGGCAAAAATAATTTCTGCCAAGTCCCTACGGCAATCAGAGGTCCCTGTGTAGGCAGTGTAGGAAAAAGGAAACAGAAAGATGATTTTGGTAGATTCGATGTAAAGGAGAAGGCATTTTTCTCTGTGTTTTCACCAAGCCATGGACTCCTCTGGATTTTAATATTATAGTGGGGTCATAACAAGAATTTCCTCTATTGTTGGCTTTATACAGATGCAAAGCGGTGCTCAGGAAGCTGAGAGATTGATGAATAGTTGGTTTGATGTATTTGATCCATTCAGCACTTTGAGTTAAATGTGCAGATTCTGTTCAGAATAGACAATAGGGAGGGGTGGTTCCTCTTTCCATCTCCAACTTGCATAACATCAGGCCTCACTGCTTTAACTAATGAGTGTTTAGAAGTCAAAGCTCCCACTGATTCTGGGGAGCCATTAATTCTCTGCTTGCAGAGCCACTGTGGAGTTTTTTATAGGGCACATTTCTTAGCCATTATCAGTTATTTCTGAGCAGCAGAGCTGACCCCTGGGTTCTTATGTGAGTCACATACAAGACACACAATAGGTTCTAAAGTGCCCTTGGAAAGAATTTTACTGGGGACCAGAAAACAGATGCAAAAAGGTACCCATGCTGGCCATTCTGTGACAACGGTATCTCAGAACTGTAACTTTGGGGGAACTTAACTGACACAAAAAATGAATGTATAGTTAAACCAATATCTAACCTGGTAGAAGGCAGGCAGAGGCAAGCTGCAAGATTCTCTTAAACTAATTGCTGTCAGTGCTTCCCTTTGTAATAATGATGTTTGCTCCATTATTGCCCCAGGTTGATTATTTGCTCAATAGCCTCATTGATCTTGCCTCAGTAGGCTTTCCAGTTTTTACACATTACATTCTCTTGGGAATTGAAAAGCACTGTGTGTCTGAAGATGCTCAGTCAACTCAAAAAGACTCATTTTTGAAAAGGTCTTAACCTGCTTTCAGCTTAAGCAATTCAGTTCTTGGCCAAGTAAATTTGAGGGCAGAGATGGATGCATCACTAACTAGGATCAGTGGGTTTTGCCATCACTTGGAAGCTGTTAGTCTGAAAGGCCATTTATAGAACAATGTTGATGGACATTCAAAATTCAGCACTCTAGACTAATAACTAAAGAGAATACACAAACCATTAAGACCATGGCATTTTATTATTGGATGGATTCTACATTATTCAGTAGCATAAATATTTTGTGAGGAACATAACTTGTTCATTAAGACTCCAGGCACTGGAGTCATAACTAGAAAATTTATAATTCATGGAAGAAGAGCAAGGTGAAGAAAGAAGGCAGATGGAATAAAAAGCAGCTGAAAAGGCTAGAAAAGTGGGTGTCATTCAAACTTAGATAAATCCAAATTGGAAAGGCAAGGTTTTTTCCAATTTTTTTTTAAAAATTGTTTATGTTCTATGTTTGAAAGACATGAGGTCTTGATTTACTCATCAATAATCCCCTGATGTCTGGAGGAAGGAAGGAGAAAGGAAGAAAGGAAGGAAGAACAATTTAAATATTGTAAATTTGTGATTGTGGGATCCAGAAAGCTCTGCAAACCTAAGGAAACAAGTTCAGTAGTGCAATATAAAAATATCATATGACATAAGTTGAATCAAAGGCAATATATAGAAAACAGCAGTTTCAACTATTATATGTTCAAAATTATAGTGATCTTCACTTCCTCTCTATTGTCTAAAGTCTTAACCATTTAGTAACTGCAAAGCCAAGCAATAGACTTATCTGTACTCTGCTTCAGATAGTTAGGTAATAGGTAAAAAAGGTGACAAGGAAAAGGCCAATTAATCCTGCCAATTAATCATCCTCTGACAGTAGCATGCTTTTTCACACAGTGACTCAGCACGTCACTACTCTGAACTCCAACAGCTTTTAATCAGTTTTGCACTGAAAGACATGACTTGATTTGTGCTTCTAAATCACTTTATCAATCATTCGCAGGACTCCAAGAATACTAAAAAACAATGAGTTCATAGGACAAAAGGTTTGCCTATATTAACCTTCAATTCACCCTGACACCCGCATGTAACTCTTGCTTTTCCATCATGGGAAGAAAATGTTAAGAGTTAAAAATAGGTCTATACAAAGGTTGAAAAACTTCTTTTCAAAAGTATTACCTTGGAACAATGACACTAGCTAGAGTTTCTCTTTTCCAGAAATAAAGAGAAAAGAGGCCTGGTCCCCCTCTCCATCTGCCCTAAAGATCTGAGTCCCAGAGTTTATTTATTGAAGCTGGTTATCTACTGCTTGAAACCTAAGCAGAATGCATCAGCATTTTGGGACCACCTGGGTCCAAGGGGAGCTGGGAAATTTCCAACTCAAGTGTAAGACTATTCATTGATATTTACATAATGAGAATAAATGTTTTTCCTAAGATAGCATTTCCCTTCAGTATCTTCAGACCACCAGCAAGAGAGGCACAGAAATTCTATTACATTAATAGTCTTTGTTTTTATGGCTTTGGCATTTATTAACTAGTGGGAGCTGTTTATTGGGTCATAAACTTTACTAATGGGGATATTATCTCTGAATTATAAATCTCCTTTAGTATATGGCTTAGTTATAAAACGAATAATTATTTAAAGTGTCTGTATAGCTGTAATGTATCATGTTTATCGGCATGATTCCTATAATGGCCATTTTATTGTTAATTGTTAGCTTGAACCAGGAACCACCAGGGCAGGAACACAGATCCATGACATAGGATGAATAGTAGGCACCCCATGAACTAAGGCACACTATCATTGGTTTATTTCCTTTTCTTCCTGCTTCTTGAGTGAATTCCAAAGTCTGCACAGGGGATAAATAATCTATACAGTCATATGAGGGAAAGATAACTAAGTGAAGAGTTGAATAGGTAGATGACAGATGTATTAGCTTGAAAACTTCTAGGCAAGTATCATCCTTTCTAAAAGCTTGTTCTCTGGGAGTAGAAAAGCCTTAAAATGACAAAATAGCTTGGCATTGTTGGTTGCCTTTTAAGAAACTGGGACAAAAACCAAGCCACCAAAATTAGAGTTTTATGGGCCCACTGTTCTAGTATCTAACTTATTAATACTAGTTTAATACATGGCTCTATGGGACCAATTCTAATGGTGCACATGGAATTGTCCTAGGTTTATGGAGAGAAGCAATTTACTGGCAGTTTTGACTAAAAGAAAATGAAAGAGCCATTGTTGTGAGGCAAACTGGACCATGTAAGGAGAAGCAAACTTGTTTGGGGACAAGGGAATGCTCCAAGTGTAGAATGAAAGGGTGGGGCCCCTGAAATGTCCTTGACTCCTCTTTTCCTCAGGATGACCCCTAATCAGAACAGTCCTTTCTTGACAGACTCCAACTGCCTTGAAGACAAACACATTTATGATATTTAGCACCCAGCATTGGGGGCTGGCATGGCATAGGGAAGGCTTCTGGACACTGAAGCTCCACTGTGATAGGTTGTAATCAGATATACACTGTATGACAAGAGTTCTGCTGTGGGGTGGAAAACTTAAAACCAGGGAAATGCAGGAGAGACCCACTGTAATTTTAAACTACTTAAACCTTTGTACTGGAGGTCGAGAGGCTGGTAGTAAGTATGTAAAATGAAGCAAAACAAACCCCTGAAACCTTCCACAATAATATCCCTACATATTCTAGGTATAAATTTTTCGTCATGCTCTAATTATATACACATGCATGTATTCCTAAGCTAAAAAGTGAGTTTAGATATTAAAAGACACTAAAAATATAAACATAGCATATGTTTTAATTTCTCTCCTGAAAGTGTGTGTGTGTGTGTGTACACGTGTATGTGTGTTGGCAGAGAGAAGGTTCTTTCTTCCCATAACTTCACTAACGTCAGAAAATAAACATACTCACTCTAGAGAGGTTTGAGAATTATTTTGATGAGGTGCATTGCTACAAAACTTAATTATGTAAGTAATAAACATGTGTCAAAAAGATTTCAAAAATGCTTAACAGAATCACAACTTATTGCTCTGATATAATTTGATTTTATATTGTCATGCATAGCTGTCAAAAGTCATTTTCTTTTCACATTGCAATGTATCAAATTATATTAGATGGAAATTATTATAAGATTCCTTGGCATTCATAAATAATACATACAATAAAATGGTCAACAGTGTTTTAAATGGTATTTTTAATAGTGCTGGTACATCAGCAATATAACAAGCTGTTCTGAGGAGCTACAGTGACAAAGAAAATTAATTGTGGTTAATGGATTTCCATTTAATAGAAACCTTGCTTCTTATTTTTGTTTGTTTTTAATGAAATTATATCTATTAAAATAAAATGGCATAATGAGAACAGGAGATCAAAGAGAGTTGATGAAAACCTTCATGGCATGTTCTCCTCTAAGCCATAGACATCCATCAAAAAGTCTAAGTACCTAACGTATCTCACAGGAATAGGTGATGGCATTCCCACCCAAACGTCTTCACATTTCTGGAAAGAAAAGAAACATAAACACAGTTATAGCCACATTTCAAAGTTGAGTTTTGAAATTTTAGTGCTACATTCTTTACTCTTTAAATAAACATGTGTTGAAGTTGTTTCTGGTCTGGAGAGATGGATGGCTCAGTGGGAAAAAACACTTACTGCAGAGGATCTGGATTTGGTTCCCAGCACACACACGTACACACGTGGTAGCTCACAAGTGCCCATAACTCTAGCTGGGGACTCATCACTATCTTCTGATCTTAACGGGCTCCTAACACACACACACACACACACACACACACACACACACACACACACACACACACACACTCACAAAGTAGTCATTTAAAAGAGAAGAGTAGAGCTTTCTACATTCTACTTAGGTATCAAAAGAACTTTGGGGAAGAGTATCATAGTTTTGCTTTTGTTTGCTTCTTCCCTATATTAGAATTACATGTCCCCAATCTTTACCATGTAACTGCAGCCCCTTCCATGGAGAAGAAAGAGGAAGAAAATGATGAATTAACTAAGTAGGAGGAACAAGCAATGAAAAAGAAAGAAAAGGGGAAGAGGAAGTAAAGATGGAAAGGGAAAAGGAGAGTTTTCCTGTTCCTCTGAGAGAAACATAACCACACGAATGGCTATGACTTTTGCATGGAAGGTAGATGTACTGGTTCTAGAATGGCAGAGATGGAGAAGACAAGGCCCGCCTTACAATTATCAGCCAGACCCAGCTAGCTGACTTACAGATTAACGGACAAGAAAAAAACTATTTGTCTTGTGAAACACTGAAATGCTGGGAGCAAGGCAGCATTAATGCAGTGGTTGTTTCATGCCGTCTTGAGAACTCAAATTTTTATATTCAATAGTAGGTATTTCTACCAGCTGCTTGGCTACTGCTTCATCAATAAACTAATAAAAGTAGTAGATTTCTCATGCTATGCTTAGATTATATCATATATACAGTACAGTACTACAAAATAATGTTTTGTATCAATAATGTACTATATAAATGACAGTGGTCCCATAATATTATGATGGTAGCCAGGATGGGTAATCTACACTTCTAATCTCAGGGCCTGGGAGGCTTAGGCAGGTAGGCTATGAGTTTGAGGTCAGCTAGTATTCCAGAGTAAGTCTTAGGCTGACCCAAGCTATATATAGTGATATCTAAACACAAACAAAACAGCTTTCTAATCCCACACCCTCCTCAAAACACTCCAAGAAATCGAAACAAACAAATAACAAAACCTGAAGAATCATGATAGAGCTGATAAATCCTTACAGTAGCCCAATGTTACTCTGGCTATTATGTTGCTGTGTGCACACACACACTTGCACACACAAATCTATGGCATGAAATGCTTGTATAGGTCAGAGGACAACTTGTGAAAATCAGTTCCCTCCTTCCATCCCATGGTTTCTGAATATTGAACTAAAGTTGTCAGGATAACATCAGCCTCATAATCTTGTGCTTAAATGTCTTGACTGCATAATGTTCTCGTGTTTGGTCTTGTGTTGTTTTATTAATTGCAGCTCTAGAACAACAGGCATATACACCATATGTACTCAAATATAAATATACCATACAGTCCAGTATGTGCTAGCATTGCAACACTCAGTTCACGTAAAGTCTATTCTATGTATTTACAACAATGAAATCATTTAATAACATATTCTCAGAACATCACTCATCATTAAATGATGTTTAGTGTGCCTGTATGTGTACTCAAGCATATACACACAAACTCTTTGCATAGGCTCTAATGAATGGAAGATCAACGTTAGGACCAACCAGGGAGAAAGTCTACAACATGTGCTATTGTCAAGGTTGTTTTTATATGCAATGCTCTATTTCTTCTTCATTTTCCTTTTCCCTTTTTCAGTGCTGGGTTTCACCTTTGGACCTTGAACATGCTAGAAAAGCACTAACTTACACCCATGGCTATATAAGAGGTTCTAACCCTTCATTAGCATTCCATTAATATCCAGAGTCACAAAGTGTCACAGAAACCCAGGGAAAGGCTAGATGATTTTTTGTGACGGTGTTCTAGAGGTATACTGACTCAGTGCTGCTACTTCTAGGGATTATGGCATCAGGACAGCACAGGGTTGAGGCACCAAGGCTGTTCTATCTATAGTGAAATGCATAAGCAATGGCCCAGAGACTCCAAGAACTCCTTGCAAGAAATAGTGACTAGCCTAGTTTGGTCTAGGGTACATAATGCAAAGAGGCAACAAGGAGTTGGAAGGAGAACCTGTGATCAAAGTTTAAGCCTTCTGTACTAGTTCATACTTGAGGCTATAATACAACTAGAGGAAGCTGCCAGAATAACAGCAGTAATGTGATTGGAAATTGACCAGATAACTTGCTGGATGTTGGGAGAATATATACAAATCAATTCTGTAGTGATTATCAGACTTTGCCAGAGTCAGGAGGGATGAAGCAGGAGGGATGAAGTGGGGCTCCAAATCAGGAGCTATCTCAGAAAGATTCTCAGGAGAACACTTCAAAGTCCAAGACTTGAAGTGGTAGGAAAAGAAAAGGGGAAACATCAGGGTTAAACTATTTGCCCCCACAGAAAGAAATGTTGACCTCGTAACCCTCTACAGTTCAGAAGGTAACTATAAATGTAAACAGGTAAGCTGAAGAAGATGGAGTCAGATTGGTATAGGGTATAGGAAATATAGAAAAGTAGGATAGGCATTTTTTAGTTATTTTTAAGTAGAAGAAAGGAGGATCAAAGGGAGAAATTTAAGTATTAACTTGAACTTTATTTCTTATACTCATGGAACATCAAGATAGAGTCTGTGCTCCACCCTAAATGGGACATCTATATCATATCCTCTCCTCTTTATGGTACAGAGATCATTGAAGAAGAGGGGTGGAAAGACAAAAATCAGAAGCAGTGCATGACTACAAGGATAATGGTATTTTTCAGATATATCAGGTAGGTGTCAAGGCATAGTGGTTGTGACACACACCAAACCTGTGGAAGCTCAAGGCAGACAAAATCCTAGCATGTAGAGGAGAGGTGGGCTCAAAGTCTTACTCCTTCCTAGGTAAGGGCTATTAGCTACTAACAGCTACTGATAGCAAGGCAGTCAGTTTTCTTTAAGGATATGGTTCTTGGTAGGTGGCTTGTTCCAGTAGAAGGCCAAACACATCAAATAGTATATGGGCAATACAAATTGAGTGTTTTTAAAAGAAAAGGAAGACATAGAGTTGGGTGGATAGGGATGTGGGACATTGGGGGAAGGGATGAATATGATTAAAATATATTGTGTAAAATGTTCAAAGGCCTGATAAAAATGGACACCAAAAAAGAGAGGTTCTGATAAATCCTGGAAATACAGTCCCATGTAGCATACAGCTAGAGTTCAGAACTGTACAAAAAATTCCAGTGTCATTGGAATGTGGGTGATATGTCAAGCCATAGTAACCAATAACTAATATAGAATCAGAAGAACACCAAGTACTTGAATCATGAACTGGGACACAAAATCTGAATCTAATAGATGTGTTATGATTGTGAACTAGTCAGACATATTTGCAGGGTTGTGTCTTATATATACCTAGTTTAGCAGTAACAAGAAATATATTAGACATTTACTATATGATAACAACTGTTAGGTGTTTGACATGAATTACATTATTTGTCACAGAAAATCCCTAACAGGTAGGTGTTACTACAATACCTGTCCACAAAAAACGGAAACTGAAATTAATTTCTCTGCAACTAAATCACAAGTCCGCAGGGGAGGAGACTGAACAGTCTCCCCAGCAATGAAGCTCCAGAGCTATGTCTATGTATTGTGTCTATGTATTCCATGAAATGGAGTGAGCCTGTTCACAAACACCTGGTTCCCATCCTACATAGTGACCATTCCTCACTATTTTCACTAAGGAAAGTTAAGTAGAAAACAATGTAGTTCTTAAAAACTACTTTAATTAAGCACTGGGGAGGGGAAGCTATGAGTGCTGCCTTAGGAGGCCAGAGAGCATTGGGTCTCTTGGAATTGTAGAGTTTAAACCACCAACTGGCAGTATGATGGAAGTGATGCTTCAGAGAGATGATGGCAATGCAGATTTGAAAGAGTCTTCTGTACAGTCTATAACACATGGACTTTAGTGACATGATCTTCCTTATACCAGCTATATCTATATTATACCAGATTATACCTGAATCCAGGGAGTCACCGTAGATAGTAAACACAGGATTTTAATCAATGAAAGATGAGCTCAGTAAGTCATTCAACTCCAATATTCAACCCATTCTCAAAAGTTTTCTAAAATTTAAACCAGTGTCTGTTCTTAGGTGGCATTTTAGAATTTTATCTTAGCACAGAGAGATGATATATATATATATACATATATATATATTCGAAAGCATTATTATCTCATGGAATTTTTTAAATAAAAATTTTTACTTTTTAAATAAAACTTTAATACAAAACCATGTTATGCCACTCATAAGTTTATGATGGGCTTATTACTCATGAAATAAGTCAGTATTAATAATTCTCCCTTATCTTACTAGGCACAAAAAGTGGCTGTGTTTTATGTTGCTTTTTAGCAGGAATTATGATATAATCAAATCAAAGAGAAATGGTAGGAATTTATACTGAAATAATAACTCAAGAATTTGGATATATGAGGACCAAATTTATTTGCAACGGGCTAATCAGCAAAATGAAACTCAGACAAATAACCAGATTTCCAATGAGGGGTAATATGAGGGAAGAAGATAACAATAGTCCATTTCTTTAAATACTGGCCAGTTTGAAACCCAAGGTCCCTGCAGAGCTTTTCAGACTTCTCTCGTGCTGTGCTTTGTTTCAATTCAATACCATTTCCCACTGTCATTTCTTTTTTGCCTTTGTTACCAATCCCCAGGTTCCTAGTTTGAGTGACTTCTGATAAATGCCACGGAGACATGCGTGGAGCCCTATAGAGTAGGATTCATCCACTGTCACCCACCAATTTTTAGGGAGGTTGTCTCAGGAATTATCTGAAAATGGATGGAAAGAGGATTCGGTACAGGGAGATTTTCAAACATCCAGGCAATGGAATTATGGATAGCAATGAAGCAGAAGTACAGCTATGACCTTTATAATTTTGCCTACACTTTGGCATATGGCTGGTCCCATTTTTGTTGTTGTTGTTTGTTGTTTTTTTTAAGAAACAGGTTTGGGAGTATCTACAAAATCCCCATATTAGAAATGACCTACTGTTCTTTTGAATAAACCTGAAAGCATTCCAAATATTATAGAAGTTTTATGAAAATCTTGGTATTGAGTTAAAATATTGACTTTTTATTCCTTCTAGATTAGAAAATACAAATTATAGATCACAGTGTTTACAGCAGTGAGTTTTTGATGTGGATTGTTTCTTGCAGAGGATGCTGTACTGTGGAACTATACTGCCAGCCCACGCATGTAAATTGAACAGGGAAATAACTGTACACACGTGGTAATCCTACAGCAGAAAGAAGGCTCATCCATAGATAATGATGCCTTCCATTCCAGATGAGGACATCTCTGTAAGACAAACTCCTGACAGCACATGTTTGGAATCTTTTGTGACACAAGCTCTGCCAGTGTCCCTTTTACTAGCCTTTTACTCTTCCCAATCTAGCTTACAGCAGCCTGACCTCCAAATATCTCTATTCCTTTGCCCTAAGCTTCTGGTTGGCCTCTGAGGCTTACTTTGGCTGCCCCTATGTCAAGCAGCAAGTGCCAGGGAATTATTTCCTTTTCTCTATGGTGAAGAGCATCCCTCAATCAATGAGTGTCTAAAGGAGACTTAAAGATTAATACTATAGTTTCCTTATACTTTGGCCAGGATAATTCTGAGGGACATGTTTCTGTTAGATCCTAGCATTTCCCAAAACCATTGTGCAACATGTATCTCCCAACGTAACTTGTTTAATACTATATATACCCTTTAGTAATTCCCTCTCTTCCTCTGCCACTCTAACCTCTTCTGGGTGTTTTAATTTCTTTCCCTCAACTACTTAACAACAAAATTCTTGTCTCCAACCCTGTTTCTAAAAGCAAAAAGCAGCTCTACATTTACCAAGTTAAAAACATGTATATGAAAGTCACCAATAGATCTTGGAGTAAAGCAACTGCCAAGCAAACTGTGGGTAAATCCAGTCTCCAAGGTGACTAACTGATAAAATGAGAGACAACCCTCAAATCTTACAATAAAATTTAATGTAACCCAGAGCATTAAATAGTATATGTCACACAGCATTTTCTGCTAGAAGGAAGAGCTAAGGAGCACAGAGTAAAAGTTGGTGACAGAAAAATCAGAAATCTAAAATGGCTCAGTATCAATGCTTCCAAAGAATGCCCCATAACATATTCCAAGCTGGCTGTCATTAGAGTCACTCAAGATGTCAAAGAATTTAGTAGTAAATTACTTATTCCTCAACATGGAAAACTGTAGCTGCTAATCTGTGTACAGACACACACACACACACACACACACACACACACACACACACACACACACCCCCAAACACCTTGAAATGAGAAGATGGCAACAGATGAAAACCCAGTGGGAATCACAAAGCTGTGTGTGAGCTAATAGGCCCTGGATTTATTTGCTTTGACATTTTTAAGAGAAAATTTAATTGGATTATGTCATCTTCTAGCTTAAAAATTTCTTCTGTAGCACTGGCCATTGGATGCATGAGGGATAAAGACTGGGAGCCAATTAAAGACCATGCTTCACTGCAATATGGTTATTTTTATTCTTCCCAAATGGAAAGCTGATAGAGTTAGTATATTAGTGATTTTACCATGTTGTTCCCTCTACTCTCTTGGAAAAGGATCTTTTTTCTTTCCTTTCAGAAAAGAGTATTTTTATGGGACATATCTACAGTTATGTATGTATGTATGTATGTATGTATGTATGTATGTATGTATGTATGTATGTATGTATATATATATTCCCAGTCTATTTTCTTTTTTTCCTTTCTTCCTTCCTTCCTTCCTTTCTTTCATCTTCCTTCTTTCCTGCCTTCCCCCCCACTCTTTCTTTCTGCAGCCTTAGAAATAATCACATTAGGTATAAAACCATACCTAAAAGCAATTAAATTTTAGCAAACCAAATGGAAGTTCATTTTGAAAAGAGGATTTTCTAAATACTTACTGAGTTCATCACGGACATCCTGAGAATAAGAGAAAAAGTTCATATGTGGAGTGGGATTCACTAATATTTCTATCCACGTGTCTCCTTATATCCAGTGTTTCATAGCTGTTTCTCTTTGGCTGAGCTATCCTGTGTATCTATTCTGAACATGTGTGTGGCTTCCAAGCAGGGATTCTTTTCTTAAAATGCATTTCTGGCAAATGAAGGTTTTTAAAGAGACTTGAGTTCTCTGTAAACATTAGTGATAGGTTTGCATATTACTCAAGTACATGTCGGTCAATGCTTTCTATCATAACAGATCCCCCAAATATCATTTCTAACTGGACAACTGTTTGGTGTTAGACAATCAGTTTGTGTTCGCTAGTTATTTTTAATATAATGACAACAGATATTAACCCTGTATTTCAACTGTTATATTTTACCATAAATATTAGAAACAACTTTGGAAAAAGTTGCCAAAAAGAGGGTGAAAAACGTTGATTTGTCAGGCATTGTGGTATAAACCCTGAACCCCAGGACTCAGGAGGCAGAAGCTGGCTATGAGTTCGAGGTCAGTCTAATGTGAATAGTGAGTTTCAGGATAATGACACTCTGACCAAAAACAAAAAACAAAACAAAAACCAGTTGGCACTATCCACGACAACATATCTCTTACTTTTAGGAACGCCTGAGTCTTTGCTATCTACCAAATAAGGATGATTTTATTTCGCAAGTTTTTTTGGGGGGCAATAAAATGTCATAAAAGGTATATAACTTAACAAGTGAGGTATCCAAAGACACATCTAAGGTATATCCAACCTCTTACTTCCTACTGCCATATATCAACTTGCCATGAAAGAGAGGGAACCCTTGAGTCAACTGATATTTCTGCAGTTATAATCCTCATAAAATGAATCTATGTCTAACTTTTCTCAGCAATGTTGAAAGATATGTCTCACAGTACACAAAGTTTATATAAGAACTGATATAGTGCTGTTGTACAAAATGTGACTTGTGATATTAATCAGACAGGCTCTAAATTGGGAGAGCTAGTCTGCTAGATTCTAACCACCATATGAGGGCAAGCACAGTAGAATTGAATTTGGGGTCTCTAGGCTATGATAATACTTTGGATAACATTCTCAGTATTGAGTGACCAGGCAAATGAACAATATAGGGAACAGCACTATCCTGCCCCAACCAGGCTATAGGCAAGTGGTTATGGGCCACAGCTAGCAGTCAGGATAGTTGGTAATACTCAACTTGCATGTATCCATGCAGGAACAGCTTCTCACCATAAGATAGTAGGGCTAATCATAGCTCAACTAACTATAACATGTTTGCTTGTTCATTGCTGGACCTTACTTGTATTAACTGAAACCACTTAACCTTCATGTGTAGAGAGGGCACATCTGACTCTAGAAGACTGTTCTTGACATTCAACACAACCATGCTAAAGAAGCTATTAGTCTAAGTAAACCTTTAGATCTGGCTAAAGGGTTTGCTCTCCTAAGCAAAGTCTTTTATGGTAACAGAGTAGACTGGATCATTGTCTATTTGCCCTTAAGACCTTTCATTGATCCTATTTCTCTGCCCTGGGAGGTGGTCCCATGTAGACCACATCACTGAGGTCCTGTGTTCTCTGGCTTCGAGGTGGCATCTGCCAAAGAGATGTATTGTCAGATTCTGGGAAAGTAATTTAAGTTAGAGATTAGAGTGTTGATTTCCTCTTTTTCCCCTTGCTCTCTCTACTGGGACTTGGTTTGATGGTATTCATAGTGGGTCAGTATTTAGATCCCTCTGCTTACAGCTCTAGTTCTAGTTATCCTTCAGTAATACTGGTTCCTCCCTGCTTCTTTAGACCTAGGCATGGTAAATGAAGCCTCTGCCCT
The DNA here is from genome assembly GCF_021556685.1 of Rattus norvegicus. Classification (NCBI taxonomy): domain Eukaryota; kingdom Metazoa; phylum Chordata; class Mammalia; order Rodentia; family Muridae; genus Rattus; species Rattus norvegicus. The sequence continues at coordinate 11,923,222 of NC_141554.1, read as the reverse complement.
CTTGCTAGTACTGAACTGTTTCATTTGCCTGTTTGATTCCCTTAACCCTGTCTGCACTTCTGTCAATTAGGGACCTAATGCTAAATCATCCCCACAAAAGCTTGAGAACTGGCTAAATGGACCTTTCTCATTACTGACTGATGCTAACTCCTAAATTCCTTGTTGAAACTCCTAGATGACCCATCTGTCCAATCCTATATCATATGTACCCAGATACCTATTCAGTCTCTAGTTAACCAAAGCTCTGACTCCTATCTTTGGCCTTTGTCCTCTATCTATTCACTAAAGTCAATCAGGCTAGAATAGAGAAGTGGTCCAAATTTCTATCCAAAATGTCTCTATGATGGCTAGTGTTAGTCAACAACTTTACGGAAATTAGAGTCACCTAGGCAATGGACCCCTGGGCATGACTATGGTGAAAATTTGATTATGTTAACTAAGGGGAAAAGGGTGCTGCCAGCCTCTGACTGGGTTCTTAGTTCTGTATAAGGAGAGAGAGAGAGAGAGAGAGAGAGAGAGAGAGAGAGAGAGAGAGAGCGCTAGGCAGGTATCTGTGGTCATCATTCTGCTTTTAACTATAGATGTGATATGACTAACTGTTTCAAACACCTTCTGCCTCTATTTCTTTAATCCATAATGACTCCATTGTAATTTGAAAATGCTTTTATCAGAATATTTTGTCACAATAACAGGAGAATGTAAGACATCATATCAGTTAACAATAATACAGACATTTAAGGTCTACTCAGCTTTCTTGCAGGGAAGAAATCATGCTGAGGAAAATATTCAACTCAGGATAGAAACAATCTATATTCTAAATGGTAGCAATACTGATGACCTCCTGAGAGCTACTCACACCATCTCTGGAAGTTAGTGAATGCCAGCTAACTGGCCGTGTCCAGTACTACAGGAAGTGAGCAATTTTCTGACCCTGGGAATCCATCCAGATCTTACTCTCACACAGATGCTTAGCCTACCATTCCTTGACATTAACCTCATCATTCCAAACTCAGGGCTAGGACACAGCTCCATTTTATAAACAGTAAGAGGACCTAACATCTAAGCCCTCCCTGCTATTGCAAGTGCTGGTGTATATCAACTAAATCCGCACAACCTTAATGAAAGAAGCACTTTTAACACCTCTTTTTTAAATGGAAAAAGGTTGCGAAACTTGTACACAGTCATTCAGTTGACCATGGAAAAAATGACCTAAAATCAAGCCTATGACACTGTACTTTCTATACTATCTGAAATCCTTTATGCCCAGGGCTCAGAAATGGTGCCAGGCAACAGAGATGGTAGATGATAATGTTGTGGAGGTGTAACTACTGAACATTTTTGGCCTTCCCATATAGGGTGGTGATTCTTCTGTGGGTGATGAAATCATCATAATGACTTATGAACAAAATTCAAACAGGAGAAAACAAAAGATGTGGGAGGGAGAAGAGAAATTCAAAGGGCAGGATAAGAAAGAAGATGTTGTTCCATATGTAGTTAAATTAGTAACTTTCCATGAAACTTTTGTTCCATTATAATGTGGATACTGAGTTGTAGAAAAATGTTCTTCTTACTGTGTATTATATATAGCACAAAGGGTGATTGAATTTTATTTAAGCTCAATAGGTATTAGGAAAATAAAAGTTAAAGTAACAAGGTGCTATATTTTCAGCAAGAATTTTTAGAAATAATTTGAATGCCTATCAACAGGGAAAGACTGGCTAAATTGTTACTTAACTATATTTGTTCAAGAATGACTTAGGTCTATGAATACTGAACTGGAAGAATTCTTCATAATGAAGTAGGAAAAGCAGATAAATAAATACATGTGATATGAACACATTTCTGAATCATCAATACTGAAATGTCTAACACTTAATTGGGTGGTAGACTGGAAGAAGGAAGGGAAAAAAGAGAAACCGAAAGCAAGAAAAAGAACAAGAAAAGTTGTCACTCAACCTCACTGATACCAGCCCACAGCTCACTGCTCCCAAACCCCGTGGGAGAGAGAGCTCTCTGCCTGGACAGGTGGGCACTCCTGAGACTGCAGAGCAGAAGAGACCACCAACACTGCCCACCCCTGCCCACATCCCTGGCCCAAGAGGAAACTGTATACGGCCTCTGGGTTCCCGTAGATATGGGCACAGGAGCAGCAGGTCCCCTATGTCTGAGACACCTCCGGAACCTGAAGGGACCGACTGGGTGAACAGTTCTCTGCACCCAAATCCCGTGGGAAGGAGAGCTAAAACCTTCAGAGAGACAGACACGCCTGGGATGCCAGAAGAGACTACACTCTGCCCACATATCTGACACCAGAAAAAAACACCAAACGCCATCTGGGACCCTGATTCACTGGGGCTCCCTGAAAGCACAGCGCAGGTCCTCCTGGTTGCTGCCCTCATGGAGAGCTCATAAGCAACACCCCACTAGCAAACTTGAGCCTCAGGACCACAGGTAAGACCAAATTTTCTGCTCCAAGCGACCTGCCTGGTGAACTCAGGACACAGGCACACAGGAACAGCTGAAGACCTGTAGATAGGAAAAACTACATGCCCAAAAGCAGAACACTCTGTTCCCATAACTGGCTGAAAGAAAACAGGAAAAGAGGTCTACAAGCACTCCTGACACACAGGCTTATAGGACAGTCTAGCCACTGTCAGAAATAGCAGAACAAAGTAACACTAGAGATAATCTGATGGCGAGAGGCAAGCGCAGGAAACCAAGCAACAGAAACCAAGACTACATGGCATCATCGGACTCCAATTCTCCCACCAAAGCAAACACGGAATATCCAAACACACAAGAAAAGCAAGATCTAGATTCAAAATCATATTTGATCATGATGCTGGAGGACTTCAAGAAAGACATGAAGAACTCCCTTAGAGAAATGCAGGAAAACATAAATAAACAAGTAGAAGCCTACAGAGAGGAATCGCAAAAATCCCTGAATGAATTCCAGGAAAATACAATCAAACAGTTGAAGGAATTCAAAATGGAAATAGAAGCAATCAAGAAAGAACACATGGAAACAACCTTGGATATAGAAAACCGAAGGAAGAGACAAGGAGCCGTAGATACAAGCATCACCAACAGAATACAAGAGATAGAAGAGAGAATCACAGGAGCAGAAGATTCCACAGAAATCAACGAGTCAACTGTCAAAGATAATGTAAAGCGCAAAAAGCTACTGGTCCAAAACATACAGGAAATCCAGGACACAATGAGAAGATCATACCTAAGGGTAATAGGTATAGAAGAGAGCGAAGACTCCCAGTTCAAAGGACCAGTAAATATCTTCAACAAAATCATAGAAGAAAACTTACCTAACCTAAAGAAAGAGATGCCCACAAGCATACAAGAAGCCTACAGAACTCCAAAAAGATTGGACCAGAAAAGAAACTCCTCCCGTCACATAATAGTCAAAACACCAAATGCACAAAATAAAGAAAGAATATTAAAAGCAGTAAGGGAAAAAGGTCAAGTAACATATAAAGGGAGACCTATCAGAATCACACCAGACTTCTCGTCAGAGACTATGAAAGCCAAAAGGCCCTGGACTGATATCATACTGACCCTAAGAGAACACAAATGCCAGCCCAGGTTACTGTATCCTGCAAAACTCTCAATTAACATAGATGGAGAAACCAAGATATTCCATGACAAAACCAAATTTACACAATATCTTTCTACAAATGAAGCTCGAAAAAAGATAATAAATGGTAAAGCCCAAGATAAGGAGGCAAGCTACACCCTAGAAAAAGCAAGAAACTAATCGTCTTGCGACAAAACGAAGAGAAGACAAGCACAAAATATAATTTCATATCCAAATACAAATGCAACAGGAAGCAACAATCACTACTCCTTAATATCTCTCAACTTCAATGGTCTCAACTCTCCAATGAAAAGACATAGGATATCAAACTGGATACACAATGAGGACCCTGCATTCTGCTGCCTACAGGAAACACACCTCAGAGACAAAGAAAGACACTGCCTCAGAGTGAAAGGCTGGAAAACAACTTTCCAAGCAAATGGTCAGAAGAAGCAAGCTGGAGTAGCCATTCTAATATCAAATAAAATCAATTTTCAACTAAAATTCATCAAAAAAGATAAGGAAGGATACTTCATATTCATCAAAGAAAAAATCTACCAGGATGAACTCTCAATCCTAAATATCTATGCCCCAAATAAAAGGGCACCTACATACGTAAAAGAAACCTTACTAAAGCTCAAAACACACTTTGAACCTCACACAATAATAGTAGGAGATTTCAACACCCCACTCTCATCAATGGACAGATCATGGAAACAGAAATTAAACAGAGACGTAGACAGACTAAGAAAAGTCATGAATCAAATGGACTTAACAGATATTTATAGAACATTCTATCCTAAAGCAAAAGGATATACCTTCTTCTCAGCTCCCCATGGTACTTTCTCCAAAATTGACCATATAATTGGTCAAAAAATGGGCTTCAACAGATACAGAAAGATAGAAATAATCCCATGTGTCCTATCAGACCACCAAGGCCTAAAGCAGGTCTTCAATAACAATAAGGGAAGAACGCCCACATATATGTAGAAGTTGAATAATGCTCTACTCAATGATAACCTGGTCAAGGAAGAAATAAAGAAAGAAATTAAAGACTTCTTAGAATTTAATGAAAATGAAGGTACAACATACCCAAACTTATGGGACACAATGAAAGCTGTGCTAAGAGGAAAACTCATAGCTCTGAGTGCCTGCAGAAAGAAACAGGAGAGAACATATGTCACCAGCTTGACAGCACACCTAAAAGCTCTAGAACAAAAAGAAGCAAATACACCCAGGAGGAGTAGAAGGCAGGAAATAATCAATCTCAGAACTGAAATCAACCAAGTAGAAACAAAAAGGACCATAGAAAGAATCAACAGAACCAAAAGTTGGTTCTTTGAGAAAATCAACAAGATAGATAAACCCTTAGCCAGACTAATGAGAGGACACAGAGAATGTGTTCAAATTAACAAAATCAGAAATGAAAAGGGAGACATACCTACAGAATCAGAGGAAATTCAAAAAATCATCAGATCTTACTACAAAAGCCTATATTCAACAAAACTTGAAAATCTGCAGGAAATGGACAGTTTCCTAGACAGATACCAGGTACAGAAGTTAAATCAGGAACATATAAACCAGTTAAACAACCCCATAACTCCTAACGAAATAGAAGCAGTCATTAAAGGTCTCCCAATCAAAAAGAGCCCAGGTCCAGACAGGTTTAGTGCAGGATTCTATCAGACCTTCATAGAAGACTTCTTACGAATACTATCCAAACTATTCCACAAAATTGAAACAGATGGAGCTCTATCGAATTCCTTCTATGAAGCCACAATTACTCTTATACCTAAACCACACAAAGACCCAACAAAGAAAGAGAACTTCAGACCAATTGCCCTTATGAATATCGATGCAAAAATACTCAATAAAATTCTGGCAAACCGAATCCAAGAGCACATCAAAACAATCATCCACCATGATTGAGTAGGCTTCATCCCAGGCATGCAGGGATGGTTTAATATATGGAAAACCATCAACGTGATCCATTATATAAACAAACTGAAAGATAACAACCACATGATCATTTCATTAGATGCTGAGAAAACATTTGACAAAATTCAACACCCCTTCATGATAAAAGTCCTGGAAAGAATAGGAATTAAAGGCCCATACCTAAACATAGTAAAAGCCATATATAGCAAACCAGTTGCTAATATTAAACTAAATGGAGAGAAACTTGAAGCAATCTCACTAAAATCAGGGACTAGATAAGGCTGCCTACTCTCTCCCTACTTATTCAATATAGTTCTTGAAGTTCTAGCCAGAGCAATCAGACAACAAAAGGAGATCAAGGGGATACAGATTGGAAAAGAAGAAGTCAAAATATCACTATTTGCAGATGATATGATAGTATATTTAAGTGATCCCAAAAGTTCCACCAGAGAACTACTAAAGCTGATAAACAACTTCAGCAAAGTGGCTGGGTATAAAATTAACTCAAATAAATCAGTATCCTTCCTCTACACAAAAGAGAAACAAGCCGAGAAAGAAATTAGGGAAACGACACCCTTCATAATACTCCCAAATACTATAAAGTACCTCGGTGTGACTTTAACCCAGCAAATAAAAGATCTGTACAATAAGAACTTCAAGCCTCTGAAGAAAGAAATTAAAGAAGACCTCAGAAGATGGAAAGATCTCGATGCTCATGGATTGGCAGGATTAATATAGTAAAAATGGCCATTTTACCAAAAGCGATCTACAGATTCAATGCAATCCCCATCAAAATACCAATCCAATTCTTCAAAGAGTTAGACAGAACAATTTGCAAATACATCTGGAATAACAGAAAACCCAGGATAGCTAAAACTATCCTCAACAATAAAAGGACTTCAGGGGGAATCACTATCCCTGAACTCAAGCAGTATTACAGAGCAATAGTGATAAAAACTGCATGGTATTGGTACAGAGACAGACAGATAGACCAATGGAATAGAATTGAAGACCCAGAAATGAACCCACACACCTATGGTCACTTGATTTTTGACAAAGGAGCCAAAACCATCCAATGGAAAAAAGATAGCATTTTCAGCAAATTGTGCTGGTTCAACTGGAGGTCCACATGTAGAAGAATGCAGATCGATCCATGCTTATCACCCTGTAAAAAGCTTAAGTCCAAGTGGATCAAGGAGCTCCACATCAAACCAGATACACTCAAACTAATAGAAGAAAAAGTGGGGAAGAATCTCGAACACATGGGCACTGGAAAAAATTTCTTGAACAAAACACCAATGGCTTATGCTCAAAGATCAAGAATCCACAAATGGGATCTCATAAAACTGCAAAGCTTCTGTAAGGCAAAGGACACTGTGGTTAGGACAAAACGGCAACCAACAGATTGGGAAATGATCTTTACCAATCCTACAACAGATAGAGGGCTTATATCCAAAATATACAGAGAACTCAAGAAGTTAGACCGCAGGGAGACAAATAACCCTATTAAAAATGGGGTTCAGAGCTAAACAAAGAATTCACAGCTGAGGAATGCGGAATTGCTGAAAACACCTAAAGAATGTTCAACATCTTTAGTCATAAGGGAAATGCAAATCAAAACAACCCTGAGATTTCACCTCACACCAGTGAGAATGGCTAAGATAAAAAACTCAGGTGACAGCAAATGCTGGCGAGGATGTGGAGAAAGACGAACACTCTTCCATTGTTGGTGGGATTGCAGACTGGTACAACCATTCTGGAAATCAGTCTGGACGTTCCTCAGAAAATTGGACATTGAAATACCTGAGGACCCAGCTATACCTCTCTTGGGCACATACCCAAATGATGCCCCAACATATAAAAAAGACAAGTGCTCCACTATGTTCATAGCAGCCTTATTTATAATAGCCAGAAGCTGGAAAGAACCCAGATGCCCTTCAACAGAGAAATGGATACAGAAAATGTGGTACATCTACACAATGGAATATTACTCAGCTATCAAAAACAACGACTTTATGAAATCCGTAGGCAAATGGTTGGAACTGGAAAATATCATCCTGAGTGAGCTAACCCAATCACAGAAAAACACACATGGTATGCACTCATTGATAAGTGGCTATTAGCCCAAATGGTCGAATTACCCTAGATGCACAGAACACATGAAACTCAAGACGGATGATCAAAATGTGAATGCTTTACTCCTTCTTTAAAAGGGGAACAAGAATACCCTTGGCAGGGAATAGAGAGGCAAAGATTAAAACAGAGACTGAAGGAACACCCATTCAGAGCCTGCCCCACATGTGGCCCATACATATACAGCCACCCAATTAGACAAGATGGATAAAGCAAAGAAGTGCAGGCTGACAGGAGCCGGATGTAGATCGCTCCTGAGAGACACAGCCAGAATACAGCAAATACAGAGGCGAATGCCAGCAGCAAACCACTGAACTGAGAATAGGACCCCCGTTGAAGGGATCAGAGATAGAACTGGAAGAGCTTGAAGGGGCTCGAGACCCCTTATGAACAACAATGCCAAGCAACCAGAGCTTCCAGGGACTAAGCCACTACCTAAAGACTATACATGGACTGACCCTGGACTCTGACCTCATAGGTAGCAATGAATATCCTAGTAAGAGCACCAGTGGAAGGAGAAGCCCTGGGTCCTGCTAAGACTGAACCCCCAGTGAAGTAGACTGTTGAGGGGAGGGCAGCAATGGGGGGGAGGGTTGGGGAGGGGAACACCCATATAGAAGGGGAAGGGGAGCAATTAGGGGGATGTTGTCCCGGAAACCGGGAAAGGGAATAACATTCGAAATGTAAATAAGAAATACTCAAGTTAATTAAAAAAAAAGAAAGAAAGAAAAAAGAAAAGGAGAGGGCAAAGTGAAAAAAAAAAAGCAAAGTTTTCACTCAGTAAAAACAAGGTCATGCATCATTCAGAGTTCCTTAGGGAAAATAGTATTTCTAGAACCAGAGTAAGTGGCAAATAATTTAGTAGAGTAAGTACCTCATCCTTCAGCATCAAAGTAGATAAGTCACAGGATAACTCACACATAATACAGAAATCCATGCATGCTCAAGCCCTTACATAGAATGACATTGTACTTGTGTAGAACCTATACACATCCTTCCACATACTTTTAATATTAAAAATTTTACTTTGTTATATTATGAGTGCTTTGCCTGCATGAATGCATATATATGTACCACATACAGACTTGGGTCTTCTGCCAGAGCAACAAGTGCTCATAATTGTTGAGCCATCTCTCCAGCCCCCTCCCATACACTTGAAATCATCTCTAGGTACCTTGTGCCTAACCAAATGTATATATTATGAAAATACAATTGTATTAAATTTAAGAAATAATACAAGAAAATGTATCAGCAAATGTCCATGGTAGACACATTTTTTTATATTATTTTTCAGGTGTGATTGGTTGAGGCCACAGAGATAGAATGTGCAGGAATAGGGGACGGACAGTACTTAAAATGTTGTAGGATGGATTGGGGGATGAGGGGACAAAACAGGAAATCTTCCAGTTCCCAGGGTCTACTAATAACAAAGAGTCAGTGCAAGCTCCTGGGTCTGAAGAAGCATGTAAAGACAGTTACTAGAACCTAGATCACCAGTTATATGAACTTCTGAGCAGATACTATGCACTTAGAGGATGTGACTGGAAAGGGAGGGAGATGGTTTCTCCCATCTCTCTCCCTTCTCTTTCCTGCCAGCACAAACCTCTGACTAGGCAGCTGAAGATGCTTAAGGGCTAGGGGGCCAATTGATACAAGCTACAAAGGTCAGGCCCAGGGATGACCAAGCAGGCTTAGAACAATGGAAGCTGTCTTAATGAGACAAGTGCATGATAGTTAACACAGAATAGAAGGATATTTTATGGAAAGGCAGAATAATGACCATACCCCTTTACCAGGGCAAATGTCAGTAGTGATTTCCTTCTCTCGTGGTATCTTATGCTTTGGTTAACTGACGACAATATTTCCAACAATAAGTATATCAAAAAGACAGAGTTTCTTTCTTTGGCAATGGGATGGAGAATAGATAGTACTAGGGAACAAACTGAGGCCCTTGTGATTTTGAAACACACATGTTGCCATTGAGCTATACCCTCAGCCAATATTTTTCATGTTTACTCTTTGCAGTAGAACAGATATGACTTAAAATTATGGGTATACCACATACTTGCTGTTTTCTAACTTTCTCACCTCCACAATAGGAATGAAAGTATTTACCACCTCAAGTTTCTAGAAGGGAGAGATGAGCTAAGAGCTCTTAAGCCACAGATACACTAAGGGTTATTGACATGGACATTTGAGATTTGCAGGTAGAGGTGATAATTATATCATCTTGGTACAATGTTCATATCTATTTATAAGTGTAACCTATCCTTCCATATAATTGGATGTAACTGGGGCTAAAAGCTATTCAACTGCAAGAGAAAAGTTCTGTTCTTCTATATATATGTTTGTTCAGCATAGAAAGTGAATTAGCCTTCAACAGAAATACCCAGAAAATGTTCTTTCCAAGAGCAATGAGGTTGCTACTACATCCCATTGGAACATACTTCAAAGACACAGGATCTTAAAAATATAAGGGAAGTAGCAATAGCTTATTTCTATAATAAGTATTAAATTTACCTCTTTAAGGTATGGCGGGGCTTGCAGATCAGGTGTCGGATTCATTCTCCAGTTCAGGAGGGAGAAAAATATCTCATAATTTATTTGTTGGTCTTTGTCTTCAAACCTGAAAGCATATAATTTGATTCAGTCTACAGAATATATTACCATGCATGCTTCAATAGCTGATGTTATCATCATTTCTTATTAGTGGATTATCTATTTCTAATCCACCCAGAATCTATATTTTTTTGAAAACAGGGATCTCACCTATCTAATTTCCCAGTTGTAGTAGTTGGTAGAAGTTCAATAAACAATCAGTGAGGTTGCCACATTTTGATAGGTAAGACCACCACTACATTTTGTTAAGAATATTTGAAGGGCTTTTTATTTTAGTGGTTGATTCATGTCAATAAAATGAAGCTCTCTTGTAGTTCTTAAATTACATACCTTTTAAATGTTTTTAAGACTAATTTTGACTACTACTAGGTTTTTACAAAAGGAAAATTATCTCTATCTCTTACTATGTAGCCATTAAATGGGGTTATGTAGATCCATGTTAGAAACAACAGAAATATGTTCTTGACATAAACTGTAAAGAAGGTTATAACATAGTATGTACAGTTTTGTTTTATTTTAGTTAATTTTAATTATATGTGTATGTGTGTTGTGTGAGTCTATGGGTATGTACGTGCGAGTGCAGTGTCAATGAAGCCCAGAAGAGAGCATTATATGCCCTAGAGCAGAAGTTGCCAGCAGTTGTAATCTGCCTGATGTGGGAGCTAGGAAGCAAATGCTGTTGCAAGAGTACTACATACACACTTTTAATCACTTAGCCATCTCTCTAGAACCCTACGCACAGTTCTTATTCTACTTTAGGTTTATATTTACATAGAAGCAATAGAGACAATGGTAACAATATACTTATATAGTAAGAAAACCATCTCTAGAAAGTCAAATGATGATTTTTGCCTTATTATGACTAATCCGTATCATCTGAATTGATTTCAATTTATAATTAGAAAAAAAGCCAGTTTTTCACTTGGAACAAAGGAAAACAAATTATTACCATGCATCATAAGTTAGGTCAACTCCTGAGAGACACAGCCAGAATACAGCAAATACAGAGGTGAATGCCAGCAGCAAACCACTGAACTGAGAACAGGACCCCCGTTGAAGGAATCAGAGAAAGAACTGGAAGAGCTTGAAGGGGCTCGAGACCCCATATGAACAACAATGCCAACCAACCAGAGCTTCCAGGGACTAAGACACTACCTAAAGACTATACATGGACTGACCCTGGACTCTGACCTCATAGGTAGCAATGAATATTCTAGTAAGATCACCAGTGGAAGGGGAAGCCCTGGGTCCTGCTAAGACTGAATGTGCTTGTTGGGGGGAGGGCGGCAATGGGGGGAGGATGGGAGGGGAACACCCATAAAGAAGGGGAGGGGGAGGGATTAGGGGGATGTTGGCCCGTAAACCGGGAAAGGGAATAACACTCGAAATGTAAATAAATACTCAAGTTAAAAAATAAAATTAAATTAAATTAAATTAAAAGAAAGAAAAAAAGTTACGTCAAAACTAATGAATCTTAAATTATTGATACTGATTTAAATTAATCTTCAACTTTACATAACAGAATTTTGATCACTAAGATAATAATTTCAACATAATTGTTATAATGACTGAAATAGTGCCTAACTACATTTTAATGTACCTCAAGCTATTTTTCCTATTTGGCAACATCCTGCCAAATTTTAAGGTGAATTATTTATTAATCTCATTATGCCAATATTTAAGGAAATGATAAAGTTATGAAAAAGATATTATTCCAAGCACACTGCTCCAGGATTCTACTCTTAAAAGTAACATGTGCATAAGTAATCAAAAGATGTTTTTCTTCTTTTTCAAAGTGTTAAGAAAACAATAGCTCGTATTTACAAATTCATAAAAAAAATCACAGCACCCAAAATGTTATAAGCTGAAGTAATATAGATTCATCCATCTAAACAGAGTAGAATAAACAGAGAGTAGAACACAGGAAAGGGAATTCTGTAATTCTTTGTGTACATTTTCTTTGGCCAAGATTTCTGGGATACAACTCCAACATGCTGCCCCCTACCACTGTTTATCCTTTGAGTTTTGGCTCACTCATCATTTCACCTCTTTTAAAAGACATCTCTGTTTATGAGCATATTTATAGTCAAAATGTGGGACCATTATGTCTTTTATTTGTGTATGTTTCTGGGGAACTACTAAAACTCAACTAAAGATGTTTGGTGAGAACCATTCCATTACAGAGAGTCTTGAAGAAAATATTTCTTAATAGACTGAGTGGGACCTGAGATCAGAGAAGAAGGCCATACAGAATCTTTTGACATTTCTTCTAAGAAAAATCTAGGAGCTACTGGACTATTTTCTTATAAGATCTATAACATTTTGGATGATCAGATCCCTTCAAAATACCTACACTGATACTTAGGCATCAATGTGTTAATAACAGGAGGTGAAATGTAAGGCAAAGCCTTCCTGAAACCAGGTCACAAGAGTATGTCAGAGTAGCACATGTTTGAAACTTCAGCACCCGGAGGGTGGATAAAGATAATAGAGAGAGTTGTGAGTTTGAGGCAAGCTTTGATTCCATAGTTACACCCTGTCACAAACTACCAGAAATAAATGAGAATACAGAATAGTAGCAAAGAGAATGTCTTGCTCTTTCTGCCATGTGTGGACACAGCATGAATGAGCCCATTAAGAAGCAGGTGAGGACTCTCAACCAGAGACTCAATAGGTTGGCACTTTATTTTTTAGTATCTTCCCTGCCAGAATTCTAAAAAGCAGTTTTAATCTATGGCATATTCTTGTAGCAGCCTAACAAGACTAAAATAGAGCCTAATATAGTTTTAAAGCTTATTCGAACAATCTAAGTCCTATGAGTAGCATACTGGGGTAACCACAAAAGTGGCAGGGGGTAGTTAGAAATCTCTCTCACGTAGTCCACATAGAAAAGATGGTGGTTTAGACAAAAGTGCTAGCAGTGAAGAATTGTCCATTCTGGATGCCACTTTGAATGTAAGCTTCCTAAAAGACATGCACATGTGCATGAGTATGAGTACACATGTGTGCACACACACTCAGAAGCACACATGTACATGTATACACATGCATGTACACACCCACACACAATAGTGGTAAGGGACATATGTTTGAAAATGACTTGAAGGCTTCTGATTGAGCAACTAGCCAGACAGGGCTTCAAGAGTGACACAAGACCCAACGTTTAATGTCTATTTATGTCTACCTGTGTATGTGCGTAACATGTGTACTGATGGAGGCCAAAAGAAGGCATCAGATGCTCTGGAACTAGAGTTATAAGGACGTGTGAGCTCCCCAACACAAGTGTTGGAAAACAAACTTAGGTCCTCTGGAATTGCTGCAAGTACTCTTACATATTAAGCCTTTTCTTGGACTAGTAGATACATTATTTTTAGTGAGAAATAAAAACTAGCGGCAATGAGCCTAAAGTTCAAGGCCTTTGAAGATTATAGATATTGTAGTCACTTGTAATATAAATGATATTTTTAAAGTGCGTGCTATTTTAAAAGACTGGGAAACTAAATGCAATCACCAATGAAATGAGTGTTCCTATTTGTTCTTATGGAAGATAATGTAATTGTCAGGAAATTCCCACACCATGAATTCCAGAGGGCACTCATTCAATCCTAGAATTGCAAACGGTTATATTTCATCTATTTGGTAACCAGGCAGTAAAGTTCCTGACTAGATCTTGAGTCACATCCAACTTCACTCCTCACACACACACAATCTACTGAGCATTCTTTTGTGTTAAAACTACCCAGCATATTACAAATCTAACTAACTTCCCCATCTCTTTCACTAACCTCTAATCTCAAACCACTTTCACCACTCATCAGGATTAGAGCACAGTTTCCCACCTTGACCTTATTCCTTCTATCAACTCTTATGCTGGGTGCAGCAGCCCACTATCCCTCAGAGAACTCATTCTAAAATATAGAGCCATTCACTTAACTCCTTGCTTGAAATCCTCCCATAGCTTCCCATTGTAGTTAGAATACAACCTAAGATCCTTAGCAAGGTATATAAGAGCTGACTTAATTTGGTCCCTGCTCACATCTCTGATCACAAACATGACCTGAAGATTCTCTCCTTGTCTGGGCTTTCAGGTCTGCTGACCTTCAGTAACTTCTGCTTCTTTTTGTTCATGTAAATGCAGTTCAAATAACTGCTTCCCTTAGGAAGGTCTTTTCCCGAAATGCATCTTAGCTGAAGCCCTTTGCCTGGATTTGATTTGCACTGGAACTCAGAAAAAAATTCTAAAATTTACTATAGGAAGACTTACTAGATTTTGTTGTAACTAACTTTGAGATCTGCTCATGTTTCCTAGTTATCTCCTAACTGCACCTCACTTTCTTGCCTACCTCATGATATGTAAGATTCAATATATCTAATTATTTATCTACTTAGAAGGATATTTGTGAGACATACTTCTGAATCAAATGATAAGAAGGAACAAAACTGTTGATACAGGTGTAGACATCTTAGATATGTGTAAAAATTGTCATGAAATGAAAAGCTTTATTTTTCATTTTAAGCCAAAGCCAGGCTTAAACCCAATTAGTTTATGTGCTAAGATCCTACAAGGTTTACTTTCTAGTTCTTCTTAGAAGATCTCTGTGTATGTGTAAATATCCTCAAAGGGTTCAAGGGGCAAAGAACAAATAATCTTTCAATTTAAAGAGATAAGACTGGCTGAAACTTCTGGCAAGAATACTTTGTTCCTGGGAAGTTGTCAGTTAATCAGAATGGATCAACATAAACTTTTCTCTGTCTTTTATTACAAGTCTTACCTTTTACATACAAAAAAATAAAAAACAGAAATATAAAAATAATATATACAATGGCAAAGACAGCTTGGCAGCAGGGAGGACAACAATGGGAAAGGGATTTCAAATGTGCTGCAAGATGAAAAGCAGATTCAGAATTAACATCAGACTTGGCAGAAGAGAAGAATAGAAACTGAAGCACTATATGACCAAGGAGAGGAGCTCAGATACTCAGCAACTCATAGAAATCCCAAGAGATAGAGGGAATAAACTATGCATCAACCAAGCAGAAATAAAACCTGGCACAGAAGCCAAGGATTGGTTGAAGACACAAGTGATTAAACCTGTAGGTATCTTTCCCTGTGTAGTAGTGGGGAAAGGTTTTAGCTTCAGAGAAATTAAAAAGGCTAAAGAAATTCCAGTCCTATAGAGGTAGAACATATGTAGTCAGAGGAGAACATTATATCCTGAATTTAAGAATGATCACTTCTCCATGCAGGGGTAAACATAGGACCCTACACATTCGTAGCAAACGTGAACTTTAGTCTTCGTGTTAGCCTCCTAACAAGTGAAGTAGAGGCTATCTTAAGAGGCTGTCTTGATCCATGTTTATTGCCATTGGATCCCCTTCCCACTACTTGGACTGGATGGTTGGGCCTCAGTGGGGGAGGATGTCGCTAGTCCTGCTAGGACTAGATGTCCCAGTATAGGGCAGTACACAAGGAGGGGGGTTGAGAGTTCTTCCACTCAAAGAAGGGAAGGAAGTAATGGGGAGAAGGATTTGTAAGGGTTGGAGTGGAAGGGAGTTGTGATTCGAAGGTAAAGTGAATGAAAGAATAAATTATTAGAAAAATGTAAGAACAATATTAAAAATGTAACTTAAATGAAACAACAAAAAAGAATGATCTGCTCCATTTTTCCCACTTCTAAAATAGCAATAACCATTTTTAGACTCTCCTTCCCCATTTAATCCATCCGCCCTTGTACTACAACTGAAAACACACACACACGTACACAAGATTTTTCTCACAATACTCTGAATTGTTCTGGAGAAATCTCCAGATTCCATTTTCTGGATACTCCCTGATAAAGATGGAGTGATGGGATCTAATTTGTGCAGTGAAGCTCACTGTCAACAAGATATTTTCTGTCCCCACTAAACATCCAACTTTAAGGACAGAAATCAAATGGACAACAAGAAAAAAGAAAGGGACCAGAGAAATAAAATTAAAATGGATCAGAGGCAGATAGCAAGATGTAAAATGAGGAAACATATTGCATTCCTGAAAAGAAAACAGAAGAATACAAGAAAGGAACATGTGACCTAAACACATGTTCTTGGCATACTACACATACACATACTAAGTTCTACCGTAAACTTCCAGAACACTAGGAATAAAGAAAATATCTTCATAGCATACAGAAATAATAATAATAGAATCACAATTATGCTAACTTCTCAGTCATTATCAAAGTAGGTTAGTAGGTACTGACAAATTTGATAAACCAAAATACAGTGGTTTGTGCGTGCTACTCTTGTAATTGCAGAAGTAGTTAGAAGGGTTAACAAGGCTGCTAATACAGCCAAAGTATGGTTGTTTTTAAACAAAATGCTCCACTGATTTTATGTTACACTGACTCTAAGCATTTATCAATTTTGTATAAATAAAAATTTAAAGGGCACTAAAAACAGATGAAGTGATCCTAAAGCATGCTTCTCCCAGTAGTAAACGTAGGAGTAACACTCTTGGAAAGTCAGAGACACTCCTAGTTGGGATTCTGTTCCCTTGGAATTAGTCTATGTTCTTTCCTGATCCTAAATTCTGTGCATAGCTTCTTTCTTGGACCACTGATGTGAGATTTTTTTTTCATGCTATTGTTTGTTATTATAGTATATATTTCTATTCAATATTTATCATGTTTTCAATAAGAATGTAAGGGAAAATCTAAAGATGAGGCCCTTTCGGTATTAAAACCAGGACAGGTTTGAGAAGGAGAAAGGAAAACAGTTCAGAGATAGAGAAAGGTTTGAATATCAGGGGAGTGAGGCCAAGCAGGTCACTCCGAAACAAAAAGCTGCCCCTGAAGGTTATTGATTCTGGCACTCATCATGGAGACCTCTTTGTCTGATGACTAATGGAACCACTTGCCAAGTCTCAAACATCCTTTCAAAAGATTTTGGAAAAGCTTATGAACTTTATAGAAAATAGATTACATTTTACAATTGCACCAGGCTTTTGATCCAAAACATGGTCCAGATTCTCCACCTGAGTTTTCTATTTCACTCCTCACCAAAGGACATTTGGTTTTGATAAAACTGTGATCTATAGTCAAAGGATGGAGACTTGCCACTCAGGAAGAAATTCATTTGAAAGGGCTTTGAAGCCAATTCCAAAGAAGAACTTTCTATGGCAACATTGTTGAAATCTGTGCATAGCCTTCCAGGGTGACTGCCCTAAAGGGCAAGGTTAATTCTGGCTTTTAAGTGTTTCTATGCTTGTTAAAAAGTCAGCCTCCTCACATTCAAGTGCCAGCTCACACTGCTAAAGTGTTTTCCTAAGGCCTCCATAAATTCTTCTTTCCCTTTGATGCTCTAGCAATCCACCATTTCCTTCCCTACACAAACTAGGAGACATGTTTGTGGAGGAAGGGGGAGGGAAGGCAATCTCTCTAGTTCCTCTCTACATAATAACAGCCCCCAAACATGCCTCCTGAGGCCTTGCTAGGTGGGCGTTCTTAGAAGCCAGTCTAATGGGATGCTTGACTGATGTTCATGCTTCCCTTCCCAAGAGGGATGAATAGTTCGAAAACTGCAGAGGCCAGCCACCCTCTTGCCACGGGGAATAATGCTGTGCTGCTTTATTTTCACCCTCCACAGACGTGGAAGATTAGTGGGCACTATATTTCGCCAAAGACGAACCTGCCTCTTCTTCTGCTACACTGGCTACTTAGGAAATACTCACTCCTTAGGAAATGGTCCAGAAGAGAATGAAAGGCAGTGAAGCCCTACTTGGACTCATAATCACACTTAGTTTGTGTCCATTATCACAGAATCCACAAAGTGTGCTCTGAAACATCCGGTCTGTGATGCCCGATGCACAAGGAAGGAGAAGCTCTGGGCCACTGTGGTGGGTGCAGTTGACAAGATGGCATCACTCAGGTTGACAGTAAGTAAATGGCTATTTCTAAGTTGCTCCATCTCTAAATAGAAATTTAGAAGTTCCTGGTGGAGTGGGTAATGACTGCTAAATATGGACTATACAGTGTGGGATTCTTTTAGATTTTTTTTTCAACCTCAAGTCACCCGCATCTGAACCTACAGAAAGGGCCTGGGTGGGTATGTATATTTAACACAGTACGGATAAAAGAAAAGAGTGAAGGGAACCAAGGGAAGGGAGCGGTAGAAGAAACAGTAAAAAACACCATTCCTTTATGAAGCCCTCAAGAGTACACCAAACATCGTGAAACAATAGCCACATGGCTCAGTGCTTGCTTTCAGCCTCACTGCCAGGTATTTCTGGGGAAAACTGCCTGAGACTGAGCACTTCCTCTAAGAGGGGGCAGGGCTAGGCAAAGCATAATGAGATGATTTTAAAGCCCTGTTAACTTTTTCCATTTTAACAGATCTTTCTGGATGAGGCACCAGCTCTCTTGGGAGGGTAGTTCTAAGGCATTCCATGGGACCCAAAGCCAGCCATAAAAGACTAGCTTGTGGCAGAGCTTCTGGGAGAAGACTGCATTTGAATTCCCCATCTAGTCTCAGAAGGTGAAAATTAGAGAGGGCCACCTTTTTTATTCTCTAGTTCTCCAAGGAATACAAGATGGAATGACCTAAGATTTCCCTCCATCTTTTGAGGTTTAAGAAGCAAAATATCTTGCTCAAAAGTACTTAAAGACATTCACATCTAAACATAGATTCATGGAGGTTGAATAAATAAAGACCACATAGCTAGGGAGTAGCTGAGTTGGATTTTAGAGTTGGGTATAGTGGATTCAAGACACATACAGTGTTCCAGCAATGAACAAGTCTCTAAGGATTCAAAGATGACGGGGTCAGAGTCCTATCTCTATAGGAGCTTGAATAGAAGCAAGAGTTTAGTGTCATACTGAGTCACAACTCTGTTTGAAATTCACCTTGGCATTGAATACCCTTTTTTTGTCAATGACTCTCCTCATATCTCAAAGCTTGCACTTATGAAATGTTGAATAATACCCATCACCAATTAAAATACAGCTTTTAATATGCTCTTCAGCAAGTATTCTCAGGTTCATAACACTATGTCAATACAAAGTATCACAACTTTTTGTTATTGATACTAGCCATCACTACATAGAGCTGAAGTTTAATACTATGCATTAGTGAAATGAACTTGGGTAGTGATGAAGATGAATTCATACCAGCTCTTACAACACAAATGGCTGGGGCCTGAGTCAACTGCCAATGAGAAGGCTGTGAAGTCCACAGTGCATTTATGGTTGCACTAATAAGGAAAAGACCTAGCTGATTTCTAAGGACAAAGGGAATGAAACAGAAGAGAAATCTTGCCACCAAGGGAAAATGCCTAGGTAGCTGTCATTAGGTAAAAGAAAGAGCCCTATCCTGTAGCCACTGTGCTTTTCATTTTGTGATCAGAATTCACATATCTCAGCAGCTACCCAGTCTCACCATAAGGCAGGTAATCAGCCCCGACCCTGGGCACAGTGTGCATAAAGCAAAAACAACAAGCTCTGTGCCTGCCTCCCATGGGAGACCGCAGACGTCAAAGGGGGTTCTGGTTTAGCATACCATAAGGAGGGATATGCAGACAAGAAACTCTCATCAAGCCTCTGTAAAGTCTTGTGCAGTCTGTGGGGAACAATAAGAATGCAGAATCTAAATGTAAGCTGCAGGCTGATGGGCCCATTAGGAATTAGGGCAGTCTTTGAAAGGAATCTGTAGAGATGACGCAAAACACCAAGCATGTGACCCAAATCATGGCAGGGCACATTGGATAGAGAGGGGAATGGGAATGAGCCATTTTCTAGTCTGATTAGTCTGAAGTTTCCCCTGAGTATGGAGAAGGGTCACTGCACAATTAGAAGCAAAGTTAGACTGAACATGGGCTGCTCAGAAGCAGAGAAGAATGACCTCTTCAGCTAAGCCAGGCTTTGGGGCAGTCATACAGAGATTGAGACAGATTCCAAAACAAGTTGCAGAATAGCCTTTTTGAATTTATTGTCAAATCATAAAGGCAAAGACAAAATAGTCTGCTGAGAGAATGAGAGGATGATGGGTTATTGGCCTTAGGATTGTGTAAAAACTCTGGGTCCTGCAGGGCCAGGCTCCCACATCCCTGGACTTTCCAGCAGAACTTATCCTCAAGCCCATCAAGAGATAATCTAATAAAGATCTGTAGCTTCCTGACTAGGAGACAGCTTAATGTATGAAAGGCATCCAGACCCAACTTTCACAAAATAGACACAGGCTCCTTCCAGTTCAGTTTTGAGGTTCACCATATGAATTGTGACCTCTGGCTTAGCTTTGCTCCTAGTTTATAACCAAGAGATAGTACCAGGTGCTGTGCCATATATCTCAGTGACTCTTCAGAGCTCAGAGGATGGAAATACTAGGTTGTAAACTGATAATCCATTTTAGGGAAGGGATTTGAGATTCAGACAGGTCAAAGCTGTTGTATAAGATTGCACAACCATAAGTGATTCAAAGAACTTAAGAGACAACATGAAATACCCAAACTGGCATGATTGGGTGGGCAGCTTGTTGCTTGTTCACGGGTGGTAAATCAAAAACTCAAAAATGCTAGAAGTAGGTATCCACATGTGAATGGATCGAGGGTCAAGTCAAGTCACAACTCTTCATTACTATGTAAGGAACAAAAGAAGAAAAACAGAATTTTAAGAATTCTTAGAAAAAAATCACTGCAATCACTAGCTAAGCAGATATAAGAGAGTGCCATGTTTGTGTTGCTATTTCCTACTGAAGAAACAGCAGATGAAACCAAAAACAATGGAAGGTAGAAGATATACATGCAAATGTCAGATTACCCATTTCTCTGGATTATGGGGGAGAAACTGGAGGCCTTGGAAACATGATGACTATGAAGAATTTAGACTCCAAGGTTGTCTACTTTATTTTGGCTACTTTATATCAGGATGACCCTGCTACAAGTAAATAAAAGTTAATAGATCTAAACAAGCAATCAAAAAAGAAATGAGAAGAGAAAGTGGTGATTAATCTCTAGAGAATTCCTCTAGGTCAGTTCACTGAACACATATATCTATCTGAATTGGCTTCCTCTAGATTCCTCTCCCGATACCTTAGATTCCAGTTCCACGGCATAGAAATTAATTTCACCTTCCCTTTGCTTTAACATTTTTATCTCAGATGAAGACTCTCCAGTATACATGTTTGAGAATACACTCCAACAAAAAGTTCTGAACTAAGGACAGAATAACTGATCTTTCTATACACAACAAAGAAATAGCACAGGTATGCAAAATGGACAACACAAAGACATTTTTTCATCTAGGATGTATTTAGCTGCTGTGTGTAAAAACAGACCTAGAACTGCAGAGATTGGTAGAAGATCAATAATGAACCCCTGCACTAGTCAGGAAGGTATGTAGATCAGAACAAGAGTGGTGATAGTAACAATGAAAAAGAGTAAGTCTGTGAAGCCAGAGAAAGAAGGTGGAATTGTCAAGGCATCCTAATATGCTGGTTATTATAGACAATGAGTCAAAACTATCAGAAACAAGGGGTGAGAACTGGAAGGAAGGTTCAATGGTCAGGTTCCATATACTCTTCCAGAATATTGTAACCTTGGGCAAAATACCATTTTTCTTTAAACTTCAACAACTCATGTACAAATAAGAGTGGTAATAGTTCTGTCCACTGTAAGTTGTTTTCAAAAAGGACATGAAGTACTGCATCCTATCTGGCAGAAAGAAAAAAATGTCAAAATGATCAAGATATGTGGGTCAGAGGGTAAGAGAGCTTGGACTAATGGCATAGGAAGCATAAAGGATGTAAATATGACAGTATGGTAACAGTGCCTTTCATGGCACCATCATCTGTTCTATGCCTGGCTCTAGAGAAGGAGGCAAAGAGACAAGCAAGTGTTCATAGCCCTATGTCTTCTTAGTAAATGTCTTTAGACACCAGTCACTACTGCTTTCAAAAGTGTGGCCTAAATTTTATGGCAATATCATAACCAATAAAGGTATATATTTCATTTTGCCACAGAAACCCATGTACACATTAATGTCCAAAAGATGAAATAATAATTTCAAACAGGCATTTTGAGAATTAAACTCATGACTAAGTTTTAATTCATAATACTTATACAGAAGTACATTACCAACAATATGATTAAAACAGTCAAGGGCAAAAATCAAAGATAATTAAATATAGCCCCCAAAATAAAAACATTAAGTTCAGTCTCCTTCAAAAGGGGACCTTCACTTACCTGGACAGTAAGCAATCTAGGAAGTCATCACTCAAAGGTAGCCTGGAAGACTTGCACATCCTTTTGATGTCTGTAGTGGGTAATACACCTTTTCTGTATACAAAGAAAGTAAATGTGCTTTTATGAATTGTATCTCATGTGAGTAAGAGTTATGTGCTACAGGAAGGGACATATGAGGTAGAGCCTAAAATGGAAGTATCAGAACTGGCATTGGAATTGACCGTAAGGAAAATCAGTCATATTGCATTTCGTTAATGGCTTCAACTCCAGGGGTGACCAGATTATTCTCAGAAAAGCCTATTAAAACTGTAGCCATGAGTGTCACCTTGATTTTGATATTTGAAAATATCTCCTAATTAGACAGGCACTTGGAGCCTTCAACACAAGTATATTATGACTTGGGGATATTTTTCTGGACTTTTCCTTGAACTCAAACCTAACTAGGGCATTCACTTTGATTTTCTCAGAATCAAGTTATATTCTCTATGGGAGACTCAAAGGTCACACAGAATAATTTCTCCAGTATTCTCAGTCAACCAGTGTTCTCTCATGAACACGCAAAACTAGAATCCAAAAATAAATAAATAAATAAATAAATAAATAAATAAATAAATAAATAAAATTGATTCTTTTTTCTGCAATATAGATGTTGAGATCTAAAATCCAAACACACATCAAGGTGTATATAAAAAGTAATCTGGAGCTAGAGATATGACTCAGTTGTTTAAAATGCTTGCTGTTCTCTCAGAGGCTCCCAGCACCCATGCTGGTGACTCACAATCATGTGTAACTCCAGCTCCAGGGGATCCGCCACCCTCTTCTGACCTCCACAGACACTACAGTGATATGCACATGCACACAGAGTAACAACATACAAAAGCACATAAATAAAAACAAAAACTTTTTAAACTGAAAAAATTTTTGTATGACCTAGCAAAACTGAACACCTATGGAGCAGTCCATTAGAAATAGATTGCCCAGAGTTTCATTATTTTTTAAAAAGAAATATCTCCCCCAAATCTGTAAGAAAGTTCATCATTAAACCCTATAACATCTTCAATTACTCTATTTTAGTCAAAAGCACCTAGAAAGAAAAGAAAATGAAAGAGGCAATCTATTCATTTTAAAGATAGAAGACCTCTATCCATCCCATCTCCTATGACTTAAGATAGCTTTGCTAAAAATGTTCAGTACAATGAAACATGTCAATTTCCTCTTTGCCTATTTTCATAAAAATACATAAATTTCTTTACTACTTAAGTTCAAAGAAACTTAAGTGATTTATTAGAATCAATAAGACAAATCTTACCTTTCTCTGTCTTCATATACACAGTTATAAATGAACATGTCAAAATTCTCAAACATATTTTTCTTGAACTTTTCATGGGCCTGTGCAATTAAGTATGCTAAGTCTGGATCCATAACTTCAGGCACACGGTAGTGGCGTGCAATGGTTATGAGCTCCTGGTCTATGAGATTCCCCATAGTGATGCTCATCAGGATATCTCTGCAAATAAAGTGGAAGGAACAACATTCACAAAATGACCTAGAAGAATATTTTCTGTCCCTTAATCAGATTCAAATTCTATTTTTATAAAACTTGCATGATGTCTCAGGGGACAATTATTTTTGTTAGTTATTATTTTCCTTCCTTTGTCAGCACTAAGAATTGAATCAGGCCTCTGACATGGGAAACAAGCCTTTTATAACCCTAATCCTCTTATTGTTACCATTATTTGCTTTTTGAGATGGGGGGTCTCAGTCATTTACTTAGGCAAGCCTTGAACTTGAGATCCTCCTACCTCAGCTCCCTATTAGATCAGATTACAGACCTGTGCTACCAGGCCCAGCAATTGTTTTCTTTGACTTGATTCATATACTTAATTTAGGAGCATCAAGAAGACACTGATGTTATCATGGAAAATAATAACCATCATACTATATAAATAAAATATTTAGTTCGCTTTGAGAATAATCTGCAATGAGGAAGTTAGTTGTTTAAATACCTGTCACCAAGTATATAACTTAGTGCAATATCTCGTCATCTTCCTTACAAGAAATAGTAACTGACTTAGGTTTCTGTTTTTCTGGAGCACAGGATTTGTAAGTCAATAAACTAGAAGGATATTTTGAAGAGGGAAAAAGCAGTTGTTCACATTTCTGTTGCCAAAAGTAAAAAATGATACACCCTGGCAATGAGAAAAAAACTTAGAAGAGTCATGTAAGAGTTCAGCTGCCTGACTCTTTACAAGACAAACGGCACTGCTAAAGAAGTGCTAAAGAAGCCAAACAATAACAACATATTACTGATGAGGAGGATGCAAAGCCTAACATATTGTCTGCATTGTTTACAATACATCATCTGTATGAAAGCTATAAATTGTGCAGCCTACACTAGGATGAACTAAATCAAAATCATTAAAATGAAAAATGCCATGGTGGTTACATGAATAAACTTCCACAAGAAAATTGACTTACTGGAAATAATTCAGTTCTTACGGAGTCCCAAATAAACATGGGAAAGTGAAATTTCATTTGTTCTTCTACTATCGTCGGACCTTTCAGATTAATAGTCTTTAGTTCTTTTAGATATTTCTGGTCATTATCATTATCAATTAAGGATCTCAGAAAGCTATGTATGGTGGTATACTTAGACGACTTGGGGAGGCTGAGACAGGAGAATTGCTAAGAGTTCAAGGCCAGCCTGAGCTACATAGAGAGATCCTATATCAAGTACACGTACACATGGGAGAAGAGATTTGGAGAATATGAATGAGAAATGATAAGTGAATGAATGTAAGGTTATCCTAATCATGAATTTCCTGTTCTGGAATCCGTGATCTTGCCACTATCCAAAGAAACTTCATTTTACATACAGCTCAGGCTATTGAGATTTCTCTACTTAGTTTTTATATTTTTTTAATGAAGGCCAAAAATCAACAAAAAAGAGTCCCTCTATCTCAGTAACTCAGGCCAATCAATCAGTACTATTAGCAAAGGATATTCTTTGTGGGAAACCCTATGAAAGGCACATTGTCATCTGAATTTCTCAGACTCTATACTACAGTTAGGTTCTCCAAGCATCAGAAGATTTCTCAAGGCACAAGCTAACAGGACCAAATAAAAGAATAGCAATAACAACTTCTACCATTTGCTGAAGAATAGTGTAATGGTTTGTATATTCTCAGTCCAGGAAATGGCACTATTAGAAGGTGTGGCCCTGTTGGAGTAAGTGTGGCCTTGTTTGAGTAGGTATGTCACTGACGGGGTGGGCTTTAAGACCCTCTCTCATCCTAGCTGTCTGGTAATCAGTATTCTGCTAGCAGCCTTCAGATGAAGATGTTGAACACTCTCAGCTCCTCCTGCACATGCCTGCCTAGACACTACTATGCTCCTGCCTTGATGATAATAGACTAAACCTCTGAACCTGTAAGCCAGCTCCAATAAAATGTTGTCCTTATAAGAGTTGCCTTGGTCATGGTGTCTGTACACAACAGTAAAACTCTAACTATGAAAAACATACCAGGTACTGTGCTACAGATACCTTTGGCAGAGATTATCTCACCTGAACTAAAAGGTTGGTACTATAATTATTCATATTTTATAGATGAGAATATGTTAAAGAATCTGTTCAGTTTTCCAAAAGCTAGAATGAGAACCTCAAAACCTATGTTCCTGTGTATTACTATATGTACTCTTTTGCTAGAACAGAATCTAGACTGATAG
This sequence comes from Rattus norvegicus, assembly GCF_021556685.1. Lineage (NCBI taxonomy): Eukaryota > Metazoa > Chordata > Mammalia > Rodentia > Muridae > Rattus > Rattus norvegicus. Next base: position 11,897,003 of record NC_141554.1, on the reverse strand, counting down.
AAGAGAGGCTTAGGAAAAAACTTCCCTAAAGAACAAGAGATTTGAATTGAGCTTTATGTGCAGAGCTATAAATCAAAGCTAGTACCTTGCACATCCTAGGAACTCAATTAATGATTTCCAGCCTTGAGCTGAGTTTGTATGGACCAATTTCTCTTTGCAGTCCATGCTATGATTTGATTATTTCCCCTCAAATTCATGTACTGAAAACTTAAATCTCCCAATAAATGCTGCTGTTATTTGGAGAAGAAATTATGGTTAGATAATCTCATAAGGATGGGCTACCAAGAAGATGGTAGTGGCTTCACAAAAGGAAGAATAGAACCCTGAGCTAGCATACTTGCTCTGCCTTGCTATGTGATACCATCTGTCATGTGATTGTACAATAAAATAAAGGCCCTTATTACATAGCAGCATCATATTCTTAGACTTCCCAGTTTCAAAAAGTCTCAGTTGAACATGCTTCTTTGTAAACTACTAAGTCTTAGGTAGTTTATTTTAGAAACAGAAAAATGGGGTTAGACATCTCTGTTTTGAGAACTGAACTCAGTCAACACAATTTTAGAAAGTCTCTGTCACTAAGTATTCATGACATAGGGCTAACTGAATAGGAGTGCTGAGAAGGAGAGACCTGGATCATTAAATGCACTAGCAATGAAATAAACACTCATGACAGTGCATAAAAGCAAACAGCACTAATAGTGTGCCTTTTGGTATCAAGGATACCCATAGTGCTCTATGGGTAAGCACAGTGTGATTCCAATAAAACTGCAGATATGGGGCTGGGGATTTAGCTCAGTGGTAGAGCGCTTGCCTAGGAAGCGCAAGGCCCTGGGTTCGGTCCCCAGCTCCGAAAAAATGAACCAAAACAAAAAAACAAAAAAAACAAAAAACAAAAACTGCAGATATATGAGCCTATATAACATGGACAAAACAACAATCATGGAAAACATTGGTATAACACATCAGGGACATTATCTCTCCTTTCTTTTTATCAAATATATTTTTTAACTTTTCTGGGTCTCTGCAATAGGGAAATATTCCTTTTACTCTTGAAAGTAGAACATAGCATGAAGAGGAACAAGTGGTATACCCCCACAACAGAAAGGAAGGAATAGATGAAGGAGGGGTGGAGGAAAGGAAGGGAAAGAGGGAAGAATGGAAGGAAAAATACAAGGAAAGAAGGAAGGAAGGGAGAACAAGAAAAAGACATGCCCAGCAGTAGCTAGAAACTTTCAATACACTTCTAACTACGCTGATTATAGTGCCTCCAGATCATAAAATTTTATTTTCCTTTTCATTGCATAAACTGAAATTATCCTGGCTTCACTGCAACTCAAATTTATATCTGTTGGGTTCCCTGTATACTTGTTTTAAATAGCTCAGTATCTCCCATAATTCCATGGCTTTACGTGAGAGCTACATAACCAAGCTACTCCACAACAGAAACAGGCCCAGTCCAGAACACTGCAGTGTTGCCGTAGAATGAGAGTTGGGACTCCAACCCCAGGCTCTCCACCCAGATATCCAGGTCTCATGACACGGATGTCCGAATGGTGGCTGCTACTATTTTGCCCTGCATTTCCTATGTCCTTTGGGATTCAAAACATCTTGCCAAACTTCAACAAACAAGAAAATTAGGAAATCTTTAAAAAATAGTATATTCTACTTTTTTATTTTGGTACAATATAAACAGCATAAAATGTGCCATTCCTAACATTTAGGATATGAATTAGATAACCCCAAAGAACACCACACCCACTAAACAGCTATTTTTTCCTTCCTCCTACCAGCCTTCTGCCCTAATTGACAGCCCCTAATCAGCTTTCTGTCTTTGCAGAGTTGCCATTGTTTGATATTTCATATAAATGGGACCGTATGCATGCTTTTGTTATTGGGTTCTCTCAAGTAACACAATATTTTCAAGGTGTGTCTACATATTAGCATGTCTAAGTACCTGATTCCTTATTATGTTGGAATAATATCTCATTGTATGAATATACTATATTTTTCTTATTGGCAAATTCAAAAATATCTAAACTGTTACTAGCCGTTGCTAATGTGAACAGTGCTACCGTGAATATTTGTGTACAAGGTTTTGTTTGAATATCTGCTCTTAAACAGTCTTGCTGTGAGATAAGAGTTTTGCTACATAACACAGGCTAGTCTCGAATTCACTTTGTAGTCCAGATTTGTCTCTTAACTCACAATAATCCTCCTGCTCCAGCTTCCCAAGTACTGGAATTACAGATCTATGCTGTCATGCTGAACTTGGCACCTGGTTCCAGCTTGGAAGGAATACATGTACTCAGGAATACAATGTGTGGACTGTACAGTAATCAATGTTTAAGCTTTTAAGGAACTGTCAACCTAGTTTTTTTTTTTTCATGCTCCACTTCGGCTTTGAAAAGCCATAAAAGCTAATGTTTAGCTTCCACCAATGGTAGCCAGTCTTCACCCAGAGACCCTCAAACGAGACCGGATACCGACATTTTGCCTCACCACTTCTTATCCAGTCACTGAGGGGAAATGAAAATATCCTTTAAAAACTACCTAATAGATACTTCTGCAGTAAATAGCCTCTACAGCTAGCTAGTTCTTGCAGAGGAACCAAGTTTATTTCCTAGCACCTACAAACTGCCTGTAACTCCAGCCCCAGGAGCTCTGATGCCCTCTTCTGGCTTCCATGGGCATTGCACTTATGTGCACAAACACACAAGTGCACATAATTACAAATAAAACAAATTCTTTTTTTTAAAACAAATTCTTTTAAAAAAATCTCACCTACTAACTCTATTTATCTTGACGATTAATATCAAGTATCTTAACTATTTCAATATCAAATTACTTTTGTCTTTACCAACACTGTATTGCATTCCCAACACTCACATTTTGTACAGTTTAATACCATGTTAACATGTTAATAACAGTATTATTTAGTTAATATTAGAAAGTATACTGACATGATTCTATTTTTGCAACTAAAAATTCAAGACTGAAAAAAAAGGAGTGCCAAGCTCTTGGAGGGCAGTGAGGTAACTGCAGAATTCTGAAACACAAAATGCTAACCAGCTTGATGAGCTTTAATTCCGTTAGAGTCATCCTGTCAAGCAACAGTGAATCAAAACTTCATTTGAAAGGTTTGGACTTCGGGATATTTTTCTTACATATCGAATCATTAAATTCTAAGCAATGCCTTTCAAATAAACTTTTTAAAAACGAATTTCAGCATAAACAAGTCCTCAAGAGCCTAAGCCTTAGGCTCTAAGGCCTGGAAACCAAAAATCTGGTTGAGTCTAAATTAAAGCAAGCAGCAGTTTTGATGACTATTAGCACCCTTTTTCATTTCTTTCAATTTGATATTCATCAAATAAAATATGTTTTTGCTTCCTCTAATCAGAAGTCACACATGGTTGCTTATATCCTGTATTCCCTCAGGCTTTCCTTCCACCTGAAGGCCAAAGAAATCTCCACTCCATTGTTCTTAACATCCCTGCATGGCAAACCGTTGCACTAAGACATCGTCAGACAGCAGAGGGTTGCAGCGGTAGCTGGCAGAAAATATGTCATGTGAAAGAGGAACGAAAGCATACATTGAAATGGGGCTAATAGAAACACATGACTGGAGATTCCGCTAAGGCCTAATTGTAGTTCAAAGCCATTTACAAAGCTCGTTAGCCTTACTAAAGAGCTAGGCCATTACTGTCTTCACAGTTAGGTTGTACCATCTTCACAGAATACATTTATGAACATATGCTGTTAAGTGGTTCCCTCAAAAACTATGCAACATGGTAACCTTGCCATTGAGTCTAAAGAACTCCAGAGGAGAGGCAAAGGGAAGAGGGTCACTTAGGACTATAAGAAAGTCATCTTTGCTTGACAGGGCAAGGAACCTGTTTGGGGCAGGGAAATGGTGTGATTTAGTGGGAGTGGGGGAGCCCTAGACTGTAAAATTACACAGACTTCCAAAGCTTCCTGGTGGCCTCCAGGGCCAAAGAGCTGATGTGGTCCTTCTTGTATGTCACCTCTCATCCCTATGACCCTTTAATTCTTCCCGTGCCCCAAACTTTTCAAACTGTGCTTCCTGCTCTGCCTCAAAGAAGGTAGGCATGGGCCTCTGCTGTTGCCATTTCTTCTAGGCATGATATTCTTCTCTCAGAAATTTCTAACAGCTGAGACCTTGGGTATCTTCTCGTCTGGTCAGATGTCACCTTGTCTATACGGCTCTCCCTGATCAACCCTGTTAAAAGTTTGATACCTCCTCTAGAACTCTTCCAGCTATTTTCTGCTGCTGCTATCCATCACATTTTAGCCTATGTATCATGTTCTTAATGCCTTTACACACCATCTAGAATGTATGGTTTACAAAGGCCAGGGCTACTTGTCTATTCAGTGTGCTAAATTTGCACCACTTTACATAGTCCCTGGTATATTCTAATCTCTGCACAATAAATTGTTGGTTAAAGACACGAAAGCCTGGGTGAAGTTAGAAAGCTACAGAAAGCAGTTAGCATAGTGACTGGAACGCCAAACGATAATGAAAGCACTGTTTAGTATTCACATCTTATAATGGGGATTGTTTCAAGCTGCATTAAATGGGACAAGTCACTTCTCTTAAGTAAATTTATCTTGGAGGACAGGGAACTATTTTTAATGACTCTGAAATCTCAGAACCTGTCTGGAGAATGGCTAGAGAAAATGGTCTGCTTGTTTTAAATAGTCATATTCAGAGAATAAGTATAAAGGGATAAACTAACAAGCCCCAGGCAAGCCTTCCTTTATCTACTGGCTGGATCATAAAACCACACCAATAAGAAAGTTTTAGAAATCAAATTAGAGGCCCTCTTTCATTTCTTGTTACACATAAGGACAGGTTCTCTTCATTTTGGTCATCTGTATTTGGCAGTGACACCCAACATCTTAGCTGTAAATTCCACCCATTTCTGTCAAGATTGTAACAGTAATAAGCACACTGAACCTTGAAATATATCCTTTTGAAAGGATAGAATCTTATGACAGTATAATTACTGCCAAACACATCTGCTTTGTAATTTTTTGGATATATTTTCTAAAAGAGAGGTGCATCTGTATTGAAAATCATTGACCCTGATTTCTTATTCCAAATAACTGTAAGAAGCTTCTTATTTTCTCTTCATTACCAGTTTCATCTCATTTCATATCAGATGCTATGGCTTTTCCTGTTTTGACATGCAGTGGAATGTTCATGATAATTTTAATTTATTTAGTTTGAAATTCACTATGTCTTGGTGCACTCAACTCAAGGGCTGTTTGAGTGTATCCAAACAAAAAGATCTTTTCATGCAGTTAAGAGCAATTGCTGTACATTATTAACAGCTCATTCTTCACAGAGGCATAATTTTAGACAGCCTTTAAAGCATTCAGGTATAATTCCACCATTTGGGACAATGCATTTAAATGGATTGGCATGACAGTGATTTTCGTTGTTAATGTTTCTTAAATTGTGTGAATAGTTCTTTTTGAAAAAGCAAATGGAAATCTGGGAGATGGTAATTAACTTGCAGTGTGGGTAGAAATAGATAAATAAGCACTTCATTTCCTAGCACAGATCCTCATTTTCTGCTACCTTGTTTCACTGAGACTATCCTGTGCTCAGGGATCATTTGTCTCTAGGTAAACCCTGCTTACTTGGCTTTAGGAAGAGTCTCACTGTGTAGTTCAGCCTGGCCTCTACTTCCCAGTGTTCCTGCTTCTACATCCCAAAGTGCTGAAGTGCCTATGTGGATGATGGCACCACATAAATCCTGTACTACTGACTGGTCATATCTAGATTCAATACAACATGAGAGCCTATGCCCTTTATGTGTTTATAAACAACGCAGCAGTTTAAGTTACTGCTATCAAACAACTGCAAATAATAGAATTGGAGTCATTTTCTAAAGACTTTACTATAAAATGATATATTTGCAATTGTAAAGAATTTGCATAATATATAAATAAGATTTCAAAAGGGAAAACAGTGACTGGGGATATAGCAGTGGAGGAACAAATGTTTAGTGTACTTGATGTCCTCATGGTGGGAAGAAGAGACAGAAGGATGGAGAAAGGGAGATGGAAGGGAGAAAGGGAGATGGAAGGGAAGGAAGAAAAGAAGAAAGCAGGATATATATACACTCCTGGCACCTCAATACAAAGAAAACATGGTATATTACTTTACAATCTATATTATTTACAGGGTTTTTTGCTCATTATTCCCTAAATAGAGGTTGTTATATTTTATAACCTTCATTCTCACAACTACTATAACATTTCAATGGTACCAGTCCTTCCATATCAAAATGTTATATTATTATAATGTTTTAATAATTATAAAATATAATTATTTTATGTTTCATGGCTTTATCTGAAATTTTACAAAAATAAAGTGACAATGAGTACCTGTATACATAAATAGTTGTCTATACTTATAAGTGCTTCATACTTATAAGTGATCATGTTTCAGAAATACAATTTAAAGGGCAGAAAAAGAACATTTTGAAGGATTTTTATCTGATACTAAGTTACATCCACCCTCCTATTAGCTCATAGCAATGGATATTACCCATTTTATAGTAATTTTATTGTTTGGAATTGTAATATAATTTCCTCCTTTTCTTCCCATGCAAATGCATCACTCTCAAATTCATGGTCTCTTTTTCTTTCATTGTTGTTACATAAAGGCTAAGTAGTATATCAGTTGAATATCAGTTGAAAGGTCCTATGCTTCAGCCATAGCAGCCCCCTAAATCCAAACTCAATGTGAAAGATAATAACATTTTAATATGTAATTGATGAATAAGCTTCAATGTATCTTCTTCTATTTGTTAGAAAATTATATTTATTTTGGTGTGATCTGGATACATGTATTCTTTGCTATGGGCTCATTTCATTAACAAACCTTGAACACCAAACTTCTTGGCAGCTGATAGAGAAAAAGAAAGAAATAGAACACACTTAACTCCTGGCTCTCACTACCTACATCCTAGAGTTAGTCACAACCCAGAAACAAAGCCAAGTTAAAGAAACAAAAATAAACTGTCTACAATAAAAGCATGACCAGAAGCTCAGAGAGGGTGTCCAGCATCTGGTCTGGCACAGGTCTACACACAGAGATATTCAGAAAGACATCACAGCAGAAATCTGAGACGAGCAGACCTTGAGGGTGAATGGCAGTTTGCTAACCAGGAAGTGGAAGGGGAGACAGGAATGATGTAGGGAGGAAAAGTACAAAGAACCATATTCCACAAGACTGAAAGAAAACGAGAAGATGACACACTAGAACAGCTGTGTTAAGAAACCTTGAAAGTACTTTTATCAAATGCTTCACTTGCTTGGACTCATTTACTACTCACAGCAACCCTCTCAGTAGACTCTGAATAATCCCCATCTTATCAATGAAATGCTACTAGGAAGCTTCAGTAAGTTGGTCAAAGTCACACACATAGTAGCTGGTAGAGCCAACATTTGAACCAAGCTCATCAAAGTTCTTCAGATGACTAGGTTACAGTGGAAAGAAAGAAAGAGATCAATTTAGAGATCTGACCAGTAAGGTCCAATCAGAAAAGGCATGTATGTGGACCATGCCATGACATCCTAGTTTTCTTCTGCTTATCAAAGAATTATCTTGAAGAGTAATGAACAAGACAATAACAACAGAATGAGACATCAGACCACACACCCAAGAAGCCATAGAAAGGAGGGCCCACCATTGAGTACTACATGGACAGAGGGAAAGAGGGTGAGAGAGAAGAGCTGAGACACATCAACTAGGGCTGTGTGTGTTTTGCTTAGGAAAGTTAGAGGGAGTGGAAGAAAATGAAGAGAAAAAAATACACATGGTAACTCTGAAAGAAGAATTCCTGATATATATGTTGAACATCTATAATTGGAGAAGGTCAAATCTGAAGTTCTCCAAAATTTATTTATTTATTTATTTATTTTATTTTGAGAAATAAGGTTTCTCTTTGTGTGTAGCCCAGGGTATCATGGAAATCGCTCAGGTTTAACCAGGGATGTCTTGAACTCACAGAAATCTACCTGCCTCTGTCTCCAGAGTGCTGGGGTTAAAGGCACCACCAATGCCCAGAAAAATCCAAAACTTTAAAGGCATCCATTCAGTGATCAATATGCTAAGGATTTTGGCACATTTCAGATTTGGGTGTTGGGGATTAAAGATGGTCAACTGGTAAAGTCTATACAAATACTCCCTGATAGAAATAGCTCTAACATCTAAAATGCTTTCTGGTCTCAAATACTTCAGGGCAACAAGGACTCAGGGGATTAAAGAAGAGATGATAGTGACTGAATAAAGGACTATTTCTTGCTGTCACCTTTTGTTGTTCAGTTTTTCATGAATTGGCAAAAGACTATAATACTTAGTGGCTTGCTCAATTCACAGTGACTCTGTGAATTCTGCTGTGTAATAACTTGAAATTGCCTTAAAATATCTCAAATCATTATTTACTTAATTATCAAAGATAAAAGTGAAAAATAATTATATTCCCAGATGTCACAGGAACAGTTCAGTTGTCTCTCTGTCTTGGTAATTTTACAAGTGGCATAAACCATGTCATAAACTTTTAAACTGTTTTAAAGACATCATTCATTGATGTTTTAACTTTCCATTTCCATATACAGGCATACATGTGTCTATAAAACCTATCTGAATGGTCAATGTTATTTTAGTAAAGTAATTTGTTATTTGTAACAATTGTCTGTGAAGTTGTTTTCCATTTTCTTGAAGTTCTGAAATCATTTCTCATGACCCATGCACAAAAACAACAACTTGTCCCCACTTTGTTTACCCTTAGAGCATTGAAGATTTGATCTACCACATCCTTCTGTTACCTGAGGCTGCAGCTTTCTGGTTTCTAGGTTAATGTTTATGATTCTGGGCTGCTGGTTTTATGCCCATCTTTCTTTGATGTTTATAAGTCTTCTATATGTCCTTTGAATCCCCTACCAAGGTATAGCGATCTCTTTTCTTATATTTTGCTTGGACAGCGAATTCTCCTGATGTCCAGACACACCCTCCCTTTCAATTTAAAAGAGGAAGTCCTAGGAACTGGAGATACAATGGCTCTATGATGCAGCATATGCTTATCATGGGCCAAATCCCAGATTCATCCCCAATACTCCCCATAAAACAGTAAGGAAGGAAGGAAGGAAGGAAGGAAGGAAGGAAGGAAGGATGAATAGAAGGAAGGAAGAAGATGAAGGATGATTTGCTATATTTCCATTGGTTGTCTCTGTCTTTACCTCTATATCTGCTTCCTTCATTGTTTCAGTGAGTGAGTGTATTGTATGTTTCTGATGCTAACTCCCTGGTTTACTATCAAATTTTCTTTATTGTCCAATCCCCATTAGCACCTCATGGTTAGTTTTCAATTTAAAACAAAATATGTACTTTGTAGACTTTAAATAGGACTTTTCCTTATTTTTGTCTGTTTGCTTCTTAAAATGGTGTATTCTTGATGAGACCATGACACAAACACACCAAATTTTTATCTAACAAATTATTTTCAGAGTCTGCATGAGAATCTAGGTGTCATTTTGTTGTTTTAGTTGTTGTTGTTGTTGTTGTTGTTGTTGTTGTTGTATGTACAAATTTACAAAGATATACACAGAATAGTTTGGTTGCTCATAGTTCTCAAATCCCATAAACTCTATCATAGATGGTTCCTGTGTGTGAATGTGTATGTTGTCTGCCTGTCTGTGAATATGTATATGCACACTTGGAGTGGTTAAAGAAAGGAAGGATTTGGGGGTTGGGGATTTAGCTCAGTGGTAGAGCACTTGCCTAGCAAGCTCAAGACCCTGGGTTTGGTCCCCAGCTCCGGAAAAAAAAAGGAAGGATTCAATCAATTCTTGTCTAAATAAATGTGCCAAATCAACAGGAAAAGATATCACATATGCTTATAGGAAGGAAGACTCAAAGAGAGAGAGATACTTTTAACTTGGAGATTGTGAAGCTACATTTGGCCTGGAAGTTCCAAAAGGAGAATAAACAGGGTGAGTAGCAGAAAAAAATCTGAAGAGTCTTGCCCAAATACCTTAACTCCTTTGAACTCTACTACAGCTCTTAGCAGTAACACAGTGCTAGGATCCTGTGGCTGATTTAGGATTATGTTCAAGTGATAACTAGTCATGAAAGCAGTTAAGTCTCCTCTGCCACCATACAATTCCAAAAAGTACTGGGAAAATAATCTATATCAAAAGGCTAGAAAGGTGGTTAAGTATACATGTGTTCTTACAGAGGACATGAGTTCAAATTCTAGTAGCTACATTAGGTAGCTCACAACTGCAACTAACTCCAACTCTAAATGGTCTAATACCTTCTTCTGGCCCTTGTGGACACCAATATATATATGTACAAATATATACCCAAGTACACATAACTTTAAAATCTTGAAGGAGTTAGCAACCCTATAAGAACAACAATACCAACCAACCAGAGCTCCCAGGAACTAAACCACCATCCAAAGAGTACACATAGATAGCCCTGTGGCTCCAGCTGCATATATAGCAGAGGATGGTCTTGTTGGGCACCAATAGGGGGAGAAGCCCTTGGTCCTGCCAAGGCTGGACGCCCCAGTGTAGGGGAATGTCAGGGGGAGAGGTGGGAGGGGGTTGGTGGATGGGTGGGGGAACACCCTCATAGAAGAAGGAGTAGGGGGGATGGGATACAGAGCTTATGGGCAGAAAATCGGGAATGGGAATAACATTTGAAATTTAAATAAAGAAAAAAATCCAATAAAATACTCAAAAAATTCTGCATCCTATCTGTAGAAAATTTTCTTCACAGCCAATTTTAGAATTTGATTTCTCTATGAAGACTCTGAGCTTTGGGAAATGGAGCACTGGGCTTCAGACTCAATTATTTGAATCAGAAGTCACAAGTAGAATGGAGGCAAACCACCTACATTTTGACAGGAGCTGGAACTTTTAAACTTTCCAACATTATAAGAAATAACTTTTAGTGCAGATAGCCTAATGAGAACTTATTTTCAATACATTGTGCTTACAGACTATGTAACAAACATGTAACCACAAAAAGTGTCAGCCCGAAGTACAGTAATTCTAAAAGTAAAAGAAGCCGTTCATATGCCACTAGCATCCTCTCTAAAGCATACATGGCTCTCTATCAAATAAAAAACAAATGGTTACTTATTAGTATTTCATACTTTTACTTATAAAAAGGAATAAAGAAAAGTTCTTGTAAGAGGACTCAGCTGGCAGAAGAACTTACTGTGCAAGCCTGACAATCTGGGTTCACTCTTTAGATGGAACAGTAGAAGAAAACTAACTCCTAAAACTTATCCTCTGTACGCTGAATTCAAGCTATGGCACATATGTACACAGACACAGACACAAACACAGACACAGACACAGACAGACAGACAGACAGACACACACACACACACACACACACACACACACACACACACACACACACCTATTTGCTTTTGGACAAGGCCACACCATAAATCCCTGGCTGAGTTGGCACTCTTCCCTGAGTACTGGGATCAAATATTAATTTTTCTAACTAGAAAATAAAAATAAAAAAAAAACAGTTCTGGTTGCTGACCTCACAGAGAGGTGAAACTTGGCTCTGAGAAGCAACTCCAGGCACAGGACCAACTTTCTGCACCAAGTGGCCTGCCTGGTGGACTCAGGACACACAAAGGCAAAATTCCTCCGGGACCGGACACTTCCGGTTTCTCGCTGGGGCCATAACGTAACTGATCCCGGCCCACAGCTCCCTGCTCCAAAACCCCAAGGGAGAGACAGGTGGGCCTGAGACTGCAGGGCAGAAGAGACCACCAGTACTGCCCAACCTTGCCCACATCCCTGGACCAAGAGGAAACTGTATAGGGCCTCTGGGAACAGAAAGATAGGGACACTCAATGCTGTGGTCCAGATAGGGCCCGGATCTGAAGGGACCCGGTCAAACAGCTCCCTGCACCCAAATCCCTTGGGAAAGAGAGCTAGACTTTCAGAGGGGCAGACATGCCCGGGAAGTCAGAGGAGACTACACTCTGCCCACATTTTTGACTCTAGAGGAAAACGCCTAGCACCATATGGGCCCCCTGTGCAGAGGGTCCCAAGCAAAGGCAGGGCAGGCCCTTCTGGTTCTGGCCCTCACAGAGAGCTGAAACTCGGCTCTGAGAAGCGACTTCAGGCACGAGACCAGAGGTAGGACCAACTTTTCAGCTCCAAGTGACCTGCCTGTTGAACTCAGGACACAGACCCACAGGAACAGCTGAAGACCAGTAGACAGAAACGACTACACACCTGAAAACAGAATATTCTGTTCCCATAACTGGCTGAAAGGGAACAGGAAAACAGGTCTACAGCATTCCTGACACACAGGCCTATAGGACGGTCTAACCACTGTCAGAAATAGCAGAACAAGGTAACACCAGGGACAACGTGATGGCAAGAGGCAAGCACAGGAAACGAAGAAACAGAAACCAAGACTACATGGCATCATCGGAACCCAATTCTCCCACCAAAGCAAACACTGAATATCCAAACACAGCAGAAAGGAAAGATCTACATTTTAAATCACATTTGATCATGATGATGGAGGACTACAAGAAAGACATAAAGAACTCTTTTATAGAAATGCAGGAAAACACAAATAAAAAAGTAGAAGCCTATAGAGAGGAAATGCAAAAATCCCTGAAGGAATTCCAGGAAAACACAATCAAACAGGTGAAGTAATTAAAAATGGAAATAGAAGCAATAAAGAAAGCACAAAGGGAGTCCACCCTGGATATAGAAAACCAAAGGAAGAAACAAGGAGCCATAGATACAAGCATCACCAACAGAATACAAGAGATAGAAGAGAGAATCTCAGGAGCAGAAAATTCCATAGAAATCATCGACACAACTTTCAAAGAGAATGGTAAACGGAAAAAAATACTGGCCCAAAACATACAGGAAATCCAGGACACAATGAGAAGATCAAACCTAAGAATGATAGGTATAGAAGAGAGTGAAGACTCCCAACTCAAAGGACCAGTAAATATCTTCAACAAAATCATAGAACAAAACTTCCCTAACCTAAAGAAAGAGATGCCCATAAACATACAAGAAGCCTACAGAACTCCAAATAGATTGGACCAGAAAAGAAAATCCCCCATCACATAATAGTGAAAACACCAAATGCACAAAATAAAGAAAGAATATTAAAAGCAGTAAGGGAAAACGGTCAAGTAGCATATGAGGGCAGACCTATCAGAATTACACCAGACTTCTCACCAAAGAGTATGAAAGCCAGAAGATCCTGGACAGATGTCATACAGACTCTAAGAGAACACAAATGCCAGCCCAGGTTACTGTTTCCAGCAAAACACTTAATTAACATACATGAAGAAACCAAGATATTCCATGACAAAACCAAATTTACACAATATCTTTCTACAAATCCAGCACTACAAAAGATAATAAATGGTAAAGCACAACACAAGGAGGCAAGCTACACCCTAGAAAAAGCAAGAAACTAATTGTTTTGCAACAAAACAAAGAGAAGACAAGCACACAAACATAATCTCACATCCAAACACGAATACAACAGGAATCAATAATCACTATTCCTTAATATCTCTCAACATCAATGGACATAATTTCCCAATAAAAAGACAAAGATTAACAAGCTGGATATGCCATGAGGACCCAACATTTTGCTGCCTACAGGAAACATACCTCAGAGACAAATACAGACACTACCTTAGAGTAAAAGGCTGGAAAACAACTTTCCAAGCAAATGATCTGAAGAAGCAAGCTGGAGTAGCCATACTAATATCAAATAAAATCGATTTTCAACCAAAAGTCATCAAAAAAGGATAAGGAAGGACACTTTATATTCATCAAAGGTAAAATCCACAAAGATGAACTCTCAATCCTAAATATCTATGCTCCAAATACAAGGGCACCTACATACAGAGAAGAAACCTTACTAAAGCTCAAAGCACACATTGCAACTCACACAATAATAATAGGAAATTTCAACACCCCTCTCTCATCAATGGACAGATCATGGAAACAGAAAATAAACAGAGACATAGACAGACTAAGAGAAGTCATGAACCAAATGGACTTAACAGATATTTATAGAACATTCTATCCTAAAACAAAAGGATATACCTTCCTCTCACCACCCCATGGTACCTTCTCCAAAATTGACCATATAATCGGTCATAAAATAGGCCTCAACGGATAAAGAAAGATAGACATAATCCCATGCGCCCTATCAGACCACTACGGGCTAAAGATGGTCTTCAAAGCACACATTGCAACTCACACAATAATAATAGGAGATTTCAACACCCCTCTCTCATCAATGGACAGATCATGGAAACAGAAATTAAACAGAGACATAGACAGACTAAGAAAAGTCATGAACCAAATGGACTTAACAAATATTTATAGAACATTCTATCCTAAAACAAAAGGATATACCTTCCTCTCACCACCCCATGGTACTTTCTCCAAAATTGACCATATAATCGGTCATAAAATAGGCCTCAAGGGATACAGAAAGATAGACATAATCCCATGCGCCCTATCAGACCACCATGGGCTAAAGCTGGTCTTCAATAACAATAAGGGAAGAACGCCCACATATACATAGAAGATTAACAATGCTCTACTCAATGATAACCTGGTCAAGGAAGAAATAAAGAAAGAAATTAAAAACTTCTTAGAATATAATGAAAATGAAGGTACAACATACCCAAAATTATGGGACACACTGAAAGCTAAAGCTGTGCTAAGAGGAAAACTCATAGCTCTGAGTGCCTACAGAAAGAAACAGGAGAGAGCATATATCAGCAGCTTGACAGCACACCTAAAAGCTCTAGAACAAAAAGAAGCAAACACACCCAGGAGGAGTAGAAGGCAGGAAATAATCAAACTCAGAGCTGAAATCAACCAAGTAGAAACAAAAAGGACCATAGAAAGAATCAACAGAACCAAAAGCTGGTTCTTTGAGAAAATCAACAAGATAGATAAACCCTTAGCCAGACTAACCAAAGGACAGAGAGAGTGTGTCCAAATTTACAAAATCAGAAATGAAAAGGGAGACATAACTACAGAATCAGAGGAAATTCAAAAAATCATCAGATACTATTACAAAAGCCTATATCCAACAAAACTTGAAAATCTGGAGGAAATATACAATTTCCTAGACACATACCAGGTACCAAAGTTAATCAGGAACAGATAAACCATGTAAACAACCCCATAACTCCTAAAGAAATAGAAGGAGTCATTAAAAGTCGCCCAACCAACAAGAGCCCTGCTCCAGATGGGTTCAGTGCAGAATTCAGACCTTCAGAGAAGACCTCATACCAATACTATCCAAACTATTCCACAAAATTGAAACAGATGGAGCGCTACTGAATTCCTTCTATGAAGCCACAATTACTCTTATACCTAAACCACACAAAGACCCAACAAAGAAAGAGAACTTCAGACTAATTTCCCTTATGAATATCGATGCAAAGATACTCAGTAAAATTCTTGCAAACCGAATCCAAGAGCACATCAAAATAATCATCCATCATGATGAAGTAGGCTTCACTCCAGGGATGCAGGGATGGTTTAATATATGGAAAAACATCACAGTAATCCACTATATAAACAAACTGAGGGATAAAAACAACATGATCATTTCATTAGATGCTGAGAAAGCATTTGACAGAATTCAACACCCCTTCATGATAAAAGTCCTGGACAGAACAGGAATTTAAGGCTCATACCTAAACATAGTAAAAGCCATAGACAGCAAAGCATTAGCTAATATTAAACTAAATGGAGAGAAACTTGAAGCAATCCCACTAAAATCAGGGATTAAACAAGGCTGCCCACTTATTCAATATAGTTCTAGAAGTCCTAGCCAGAGAAATCCGAAAACAAAAGGAGACTAAAGAGATATAGACGGGAAAGGAAGAAGTCAAAATTTCACTATTTGCAGACGATATGATTGTTTATTTAAGTGATCCAAAAAGGTCCACCAGAGAACTACTAAACCTGATTAACACCTTCAGCAAAGTGGCTGGGTATAAAATTATCTCAAATAAATCAGTAGCCTTCCTCTACACAAAAGAGAAACAAGCGAGAAAGAAATTAGGAAAAAGGCACCCTTCATAATAGTCCCAAATAATATAAAATATCTCGGTGTGATTTTAAACAAGCAAGTGAAAGATCTGTATGATAAGAACTTCAAGTCTCTGAAGAAAGAAATTGAAGACGATCTCAGAAGATGGAAAGATCTCCCATGCTCATGGATTGTCAGGATTAATATAGTAAAAATAGCCACTTTACCAAAAGCAATCTACAGATTCAATGCAATCCCTATCAAAATTCCAGCCCAATTCTTCATAGAGTTGGACAGAACAATTTGCAAATTCATCTGGAATAACAAAAAACCCAGGATAGCTAAAACTATTCTCAAGAATTAAAGGACTTCCGGGGGAATTACTATCCCTGAACTCAAGCAGTATTACAGAGCAATAGTGATAAAAACTGCATGGTATTGGTACAGAGACAGACAAATAGATCAGTGGAATAGAATTGAAGACCCAGAAATGAACCCACACACCTATGGTCACTTGATTTTTGACAAAGGAGCCAAAACCATCCAATGGAGAAAAGATAGCATTTTTCAGCAAATGGTGCTGGTTCAACTGGAGGTAAGCATGTAGAAGAATGCAGATCGATCCATTCTTAACACCCTGTACAAAGCTTAAGTCCAAGTGGATCAAGGACCTCCACATCAAACCAGATACACCCAAACTAATAGAAGAAAAAGTGGGGAAGAATCTCGAACACATGGGCATTGGATAAAATTTCCTGAACAAAACACCCATGCCTTATGCTCTAAGATAAAGAATCGACAAATGGGATCTCATAAAACTGCAATGCTTCTATAAGGCAAAGGACACTGTTGTTAGGACAAAACGACAACCAGCACATTGGGAAAAGATCTTTACTGATCCTACACTGACAGAGGGCTTATATCCAAAATATACAAAGAACTCAAGAAGTTAGACTGCAGGGGGACAAGTAACCCTATTAAAAATGGGGTTCAGAGCTAAACAAAGAATTCACAGCTGAGGAATGCCGAATGGCTGAGAAGCACCTAAAGAAATGTTCAACATCTTTAGTGATAAGGGAAATGCAAATCAGAACAACCCTGAGATTTCACCTCACACCAGTCAGAATGGCTAAAATCAAAAACTCAGGTGACAGCAGATGCTGGCAAGGATGTGGAGAAAGAGGAACACTCCTCCATTGTTGGTGGGATTGCAGACTGGTACAATCATTCTGGAAATCAGTCTGGAGGTTCCTCAGAAAAGTGGACATTGAACTACCTGAGGACCCAGCTATACCTGTCTTGGGCATATACCCAAAAGATGCTCTAACAAATAACAAAGACACATGTTCCACTATGTTTATAGCAGCCTTATTTATAATAGCCAGGAGCTGGAAAGAACCCAGATGCCCTTCAACAGGGGAATGGATACAGAAAGTGTGGTACATCTACACAATGGAATACTACTCAGCTGTCAAAAACAATGACTTTATGAAATTCATAGGCAAATGGGTGGAACTGGAAAATATCATCCTGAGTGAGGTAACCCAATCACAGAAAAACACACATGGCATGCACTCATTGATAAGTGGCTATTAGCCCAAATGATCGAATTACCCTAGATGCACAGAACACATGAAACTCAAGGAGGATGACCAACATGCGAATGCTTCACTCCTTCTTTAAAAGGGGAACAAGAATACCCTTTGGAGAGAATAGGGAGGCAACACCCATACAGAGCCTGCCCCACATGTGGCCCATACATATACAGCCTCCCAATTAGACAAGATGGATGAAGCAAAGAAGTGCAGGCCGACAAGAACCGGATGTAGATCTCTCCTGAGAGACATACCCAGAATACAGCAAATACATAGGCGAATGCCAGCAGCAAACCACTGAACTGAGAATAGGTCCCCCGTTGAAGGAATCAGAGAAAAGACTGAAAGAGCTTGAAGGGGCTCGGGACCCCATATGAACATCAATGCCAAGGAACCAGAACTACCAGGGACTAAGCCACTACCCAAAGACTATACATGGACTGACCCTGAGCTCCAACCTCATAGGTAGCAATGAATAGCCTAGTAAGAGCAGTAGTGGAAGGGGAAGCCCTTGGTCCTGCCAAGACTGAACCCCCAGTGAATGTGATTGTTGTGGGGAGGACAGTAATGGAAGGAGGATGGGAAGGGAACACCCATATAGAAGTGGGAGTGGGAAGGATAGGTGGATGTAGGCCTGGAAACCGGGAAAGGGAATAACAATTGAAATGTAAATAAGAAATACCCAATTTAATAAAGATGGAGAAAAAATATAAAAAAGTAAAAAAAAAAAGAAAATAAAAACCAATAAAAATATGAGTGGATTAAAATAAAATAAAACAGGGCATCCGGTGGTCAGTCATAGCTTTCTTTCCCATTTCAGGGCCCAGAGATATTCCCAAAAGTATGGCAAATGTACTCCCATAGTTCTTCCCAAACCACAGAATTGTCATTCAGACTCTGCAATTTTCATAAAGTCTATTTCTTGCAATAATGACTAACTATGAGATAGCTGCCTGATACCAAAGCTACTGCAGAGGCAAACTGAACCTGCAAAGCAGCAGCAGAAATCTGTGCCTATTGGTATGTGTGTGTCTATGGGAGGTCGTGATGAACCTTTCTACAGTCATTTCCAGTTTTCTGTGATATATTTCATCACTCCACTCAATACTTCACTCTCCATATATCTTTGTCCTTGTCTATATGTGATGTCCTAACCTATAAAGGGGCACAATTTTGTTCCTTCATCTTGACAATGAAATTCATTGGTCATGGGATACATTTTGGTCGATAGAAGAACATTCAACTGGAAGTATGCTTGAGTCTTCAAGAAGGCATCCATGTTTTTCATTCTCTGATGGCACTTTTGGCTCACAAGAATCCCAGTCTATGAACCTGCCACTCCTCAGAGGATAGTGATAGTAGAGGGGTTTAGCAGGACCCAGCTAAAGCCATCTTGAGTATAACTCCCACGACTGCCTCTGAGCAGCCCTAGTCCGTTTTTCCCCACAGTGTTTCCCAGCACACTATAAATAGACATAATTATTAGAGTGGTATGAGAAGCTTTACGACCCAGACTGCAGCACCACAAATATGCCTGACATCTGAGACACGAGCTTGAGATAAACCAGGTACATTCTGGTTTGTATGAAGTCACTTTTGTCCTGGCCATTTATTTAAGCCCCCTTCTACTAAGTCATAATGCAGGGATCTACCTATCATGCTGCTGCATAAGACATCTTCCTGTATCCAAGTCCCCCAATAAATTGCACTTGGCAATCCTGGATAAGTCGTTCTTTTTCTTTGGTCTCATATAATCTTGCAGTTGGTTCTCATACATTAGGACCATATGAAACAAAGTGACATTAGCTGGGCCCAATTCGAACCAACGGACACCCAGCCAACCCAAAGACCTGTACGCTAAGAGAACACATATCTGGCACAACACTGATGCTTTGAGATCATTTGTTACACATTGGAATTGTGGCTATGACTGCTTGATTCATTCTACCACACCCCTACTCTGCATTCTTCAACCTCAGGGAATTGAGAGACTGGGTTATGACACATGCTGCTTCTAGCAGAACTGCTTTGATTGAGGAGAATTCTTCTAAGAAGCCTTTGGTTTTTTTTCAAAGTGATAAGAAATAGCCAATAGGAGCACATCCTTACATATCTAGCAGGCAAGCTATTAAAATAACCACTAGTATACCATCTATCTCTTTGAGTGCTCTGAGGAGAATGTTTTGCTTTAATCCTGCATTAGAATTCTTTATCCTCAGCCACTTATTGTTGCTTCAGAAACCTCAGGTATCATGTAAGTACTCTCAGTCTCCTATTTCACATTACTACCTAAGATGCTCAGAGCCCAAGCTATGGCTCACTGGCAACTAGCAACAGTGATTTTTAGAGTGTATACACTCTGTGCACCAGTCCATTTCTGAATCCATTGTTGTTTCCTAGTTTCATTCATATTTCTTTAAAATTGTTATAAGAATCTTTCTATTTCATTTCATCTCATTTTATGGATATGAGTATTTTATCTGTATGCTGGTAGGTACACCATGTGCATGCTTTGTGCTTGTGAAGGCCAGAAGCGTATTAGATCCCCATATGAAGCAAAGTTACATTAGTTGGGTCCATTAGTTATATTAGTTACAGACATGAGTCTGTAACTATAGACTGCTATTATGCTGTTATGTGGGTACTCGGAATAGAACCTGAGTCCTCTGCATGAGCATCAAGTGTTCTTAACCCTTGAGTCATCACTCCATCCCATTTTATTTTCATTACTTATGTATCTGTTTTATGATATAAAACTGCCTACTTACTTGTAACACATTAATTTTAAAACAAAGCAAAATAAGAGCTGCAGAAATGGCACAATAGTTAAAAGCACTAGCTGTTGTTGTAGAGGACTTGCATTCAGTTCTTAGCACCCACAAAGTGGCTTACAACCATCAATAACTACTTCTAAAGAGAACCTTCTTTTGGCTTCCATGGGTACCAGGCATGCACATGGTACATTCCTACATAGGTACATGTAAATATTCATAATATACACATAAAATAAAAATAAATAAGTATCTCAAAAAAGGCAAAATACAAATAAATTTAAAAATCAATACAATAACAAGAAAAGTGGAAGGGGTATATACTTAAGCAGTTGTAAAATTCCTAGCCCCATTTTAAACAGCAGCCTCTTAGGAAACACAGACATAAGCTAAATGGTAACAAGCAGAGATCTTCTGCTTTCTACATCTACAGTGTAACTTCCATGTGACCAATGGAAAGGAAAAGTGAACAAAACCAATAGCTTGGTACTTCACATATACGTTAATTCGAATAATGGGTTCAGTAACCTTTCATTTCACAGATGGAGAATCTAAGGCACTACAAATAAGAACATTAGCTAGAATGATCTAAACTTCAGCATATGATGCAATTGTTAAACTGCAATTACAAATTCAAGGTTTATAACTGAATGTGATGGTGGCTAGCACCCTAAACTTTCTGTCTTCTTAGCCTCAAAATAGGTTATACTATACCAGTTTTGTTAGAGTGCTATATAGAATGAATATACACTAATATGTATAAGCATTCTACAGTGTTTGTCATATAGTAAAGAATTAGTTATACTTATAACTATCAGCTACAACTAGCTACTTTTATAAGTGTCAGTAGTAGAGTTAATAGAATAAACTGCCAAAATAATAACCTTCAGGTTCAGTGAGAGACTGTCTAAAGGCAGTAAGACAAAAAGAAACAATGCCCTACTGAGCTTTCCAAATGGACACACACAGACAATGTACATCAGCATATTTACATGTTTATATCATACATAAACACACATACCTGTACATGCAAATGCATATACACATATACAAATAGAATTGCACATATTAAGTGAGTGAAAACAATTCATACTGTACCACCAGAGAGATACCCACTCCAAAATACTGTGGAAAAAAAAGACTTGAAGCCCCAAACAAGTAGTCTAAGACCACAGATAAACTGAAACCTCTCAAGGAGAGTACACTCAACTCTGAACCTCTCACCCACTAGGAGATTTACTATGCATAACTCATAAACATCCATGGTTCAATACAACACTATTGAAGCATGCCTACCCAGTACCTTTCACTGCAAAACATAACTTGCATATAAGGTGGCCAAGCAGATCCTGCCCTAAGGTGGCCCTCCTGCTCTAAATAGCCTCTTATTTTATACCCTCTATTTTACATCAAAATTCTCTGTCTGAGGAACTACAATTAGCCTTTGCTTACTGTTTCAATCTTTTAAAGCATAAGTTGGACTCCAATTAAAGAAGGAGCATGGGTGGCACTAACAGGGTCATTTGCTAGCAACTATGTGGTCACATAGCTCCCTTGCTTTTAAATCACAGACATTTCATTTAGAAAACAGACCACTACAATGTTGTACTGCTGGATAAAGTAGTAATTACACTGTTAATGATTTACCCACTCCCACAAGAACATAATCATGGAAAAAAGAAATAAACATAATATAAATGTATATGTCCATGTACAGCATAGCAAAAGAGCTGATCCTTTTTCCACTCTTTAGAAACAAGAAAAACACTATCTGTTTTGGTACAATGTTATATGGTTTATTTATTCTAACATGCCAAGTATTTTTCCTGCCATCCCATAAAACCCAAGTTGATAAAAATGAAGTCTTTTTTAAAGAGAAAGAAAATGGCCTGAGAATGATTATGACTTTTAAATAGGGGAACTCATTTTAACTAGGTCTATATGATCACTACTAATTCCACTTTAGCATCCATGCTAATAATAATATGCTAAAACCTAAGAATAATGTGTCTAGTCAGTATATTCTCAGATGTAATTTTAGAGAGTATTAGAGATTGTGTTTAGAAAAATTATAGAATAGGCAGCAATCAAACTCATAGTTGAGTTTGAAAGAAAACAGGAATCACCGTAGGCATTAAAGGAAAAAGGGATTTGATAGCCAGAGAAGAAAATGAGCAACTTAACAAGTAGCAGCTAGGGCCAGATGTCGAGCCAAACCCCTAAATATAAGAGCTTCTGTCTCAATAGTCACTCAGGCATGTAAGAAAAGGCCTTTAGGCATGGAGAATAAAATTCTTAACCTCTACATATGGAATCTGTGTGGAAATCTAGTACTACAAAGGATTACAATTGCAGTCAAATATGGCATAGAAGTATTAGTAAGCTGTACTCACTGGTCTATAAGGCTAAGAGTGGAGTATTTTTGGCTAAGTCTGTGCATGTAAAATACACACACACACACACACACTCATTCAAGCATATAGCTTTTATATAATATATATGTACAAAAATACACAATCTGCTAGAACTCTAAGCCATTATTTTGGATATTCAGAATTTGGAGTATTAATTTGTTCTTAAACACTATTGAGTAATACTCCATGACAATAAAGTAATAACAAAATTAAGTTGAAATCTAACCAGTGTATACGTAAGGTTAGAGAGGCAAAAGCAAAGCCACTTTGAAAATTCTCCTTCTGGATACAAAAATTTGGTGTTTTTGAGGATATATGAGATTTGTATAGTTTCCAAGTAGATGTCTTGAGGTATTTATTAGCCACAAAGAGAATGATAAGAAAGATGGTCATTTTACAATGAAGAAATTTGGCAGACAATACCTTACTCAAGTGATCAATATCACCAGTAGTTAAGATACTCATTGATTGATACCAGGAACTCTTTGACATACTGAAAATGAGAAAACTTCATTTATGTGGTTTAATCTCAGTCTAACCATAGGAAAATACTCTACTCTAAATTGAGCAACATTAGGGTCAAGGCGCTATGTAGCAGTTTCTTCCAAATTTAAAACCTTTCATCTTAGAGGGAAGCTCATTAACACAGAATGTTTACAAGGAGATAAATCCTGACCTAAGGAGGTGAAACAATCCATCCTGTAGGAAAACTCCTTAAGCTCAGGAAGTAAACAACCAAAATTACTTCAGGAAGGCCCTGACACTGACCAGAGTCCCTATTCAGTAAAGACTGCTGAAAGACACTTAGTAACCCAAGCTTCCTGGAAGGAGCAGAGAAGAGCTGAGTTGCTTGGAAGAGGTTCAAAGTAAATGAACTATCAACAGGTTTTGTAAGGCACACCAGGCTTCCAACTTTCATGAGCTGTCCCCAGTGCTGAGTGTACTTTGGTAATACAGCTTTCTGTGAGTCATTTCTGCTCCTATAACTAGACCCCTACCCATGTATTCCTATAAGTAACCCAATAAAGCTTTGGCTTCAGTGGTCTATCTAAATTTTTGTCTGGTGTTGGTTTGCTGTCTGGGATGAGTAGACAGTAATTCACATCTCCCCAGGAATAGTGTCATGCAGCATAGTGTCATAAAAATAAAACAAGGAAAGGCTGGATAGTTGTTACAGCCGGCAGAATCCTAAGAATAAACAATGACTAAATACAGAGTGGGACCCTGGAAAGGATCTTGGAACAGAAAGGGAAAAAAGGACTTCAGTTGGGGGCATGGGGGTGCAGTGATTTTCAAATAAGGATTTTGGTTTATAGTACTATCAGAAAGTTAATTTCCTTGTTTTGATAATTATGTCATTTAAGATGTTAATATTAGGGGAAGTTTGGGAAAGGGTACATGGAAGTTCTCTACAGTATTTTGGAAACATTTCTGTGAATCTACATAGTTCAAAATAAAAGGCTTTTAAGAATTTCTCTTGTAGAGCTAACCCAAGCAACAAGACCACCCCAGTGGAAGAATAAAGTAGTTTCAGATGAGCTTATAAAAGGCAACAAACCTTCATGAGTAAGAGTCAGCAGATACAAGAGCATAGTTAGGATCCAGAAGTGGGGGCCAAAAGAAGGAAAGTCAGCAGTACCCCTAACACTATGCTCTTAAACTTATTGAAAATATGAGACAGAAAAAACATGCAGAAAGAATGAAGTAACAGAAGGATGGCCCAGTGCTTGAAAAGTACATGCTGCTTTTTTACGTGATCCTGGTTTGGTTCCCAGCACCCCAGTTCCAGAGGATGTGATGTCTTCAGGCATCCTTGAGCACTGTACACATGTTGTGCACAGACACACGTGCAGGAAAAATGCTCACAAATGTAAAATGAAAACTCAAAAAAAAGGAGAAAAAACTGTGTAAAGTGTCATGCAACAGACCAGAAACATTCCTAGCCTGTGATGACAGCAGGTGGACAAGAGACAGATGACAGAGTGAATTACACTTAAAGACCGAGAAAGCACAGCCACTGAAACGGGGAACTACATGAAAGATTTCAAGAATTCACCAGGAGTGTAGCACAGAAGGGAAAAGTATATGAATAAACACATGGACACAGAGAAGTTAAAGCAATGATGAAAGAGTGACAGCTGGAGAAGCAAGTCAGAAAATAAAAGAGAGAAGCTCTTTGAAGGGATATATGACATGGATTAATCAATCCATTCTTATCTTCTTGTTCAAGTCCAAGTGGATCAAAGACTTCCACATAAAACCAAATATACTCAAACTATTAGAAGAAAAATGGGGAAGTGCCTCGAACACATGGGCACTGGGGAAAATTTCCTGAACAGAACACCAATGGTGTATGCTCTAAGATCAAGAATTGAGAAATAGGACCTTATTAAATTGCAAAGCTTCTGTAAGGCGAAGGACAATGCTATTAAGACAAAACGACAACCAAGAGATTAGGAAAAGGTCTTTATCAATCCTACATCTGATAGAGAGCTAATACACAATGTATACAAAGAACTCAAGAAGTTAGACTGAAAGTGTCCAATAACCCTATTAAAAATGGTGTTCAGAGCTAAACAAAGAATTCACAGCTGAGGAATGTTGAATGACTGAGAAGCACCAAAAGAAATGTTCAACATCCTTAGTCATCAGGGAAATGCAAATCAAAATAACCCTGAGATTCCACCTCACATCAGGCAGAATGACTAAGACCAAAAACTCAGGTGAGAGCAGATGCTGGTGAGAATGTGGAGAAAGAGGAACACTTCTCCATTGCTGGTCAGATTGCAAGCTGGTACAAACATTTTGGAAATCGGTCTGGCAGTTCTTCAGAAAATTGGACATAGTACTACCTGACGACCCAGCTATACTACTTCTGGGCATATACCCAAAAGATGCTCCAACATATAAGAAGGACACATGCTCCACTATGTTCATAGCAGCCTTACTTATAATAGCTAGAAGCTGGAAAGAACCCAGATGCCCTTCAACAGTGGAATAGATACAGGAAATGTGCTATTAAAACAATGACTACATTAAATTCTTAGGCAAATAGATGAAACTAGAAAATATTATCCTGAGTGAAGTAACCCAGTCACAAAAGCAAACACATGGTATGCCCTCACTGATAAGTGGATATTAGCCCAAAAGTTCAGAATACCCATGATACAATCCACAGACCACATGAAGCTCAAAGAAGAAGGAAGACCAAAGGGTGGATGCTTAAGTCCTTCTTAGAAGGATAACAAAATACTCACAGAAGGTAGAGGATGGGAAGTACTTAGGAAGAAGAGAAGAGGGGGAGGGGAAAAGGAAGTAAGGATCAGGTATAGGAGGAAATGGGGATGGCCCAGAGGGTCAGGAATTTGAACAGAGGTACGTAGCAATGGGGCATGGGAACTGGGGGTAGCCACTAGAAAGTCCCAGATACCAGGAAAGCAAGAGGCTCCCAGTACCCAAAGGGGATGAGGTTAGCTGAAATGCCCAACAAAGGGGAGGGAGGACCTGTAGAGACCATATCCAGAGGTTAGGCAAGGCCCCAGATTGAGGGATGGGGTTACCTAAAATTGCTCCTGTCTAAAGGAAATATGGGGACAAACTGTGTAGCAGAGACTAAAAGAAAAGCCATCCAAAGACTGTCCCACCCAGGGATCCATCCCATATACAGACACCAAACCCAGACAATATTGCTGATGCCAAGAAGCGCTTGCTGACAAAAGCCTGATATAGCTTTCTTCTGAGAGGCTCTGCCAGAGCCTTACAAATACAGAGGTGAATGCTATCAGCAAAACATTGAACTGAGAACTGGGTCCCTAAAGGAGGAGTTTGAGAAAGACTGAAGGAGCTGAAGGAGTTTGCTACCCCATAAGAAGAATGACAATATCAACCAACCAGAATCCCCGAAGCTCCCAAGGACTAAACCACCAACCAAATAGTACAGATGGAGGGACCCATGGCTCCAGCTGCATATGTAGCAGAGGATGGCCTTATCTGGCATCGATGGGAGGGGAGGCCCTTGGTCCTGTGAAGGCTCATGCCCCAGTGTAGGAGAATTTCAGGGCAGTGAGGTGGGAGTGGGTGGTAGGTGGGTGAGTACCCTCATAGAAGCAGGGGGAGGAACATAGGATAGGGGATTTCCAAAGGGGAAACCCAGAAAGAAGATAACATTTGAAATATAAATAAATAAAATACCCAATAAAAATAGTATCAAGGGGTTGGGGATTTAGCACAGTGGTAGAACGCTTGCCTAGCAAGCGCAAGGCCCTGGGTTCAGTTCCCAGCTCCAAAAAAAGAGAAAAAAAAATAGTATCAAGCCAGCACTCTATATGTAGAGTTACACATAAGACCATGTCTCAAAAATATAAAAATTGAATGTAAAAATAGGCCCAAGATATATTCTAATTAAACCACAGAAAGCTAAAGACATAAAAATGGCAACCAGACAAAAGAGGTCAAATGGCAACAATGAAGCATTTATATGAACCAGTCATGATGCAGGAAGATGGTACAGCAGAATCTTCAAAAAGTCAAAGCAAAAGAACTGTAAATTCAGAATTACTCAAAGATAAAAAGAGAAAAAGAAATGCATTTCAGAAAATAAGGACTTTTGATAAATATGATGAATATCATAAAAAACATGTTTTCAAACTAAATATCATAAAAGGGAAATCAAGAACTAAAAGCAAATCTCATACACATTTAGAAAGTACAAAATTCTCTTTCATTAACTGACCAAGGTACTAGAGAATATTTATGACAAATGTTCAGTGTATAGATGCTAATGGAGTACTTAAAAGGGAAATTAAAATCTTAAGTGGATTCTTAGAAAACATTAAAAATCAGTAAATACAAAAACCCAAATCTGTGTGTGATGGCACATATCTATGATCTCAACACCCTGAAGACTGAGGCAGGGGATTCACAACAAGTCTAAGGATAGCCTAGTTTACACAGTGAATTCCAAACCAGCCTGGACTAAGAGTGAGCCCTTGTCTTAGAAAAAGTAACAACAACAAATCCCTGAAAAAAAATTACTCACTATTCTGAGATAAAAGATTTAAAAAATAATTATGTAAATAAGAAAAGAAAGAAAAGAGTATAAGGACTTAGGCTATAATAATAATAATGATAACAACAACAGTAGGAATGAATGAAATAAAGAACAACATTTTAAAGAATATAAGTTTAAAATTGATTTAAAAACAAGAAGCACATATCAACAGTAAAAGAGTTTAAAAGATAACTGTAACAAATAGATGCTTCTGAAAGCTACATAATTTCCCAAATACTCTCAAGAAGAAATAGAAAGCTGAAGTAAGATGTAACCCACTCACAGAGTGAATCATTAGGTAATCTACCCTCTGATAAAAGGGAATACCATATGGTTTGACAGGCTTTCGATAAACCTTCAAAGAACTGGCAAATACCTAACTTTTACAAACTGCTCTAAGAAACCTAGAATAGATATTCTGAAACTGACTTTACCAAGCTATTACAAAGCATTGTCATTAGAAGGAAGCAAAACTGTATAAGAAAACAAGAAATACAGGCCTGTCTTTATCTGCAAATATATGAAAATCTGACATAAAATCTGTATCTACCAAAAATTCATACAAGGCAAGCACTCAGTAATGAAACATTGTCTGTGTTCCTGTAAAGTTAGGAAAATATTCTTAAGTGTTGCATTGAAGACACTAGCCAATATAATAGGAAATAATGCATAAGGATTAGAAAGAGGCATATATTTTACACTATGTCTCAAATTAGCATCTAAAATAAACTACAGAATCCATGAACTCAAAAAAGAAGATAAAGACCAATATTTTAAAATCAATAGCATTTGAACACACAAGCAAAAACCTCAACTAGAAAACCCAAATTTTAAATAAAATTATAATAGCAGCAAAACTAAAATATTATATAACATATATACTATATTCATAATCACAAGTTTCTATTTCATAGTGACTCAAATTCTGTCCTCAAATACACAAATTCAACCCAAGCCATCAAAATTCAATTAACCTTTAAAAAACATAGAAATAGTGTTTATGAAATTGACAGCCAAATGTCTTGAAAGAAAATTCCTTTGCTACATATCATCATGACTCATTAATATAGACTGTACCAATTGCCCTTGGTTTCTCCCCAGAGGTGGACGGTAAGTTCCTATTGCTAAAGATACTATGCACTTCAGAAGTAGAACCTAGTAGTTCCTGAGCAGTGGCCTGAATAACTCCTCTCTAAGGGCTAGCTTTCATGGCATCAGCAGGTGCCATGCAAGCTTCCTAAAGAGGGAACCACTCAACAGCCCTATGATGCCTATGAACCACAACAATGATCAATGTGGCATGATAACCTTAATAATACAATAGTGTGGCATGCATGCCTCCATAGTAACCAGCAGCTCCCTTATTGGACTTCAGGCTACCTCAGTAAGAGAGAAATCACTCCTTGTACTGAAAACTTAGCTAATGAATTAAAGTCATAGATCTTGGAGAACCTACAACTACCACTTTACTAAACCAGCATAATCCCTGACAACATACAAAATATTTGTCATAGTTTTCATTGTATTTAAAGATAGATATAGTCCTCATCTTTCCTCAAGGAATTTTTCCTTGCAACTGATGGAAACCATTTCAGAAAACTACAACCAATCAAAATGAAGAGTTGTGTAGTCCAGTCCTAAGAGAAACATTTATACTACAACAGTTCCAAAGGATTGGTAATCTCCCCAGTAACAGCCTAAATAGAAAGTCATAGAAGAGAACTCAAGAATTATGGTAAGGATGATGAAGTGCAGGTCTCCACAATGGATAGCTTCAGGCAGAGCTGGGGGTAGGTGTAGGATGATGTCGTTACGCAGGAGAAGGCAGGTACAAGATAGAATGAGGCCTGTCTTTGGATGAGAAGGAAGGATGGGCAGGAGAAAAGTTTTGGGAAGAGGAGGAGACTGGAACCAGAAGGAGAGGCAGCCGAGAGAACATGGAGGTGGATGTTAAGATTCCTCTCTGCACATTTACAGGTTGTTATGAATATTCTTAAGGGATGGATGTATACACGGCTTTGTATGTATAGATGGGCAATTATATATTATCAATTAGATCAGAGGTTATTGTGTTGTATGTTCTTTCATGTGGCAATTTAAGTTCAAGAGAGTGTGTGGTGGCTGGAGACACTAGGGCGCCATGGAATTGGGATGTATATTTTTGGCATGGTGGCAACCTGTCTTGGGAGCTAGATGGGTAGATAGATTGTTGCCAGGCTCAGAAAGAAGCCAGTGTGATATGTGATAGAGAAAAGCAGGTGAGAAGTTTCACTGACCAAGATAAAGGTAACTACCAGATATCTTGGTGCCCTATGGTGCCGGACCTGGACCTATTGTGCGGTAAAAGACAGCATCATTTCTTATAATTTTATAACAACGGGTAGGGAAAGACTCAGTTTGCTTTAAGGGGCTGGGCACTGAGAGTGTGACTACTCCAATGATTATATAGACAACACAAATTGAATTTTTCTTCTTTTTGGGGGTTGGTCAAAAGGATATGGATCTGGGAGAGAACTGGGAAGTGAGTATGAGCAGGGCTCATGTTGTGAAATTCCCAAATAATCAATAAAAGTATTATGAAAAAAAGTCAACTCTGACTTTAAGCTGGTTCAGTGATTGGTTAAGAGCACTTGTTGTTCTTGCAGAGGATTAAGATTCAATTCATACCCCTTCAGACATCTTATAACCACTTATAACTCCAGTCCCAGGAAATTGAATGCCCTCTTCTACCATCCTCAAGCACTAGGTATGCACATGCTATACATACATACATGAAGGCAAAGCACTCATATACATAAAATAATAAAGTAAATAAACCTAAAAGCATTTTTGAAGTGAAAGCTGAAATCAAGGATATTATTTGATTCATATTCAGATATTAATAATACTCTGAATTATCTGACTATTAATATTCAGATATTTTTATAGGAGAATATCTTAGAGATTTCAAGAATGCAGAAGAAATTTTAACAATACTGCAAAAAAATCAACAATTTGGACTTGGCAACAAAAACTAAGAATTCAATCATTTTTCCAAAAGGTCTGAAATGGTTAATTGTTTGTTGTTGCTACTGTTGTTACTAAATTTTTGAGAACGGTCTCATATATCCTAGGCTGGCCTAAAACTCAGCATGTAGCCTATAGGTGGCCTTGAACTTTTGATCCCTCTCCCCCACTCCCAAGAGTTGGTATTACAATCACACATCATCATGCCTGACTGTCTGGAAGGTTTGTTTTTGTAAAATAAAAAAATTAAACAAAGCAAAATCATTACTAACAGACGCTTGCCACTAAGCCTGAGAACTGAAGTTCAATCCTTGGAGCTCACATGATGAAAGGAAAGAAGCAACTCCTATAAGTTTTCCTCTTACTGACATATACACTCATATACACACATAAAAAGTAATGATTTTTAAAAGTTGATATACCAAATAGTATAAAAATGAAAGCAAAATGTCATGCTGAATGAAATAAGCTACAAAAAGTATATATTTTATATTTCCATTTATATAAAATTCTATAACAGAAAAAAATCTAAAGAGAAAATATCAGAACAGTGGATGCTTCCTGAGTGAGATATATGGACTGAGATGGACTGGGATGAGACATGTAGAAATTTCTGGGATAATGATAATTCTTTATTTCTTAAGAGGATGTTGAGCAGTTACAGATATACACACATGTCAAACTCAATAAATATATACTTAATTTTATATGTTTCACCAAATATAAATTTTGCATCAAAAGAAAATTATGTAAATAAATGAAAAGCATGCAGAATTATTTAAGGAAAAGGCTCATTTATACCAAAATTAACAGGAATTAAGATAAACAGATATAGTGATAAGCTGCCTCCTAAAGTCTTATCTTTATATCCATAGATTAGGGAATCCCTCATCCATCATCAGAGAAGCAATTAAGACGAAAACTCATGCAGAGAATAAAAGGTCAACATGCAGGGAATAGAAGACTGTGGAGTACTGGTGTCTAAATGGGACATCTAATATAACATTCTCTTCCCTCAAGTATAAGGGATCATTGCAGAGAAGGGGACAAAAATATAAGAGCCAGGAGGAATAGACATCTACAGCAAAACAGTATTTGCCAGACATGATAGCACAGATTGCACACATGAGCTAACATCAGCCAGGACTGCATGCACAAGATCAAGACAGTCAACCTCCCAGGATGGATCATGGAGGAGCTCATGAAGTCTCACTCTTAGATTAAGAGCATTTGGCAATTGATGGTTGCTGGGTGAGGGAGATTGAATTTCCTTTGGGGATGCAGGTCCTGAAAGGCTACCCATGCTACAGTAGATGGTCACATGGCCATGAATAAGTAGGTAATGCTAAATGGACTCAGTGAGTCTAAAAGAGGGGGAGGGGAGAGAAAGAGTAGAGAATAGAAAGTGGGAGGAAGCACATACATGAAGTTGGTAGACAAAAGGGAGAGATAGGTTAGGAACTAGAAAGAAGGGAATGGGAATGAATTTAATCATTACATAAATGTATGAATATAAAATGCCATATTTTTACATAAAATAACTAATAGGAGTAAATAATAAAATAAATTAAGGTTTATGGGAAAAACTAGGTGGTACTTGCCTTTAATCCCAGCACTTAGAAGGCAGAAGCAGGAGAATCTGAGTTTTAGGCCAGCCTTGTCTACAAAGTGAGTTCCAGGACAGCCAGGAGTACAGAGAGAAACCCTTTTTTTTACATAAACCAAAAGAAAAGAAATTGATATACAGGAAAATGTTTAAATGTAGAGATATGTGAACATCTTCAAAAATATTTCATTGAAAAAGTAATAGGTCAGATTTGGGGGTTAATCTGATAAGAATTTAAAAACCAAAAAAAAAAAGCATCCTATCTGAAAATTTAATTTTGAATCTCTAGAATTGTATAATCATGCTTATAAATAAAAATAATCTATCTTTATTTTATTTATATCTATTTTATATAGATATAATTTATCTATATTTTGGTTGAACTAATATATAAGACATAAAAAATAGGGGCAAAACTACATTCTTTTTTGTGACCTAGAACTCATTCATATTGAAGTTTGATTCATATAAGAAGTAAGATTTCAAGGTAGTTCAAACTTATGATGATACTGATATAGAGGCTAGCTGTAAGAATATTGAGCTGATATTTTAAAAGCAAAAAGAGCCCCCTATGTCCTGTAGTATAAGAACTTTAAACAATTTAAAACTATCTGACTCTAATCCATAATCAAAAGAGAATATTGACCAGAAAATCATGTCTGTGACTCTGAAAACTTTGACTTTTGCCCAGAGCATCTGTCAGCATCTATCACTAGTTTTTTTTTTCTGGTACCTGTAAACAAGAAGTAAACTCCTGCTGGTTTAATTCCCTAACATTATAGAACTGTTTCCTACTATAGCTTTATTTAACCAACCCTGGAATACTGATCATTTCTTCAGATGTACATATCTACTCTGCATCACTCTTTTTAATGACTAAGAAATACAAATCCCATAGACTGTACCTGTTTATAATTGACATTCTGATTTTTCATTTGTTATCATAGTTTGCTACAAGTAAATTCATGTTTATCTACATAAATATAAGCACATGTGTATACACAATACTGTAAATCCAGTGTCCATTCACTTGTCAAATGCTATGAATGAAAAATTTCCAAAAATCTAAGTACTGGGTAAAAGTTTCCAAATATCAGACAGATACTGCTAATTACCCTCCACAATGATGAATTAACTTACACTCCAAATGTTAGAACATTTGCTCACCAGCATACCTATCTGGAGTTAGCAAAATAAATTATTTTAAATGGTAGGAATAATCTGGAAACAGTGGTTCCAGAACCTGAGTTCCAAACACTTGAAATGTTGAGGTGGGAGGTTCATTGGAGCCAAAGAGCCAAAGCCAGTCTGGGCTATATAGCAAGACCTCATCTTAAAAAAATCTTAAAACGATAACAATGACAACTTCGGTGGGATATCAGTTTTTTTTTCATCTTGTATCAGCATTGGCCACATTTGCATAGGTTTAAAGGCTACTGTTTCTTTTCTGAATTGCCCCTTCTTGTCTTTGATCTGTTTTTATCTCTTGGGTTTAGAGAGTATTTTTTTTCTTTTTTAATAAGCCCTGGATATTAATGTTATGGTTCTTATACAATTTATAAATATTTTCTCTGTTCATCTCTTGTCTCTCTCTCTCTCTCTCTCTCTCTCTCTCTCTCTCTCACACACACACACACACACACACACACACACACACACACACACACACGTCTGGCAGTTAATCTTTTTTTTTGTAATTTAGCAATTAGATTTGTATGTTAAATACAGTCACACAATAAATTCACTGCCAGTTGAAAATGATATAAACCGCCCACCTAGACAAGATAAAATCGATCTCGTTCACCTAAATCTGAACCATCCTCTTCCATAGACTCCATCTTGATCTCCCTCCTCCCTCCTTGCTTGACTCCCCACCCCCCTTCCTTCTCATCCAATGAGAGGCTTTGCCTTATGCTCGACCTATCTTGCAGCATAATGACATCATCCTACATTTCTTATTTCTTTCTTTCATTTCATTCTTTCTTAGTGTGTGTGCGCACACACGCCTGTATATGTCTGTGTATGACTTTATCACACACCTGTGGCCTGAGAATACTTTCCAGCAATACTCAAACACTCATTCTGTGTTCTGAACAAGCTTTCAAAGCAAAGTTAAGGGCCTCCAAGATGGCTCAGAGGGAAAAGGGGCTTGTTGCCAAGCCTGACAGCTTGAGTTAGTTTCCTAGGACCTACAGGATGGAAGGAGAAAACGGATTTGCTCACGTTGTCCTCTGACTTCTATGTGCAGGCAGTGGCATATATATACATGTGTGAATGCACACTCACACATACACACAAAAACAAATGTAAAAAATGAACAAAGTTAAAAATGCAGATCCTGGTTTAAAGTGAGAGTATATCTCTCCATGTGAAAGAGTCTCATTATTGTAAGAATGTGGGCTTTAACTCACAGTGATCCCCACGCACAGGGGTTACAGGCATGAACTACATTGACTTTGAAAACACCATGTAGCCCAGGTTAACCCTGAGTCCACTATCCTCCTGCTTCTACCTCCCATATGCTTGCTGATGTGTACTTCCTTCCTTTTATTTTATTGACATGGAGTCTCATGTACCACAGGTTAGCCTCCAACTCACTGTGTAGTGGAAGCCAGTCATGAACTCCCAATCAGATGCAGGTGCCTAGGAGACTGGAGGCATCAGACTCTGCAACTGGACTTTGAGGTGGTTGTGGGCCACCCAACATGGTCCTGGGGGCGGCAAACACTTCCTGCCCCCTGTTCGAAGCCCTCATTTCGCCAGCATTTATGGTTGATTATATCAATTGAGATCATTTACAGAGAGCTAAGCATCTGCCTCTTTTAGGAAGAGACTTAGGTGCTCAAAGAACTATGAGACTGATGGGCGTGGGGGAGGCTGAGCTTTGTAATATAGCAAGGCAGACTGAACTCTCCGGTTAACAGAGCCCAGCCTCAGGAAGGTGGGAAACCAGCTCCCTCCTTCCCCCAACCAAGCGTGCACTCAGTTTTTAAAAGACAGGTTAGTACTTGAGTGGTTCTGTGAGGGAAGCCTCTGGAACATTGT
This sequence comes from Rattus norvegicus, assembly GCF_021556685.1. Classification (NCBI taxonomy): domain Eukaryota; kingdom Metazoa; phylum Chordata; class Mammalia; order Rodentia; family Muridae; genus Rattus; species Rattus norvegicus. The sequence continues at coordinate 11,861,396 of NC_141554.1, read as the reverse complement.
AACGTTAGGATGATGTTGCAGAAAACTCAGTGTCCTCAGCCACAGTGGAGAACACCAGCCTTGCCTCTTTTGCTGTCTGAACCTCGCCTAAGGCATACACTGGGCGTGGTGGTGCACATTTTCATCCCAGCACTGAGCAGCAGAGGCAGCAGCATCTCTGAGTCCCAGGCCAGCCTGGCCTATAGACTTTCAAGACAGCCAGGCCTACAGAGTAAGAAACTGTCTCAAAAACACTAAGTACAAAGATCGATAGACAGACAGACAGACAGACAGACAGACAGACAGACGAATAAATAAATTACGGTCAGCACGTCGTGACACACAGTAGAGATGTAATGGTGACATGTAACACACTGGCCAAGCCTGGCCCAGTGCTCTCTCTTCTGCTATGATTTTTTTAATTGTGTTAAAATGCACATGAAAGAACGCATATGAGATTACATTGTCTTTTGGGAAAATTGATCTTAGATTTAGTTAGTTTCATGTACGTGAATGTTTTGCCTGCCTGTGCACCACTTGCGTGCCTGGTGCCTGAGGAGGCCAGAGTAGGTATTTGATTCCCCGGAACAGGAGTTACAGACAGTTAAGACCAGTCATGCGGGTGCTGGGAATCAAACCTGACTCCTCCAGAGAGCAGCCAATGCTCTCCACAGCTACCATCACCACAGCCCCACGTTTTACTTCCTTACCTACGGTAAGCGTGCAGTGAGGTGACAGTTGTTACTCAGCCAGCATCTCCCACCACCTTCAGAATCTTTTTCATCTGAAAAACACTGTTCTTTGAGGTTGGACTGTGCCTTCCCAGTCTCCAGCCCCCGGCAGCCACCCGCTTGTCTCTAAGGAGCCTCTTAGGCTCTTGGCAGAGGTGTAATTTGTCAACTTATGACAGACTTATTTCAATTATCATAATGTCCTCAAGGTCCCTGCCTTTTATAGCATTTTAGAATTTTCTTTTCTGCAGGAGGGATACTATTCTTTTGAATGTTCATGCTACATCCCATGCTTTTCCTATCTATCGTGAAGAGCACAGATTCAAAGACAAGTAAGTAAAGATCTCTGACATTTCGCTTCCAGCTCTTTAAGGCAAACACCCCAAGCAGAGCTGTTAGATCATATAGTAATTTTGTACTAATCTTCTGAGGGAGCCTCCATATTTTCCCACAGCAGCAGAACCGTCTCTCTCTCTTTCTTTCTCTCTCTCTCTCTCTCTCTCTCTCTCTCTCTCTCTCTCTCTCTCACACACACACACACACACACACACACACACACACACACATGTCTGGCAGTTAATCTTTTTAAATCTTTTCTCTTTTGATTTTTAGAAGTTGTCCCCAATTACAAAATAAAAGTTATGGTTTCTAATGAATTGTCATCAAAATTTCTACTGCTAACCCTTTTCCCCATTGATTTGAAATATTCGTCCTATTCAATGTTTAAGAGATTAAATGTGAATCTTTTACTATCTTGGTACTCTATTTCCTTGGTACTCAGTTTATGCCTCTGCTAGAAAGCTATGTTTTAAAATATCTGTAAATTATATAATCTCCTAATATCTATACTTTAATATTCTCATCAACTTTTTTGCTATTCTTAATACTTTATTTTCCTAACCAATAAGCCAATTTCTTCTCCCTAATCCTGAGAAATGAAATCAAACTTAACAACAGCAACAATAAAGACTTACTTTGTAATTCTGATTAGAACTGCTTTAAATTTATAGATTAATCTAAACAGAATAGAATCATTACAATATTATCATAGAGATAGCATAAAGCTTAAAAATTGTATTTCTCTTGGTCTTGCTTATTTTTGGTCCAATGCATTCGTAAGATTTCATAACTTTTATTGCTATAATAAATAGCATTTTCCGAGACCATTCCCTAGTTTATTATAGCTGACAAAAAGTAAAGCTACTGTTTTGTGTATTATATTCTTATATTTAGTTACTTGCCTGAATATTAGGCATTTATTTTCATGCAATTTAAAAATTTGTCTTTGCTGGATATGATGATATACACCTTTAATTCTAGCACTTGGAGGCAGAAGTAGGAAAATCTCTGAATTGAAGGCCACCCTGGCCTACAGAGCTAGTCCTATGCCAGTCAGGGCTGCATAGTATGATCTGGTCTCCAAAGGATAATAACCTGTAAGTGTATAATTAGATGGACAAAAGAAAAATATACTGTGTTCATGTGTGACATCACAAAACTAAAATTCAACCAAGTCTAAGGTGAACAGGTAGCACTAAGCTACTACTGATTACTGTATAATGTCTATTTCACAACAGGTAGAGAGATACATGGGTTTTGATGTCTAATCGCCTACTTTTAAAGCATTAAACAAAGCAAGAAAAAAAGTCAACACCAACCAAAATAATTGCTAGCTTTCAATCTTTGAGCTTTAATACCATCATTTAAGATAATTTAAACTAAGGTTCTCAAACATTGCAAAAGTAGTCAAGCATAGGTAAAATATTTGTATCCTATTTAATGTGTCAAAACAGAATTCTCAAGCAATGAAACAAGGTCTTTTGGTTGGTTTGCTAAATCTAGTTTAGTCCCTAATATTAACATATATTTGCATTGCCAGTTTGGCTCATGTTTTCTTGGATTTTGCAATCTTTACAGTATGTGTGGCAATGAGTAAATGTCTTCTATATAGTTTTGCATTCATCCACCTATAAAGTATAACTGGAAATAAAATGTATATAATGTATAATTTGAAATTATTTAAATGTAGCTAATTAATCATCAACTAACTTACAGTTACCTGTGTGTACATGTGTGCATACGTGTGTGGCGGGGAGTAAGAATATTTAAAATCTCAGCAGTTTCCAAGTGTATAATAAATTACGATTCATTATAGTCACCATGCTATACAATGGATCTCCAGAATTTATTCATCCAACTAAAACTTTGGACAAAGGATATCCTTTTAATTAATCTTTCATTTAGGGAAATTCCCACATTATATTTTCTGTCACAGGCAACATGGGAATCAGAGCTCAGTTTTTCAGCATCCTGAGCAGTTAGAAGCATGCAGGTGACCCACATTCCACCAATCAAGAAGCTTACAAAATATTTGCCTCAGAAGAGAGTAACATGAGAAACCAGTTCAGGCAAGCCACATTTGGTATCAGAAGGGGCCGATTAACCAGATTGACAAAGGACTCAAGGTAGTAAAAATAGTGTGGTAAAAATCCACTTCTTGGCAGAAATACAAAGTGAAGCAACGACTTGTCGGTGGTGTCATTAGTAACAGAGATCATTTTCTCATCAGACAAGTTCTACAGCTTGGTGCTGGGCACTGTTCCTAAAATTTAGCTGAAAGCTTGTTTGTCTAGCCCTTCCAAAGATATTGTGAATTATCCAGGATCGTTTTCACAGACTCTTTTTCTGCTTAACTGACCAAAGACAAGTAGTTTATAAAGCTAAGCCCTCCCCAATACAATACCATCAGACAATGACAGAATTCAATTAAAAAAACTTAACACATATATATAATGTGTTCAGGGAGGTTTGAAATCTCATTTTCAAAAACGCATGTCTAGGCTCCCATCTCAAAAACTATGTTATAAATTAAAGACAAACTACCTGATCCAAAACAGCTCATGTTTACATGCACAGACTAGTGGCTTCCTTAAAAGGTATCAGTTCACAATAAAAAAAAAAAACCAATAGCAAGTAAATGTTCCCAGTGACATATGCCTCTATTCATGGCACTTGGTAGGTGAGGGGTATGAGGCAGAAAAATCATGAAGCCCAAGCTACCCTGAGCTCCACAGAAAGACCATTTCTCAAAAGGGGGGAAAGTAATAGCTCAGTGTATCAGAATGCTTGCTGTGCATGTAGGAGGACCTGAGTTTAAATTCCCAGGGTCCATAAAAAAAGCCAGATGTGGCTGCTCCCATGCCTATAACTTCAGTGTTGTTGCGGGTGGAGACCAGAGGAATCTTGGGACTTACTGTTCTACACCCTGGCTATAGCTTCATTAAAAAAAATTCTCTCTCAAAAAAGACAAGGAATCCCAAATCACAGAGGATGGCATCCAATGTCCTCTTCTGGCATTTGGACACACAAGTGCACACACACACACACACACACACACACACACACACACACACCATTTAAATATAACACACACATACAGCAATACCAAACAATGAAAGAAACCATGGCTAATGTAATCAAACTAGTTCAAATAAAGATAGAGCAAAAGTGCAAAAAGGGAGAGACAACTGTCTTAGAAAAGCGGGATGAAATAATTACATTGTTCAAAGTACATTCACATTCTATTTCCTTGAAGTAAAAAACACTAAAGAGTAGATGATAATAATGTTCCTAGCCTATATCCACAAATTATGATGTTCTTTATTTTTCTACCTTCATGGGCTCAAGACTTTGAAGGCTTCCATTTCAACCTCACTTAAGAATGTTTGAGTGAGACCGTCATGAGGAAAAGTACAGTTTACTGAAATACTGAAAACATTATACAGTTTGTAGATTAGAGCCATTACCATGAGACCAGGTTACAATTATGAGAATGAAGGTTTTCACTTTGTTGAGTAACCACCATACAATAGTCAGTGTGCTACAATAAGAACTTTACAAACAGTAAAAAACCTATCACTAATCACAACAGTTCTATGTAGTAGATATTGTTATACATATTCTATAGATGAAAAATTGTTCAGCAATATACTCAAAGCCACCAAGTTTGTAAATGGAAAAGCTTAGGTTTGAATCTGGGTATGCCAACTCCCAAATCAGCACTCTGGTCTATTTATAGCATACAATCTCTCTCAGGATAAATTTCACTTTTATAAGTGAGAACATTTACGTAAGGCTCTAAGTCTTAGAAGGAATTTATTATACAATGTTCACAAAAGAAATACTGGCCTTTCAATTAATAAAAGGAGTCCAAAGAAGAGCTGTGTAATAACTTACTATGCTCAATAAAGGGATGTAGGAAAGAAACAGAAGAAACTGGCATGGATCCTGTACTTTGAGAGCTTTATACCTAATTAGTGAGAAAGCAGTAGCATACACAGTATCAAAAATGCAGTTACAAAGATTCAGGTGCCATTTCTGATGGCTAGCATAAGGTTCAGAGAGTTGACCAGGAGAAATGATCTGTATCTTCACTGGTACAGAGTTCTCACTACTACTGCCACCCATGCTGGAAATCTTGATGTCACTCTGGAAAGGTTCACTGTACCTGTGTTCCCAAGTACATGAAATCCTATCTAAGAAATCTAAACCTGGTCCTACTTCCTGCTGATATCAGCTCTACCTCTGAGAAAGGCCTTCTGTCTTCTGTGCTCATTCTCTCTCTCTCTCTCTCTCTCTCTCTCTCTCTCTCTCTCTCTCTCTCTCTCTCTCTCTCAACAATCAATAGCTCTTAGAGGTGAATCTCTCAGAGAATAAAAAGTCACAGAGAAACAGATCCAAGGTAGATATAGACTAGGTGATTTCCACAGGGTAAAACAAAAATGTCCACTGCTTGAATTAAAAAAGAAAAGAAGGAACCATAGGGCTGAAGAGATGATCCAGCAGCTATGATCACTGAGAACTCTTGCACAGGACTCAGGTTCAGTTCCCAGAACCTATAAGGCACCTAAAAATTACCTGTAACTATGGTGCCAAGGGGTGAGATACCTTTTTCTGACCACCTGGGGCACCAAACACACATAAATTCATGCACATAGATACATACAGACATATACATGATGTAAACTAAATCTAAAAACTTTTAAAAATGATAGCTGTTGCCCATGACTTTCTGACCTGTCTTCATATTACATCACATTTATTACATCACAAATTCTCAAGGAGGTCTCCAACTGAGTCTACAATCAACCGGGGTGCAGGGTGCAGTTTCTTAGCTCCTGAACCCAAGGGAAGAAGCTATGGAGCTTGGACAATCTAAGAGGTATGAGCCCTACAATCCCAGGCACATAGCAGGTAGCAGGTAGGTCTCTCTATGCCAGAGTACGATGAACACAGAAGCAAAGCCTACAAGATTTTATCATGTTCTATCATTTCTATGCATTAACCAGAGAAGGGAACGTTTGACAAATTCATTGTAAACCTACAATGGAAGAGTTTCAGAATGTCAGAGTGTAAAAAGTGCCTAAGAAACCAAAGTATGGATATAAGAGGAGGTACAAGGAGATTGCTTTTAAAAGCAGCTTTCCTTATCTTCAATAAGCCAGAGACAGATGGCCCTTCCATGATGCAAAGGAATCAGTTATTTATTTGTCTTCTATGAGCCTGAGACTTAATGTTGCTAGAGAAATGAAATCATTCATTAAATTACTCTGATAGAGCCTCATTGATACAGATGAGGATACTTACAGTTAACCATTAGACTGAGCACGAAGAACCCAATGGAGGAGTTAGAGAAAGAACTGAAGGAGCTGAAGAGGTTTGCAACCCCATAGGAAGAACAATAATATTAACATATCAGAACCCCCAAACCTTCCAGAGACTAAACCACCAACCACTGAGTATAAATGGAGGGACCTATGGCTCCAGTTTCATACATAGCAGAGGATGGCATTGTCTGGCATCAATAGGAGGAGAAGCCCTTGGTTCTGTGAAGGTTTGTTTCCCCAATGTATGGTAATGCCAGGGTGTTGATGTTAGAGTTGGGGATGGAGTGGGAGTGGGAACATCCCCATAGAAGGAGGGGGAGGGGGTATGGGAGAGGGGGGAGAGGGGATAACATTTGAAATGTAATTACATAAAATATCCAATAAAAAGAATGCAAAAATTATTCAGTAAACATCTATTGTCCTTGGTAGGACCGTGGAGGAAGAAAAGTAAATATCAGGAGCTTCCCAATGCAAAGTCAATTTTTAACATTTCTGCATACCTATTAGCCAACAGTAAGTGCACAGTAAATTGTGTCTTCTAAAAAATTATGCTAACAACTTAGAAATAAAAGGGTAAACAAGCAACAGACTGTGACCAAACTCAAATGGTATAAGTAGCTAAGATGCATCAAACCTGAAGATGTAACAAGGACCAGAACATCTTGGTGACCATTCCATACTCTAATTTGGAATCTGCCTTGGTTTGGATGACATTTTTTCCATGTTGAAAATTTGATTCTTTTACAAGTGCAGTGACATGAGAGGTAGTAAGAATCTTTAAGAGATAAGGCTTGAAAGGAGGTGGTTAGGTCACTAAGGGCAAGAAATAAATATGGTTCTCATGGATTTCTCACAAGCTCTTTTAAAGGTATTGTTTCTTAAATGAAGACCAGCTTCTCCACTGTCTTATATGAATTCCCACCAAAATGCCCTCTACCATAACAAGGTCTTCACCAGACTAGAGCTGATACAGGGACTATGACCTTGAGCCTCTAAAACTGGGAGCTAAACAAATTTCTTTTTTTTTCATGTATTATTCAGCATTGTGCATTTGGTTGTTGCAATAGAAAAATTTCTAATACAGACCATGCAGTAAAACCTCCAAATTAGAGCATCTAGGAACATTCCATGTGGCTCATTTCATTCAGGGTCTGCATCTCCATCCAGTTTAGCACTAGAAGCCCAGAGATACTGTAGTACACAAGATCATCTAGAAGAATCATACCCAAGTACACATACACACACACACACACACACACACACACACACACCATCATCATCATCATCATCATCATCATCATCAACATCATCATCAACATCACTCCTCCAAGTAAACAAGTCTCATAGTAAAACAATTACAAATCTTGTTATATATTTTGTGAAGAAATATAAAACAAGGTCCAGGAATAACAGTGGGTATTTTCTTAGGCTTGTCAGACAAAAACAAATACTCTGGTAATAAAGAGTCCTAGAATTTTCCCTGAAAAGAATAGTAGTAAGGCCCTTCCACAGGCAGACAGAACTGCATGTAAAGGCTTGGAAACAGAGAAGAGCTTTATGTGTTTGAAAAACTGAAAGTCAACCAATGGGGCTAGAGAAAAAGTTAGCATGAAAATATAAACAGACCCATCACTCAAATCCCAGTCAAGGCAAGCCACTTGGAGGAGTCTTTGAGTTCAATGGTAACCTGAGCTGGTTTTCATGCTATAAAACTTCTGCGATGAAAAGGCTATTTGCATTTGTTTGTTTGCTTGGTTTTTTTTTTTGTTGTTGTTTTTTCTGTAAGCCCACAGTGCCTGATGGGCATTCTTCCAATCAGTGTAGTGTGCCTTTATCATATCCACAATAAAAGTGAGATCTCCTTTTGCAGACCAATTTCTCTTCCTTGGAGATCCTTCCTGGACAAAGTACTTCCCTAAAGGCCCCCTGAACTCAGGAAAATATTTCCAATAGTCTCTGTGAGAGTACTGGGAGAACCGATGCTTTTTGAAAAGGACACAAAGTAATAAAGCAAACCCCCCCTTCACTTCTGATGGAAATTTCTTGTTTTCTCCTCCAGTGCTTCTCATTAGTTCGCCTTTTTTATTTATAATCTTTCCATTTCCATCTATTCCAGAACACTACCAACATGGGTATATAATGATGCAGAATAACAGATAACCACAAATTCATATTGATCCCAGAACTTTGGCAATTCTAAACAATAAAAATATATCCTCTGCCAGCTCCTCTTGAAAGAACACACTGAAGCCAACAAAAGACCTCTATTACAATGACAAATGAATTCCTGGAAAATGTGAGGGTCCAGGCTATCATGTAGTGATGCCACAGGCAACTGTAAACACACATTTGGAAAGTTCTCATTGCCATAACCATCTGAGCTCCTACCCTCTTTTCCCAGCATACACCTTGACTGCATCAAGCCCAATATAATACATAGCTATTAGTGAGTACTCCTAACTGCAGCCCAAAATCTCAGCCAAAAGTGAAAGTTCTCCATCCACAGTTTAATTTACCTTCTCCTCAATGTTCTGTTCACTTGGTTTTCAAGCAAAAAATATCACTTGTAGTAGACCGTGAAAATGAATTTCTTCCCTGTGTTTCTGCTACTTAGGAATTTGCCTAGGTCAGCTACTAGGAAGTCACAGAATTTGATTTTACCTTTGAGAAAACATTGATCATTATTTCTTCTGTTACTTCATCTCACTATTGTTGTATATAACATGATGGGAAACTTGAGGGACATTCAGACAAAGCCATCGATGCCTGCCTATCTTCTATCTTTCAAAATGCAGATGCATGTGAACATACAAAGACACTGTATTATGCACATGACCTTTTCTCTGATAATCAGGAACTGATTTTGGTCTCCATTCCTACCTATAAACATCCTATATGTAATTCCATAAAACTTACTGGGATACAGCCAAACCCTGAGTGCAAAGCGATGCAAAGGCAAAGAAATATCAATTCCTAACAGAAATCCATGCAGCCAACTGACTGGGAAGCATAAGGAATGAAATGGTTCTTTCCATTCTTTGGACAGAGTACAGCTAGCAGAACATGGCTTACCTGAATGCATTATAAGGCACCACCTTCGTGTGATTATAGTCAGCAGCTGCAAACACTTGTGTGATCTCTCTTGATTTTGATTTTTCATGTTTCAGCTTTTGTATGGCAAGTTCGAAGTTGCTATATGGAAACTTGAAGGAGTAAAAACAAGATATATGAATGAAACTTTGAGAAGCTGCCACTACCGCTACCACCACCACCATCACCTCCTCCACTACCACCTTCTCCACTACCACCATCATCCTTACTATTCTTTGGGAATTTTGTACACTGTGATTTGATCACATTCACCTCTTCCCACCTTCTCTACTCACCCTACTGTGTTCGATTTCTTGCTGTTAACCCACAACCAATTTGTGCTACTCAAGTATTTTGGGATATGTGGCCTTCCACTGGAGTGTGGTTGCCTAAACAGAGGCTATGTTCTGAAAGTAAATTGACACTCCTTCTCCCAGCAGTTAACAACTGTCAATAGCTCCAGGACTAGTGGGGACATTTCATGCACATTTCCCCCTTCCCTGCTGGAAAGCCTTGGGCTTTCACAGGTCACAGGTCATATGCATGCTGTCATAACCATTGTGAGCTCATGTGTGCAGCTGCCCTGTTGTGCCCATCGAACACTTGCTCTCCATCATTTACTGCCTCTGGCTCATACAATGTTTCTGTGCCATGATTCCACAACAATCCCTGAACCTTGAAGAAGGAATATGGAATAATGTTCCATTCAGGGCTGAACATTATGCAAGGTTTTTTTTATTCCTTATACCTTAGTAGGATAATGGAGACCATCAAGACAACATAATTAACCCAGAGTAAGCTATATATGCCTTTAACCTAGAAACCAAAGCTTTAGGACAAGAACCGACATTAATCCAGATCCTAGATCTCAAACAATTGTACTTTAAAGGAGAGCAGGCAACAAAGCTTACTAAACAATCTTCTTATAACTTTTATATATATAACCTTCTTATAACTCTCAAATATAGCCTAGATATTCACAGACCTTATATAAAGAATACAAATATAAAGTTATCTAAATATACACTCATTTTCTCTAGATCATTAGGATAGATCTGCCTGGAATTGCTGGTCACCAAGCAAAGCACTGTTTATAGTAATGCTGGGTAACCACATTCCACACAGACACTATAACCTACATTTATTTGTTGTCTGGGCAGCCTGCTGTTTCTGTCACCTTCTTTGTGATTAGCTTTTTGACTTAGATTATTTCTTATTCAATCCAGTAAAGCATAAGGTTGTAAGTAATTACAGCCAAAGGATCAAAAGTAAGAAGATGAAATTTTAGATTAAAAACAGTGATGGGAGTTTGGTATAAAGTTCCCTCTCTTCCAAGATCAAATGATCCAGGTGGTTTGGCACCTACTGAGGCCTCCGTCCCTTCTCCTTTTTTGCAATTCCTTTCATCTATTTCCACGATAGGATCTAATAGCTCTTTTGAAAAGACTACTCAGATTGGTAATAAAGAGTGTATTAATCTTTATCTTCTAACAAAGTCCTTGATAAGAGTATTTTTTTAATGATGCAATTTTTGCTTGAGATGCAGATACTAGGTAATATCTTACCCACTTTATCATACTGGAAGAATAAAAACCCTTTATACCTTTAAACTATGTATTGTGTTTTGGCTGGATATATAAAGGAAAGGAATAGTACTTGTCTGACATGCTCAAGATTCTGGTTCAATCCTTAGTAATGAAAACAAAGCAAAGCAAAAAATACATGCACGGATTAATATACATGGATAATCCTAATTTACAGTGAGTTATATGCTATTAATGTGTTGTATGTTAATAAGTTGAAAATCTCTGAAGTTGAAAATGTCCTTACTACTGACAGAACATCCCAAGCTTAGCAACACTGCACATTTGTAAAATATGGTTTATTTCTCTTTATAATCACAAGCCTGAATGAGGGCTGCAGCTCACTGCCCATGCCCGATGTCATGCAAGAAGATTGGACTATATGGTACTTACTAGCTGGAAAGGGATCAAAACTCAGAACTTTAAACAGTTTCTATCAGAAAGCACATCACTTTTGTATCACAGTAAAGTAAAAAATCTGAGGCCAAGCAATTCTAGGAACTCTATGTTTTATGTTAAGGTAGTGGTTCTGTTTAGAATCACTACCTTGATTTATAACAGCTACAATGACTAAGCTTGTCATGGGTCCTGTAAGTCTAAGACCCTCAAAGAAATGACCACATCTAACCTCCATAGTAACATTATCAAAGAAGCACTGTTGTTACTCTTAATTCAAAGACAAGCAGACTGAAGTTCAAAAAATGATACATAAACAAAGCCTGTCACCTATTAAGCTAGAGCTCAGTTTCTAACACAGAGTCTGGAAATCTAAATGCTTAATTATTTCTCTCTCTTGAGTTCAGAGTCATCATATAGCATAGGTTTGCAGTATTAGAATAACCTAGATTTTTAAAAGTATAAAAAAAGGGGTGGCATAGTGACTCTGGAAGATGCTGCATGCAACCGTGTCATGAAGAAGAGCACTAAACCGTCACCAGCCTTCAACTATTACTTCTGCAGGACTCTGAACTTCCCTGAGAAGTAGGCTGTTCTGGGGTCCTCATCTGTCTGGCTCAGACTTTCTCTGAACTTTATTATTTATTTTTCCCTAGCTATCCCTCATTCCTTGCCTTCTCATTTCACACAGATCAGACCTGACCTGCACTGCACTCCAAAGGTACCAGCCATTCCCACTGTTTTCGTGATCCCTCCATTTTCATCCCACAGAGCTCTCTCCCCTAATATATCAGTTGTGGCTCTAACTTTGTCTTGACACCTAGCAACTCAACCTTCAGCATTTTCTTTATAAATGAGATAAAGTATGTATTATGTGTGTATAAAAAAAGTACATAATTATTTAATGAACTTAAAAATAAAAAAAATTCCTAAAGTACAAAGCAATGGTTTCCAAGTCCACATAATTTACATACTGAACAAGTCTACATTTAAAAACTGAGATTATATATGGTCATTTTACTGAATAACATGATATATATCACATTTTCCATTGTAGTGTTTTAAGTTTTAGAAAAAAAATGGCTGGGCTGGGCCAGGTAGGCCTGTAACTTCAGCATCCAAAAGAGAGGGGCCAAAGAACAATGAATTCAAAGCCAGTCTGGCTAGACATGCCTCAAAAAATTAAAAATATAGTACAACGACAAGAACATACTTCTTTGAGCTCACTATGGCAAATTTCTTCTTAGATTCTAATTTAAGCCACAGATGTCACTGTTAGAGGGACCAGCAACCTCAGCAAGTACTCAGTTCCCTCAGGGTTTTGGTTTGTTCTAGTCAAAGGCTCCTTTGCCAATTAACTGGGATGTCACAGTATGTGCCACCAGATTTTCTTCCTTTCCTATAGTTATTGCATTTCCTCCTAAAAAACATTGTTGGTGTCAGCAAAAAATCCTTGAAACATGATTCAGCCCTGGGCCTGCCTCCCACCGGTGTTTGAAATCTGTGATGCTGGGCAGTGGAGAGCTAAGTAGGTAAAGAGGAGACAAAGGCTGGGCCTCTATGATGGGACCTGTGGCCAAGTTGCACAGATCCATTATTCATGCCCACATATGTGAATATACAATGTAAGCTAGTGACAAGATACTGAAGATGCCCTAGAGAAAGGAAATGCACACTGCAAAGGACAGAGAGGCAAAAAGTACACAAAGTATATTCACCCTGTCTGTGTTACTCTCCATATAGTTTAAGGTGTACTCATCAGCATTAAGCAGAAGAAAGAGGTAGCCATTAATATTCACTGTGGCTCCAATATAAAGCTCTTCAGCCTTGACGTATTCTGAAAATTCACTTTTAAAGACTTCTTGTCCAGGCTTTTTCACACGACTTCTTTTCAAGAACATCCCACCAGCATTCCCTAAAGAAACAGAATAAAAGCCCATGAGTTGCTTTATTCTTAAAAGAAGTACAACTTGCCTTTAGTTATTTTCTCTTCCAACACAGACAATATAAATTATCTGTAAAGCCATGTTATGCATTGTAAGAAGGAAGAATAGGGTAGTGGGAAAGAAGCAGCATTTTTTCTTGGGTAACTGTTAAACACCATTGAACAGAATGTAAATTAGTGTGATTGCTGTGAAAATCATAGCATACGTCCTCAAAAAAATAAAATAGAACTTGCACATCATTCAGTCATATAACATACCTGGGTACAGTTCTAAAAGACTCAAAGTCAGCTTACTACAAAGATAGCTGTACACCTGTGTGTGTCATAATGACCAAGTCATGGAATCAGGTGCAAGTACTCATCAGTGGATGAATGGATTAAGAAAAATACGGCACATAAAAACACTGGAATTTTACTCAGGCAAAAAGAATGAAACATTGTCATTTCCAGGAACTGGAAATCAACATGTGAAACCAAATAAACTATAGTCAAAGCTTAATTTAGGAGGAGAGGATATGAAATTAAAAAGAGAAGTTATAAAAGAAGATAGCAGAGAATTTAATATTATCAAAACATTATATGCACATATTAAAATTAACCCATTACTTTGTATGCTTTTAAATGCCAAGGACTTCATGGGTGAGTGTGCTAAAGAATAAAGCAATATGATATTCTAGACTTTTCTTTCCTCTCTCTTTCCCTCATCCAGAAAACATTTAGCAAGAACCTTCTGTATTTGTCCTACAGTAAACTCGAACTGTGGGATACCAGCAAGTTTCTCTTCTCCGTGGCACGAATGAAAGATCTACTTGGCTTAATTTCCACAGATCTGCCTCCCACTTAACCTAGCATTTAGATTAAGGGCAAGATGCTCGGCTTATGAATATAACTGAGACAGGATCAATCCAGACAGGAGAAGTGGCAGAAGGACACAGGCTTCAGAGCCAAACGGAGTTACATTCCATCCTGGCTCTGTCACTTGCCTGTTACATACTCTTGAATTTTTTAAGGTATCCAAACTGCTACAGATGGCACTGGTAAAATTGGAATTGTAGGATATGAATGTGTGGAGAGCCATGAATATTACTCTCAGATCAGGCACTATGGGGAATATTAACAGGAAGGCCCCAATAGCAACAACAGTTTGCTACCAGCAAGTGGGTGTTCAAGATGGGGACATTAGACTTGTCCATTGCTGCAAAGACAAGGATTCTGCTATTGGAATCCTTAGAAGTCCATCCACTAAGGCCCAAGACCTACCACTTTCTCCCTTTCCTCTGCCCTTCATGGGAGTTAGAATCTGCTGCAGCCAGATGTGGTATTAAGCATGTATAATGCTAACACTTGGGAGGCTGAAGCAGGAAGATAATGAGTTTTAGTCCCTGCCTGAGCTATGCAGTAAGACCAGAAGAAAGGGACAAGGGGAGAGGAAGTTGGGAGAAGGGGTGAGAAAAGAGAGAGGGAGAGGAAGGGAGGAAGAGGCAGAGACAGACAGACAGACAGACAGACAGACACACACACACACACATACACACACACACACACACAGCAACAACGGGGAAGAGTTAGAGACAGAGACTGCAGTCTGATGGTTCTCTGGGCTTCTGGTTTCTTCCACATGTTTCTTTTGTTTCGATTGTTGTTTAAATAAATCTTTTCCACATAAAACCTGGCTCTGAATTTTCCTCTTTTTGCACGACCCTACTGCCATGAAACATCAGGATAATATTAAGTCCTCAGTGATGGTTACTATTTTGTAACCCAATGGTCTATTTTTACAAATGCTCCAATTTGCTTGGCCCCATCAATACCTTCTAAATGCACAGAATTGATATTTGTTGACCATTCAGAGCTTGGCATATGTTCATCCTCATTCAGTTTCCTATTAAGATTTTCCTATTAATCAAATCCCACTGGGGCCTGACTTAGTTGTACAAATTATGTATTACTTGTCAGTATGTTAAGTGGGTAATGGCAGCTTGACCTGATTGCTACATTTTCAGACTTTTGCATGCCGGTTTTTTTTTTTTTTTTTGGTTTTTTTTTTTTAACTTGTTGGTTTCTTGAAACTTGCCTTGATCAGGACATTCACAACATGTAAATTGGCAAATGGTACAAGCCAAAGTTTTTACTTTTTTCCCCAAAGAGCCAGTTAAGCTGGTTTTTCTTCTGTGTCCTCAGCACAGATAAAAGTTGTAAACATGTTGAAACAAAGAACAGAGCCTTACATTTCCATAATTTGTAAGTCAATGGCTGTCCTCAGCAATAGCCATGGGATCAACACACTGGAGAACATTCCACAGACCAGGGGGCAAGACATTTGGCAATAGCCAGAACAAACACAAGTACCACAGAAGATGGATTCTGAGATTATCTTGTATTCCTTTCTTAATCAGGCAAAGGTTTTTTAAGCTGAACAATGGAACACTCTCTAGGGTCCCTGGCTGTGACTGTGACTAGTGGCAGTCAAACCTTGACTTTGAAGCCCAGGGGTACTGCAGAAGTGGCTCAGAAAAAGAAATGACAGTGGCAAACGAGATTTCCCCTGGGTAACCAACCACAGCTGTTTTTTATCGTTTTATGTGTTTCAGTTTACCCTTAAGACATTTTTGTAAGAAGAAATTTATTGGTTAGAAAATTATCATCATAGATCTTCTAGGCTATCAAATAAGATTGTACTCCCTAATTTTCAAAAGGAAAACGCAGCTAAGAGTTCTGAGGAAAATGCTGAGTAAGGTAAGTGTCTTACCTGAATTCCTCTCTATAGGTTCAAACACTGAAATTGTGTCATCGCTGAGATAAAATGCAATGACAAACATCCTGTCCACATCAGCACATTTGTGTGTAATTAGTTTTGCAAAATAACGGAGTATATTGCTTACGTTTCCAAAGCTAAACAGAAGAGATATGAGAGAGAGTTATACAAGTAAGCCTCTATTAATATATAATATTAAGGTATGTTATGGCTTTAATATAAAAGTTTGTGCTTTTCTAAACTGCTTAAACATCTTATTACCAAGGTTCTAAGTATAAACATTGAAATACTTTTCTCAGTAGAATAAAATCTTTCCTACTCTTCATAAGTCCAGGAAATACATTGAAAACCAGGCTTGGTGGCACATGCTTATTATTCCAGCATTGGAAGGGAGAGACAAGCAGCTCTCTGGGACACACAGGCCAGCCAACCAAGTCTAATCCTTAGTCCAATGAAAGATCCCATCTTAAAAAACAAAACAAAACAAAACAAGCTAAGTAGCTCCTGGAGAATGCCGAAGGTTGATCTCTGGCCTCCATGGGCACATGCACACACATGTACCCTCATGATAATGTAGACAACCAAAATGTCACGAAACACAAAAAAGGGGATATAAACACCTGCTTTGAAACAGGTGAATTAATCATCTGTTTTCTAATCATGAAGCTGGTCAACAATCTGCAATTCTGTCAGGCAGACGCACAAACATTAGCATAATGGTCTGAGCCAATCCAGAGCTCTACTGAGTTCCTAGAAACCTGTCACAAGTTTAGAAATTTTCTGCCTTGCAGGTAATATATACCCCTATCTATTACTACATCTCTCCAGGAACATCCTCAACTTCTTTCAAGGAAAACATTAACATCTACCCTTCATAAAGATTTTATGCACATGCCTCCATTTTAACACACATATCATTTGTATTGTATATAGCCATTACACATCTAATGTTTTCCATGGGAAAATGGTGTCTTAGTAAACATTATCTGCTATAACACTTTTTTACATTATAATGTATTACACTAAATGTTTGCAAAAAGTTATACTCATAAAGATAAGAGATATACTTAGAACTCTATGCATGATTAGTTGGTTAAAGATTGAATAAAATAAAATTGAAAATTTTCTCAGGTAAGTAATGATATAACACACCTTTAATCCCAGCACTGAGAAACTGAGTTCATAAGTCTGAAGCTAGCCTGGGCTACACAGTGAGACCCTATCTTAAAAATAAAAGAAATAGTTCCCAAAGTTAGTTGGGTGAACAGTGAACTAATTCATGGTCTTCCCATAGAAGCACAACTGCCATTACCAGCCAATAAAAGTCAGCCCTCCAACAAATATGGTCATATACCCACAAGATGCCCCAACATATAAAAAAGACACGTGCTCCACTATGTTCATAGCAGCCTTATTTATAATAGCCAGAAGCTGGAAAGAACCCAGATGTCCTTCAACAGAGGAATGGAAAATGTGGTACATCTACACAATGGATACTCAGCTATCAAAAACAATGACTTCATGAAATTCATAGGCAAATGGATGGAACTGGAAAATATCATTCTAAGTGAGGTAACCAAATCACAGAAAAACACACATGGTATGCACTCACTGATAAGCTGATATTAGCCCAAAAGCTTGAATTACCAAAGATACAATCCACAGACTACATGAAGCACAAGAAAATGGATAACTAAAATGCGGATGCTTCACTCCTTCTTAAAAGGGGGAACAAAAATATTCATAGGAGGGGATATAGAGGCAAATATTGGAGCAGAGACTGAAGAAATGGCCATTCAGAGTCTGCCTATATGTGGCCCATATATATTCAGCCACCAAAACCAGATAAGATTGATGAAGCTAAGAAGTGCATGATAACAGGAACCAGTTATAGATCTCTCCTGAGACACAGCCATTGCATGTCAAATACAGAGGTGAATGCTAGCAGCAAACCACTGGACTGAGAACAGGACCCCTGTTGGAGGAATTAGAGAAAGGATTGAAGGAGCTGAAAGGGCTTGCAACCCCATAAGAACAATAATGCCAACCAAGGAGAGCTCCCAGGGACTAAGCCACTACCCAAAGACTGACCCATGGCTCCAGCTATATTTTTAGCAGAGGATGGCCTTGTTGGGCATCAATGGAAGGAGAAGCCCTTGGTCTTGCCAAGGTTGGACCCCTAGAGTAGGGGAAAGTCAGGGGGTGCAGGAAGAGGGGGTGGAAGGGGAGGGGAACACCCTTATAGAAGAAGGGGGGATGGGATAGGGGGCTTATGTCTGGGAAACCAGGAAAGGGAATAACATTTGAAATGTAAATTTAAAGCCCCCCCTCACAAAAAGAACAGGAAACTCCTGAAAAAAAATAATCAAAACCCAATACCCTTGTAAGTGTCTGCTAAAATCAACCATGTCCTTTTCCCTGCTACAACTCTAAGAGTCGTCATCACTTGCAAATTCTCTTATTCTGAAATTCAGTCTTTGTGTCCACACTGATAAGATCTACAAAAAAGGTTTCTAATTTGCAGAGGCCTACAGTGCTTCTTCATCTCTTTCTAAGACTGTACAGGAAAATGGGCTAGAAAAGCACAGTGGCAAGATTATCAGCTTTAGGCCTTGGGTGAGACAGAACACAACAGTTTGTATGGCTCATCCTAGGGCAGCATGGTCATAATTTGGATTTTCTTAAGTGTCCAGATCCAAGGCTTCAAATGAACCTTATATAACTATTTGGGCCAGCTATACTCTATCAATCACCTTCTCTGGTACCAACTGAACTTACAAGTATGAAAAATTCATGAGTCCCCTCTTATGAAATACTCATAATATTACAGATGCCTAAAATATCAATATAAAATTGAATGAGGTCTAATCTAAATCAATACTACTTTAAATTTAACATCTTAGAACTTAAGTTTATAAGTGTACATATTTACTTAGAATATTTGAATATGCTATTCATTTTTCCCATTAAAGTTCATATTCTGGAGATCTCATCAATTGGCAATATGATGCTACTAAATAAAATTGAATCATTCATGAAATTTAGCATACGTAAAAATCACCTGGAGGACTTTTTAACATATGCAGAATCCATAATCTCACCACCAGAAATATAGGCTCACAGGTGAGCTTATATTTGCAGAAAACTGCATCATTAATATGCTACCAGGGGAGTCTGACAAGATGGTCCTCAGAGCAAATTGTAAGAACACTCCAAGTATGTTCAAATATTTCCTTCATATAAACCAATTATTAAATGCCTGACCCCTTCTGATCAGTCTCCACCCTCCCAGGTGATCATCTACACAAATATCTTGCATCAACAGTGATGTTGCACCCAATTTAGCAACTATACAGACTTGTACTCTTGGCTGGTTATCTTAAAATGTGTTTATTCCCATTGTCCCAAACCAAACTGTAAATTCTTAGATCTAGGATGCATGTCTTAATGTTTTCTACATACAGCCCAATGTTACCTATCTTTACTGCACTGAAATCTCCCCACTGTTCCTTCCCCATTGTCTTCCTATGTGGGAGATGACACCAAAGCCCTAAAATATACCAGTAAGTCATAGGCCTAGCCCATTCCCATTTCAGTTATGTCCACTTCTATTAGTAAGAGGTTACTTCACCTAAACTTCTCTTACAAAAACTATCATATCCATAATACCAAATACAATCCTTAGCTTTTTCCCCCCTGCATCTAATTTTACTAATTAGCAACTTCTGCCATGGCACTTTTGATCACTTTGCTTACTACATTATGCATTTTCTTAGTTTTAAGTGACTCCTATCTCCTTGTTTGCCTCATGTCATCATCTTTCCATGACTCCTCTTTTCTCCAAACTCTTAATTTGGGATGGTCCCAGGTTTTTTTCATGTGGTTCTTGACACATTCATCCTTGGTGATCCAACACAGTCTGAAAGCTTTAGTCCAATTTGGCATTTTGAAATGCTAATTACATGCTGATAACTTCCAAATTTACATCTCCAGCTCAGACCTGTCTACTGAACACCCTCAACATATACCCATTTTCATTTTATATCTAATTGGCATCTCAAGTTGTTCTAAAACTGAACTTGAGTTCTTGCTCCCAAACCTATTAGACCTGTAGTCCTGCCTGCCTCAATGGTTGCCATCTCTTCTCTACCTTTCCAATTATTCAGGTCTAACCCTTGAGATATCTGTAGCTCTTCACTTCTTTCACACTTCATATCTAATCGGTTAGGAAATCCTATTAGCTCTACATTCAAAATACTTGCAGAATCTGCCATTTCATTTCATTCCTGCCACAGTATTAACCAGATATGATAACTTTTCTCTTGGACTAATGAAGCAATACCATGGCTTGTCTTAAATCGACTACTGTCTTTGTACAGTCCATTCTTAACACTTCATTGGAGAGATTCTTCCAATCAGCAAGCCTAGTCAAGTCATTTCTCTTGTTCAATCTCCAACGGTTATTTTCCTCAGAAAGGTCAACAAGAACACTGCTGAAGAAGCCTTTGGTCCTGCCAAGGCTGGACCCCTCCTCCCCCCTGTATAGGAGAATGTCAGGGCATGGAGGCAGGAAGCAGGAATGGCTGGGGAGAGGGAAAACTCTCATAGAAGAAAGGGATGGGGATGGAATAGGGGACTTATGGATGGGAAACAGGGAAAGGGAATAATATTTGAAATGTAAATAAAAATATCAAAGAAAAAAAGAAAAAAAGAAAAAGAAAAAAAGAGCACTGCTGAAAACTGCAACTAGAAATATTCACCATTTATATATACAACTAGATCATTTACATGGAAAATAAAAGTTTTCCTTTTTATAATGTGGTACTTAAAAATTCCATATACTGGTTCGAGACCCCTTATGAACAACAATGTCAAGCAACCAGAGCTTCCAGGGACTAAGCCACTACCTAAAGACTATACATGGACTGACCCTGGACTCTGACCCCATAGGTAGCAATGAATATCCTAGTAAGAGCACCAGTGGAAGGGGAAGCCCTGGGTCCTGCTAAGACTGAACCCCCAGTGAACTAGACTGGTGGGGGGAGGGCGGCAATGGGGGGAGGTTTGGGAGGGGAACACCCATAAGGAAGGGGAGGGGGGAGGGGGATGTTTGCCCGGATACCGGGGAAGGGAATAACACTTGAAATGTATACAAGAAATACTCAAGTTAATAAAGATGGAAAAAAAAACCCATGTACTATTTGATGGACTTGAATGTTTTTACTTTCTTGCATATTTCACTCAAGTAGAATAAAGTCTTATGAGGGAAGGTGGGCTTTTATGGATACTTTGTTCATTGATGAATCTATCACAAACACCTAAGTAAATAAATGCTTATCACACAGCAGGTCCTTGGAACGTATTTGTCAACCAAGCTCTTTACAACAACCTATAACTATAAACTTTCTAAAAAATCAACAAACAGTAATAAAACCTCTAATATAGTAGTTCTCAATCTTTCTAAAACTAGAATCCTATAATAGCATTCCTCATGAGGTAGTGACACCCAACTATAAAATTATTTTCATTGATACTTCATAACTATAATTTTGCTGCTGTTAGGAATCGCAATATAAATATCTTTGACCCCTGTGACCCCTTAGATTGGGAACCACTTATCTAGAGATACACAGTCTTTATATAAAGACTCAGTTTTAGTAATAATAGAAAAATTAAGGGGGTGGTTTGTGGAAACAATAGATGGATAAGATTTGAAAGCAGTAAAATATTGATATTGATATTATTATTAAAAACAATGACTTTTGGAAGCTATATGGTCAGAAAAGCTGAACTATGGGATGCTAACTTTCCTGTTAAGAAGTTACCTGTTTTGTTCCTTTTACTTTGGCCCATCACTATAAACTGGCTTAGTGGGGCTGGACAGATGGTTAAGCACTTGTTTCTTTTGAAGAAGACCAAGGTCCAGTTCCTAGCACCCACATAGCAGCTCACAACTACCTACACCTTCAGTTCCAGAATATCTGATGCCATTCTCTGAAATCTAACAGCACCATGCATGAATGTTGTAGACATACATTACATGCAACAAAACACTGATACGGTAGACATATTTTTTAAAAGAACATGATTAGCAAACATTTTCCCTACCACTATACTTATTCATCTGTACCTTTTCTTATTAGGTGAAATATTTGCCAGTATCTTACTTCAAGTAGTTCTTAGTCTGGAGGAACTCATATATTACATATGTGAGTAATCATCAAGTCATGTAATAAGTAAGAATTTACTCTAGAAGTAGCATTTCCCTGGATTTAATTCCTAGCTAAACTAAAAACTAGCTATGAGCTTGGACAAGTTGCAGAGTTCTTGCAGTCTGGTTTTCCTCTTTTGAAGAATAGGTGCAAGAATATAACCTGCTTTCTTCTAAGGTGTCTTAAGGGATTTTAGGAAATCAGATTTTATAAAAGTAGTTAATGCGCAGCAAACCACTAACTGCTTGTCATCACTAGTACTATTATTATTACAAGAATATTCGACAGAGTATTGTGGGCATACAGAGAACAAAGTACTTTAGTCCTGTGAAGCCAGTTTGTGCCAGTTACCATGGAAACAAGATCACTGTGTAGGGGGAGCTTGAAGAAAGTATATTCCTGACACAAAACAAGTGGTGGACAAAAAGAAATGAAATTAGAGACATGTGTGCCTATATACCTGTCCTCCAAACACAACAGTATTACTTACATGTATAATTCTATTTGTAGTCAGGGTCCTGAAGACAACTTTAAAGAGCAGACAGAAAAACTAAGTCAACTACACACAAAGAACTATTTCTCTCTGAGTTCCAGAAGTAACACCCTGGATAATATTTCACTTTATTTAGCTATAAGAAAACTTCCGTGTCCTTTTACAATAGGGACATTCTTCCTGCCCATATCCTCCAGGTGGCCCTTAAAAATAGTAGTTACTGAAAGAGAGTCCATCGAAGTCTACCCCAGAACCTAACCAGAATACTGTTATCAACAAGACGACACTGACATGTAGATGGCCTTCTTAAATGTAAAAAAATCAGTTGATTCTCAAACACCAGTATGCCTCACAATTCCCCATGATGACTATGAAAAGAGATTGCTGGGTCTCACCGCACCATTTTGTTCTCAGTCCAACAAGAAGGAAGCACAAGAATTAACATGTTATCAAGTATGAGGACCACATTTTAAAAAGCAAAGAATTTAAATTTTTTTTAAAAATGAAGTTTTTAAAATAAACTGATTTCTTGAAAGACAAATGACATCATGCCACAGCAAAGGCATACCTTCCCACATCCCATACAATTCATAGGCAAGCAGTTAAACCATTTTTATAGACAGAGCATAACAGTTTGTTCCCTTTCCTTCAAATTTGTGACAACAGCATAGGACCACATTCAGTTTGACCAAATTCAGTATGCTTTTTGTTCTTCGAATCTTAATATATGTTCCCTTTATCATTCCCTCCCAGCATCTCTCAACCAATAATCTCTGTGACTTAGAAACACAATTTTTAGTTTACATCCTATTCAAGCATCTGCAACATTTCCCTACAATTTTTCCCTGACTTTTTTTTTTATGCAAGACCTGCTCATCCTGAAGAACCAAAAGGTATCCATAGCCAGTGCTCATGTTCCCCATGTACAATTCAGGAGCAGATTGTGGCTCATGTATATTAGGGATACTTTGGAAAATCTGTCTTTTGTAAGTACATTCAGCAATATAAGCAGTTTACTCCTACTGAACTCAAACCAAGCCTCAAAGGAACTTGAGTTTTCTAAAATTGTAAGTTGAAAAACACTTATAAACCACTGAAATCTCTCTAGCGGTGGTTGGCAAACCCGAATCTGTGAGACAGATCCAGCTGGCCACCTGTTTGTATGCCTTTGAGCTAAGTGTGGTTTGTACACTTTTACATGATTGAAAAGAAAAATATCAAAGGAATAATACATTGCAATATATAAAAGTTTTATGGTATTCAAATGTCAATGTCCATAAAATGTTTTATTGGAATATAGTTACACATGTGTTTACATTCTGTCCATGTAGCTTTCACACTATAATGTCATTCTGAGCAGCTATAATGAAGGCTATGTGGCTTACAAATCCAAAAGTATGCATCCTCTGACCCTTGAAATCTGTTGATTCCTCCTCTGCATTATTTCCTCAAGAGACAGAAAGACAGACAGGCAAATAGAAATGGAAAGTCAACAGGCAGAGCATGATATGGCTTTATAGTTCTCCAAATAACACATCAAACTAAGTACTCAAGCAAGAAGCTGGCAATACCTGTGGATTCGTCAACCTTATTAGAAAGCTATAGTAACTTGTCCCTGAACTCAAAATCAGATGAGTTGTGTAAGCTCTTGCAACAAGAGGGCTATATCATAAATTACAAACACTTTTGTAAAAGACAGGACTATAATCAGGGTCCCCTTAGGCACCTGTCTAGTTCCATGAATTTTCTGAAGTTCTTCCGATGAGGTGTGGGCTTGAGGCTCACACAGGAGCGGAAAGAATCCTCTTCAGACCCAAAGCCAGTGTAAGGTGGGTATTTCCTTTTTATTTTTGGAAGAGGAGGAGGCTTGCATGAAATAGGCGTAAAGTTATCTACAACAAAACATAGGCAAACAAAACATCAATATTTTTTTGCCCTGTGATTATAGTTGTTTTGAAAAGTCTGTTATTATTTCAAGATGAACATGGAGATTTTGTAGACTATTTAAACTTTTTCAAACAAAACACAGTAAAATCCTATGAGAGTTGGTTTCAATCATCTTTATAAAAACCACAGAGCTCACTTAATAGTCATTGGTTCAAAAGAGAAAAAGGGAGAAAATCTTTGTCAAATAAGTAAATATTAATGTTTTTCTTATTAATGTTTTTGACCTTACATCCCTGTTTCTGAATATTATTTTGTTCTTCTCTTGAGTTTTTCCAATGATATGAAACTCAAACTTGAAACATGCCATCGATTCCATATTTTCACCTGTAATTTGGCCTTTTCTGATCTTCAGTCAACACTCTCTGATAAAAATTATTTTCCAAATAGGACTGACTTCTGACTGCTTCCCTTTTAACTTGACCAATTAGCCAGCAGCTCCTCCTTGGATCCATTTTTAAGCTCTCTTCCTTATCCCTAATTCACCCCCAAACACTGTACTTCAGTGTCTATTAAAAATCTAACAGAAAAATAAAAATCCCCTCCTGTCACCAGCCACTGCTCCAGGTCATTCATGTTATTGCTCCAGATAAAACTGCGACTGTAGCTGTAATGAAGCAAAAACCCAAAGAGTTAAGGCTCCCCAGTTGCTTCCACTCTCCAAGCAAGTGTGATGGGATCAATACTGTTCACTTTATTTTTTCCTTATCAGGTGTAAGGAGAGGTAGGAACATACTTTTAATACCTGTAGAAGTCCTTAGCTAATCATTTATGGGGCTATGTACTCTCTAAGAAGCAACTGTGCTTTTTAGAACGAATATCATACTAACCCCATCTAACCAAGTCATTGTGTATGACTCACCACAAACAGCCAAGGAGGTTCTAGAGCATCTCCTAAAACAAAGCTGAAACACACAGACACTTTCTATGTCTTTCCCATACTTGATAGTTTCAGTTGTGAACAAAACGAGTTCTACAAATATAAATATTTTCTTTTATTTTCCATGATCAAACTTCTAATAGAAGAAAGGATCCATATTTTGGTACACCATTAGAAAAATAAATACCCATCAATTTGTCGTGTAATACAGTCTAATTCTACAATTGAAGTGCATCTTTTAATTCATCAAAATGCCAAGAGTGTGAAGCCATTTCTAATTCCAATTTGAAAACATTTTCATCATTCAACTTTTCTTAGATTTCCTAGTTGCCTTTGTGTGTGGTTTCTTGAAGCACAATTCTCAGAAGAATATTGTTCCATCTTAACAGAAATTGCTCACAGCAGACATGTTGACAAAGGAACTGCCATCAAATCTTTGTCCCTGGCTGGGTGAAAGGGGAAAAGCAGTATCCGTACACAGTCTCCAGATCCTCTCTTATTGCTCACTTTGCAATTAAAGAGACATCTTAGTAATAAGAGAAAAGCTCAAATTTTCAAAGTTAAATTGCAGTAGACTCTATCCTTGCTCACCATTACATCAAAATCACTGCTGTCTGCTACCTTTGTTCTAGTGCAAGGATCACAGAAATGGCAAGAAAGCTTTATATAATCAGAAAATCAATTGGGGCCTGAGCAATTTCTTCCAACAGGGGGCATACACATACAATTCTACACCCTATTCTGAGTGCACTAGCCAAAAATGGTGATTCTTAATCACAAAGTCATTAAGAATATATTCTCCAGCCTTCATTACTAGTCTGAAACATGGTATTGTTTTCTTAACTACCTAATTTTTGCAACAGATTCAAGAGCCAATTTAGAGCTTTCCTCTGCACCCACAGCGCCATCTAGTGTATAAAAACCGAGAACTCTTCTACTGCCTAACCCTTGACTTTTCTAACATCATATAGACCCGTTTTGGAAACCCTGGCTCAAGGTTCAACCGTAAGACACAGCTCCCAGGATAGCTCACATAAGTTCACAAAGCCACAGAATCATATGTGAATGATAAGTTGGCTGTCACTGGGTTTCCATCACCCCATCTACCCTGCCTATTTCAGGTATTCAGAAATATTGAGCAAATTAAAAGGTGCATGCTTTTGTACAAAGCATCTCCACAAATATATTCTATATTTTGGGGCGGGTTTTTGGGTAGATACCGAAACACTCATGTCTTCCAAATATACTGATTTCTCTAATTCCAAATGACTTGTACACATATGTGATGTGAATGCCTAACCATGACTGACTAGACTGTAACAAAATGCAGAGACTGTATATAGAAATTGAGTCTAATGATTCTACTTGCCATCTCAGGTGGAAGCATTATTTGGGAATGTGACCAATTAATTTCCTCAAAGTTCACCTTGTATGATCTAATAACCTACAGATGGAGCCACACTTTAGGAAATCTGAAGCTTGCATAACTTTAAAAAATGCTTCAAACCAAAGAATGCTAGATTATGAAGACAAAAATAGGCCAGAGCTTTGGACTAGGACCCCTATAAAGGAAGAACCTTGAAAACTATAAAATCATCCTTAGCTTCAAAGGAAATCCATCACTTCTTGTAGTCAATATTTAGGTTAAACGATTAGTGAAATTATATAGTGCCAAAACACAAAGTAAGTTCTAGTCTGCAACCATCCTCATTAACTCTATGGGTGGCTGAGGGGATGTAAACCTGTGAAGTCCATCAAGGCCATATGTGATAAAACCATAAACCAGTTCTGTTTTTGTTGTTACAATCTCCTTAAGTGATCACTGACTTTTTTTCTGCCATGTCCTCTTCCTCCTCCTGCTTTGGAGTCCTGAGAATTCAGAGAGTGCCAGAATTGATTGTTGAAAATGAAAGACACCTTAAAATGTTTGTCCTACTTTAATCTCAATATAAATATTCAAAACCATTAAGAATAAATGCTTATGTTACTGCTTTGGTTTTGCACATCACAAAAATCAATGATTAGAAAATATTCCTATAAATTGGGTATAGTGTTATATGCCTGTAAATCCCAGTATTGGGAGGCTGAGCCAGGAAGTTGCCCTAAATTTATGTATGGCTAGTTTGTATTACATAGGGAGTACCAACTCAGCCAGAACTACATAGCAACAGTGTTAGAGAATGGAATGGAGACAAAAGAGAAAAGGGAAACAGTGTAGAGAAAA
Source organism: Rattus norvegicus (assembly GCF_021556685.1). Lineage (NCBI taxonomy): Eukaryota > Metazoa > Chordata > Mammalia > Rodentia > Muridae > Rattus > Rattus norvegicus. Next base: position 11,833,498 of record NC_141554.1, on the reverse strand, counting down.
GAGAGTAGAAATTATAAAAATCTTATTAATAAATAACCTAAGGCATACATTCCTAGATAAGAACTGTTAAAATTCTTAGCACAAGAAAGACAATCTAGAAGCCTTTGAAATCTTCATATATAAGAAAGAGCAGCAGACTTCTGCCTTGCAATCTGTTATTGTCCTCATCAACAATGAGGAAATGAACTACTACTCCATCCTAACAGGCAAGCTACCAGCAGCAAGACAGCCACACTGGTTGATAAAGGAGTTACCCTGGATAAGACATCTCCCTTGGAGTCCTAAAATAAATGAAAGAATCTCATTTTTCTAAGGGACTGCCTCTCATAAAGAGGTTCAAATGTTTTTCAGAATTCTATCAAGCCTTATACTTCTACACAAATACAAAAGGTATCCATGCAAAGTTCAGGTGCAGTGAGAGTCTGTGTCTCAAAAGTAAGGTGGAGAGCCCGGGAAGAAGACACCTAACATCAATCACTTGCCTCCACACACAGATGCACCCACCAACAATGACCCTCCCCTCTCCCCTTCCCTCCCCTCTGCTTTCTTCTAGGATCACAATTACTAGCGACATTTTGTCATTTTGTTCTGGTTTGGATTTCAATAATCCTAAAAACAATGTATAAAATTCCTTCTTATTAACTTTTAAGACCACATGAATTATAAGAAAAATTATCATCCTTACCATCATATTAATACTGAACAGATTATTCATTAAATTTGATTTTTAATGTTTTGTCAACTGTTACAGTACACAGAGAAGTTTTTCATCCTTATAAATACTTTTATCAACATGTCATAGCTACTAATGAAGAAAACTGAAGATCACTTCTTTAATTTTTAAGTGTCAGAAATAACTATATTTAAGTAGCATGAAATATATTCATTTAACTTCACAAAAACCAGAGAAAGCAAATGTAAAGGTTATTAGAGAGTATCAATCCACTTCTCTAGATTCTGCCATGGATATAATCTACAGTCACATGCAACATTAAGTGTTATATTACAACTTGAAAAAAATGTTGTGTAATGGTATTTGTTAAACAGAACATTTTAACATGCTGTGAAAAGTGTTTAAAAAAAGTCAGTGAGACTACAAAATGAATCCTAATTTTGTATTTGCATTAATTTTCATAAAATATGCTGTTATATTGACTTTAAAGGCACAAAGTATATTTTTATGTAATATAATAAAATCTACAGAGGGAGCAAAGGAAATGGATGAAAGGAAACTAAACACTAGGACAGTATAACTGGAACAAACAGACTACAGGACATTTGAAGCAGATACATATACCCAGGACAGCTCATTTTAGGGCATACCACACCAGAGAAGTCACATTTCATCAGACAATTCACTGGAGAGTCTACTAAGACACTTCACTACAGCATTACTTTTTCCCTAAAGCAAATATGGTAGTCTCAAAATTAAGCAGACAAACATCAGCCAAATGTTGAACTAGCTGTTTAGAAAATCATATGCTGTTTTGGAATTGTTACAGTACTGTCAGTCTTCTAGCACATCCTTAAATGAAAGTAATCTTCAGGTGTTTTTAATGGTTTTCAGTGAGCCAATTTCCAATTTCCAATCTTCACTGAAGGTGTACTGATTCTAAACAGATACCTATATTTATTAAGGGCAAATTCTCCTCCCTGATGATTTATGGTCCACTAGAAATTTCTCTAGAGCAGTTGCCACCTGCACACTCCTGGATAATTTTTTTGTGACCCTTGAAATAAATATGTTCAACTGTGTCCACTAAAACAATCAATTTTAGATATTAAAGTGAGATGCCAGCCACCAAACTGACTCTTGTCAAATCTAGACATGTTTATGAATCTAGAATGTAGATGTGTTAGAACAAATTCTCTTAGTAAAACTGGAAGTCCTTTTTATTCTAATACTTTAGTGTTCTTTATGTAACTTCCTTCAGGATATAACTTCCCAGGAGATCTATTATGTTCAGGGCAAACACATGCAAGGTAGGCAGGCAGGCAGGCAGGCAGGCCTCCTCTTATTCTAGACACAAGGCATCCTGGGTATTTTATAATTTTTTCATATAATATTTTTGTCCATGTTTTCCCCTCCTCCAGCTCCTCCCAGATCCTTCTCACCTCCCCACCCACCTAACTTTATATTCTAGTCCTTCTCTCCAAAAACAACAGAACAACCCTCCCACAAACACAAAATCAAAACCAAAAAAAAAAAAATAAATGAAACAAAAATGTGTCAAAATGAAGCAAAATATCCAAGCATCTTATTTTTAAGGAGCTATAGTTGTTCAGTTTCATCTTACCACTCACAGAGCATGTTTAAGTAAATATGCCACAGTTCACAGAAGTATCCATCAATCCTCCATGTAAGCAAAGTACACATGCTCAAATTCAGCTCACCATAGATTTTTAAAAGCACTGTATCAATATTGATCATGTATGCACGCTTTTCCTGTCATTTTTCCTAAATAATACAACTATTAGCATTACACTTATGTTAAATTAGATATCACAAGTAATATAAAAACTGATTTAAAATAGGAAGGCACCATAACCTGATTGTTACTCAAGTTACATGGGAGGCTAAGATAAAAGGATTACAAGTTCAAGACCAGACTAAGCAATATGATTAGACTCTGTCTCAAATGAATGAGTGAATACATAAGGGTATGTATAGGGTTTTTTGCAAAAACAAATCATTTCATGTAAGAACATTAGGCATCATGTAGGTATAGAGGAAGGGCTAGTAACAATTTGCTGCAAATACTGAAGGAAGATTATATAGAAGACTAGGTACCATCACACTCATTCTAAACCCTACCCTGGTAAATCCTATCTATTCCCACAACAGCAGACCAGTGGACCATGGGTAGAGACAAAGCTTAGGAAGTGGGTAGAGCTGACTGGCAGAACTTCAAGAGACTGAGAGTGGGAGTTTAACAAATGAAGGTTTGGAAGGTTTTTATAGCACATCCTCAGCTTGCTTCTAGACTCTCATATTGTGGAATATGCTACAGGTTCCAGATTCCCTTTTCTAGTCTATAAACCTAGCCTACTGTACTGACCTACACAAAATGGGTACTAAATAAATCACTAGTTCTTACTAAACTGCATTTACTTGCCTAGAATGGAATGAATACCTATGAAAAGACAAACAGGAAACCTAGCTAGACCTCACCAGGAAATGCAAAGCTAACTGGTACACAAGAGATTTCCCTAGAGAACTCAAGTTGAGTGTCATCCATTGTGGTCAGCAAAAATTAAATGAAGAGATTTAATATTTCTAGTTCAAGTGTCCTTCCAGAATACTGAGTACTATAGCAAAAAAAGGCTACAGGGGAAATGGAAGCCTCTAACATGAGGTAATTTAATTCTTGGCTCTTTCTCTCTATTGCATAATTGGAAGACTGAGCTTAGTGGGCCTCAGTTTCCTTTCCACTAACATGGAGATAATGAGTCTGCTCATAGAAGCTTGTTTTTAGTAATGTGACGAGAACAAAAGTAAAATCTTAACTAGGGAATAAAGCAGCCAAAGTATTAAAAATATTTTCTTACCAGTATTTGAATATCACTTACCAACTCCATACTTTGTCTTATAATAGGTCTTGGTAAACTCATCGCAGTCACAGAGGAGGACTTTTCTTCCCCAGACATTAATCGTGGCACCTATAGACAGGTCCTGGTCTGTGTAAAAGTCTTGCTCTATTTTTCCTAGCTGATAAAACAGAGGAAAACAGCATTGACCCTATGGATCTGCCCAAGAACTACATGCCTTTTTGCAAGAAATGAACTTTTTAAAAAGCTTAATTATATCATTTATAATTAAATTTTAAAATTGAATTAATTTTTATCCTTCTTGTGTACATGTGTGTATGGTATGTGTTGTGTATGTATGGGTATGGTTCATGTTGAGTATAGATTCACATGTGCCACAGATTGTGGATATGTTGATACTTACCTGCCATTTCATTTGAGATAGGTTCTCTTTGCTGTTAGGCACTGTGTATGCCAGACCAGTTAACCTTTGAATGGCTGAGGATCCCCCTTCCTCACCTTTCTATATCATCCACAGGAACATTGGGATTACAGATGAACATTACTGTGTATGAATTTGTGTATGTTTTGGGTAAGGTGATTATATTTAGCTCTTCACATTTGTACAGTAAGCATATTCTCCACTCAGCTATACTGTCAGCCTATCTAAGTGTTATTTGAACATTGTAGTACTGGCACAAGCAACACAAGGCATATATTTCTATGCGCATTTAAATATGTTTACTATGGACAAATGGCAATAAAATGTATATGTTTCTGTATTTCTTGGTTGTATTCACCAGCTCAGAAGGCAAGAATATACAATTTACCCCAATATCCAGGGTTCTCAAAAGTCTCATTAGAAATCAGTAGTAAAACACCAGGATCCCCTTCAAGCTCTTCCAGTTCTTTCTCTGATTCCTTCAACGGGGGTCCTATTCTCAATTCAGTGGTTTGCTGCTGGCATTCGCCTCTGTATTTGCTGTATTCTGGCTGTGTCTCTCAGGAGCGATCTACATCCGGCTCCTGTCGGCCTGCACTTCTTTGCTTCATCCATCTTGTCTAATTGGATGGCTGTATATGCATGGGCCACATGTGGGGCAGGCTCTGAATGGGTGTTCCTTCTGTGTCTGTTTTAATCTTTGCTGCTCTATTCCATATGTACAACAATGCCAAGCAACCAGAGCTTCCAGGGACTAAGCCACTACCTAAAGACTATACATGGACTGACCCTGGACTCTGACCTCATAGGTAGCAATGAATATCCTAGTAAGAGCACCAGTGGAAGGGGAAGCCCTGGGTCCTGCTAAGACTGAACCCCCAGTGAACTAGATTGTTGGGGGGAGGGCGGCAATGGGGGGAGGATGGGGAGGGGAACACCAATAAGGAAGGGGAGGGGGGAGGGGGATGTTTGCCTGGATAGCGGGAAAGGGAATAACACTCGAAATGTATATAAGAAATACTCAAGTTAATAAAAAAAAAAAAGGAAGGGAAACCCATAACAGGATATATTATGTGAGGAAAAAGTTCCATTTTCAATAAAAATTTTAAAAAAGTTAAGATATGCACAGTGTAAACATGGGCCACATGAAACACAGGATGTTGATACATAGAAAAATAGTTTCTGTAATCTTTACTTTGAAAATTCAACTTTCTTTAACTTCTACTCAATCTCTCATAAACATATTCCCATTTTATATATGTGGTTCATTATAATTAAAATAGAACAGATATGTTTAACTTAATTGTACCCTGTAGGTATGTACCGAAATAGCACAATGTCCTAGCATTGTATAAAAAAAATGTACATTTCTATATAGCTAATGGAAATAAATATAATTAAAGCAAAAAAAAAAAAAAACACCAGGATCCTCACCTGGTATTTATCCAACAGGTAGCCATCTGCTCGCCATTCTGACAAGCCCCCATACACATTGAGAACTGCTCGATCTGTTATCTGGCCCGGTTGGTAGATTCCAGGTGGGCCAAACTGTAAGATAAAACCAAAACATGTTATCTGTCTCCATGACAGAGATGGAACAGTCTCAAAATAGATTCTAGAAGTGTGCATTGCATGGTTCATCCCTAACATCTGCAAGAAGCCATACAGCTCCTGTTCTGTTGCTACACATCCTTCACAGCTCTGGTAAAAGCACATTTTTCCTCCAACACTTCCATTCTATAGGTTTTCAGCATTTTTGCTCCTTTGTTTTAGTTTCTGAGACAAGGTCTTATACAAAAGAGTGTATACTCAGCTTATACTCAGACTCATGTAGTTCAGGATCTTCCTTCTGATCTTCCTCTGATAACTCCCACCTGCTGAGTTTATAGACTTTTGTCACCACACCCAGGCTTCAAGAATACAAGTAGTCATCTGCTTAGTTCCTCATACACTGTGGAGGGAATCTTTTGTACAATGTATGGAAGTTTCATCTGTCAATATAAAAGCCTTTGGCCAATGAGATGAAGCAGGATTAGAAGGTGGGACATCTGGTAGAGCAAGAGACCGGATTTCTATGATGAAACAAGCACTGGGAAGAATTCATCATGGAACACTGATGGAGACAGCAGCAAACTACTGAGGACCAGGTATCTAGATACATGGCAGAACTTAGAATAGAATTACAGGATGATTAAGTTATACTTATAAGCTAGTCAGAGAATTTTTCAAGGCTTTTGTCCTAGGCATTTATTCATATATAAGAAGTCTCAGAGTCATTGCTTTTGCAAACTGGGCATGGGTGACAAGGCCAACAGTTACAATACACCATGGGCTTAAGACTCTTTCAGTATTTCTCCAATTGTGCAAACAGGTATCTTTACTATTTCCTAAACTGCAAACATCCTCAAGGAAGAATTGGTGGCCCTCACTATCTGCCTTTGTTCTATCTGCCATCTAGTCCTAAGCTCAGGAAATGGAGTACATCTGGCAGCCTGGCTTGCTCTCAGAACTACAGCTTCTGCAACCCTCTCACCTCAGCAATATATTCCTTGCTTTGAGTATCCAGCATATACCCATCCCTTCTGCATCTTACCCCACCCACACTCCCATCCCCGTGGGAATCTATACTCCACAAAGCAGGACACAAGACATTTTCTTTTCCATTGTAGCTCAAGAGGCTGCACACAACTCAATAAATAGCTGTTGAATAAATAAATAAAATGAAGCAATTGATGGGAAGATATATTGCAAATGACAGGTGCATCATTATTTCCTGTTTAACCTATTTTTCAAAGACATTCTATAAACAGATTTCCCAGATACCTCCTGGTGGCCTCTTGTGCATATTCTAGAGCTCCCTGAGGAATAAATTCTACCTCCCCCTCCACAGCCTAGAAGCAACACAGCAGGACTTCTGGCAGAAAACAGAGAATCTGGGAGAGTCTCCTGTGAGGATTGAATGGCCGGCGGTTGTTTGCATAAAAATGAGTGCCCCTGATAACCTTTTCAGAAACAGTAAGAAAGAGGTTTAAATATTTTAACCAAATTAAAAATAAAACACAAAATAGACCTGTGAAAAGGAACTTTGCTTCTCTGTAACCTGATAGGTATTAATAAATGGGGATTCAAATAGTGGCTCTTACTATAACATCTCATTTACCCTGTCTAATTACGGGAGCTGTTAACTACATTTTAAAGATGTGGAAATGTGTGTTCAAAGAGCAAGAGTGGCATGTCCATGCTTACATGGCTATAAAAAGGCAAATCCACAATTCTAATCCAGGCCTATCTATGTGTCATTCCTGCTGTACCAGTTACATTTCCTCTCAAATTCTGACATTATTTGTAGAAACAAGTCTGACAAATCTTCTCCATACTAAAGAAAATGCCAATGTCATACTGTCACTGGTTACTGGCTATTTGGTGACTAGTCACTACACTTGGAATTGTGATTATCTCCTTCCCATATACTAGTATACTAGTATGTATGATTATATTGACATGTGTGAGCAGGTGTGTGTGTGTGTGTGTGTGTGTGTGTGTGTGTGTGTGTGTGTGTGTTCATACCCGAATCAATACCATGGAATCTCATTGGTAGGCTATAGGAGCTTTTGAACATTCACCTCAAAACTTTTCAATAAATTTCAAGAGAGTCCCATATTTCATAATACTGCTTGTTGTGAATTCAACAAAAACTAGGTTCCTTCCCTTACATATCTTCCTTTCTTTTACTTGCCAAAAGTGTGATGTCTAGTTTGGTTTTTTTTGGGGGGGGGGGCTTGTTTGTTTGATTTATCAATTTGACATAAGCAAGGGTGATTTGGGAAGAGGAAATCTCAATTAAGAAAATACTTCTGAATGTGCCAGAAAAGAAAATCCTCCTGCCAGATAATAATCAAAACAATAAATGTACAGAATGAAGAAAGAATATTTAAAGCTGTAAAGGAAAAAGGCCAAGTAACTTAAAAAGGCAGACCTATCAAAAATTATACCAGCTTTCTCAACAGAGACTCTAAAATTCAGAAGATCTTGGACAGGTGTCATACTGACTCTAAGAGAAACACAGATGCCAGCCCAGGCTACTATACCTAGTAAATCTCTCAGTCACCATAGATGGAGAAACCAAGATAGTCCATGACAAAACCAAATTTAAACAATATCTTTCTACTAATCCAGCAATACAGAGGATACTAGAAGCAAAAGTCCAACACAAGAAGGATAACCATATCCAAGAAAACACAGACCTAAACGAAGAGAATCTCTCTCTCTCTCTCTCTCTCTCTCTCTCTCTCTCTCTCTCTCTCACACACACACACACACACACACACACACACACACACAAACACACAAACACAAAACTCCATCCCAACAACAAAAATAACAGTAACTAACAATAATTGGTCTTTAATATCGCTCAACATCAGTGGACTCAATTACCTAATAAAAAGACATACGTTAAGAGAGCTGACAGACTGGATATACAAATAGGATCCAGCATTATGTTGCATGCAAGAAACATATCTGTGCAACAAAGGTAGTCACTACCTCAGGGTAAAGAGCAGAAAAGAAGTTCTCTAAGCAAACAGTCCCAAGAAACAAGCTGGAGTCACCATTCTATAATATCCAACAAAGTACAGTTTCAACCAAAAGTAGGCAAAAGAGAAATGGAAGGGCACTTCATACTCATCAGGGAAAAATCCACTAAAGGGAAGCCTCAATTATGAAAATCTATTCCCCAAATGCAAGAGCACCCACATTCATAAAAGAAACTTTACTAAAGCTTAACACATACATTGAACCTCACACAGTAATAGTGGGAGACTTCAATAACCCACTCTCACCAATGAACAGGTCATTGAAATAAACTAAACAGAGGCACAGTGAAACTAACAGAAGTTGTAAAACAAATGGGTTTAACAGATACTACAGAACATTTCACCCTGAAAGAACTTACCTTCTTCTCAGCACCTCATGGAACCTTCTCCAAAATTGACCATATAATCAGTCACAAAACAAGCCTCAACAGATACAAGAAGATTGAAATGATCCCATACATCCTATCAGACCATTATGGACTAAGGCTGGTCTTCAATAACAACAAAAATGACAGAAAGCCCATATACACATGGAAGCTGAACAATGTTCTACTCAATGATAACTTGGTTGGGGAAAAAATAAATTAAAGAGTTTCTAGAATTCAATGAAAATGAAGGCACAGCTTGGACACAATGAAAGCAGTGTTAAAAAGAAAATATAGCAATAAGTGCCTTCATTAAGAAATTGGAGAGAGGGGTTGAGGATTTAGCTCAGTGGTAGAGCGCTTGCCTAGGAAGCGCAAGACCCTGGGTTCAGTCCCCAGCTCCTGAAAAAAAAAAAGAAATTGGAGAGATCCTACAGGAGTGACTTAACATCCCATCTAAAAGCTCCAGAACAGGAAGAAGCAAACAAGAGGAGTAGAAGGCAGAAAATAGTCAAACTCAGGGCTGAAATCCACCAGATAGAAACAAAGAAAACAATACAGAGAATCAACAAAATCAAGATCTGTTTCTTTGAAAAAAATCAACAAGATAGATAAACCCTTACCAAACTAGATAAAGGATACAACAATGGTATCCAAATTAACAAAATCAGAAATGAAAAGGGAGACATAACAACAGAAATTGAAGAAATATAAAAAAAATCATCAGGTCTTACTATAAAAGGCTATCCTCAACAAAACCGGAAAATGTAGATGAAACGTTTGATTTTTCTAGACAGACACAATGAACCAAAGTTAAATCAAGATCATGTAAACAATCTAAAGAGTCTCGGAACACCCTAGTAAATAGAAGCAGTCAATAAAGCAATAAAGTCCTCCCAACCAAAAAAAAAAAAAAAAAAAAAAAAAAAGGCCCAGAGCCAGATAGATTTAGTGCAGAATTCTACCAGACCTTCAAAGAAGAGCTAATATCAATACTGCTCAAACTACTCCACTAAATAAAAACAGAAGGAACATTTCTAATTCATTCTATGAAGCCACAGTTACTCAGACTCCTAAACCACACGAAGACTCAACAAAGAAAGAGAACTTCAGGCCAATTTCCCTTATGAATATTGATGTAAAAATACTTAGTAAAATTCTCGCAAAACTGAATTTAAGAACACATCAAAGCCATCATTCACCATGATCAAGTAGGGATACAGCGATGGTTCAATATACAAAAACATCCATCAGTGTAGTCCACTATATAAACAATCTCAAAGAAAAAAAATCACATGATCATCTTATTAGATGCTTAAAAAAGCCTTTAACAAAATACAACATTTTTCCATATTAAAAGTCTTGGAGCTGGATCCCAATTTGGGCCTACTGTTAGACCTGGCTTCCTCAGGTTTTTCTCCATTTTTGTCCCTACAGTTCTTTCAGACAGTAACAATTATGGGTCAGAGTTTTTGATTGTGGAATGGCAAACCCATCCCTCAACTGATGCCTACTCTTTCTGCTGGAGGTGGGCTCTTTAAGCTCCCTCTCCCCACTACAGGGCATTCCATCTAAGGTCCCTCTCTTTGAGTCCTGTGTCTCTCACCTCCTAAGTCTCTGGTACATTCTGGAAGGTCCCCCCACCTTCTACCTTCTGCGGTTGCCTGTTTCCATTCTTTCTGCTAGTCCTAAGGACTTCAGTCCTGTTTTCCCACCCAATACCTGAGCATGTTCCCCTCTTCCCCTCCCTGTCCCCTTCCCACATAAGTCCCTCACTCCCCACTCCTGTGATTGCTTTCTTCTCCCTCCCAAGTGGGATTGAGGCATCCTCGATTGGGTCCTTCAGCTTGTAAACTTTTTTTTTAAGTTCTGTCGATTGTATCCTGGGTAGTCTGTACTTTTTTGGCTAATATCCACGTATTAGTGAGAACACACCATGCATGTCTTTTGGGGACTGAGTTACCTCATTCAGGATGTTCTATCCATTTGTCTGCAACCTCAGGATGTCCTTGTTCTTTTTTTTTTTTTTTTTTTTTTTTTTTTTGGGTTCTTTTTTTCGGAGCTGGGGACCGAACCCAGGGCCTTGCGCTTCCTAGGTAAGCGCTCTACCACTGAGCTAAATCCCCAGCCCGTCCTTGTTCTTAATAGCTGAGTAGTATTCCATTTTGTAAATGAACCACATTTTCTGTATCCATTCTTAGCCCTGACACTATTACTGAGGCTATGGAGTTCTCACAAAAAGGGGCTTATCATGACTGCCATGAGAGACACAATAAGTAGCTGAAAAAGTCAGATGCAGATATTTACACCCAATCAATAAGCAGAAGCTGCTGACTCCTGTGGTTGAATTAGGGAAAAGTTGGGAGAAGCTGAGGAGGATGATAACCCTGTAGGAGTACCAGCAGTCTCGATTAACCTCAACCTCTAAGATCTCTCAGACACTGGACCACCAACCAGGCAGCATATACCAGCTGATATGAAGCCCCCAACACATATACAGCAGAGGATTTCTGGGTCTAGAATCAGTCAGAGAAGATGTACTTAACATCCAAGAAACTGGAGGTCCCAGAAAATTTAGAGGTCTAGTGAGGTCGGGGATGGGAGTGGGTGTAGGGACATCCTCATGGAGACAGGGTTCGGGGAAGAGGTATGAGATGTGGAAAAGTTGGAGGATGGACCAGAAGGGGGATAAAATTTGGATTGTAAAAAATTATTAAATGAATTTTTTAATTCTTGGGGAGATCAGGAATTCATGTCACATACCTAAACATACTAAAAGCAATACACAGCAAACCACCAGCCAACATCAAATTAAATTAAAAAGAGAAACTTGAAGCAATCCCACTACAATCAGGGACAAGACAAGGCTGCCCACTCTCTTCCTATCTATTTAATATAGTACTTGAGGTTCTAGCCAGAGCAATTAGACAACAAAAGGAAATCAAGCAGATACAATTTGCAAAGGAAGAAGTCAAAGTATCATTCTTTGTGGATGATACGACAGTATACATAAGTGAGCCCCAAAATTCTACCAGAGAGCTCCTATAGCCGATAAACAACTTCAGAAAAGTGGCTGGATATAAAATTAACTCAAACAAATCAGTAGCCTTCCTTTATACAAGTGATAAACAGGCTGAGAAAGAAATTAGGGAAACAATACCCTTCATGATAGTCACAAATGATATAAAATACCTTGGTGTAATTCTAACCAAGCAAGTTGAAGATCTATATAACAAGAACTTCAAGTCCCTGAAGAAAGAAATGGAAGACTTCACAAGACGGAATGATCTCCCAAGCTCATGGATTGGTGGGATTAACAGTAAAAATGGTCTTCTCAAAAGCTATCTACAGATTCAATGAAACACCGAAGAAAATTCCAACACAATTCTTCACAGACATGGAAAGAGCAATTCTCAACTTCATAACAAAAAATTCAGGGTAGTAAAAACAATTTTCAATAATAAAAGAACTTATGGTGGAATACCATCCCTAATCTCAAGATGTATTACAAAGCAGCAATAGTAATTTTTAAAAAAAAACTGCATGGTATCGGTTCAGAAACAGGCAGGTCGATCAATGGAATAGAACTGAAGACCTGAGAAAGAAGAGACAGGAGGGGGGGAGAGAGAGAAGCCATGGCAGGACAAGGGAGGCTGACCTAAAGATCTCGCTCTGTGTACTTACAGGTTGTTATCAATGTTCCCAAGGGATGGATGGTACCGGGCTCTGTACGTTTAAGAGGGCACTTACACATTATCAATTGGATCTAAGAGTATTGTGTTATGTGTTCTTTTATGTTATGGTTTGAGTGTAGGAAAGTGTGCAGTGGCAGGAGACATTGGGCCACCGTGGAGTTGGGATGTGTTTCCGCCAAGATATCTTGGGGCACTGAGGTGCTAGACCGAGCAAGCTAAAAGACACTTTTTTTTTTTACAACAATGGATGGAGAACCAATGTGATGGGCAAGAATCCATTAGTAATCCTAAGAGTTGAGAGAAAGTTTTTATTTTCTAAGAGGAGGCCAGCTCCATGTTAAGTCATGTGATCTCTCACACCTGGGCTGGCAGGCTGTAGGTCCCCTGCTGTGTGATAAGTAATGGCAGCTCAGAGAGTTAGAGATTAAAAGCTGCTTTTTAAAGAAAGTTGTTTAGAAAGTCTTTCAGGACACTCATATTCTTTTTAATGTGGGCTCCACAGGAATTTTGGATTGAAATCCTAGTTAGACAAGCTACTTCTAAATTACAGGTATTATTAAAAGGTGATTAAGTTTGTTTTTAGAAAGTAGAGAGTAAAGAGATTACCTGAATCAGGTGGGGATTTTCATCCACAGTTCAGAACTTAGATAGGAAAAAATTAGTCACTAACTCCAAGTAGAGAGTTGTGATGAATGTCTGTAACACCAGGCAGAGTGAATGCAGACATATATTATAGAAGTTATTAAGGTTAAAGAAAAATCTGTGGCTCCGAGTAGAGAGCTTGACAGATTGAGATATTTTGGGCTAAAGTCCTGGTTTGATATGTTGCTTATTGATATTGGAATTGATAGAAAGTATTTGGTTTTCTCATGAATTACCCTGCTAAAGGCCATATGGCTCGTTGATGCCGGCTAGCGAGGGTTTGTGGTTACTTTTGATATTTACCACAACAGGAAGATCGTATTCTCTTAACATGGGCTCCACGGGAATTTTGGGTTAATTTCCTGATATCATAGAGTACAAAAACCTATCAGGCTCATTGTTTAGCTTACTCCCTTTTTAAAAAATTGTTTAGTCTTCATGATGGGTGTGACTTTAAAGAGTTTTATTATTATTATTTTTATTATTATTTTTATTATTAGTTTTATTATTATTACTCTTGGAGAGAGTGCAAAATACAACCTTTTCTGGTTTCAGACTAAGGAACACAGTATTTGGGAGAAAGATTTTGTCTTTGTGTTTTTAAAAGGTGTGATTAGGCTCTGGAAACCTCACAGAGTCATACTGATCAGATTTGATAGAGGTAGACTGCCTGAAAAAATTAATTCAGGAGAATCAAACAAAAAGAGATTTCGATTGTAAACTTTTTTCTTGAGAGTTGTATTTTACAGAGTGTGCCTACTTGGATTCCTGATCTCAAGGACTTTCAGCTGGGTCCAGTCAGGACACATCAGGTACAGCATTTGCTTCATTCTTCCTACCCCCTACCCCAAAGGATATCTCAACGCCCATGTACAGCTTGAAGAAGTTATAGAGGAGTTGTCGCTCCAATTCCCTGAACTTTGGGGGGCTGAAAGTGGTTATTCTAAAGTTGTTTTTAATGCGGAAATTAAAATTGATTGTAATTTAACAGGGAAGAATTGGCTAGATTGAGTTATACAGTCCTAATCTCATTTGTTAACTAAGCTAAAATCATATCTTTGCTTTGGTATAGAATGTATTTGTTAAAAGTTTAAAAGTACAAGGTTTAGAGCCAGTCCTTCTATTGATGTCATTACGAACTTCTGAGTTGATTACACATGTGAGTTAAGGGCCAAATAGCAAACATATTGCTGACTTTGTGAGAGGACTTCCAAGTTACTATTAAGATATAAAGACAACAGTACAGATTGTCTTATATAGGTAGATGGATTTCAAAAAACGTCAGAAATCCACAAAATTTGAGATTTAAAGTTATTTATCTTTTGTTGAGACATATCTGCTCCTAACAGTTCCCCTTTGGTGGATTTAAGAGAGAATTTGAACATCTCTTCCTCTAGGTGAGGCCATACTTTGTGGCTAGGCAGTCACTAGACAAAACTGCCTGCTTCACCTGCAGACTAATACTGTCCAGAAAAGGACGAATTATGCAGAATAGTTGACTGATAAACTCTGCCAAGACAGGGTGATCAGCCCTTCAAAATCTGCATTTCAAGAGTCTGCCAGTGAATTTTGGGCTAGAAGGCTGAAGACTTGCACTCACATGTTGCTAACAGGGGATTGTGCTAGTGGAGATTGTCTCTACAACCTCTTAGTTCTAGAAGTCATATTAGGCTTCCTATGTGAGACAGATAAACATACTTACAGCAAGTCGTTGGAGTGAGGTCAGTGACTCCTATGGAAGTTGGGGGAAGGACTATAGGAACTGAAGGGGAAAGCATCACCCTAGGAAGACCAAAAGTCTCAACTAACCCAGCTCCTTCAGAGCTCCCGGAGACTAAGCCACCAACCAAAGAGCAGACATAGACTAGTCCATGTCCCCCATCCCTCCCCAGCACATATGTAGCAGAAGACTGCCTTTTCTGGCCTCAGTGGGAGAGAATGCATCTAATCCTGTAGAGACTTGATGACCCAACGAAAGGGGATGCTGGAGGAGGTGTTAGGTGGGAAGGTGAGATGTGGGATGGATGGGTGAGGGGATGGGTAGGTGAGCATCCTCTCATAGGCAAAGGCAAGGGGAGATGAAGAACTCTGGGAGATGGGGCCTAGAAGGGGGTCAATATTTGGAATATAAATAAACACAATAATTTAATAAAAAAAGAAAATGCCTCCATAAAATTAGTCTGTGGGGTATTTTGTCGCTTGACAATGTAGAAATGCATAGCTCACTGTTGATAGAACCACCCCTGGGTGCTGAATAAGCCAGGAAGAGCAAGTGAGTAAACAGCACTCCTGGATAACTTCTGTATCATCAGCTCCTACCTCCAGGTACCTGCCCTGCATGAGTTCTGGCTCTGACTTCCCTCAGAGATGGACTGTGATGTGTAACTATAAGCTCAAAAAGTCCCTTCCCCTACAAGTGGCGTTTAGTCATAGTATCTTAGCACAGCAATAGAAACCCTAACTAAACCAAGCAGCATATGGCAAGTATCATCACAGAGCCATCGCACACCATTCCAAATAATGACTCAAGTCTCTTGGCCCAAAAACATACTCAAAACTGCTTACCTTGGGAAGCTTACTCCTCCGAAGGAATGATGACATAGCATCCCGGCCCGAATTAGATGGCAGTATTTCTCTGATTTCAATAGTATCATCACAAAGGAAGTAATGAAGGACAAATTCTCTACGATCCCCAAACAGTGAGGCTGAATCATCCCACAGGCAGAAGAAACGCAAAACCTTCCCATCATACTGGAGGAATCGTTTCAGGGTGTCAAAAGACTGATAGGGACGAAAAGGATCCACAAACTCTAACGTCTGTAAGTGGAAAAAGAGGCAGAAATAAAGCAGGCTTTATGTAGTCATATCTTGGAGACAATCAGTTAATATAAAGATTATTTTCTGTAGACTATTCTGTCATCCTGTTTTAAAAGTTTTCAACTAAATACTATGACATACAGATATACAAATTCACAGTCAGTTTTAACCTATAGGATACAGGCAAATATTAAGAAATTTTTCATATTTTGTTAAACAACATTTTAACATGCTAAACTATATTTCTGGGATATGTTTGAAGTTGACTTTTCTCAAAGCCTTTATTTTATTCTTAATTTTATTACAAATGAACAAACCTACTCTACGGTGACAGAAACCAAAACAGTAATTGTGTCTGTATAGGGGATATCACAAGAAAGGGTGACTTCAGGAGACTTGACTAGAAAGGGGAACAAAGGCATATTTTGTTGTTATGGGAAATAGTCTGTATATTTTCTTTTTTGTTTTCTGCTATGCTAATTGAACCCAGCGTCTTATACATTCTGTGGAAATGTTCTGTGGGTGAGCTACATCCCCAGCCCCAAACATTTGACATTTTTTTCATATTGGTTACTTTGGTATACACATTTTCCAAACACTGAGTTGCACTGATTTAAGATTTGACCTGTACTTGTTTAAAATTTATAAACCAAATCCCAAACTGATTGTATTTTCATTTTAAAAATCTGTCTTTCTACCAGAAATCTCTCATCTCTGTGTGCATGCATGCTTGTGCATGTGTGTATGTACAAAGATAAGAGGAAGAAATATATTTATGGTTTAATTTTGCTCAAAAAATTCAGATATCCAGGAAATGGACATACAAACAGAGCAAATGGAGAACTTCCACTCCACACAGAAACCCTATTTGGCAAGACTCAGCATGCTCTAGAAGCATTGAGTTCCATGGTCGTTTTGGATCATCTTTCCTTCAATTTGCAACCTCTTAGCCCTGTCTTAGAGTATAGCTGCCTCTATTCTATCTGGTATAAGCAAATGATATTGTTAGGTAAGGAAAGATTCACTTGGGAAATATTATCCCAAAAATGAGTTATATAATCGTTCTCAAAATTCCTGAATTTTTGTGTTTATTCAGGGTAGTCTAGCTTCAATTTTATCTCAAGAGGAAAACAAAAAATACTTCTAGACGGCATTCTACACTTATCCTTAATATTTAAGTGAAATTATGGGACCTCTGCTTTAATTAGTTAAAATGCTTTTAATGTATAAGATTGCTAATAATGTATTATTAATCATATACCACTAAGATCTTGTTCAGTTTAAGCAAAATAGTTTAACTTTACATAACAAGGCAGCAGCAAACACTTAACTAAATCCATAAAGCCCAATATAAAAGCCTCTTATTAAACTCTTAATTTTCCAAAGACTTCTATATTTATTGATGAGGGTTTTTGGCCCCATTTAAATACCAAAATGGTTCCCAAAATCTAAAAGGAGATAATTAAAACATTTCCTTTTCCTTGGTATTTACTTCCAACTGTTGTCACAACTTTTTCTTCCTTAGAAGACTATAAAACCTGACAGTATGTTGAATAATATGAGATTCATATAATTTTTCATCATTCACAATCATTATCATACAACAATAACTGCTGTTGGATACATATAGTCATATGCTGGGAGCATTAACTTATAAGGATCTTTTTCCTTCAGATTCTCTATGAGGCTTCAGAAGACTGTACTTATCATTCAGGGCATATGATAAACATAAAAATGAATCCAAACCTGAAAAATCTTTTACATTGATACAAAGTTATTTTACCTTAGATATTCCAGGACTAATAATACATATACTTCACAGTAGGATTATATGCCTAAATATGCAAAAAATAATTTGCTGAGGCTAAGAGGAAGGTACAGGGGAATGATGTCACATATAGCTTTTAATGAGAGATTAAAAAAAGAGTCAAAGGGAATTTTATTTTAAATTTTGTTATTCTGAAACAAAATTAATTATGAGTTTTGAAAACAATAAAAAGCAGATAAAACCAACTTATTGAGACAGCAATTAGAATAGTGGTTATCCTGGAGGAGAGAGAAGGACTGATTAGAAAAGTCAGGGAAGGGGGGAGAAGGAACTGTTCAACATTGTAGTTTGGATGCAGGTTAAGGCTCATTCCAAGGTACATTTAACGCTTATATGTTTGGTTACATGAAGTTCTATATTAACAACAACAAAAAATAGTGAGGAGTGGTAGCCCACATCTGTAATCCCAACATTTAAGAATCAGGAGGAGGTCAGTAAGTTCAAGGTCAGCCTGAGTTACACAGTGAATTCAACACTTGCCTATGTCATTATAGTAAAACCTTGTCTCAAGAATATGTAAATAAATAAATACAAAATAAAAATACAAAGGGAAATAAATAATAATAATGGAAATTAAGGTAAGAATCCAGAATTTCCAGTCCAGTCCCAATAAGGAGCCTGGCTAGGTTTGTGGCCTAACCAATGATTCTTCTTTTGTATATTCTGAGCCTTCTGGAAAAGAAGAAAACTAGGGTCAAGTAATCAGTTTAAAGAACTGCAGAACAATTATCACTGAATTTTTGTTCAGTAAGATGAAATTTTAAACTCAACTGGGAGAAATGCAAACCACAGCTACTTCACTCTTCTAGAATATTCCAGCATCCAAGTTTACAAAGTTCCAAGAAGGAAGGAAAGGGAATCTTCAAAGTTCAATTTATTTAATCAGTTGTTCAGAAGACATATTTTTCCCAACCAGAAACAGGGAACTAAAACCAGAAAACACAGGCAGAAGAAATGTGGACTCAACTTACATTATATTGGTAACCACAAAACTAATTGTGGGTTCCTAGACATTATCCAACCTACACAGATCACAAAATACTCTACAGCTGGAAGGGAGGCTCCCCAAAAGTAATGGAGGGTGAAGGTGAAGGAAAGCAGCGAGGAAGGAAACAAGGGGATCATTCCTGTTCTGTGGCCACCATTTGGTCTTCCTTTCTATCCAAGAAGAACAAGACAACCCTCATAACTATGGTTTTCTCTAAAGACAAAAAGTCACAGATGTATTTGTTCTTACCTCTCTCCGCATTTTCATGTAGGGATCAAATGGACGCTGTCCTGGAGGATTCAATTTGATTCCTATTTTCCTCAGAAAGTTTTTTGTGAATGGATCACAATCATAAATCTTGAACGTGCGTCCATAGAAGACAACACTTATGTTGATATTGAAGTCGTACACAGTATAAAACTGATCATCATAAGGAGGTGGAAAAGGAATCCGATGACGCCTGATAGAAGTACCTGGGGAAAAATGAAACGCAGTTTTAGTCATTTGGCTAGCAGGAAGTTATGTTATATGTAAGCAACAACCTTGAATGCTTCCTTGTGACATGGTAGAAGGCAAGCAAGCGGCTGTTTCTAAGAAGCAACATTATACATTTAAACTCAAGTAAAAGTGAGCAAAGACTTTTAAGGTCCAGAGTTCTCTGACCAGCACGATAAGACATTTGAATTTCCTAAGTGTTGTTATGGAAGTTTTTTATAAACCACAAAGAATAGAGGACAGGAATGGATATAAAAGAGGGGTAGTGTTAGAATGGTAAGCAAAATGCCACTGTCATGTACCTACCTGTCCTACAAAAATAGACTTGCTTTCAGTTACTACAGAAACCCAACACATTCAACTAAACAAAGCATTAAGGCCCCAAAGTAAAGTGTTCATTAAAGGCTCAAAAGGCTAAAACAAAACAAAAGAAAACAAAAATAACAAGAAAACTAACAAACTTTAGCTTCTGTGTACCAGTACTAGGATTTACAGCTTCAGTAAGCATGAATTACTTTAGGTTGCTTGGAAAGTTCAAAAGAATCCTTGTTTATCTAGAAATGTAGTCTTCCTTCTTCCTCCAGTACCTTTACCTATATCCACCCAATCACATCCAACAAATGAAGATTATTAAAGACTTTATAGTTTTAGCCAGTACTCTGAGTCAGAGATTCTTGATTTCATCACCATCTTCCATATCCAATGCTAGTTCTACAGTGCTCATTCTCTTAATAGTAGAGACAAAGCAATAATTCAATAAGCTGCAATTCCCAAGAGGAAAGAGAGAAAATGAAGATAACACCTACAAATGTGAGTGGCACAAGAGAGGAACCCTGACTTTAGGGAACCTGCTCCTTCTGTGGGGAGTTAGGAGTCTTACTAGACCAAACAATAGACATGTCATCTTGTGTGATTCAGGGAAGGACTACCTCTGTCTTCCAAGGCTAAAAGCCAATTTGTACTAGAAACCAAGGCCATCTTTGTCTTTCCAAAGCTGTCTGTGTAAAGAAATAGCTTCGAGGAGTGAACTCCGAGCAAAAAGCAGTCTACATTTCAAGGTATACAATGGAAGCTACACATGCAGAGCTATCTTTCAACATGTATTACTGACTTAGGCCTGAGAACCTACCCTTAGAGCAAAGGGGGAAAGAACCAAAGGACATCACATTGCTAATAATCCAGTAACATGTGGCTTGTGTGAGTTCAGTATAGAAACATTTTAATAGAAAGATATCACCTTATGTTCTTAGTGCTGTATATAATATTGAGAATAGTGCTTTTTCTCCAAACATAAAAATACTTAAAACTTACTCATTCTTGTTCATTATAAGAACAGTTAATGAATAATCTTTATGAGCCAGGAACTGTGTTGGGTACTGTTCCACTACTCTACTTATCTCTTCAGTTTGCTGAGGAGAAATTAAGTAAAATCATTTTCATCTTCTTTTCTTTATAGCAATTTTAATTACTTGGTACATTAAATTAAAATAACAAAACTATACAATTAGAACAGGCATAGACTATTTTTAAATGTACTACATAAAAGATGATATAATTTTATTGCAAAGAATTATACTTCAATTAGCCTTTAATTTATGCCATTGAAAACAGAATGCAAATTATTTAATCATTCAAGATTAGACATTTAGAACAAATTGCATACTTAAAAATCTATAAAAGAATGGGCATTTCAGATATTTCCAGGAACTATTATATGTCTTTTTTAAAATACTTGCATTCTGACAGGTTATTAAATACTCAACAATCTAGAGCTTCCTCAAAATTTTCATCTATGGAACTAGGGAAGTGGCTCTGTGGATAAAGCACTTGTCCAGATCTACAGAGCCTTCAGAAATGCCTGGATAGAGTGACAGCTACCTGTAGCTCTAGTACTCAGGAAACAGATACACAGATATCTAGGACAAGCTGCCAGCTATCTAGAAGAGAATGAATCTTTGAGCTACAGGTTCAATGAGAGAGCCTGCTTCAATTAATAAAGTAGAGAGAGAACAAGGAAGATACCCCGGCATTGACTTTGACCCTCTACATGCATA
This sequence comes from Rattus norvegicus, assembly GCF_021556685.1. NCBI lineage: Eukaryota > Metazoa > Chordata > Mammalia > Rodentia > Muridae > Rattus > Rattus norvegicus. Next base: position 11,812,049 of record NC_141554.1, on the reverse strand, counting down.
CACACACACATGCACACTACATATACAAATGCAATAATGTACATTCATACTGTGATTGTCTCAACCTCCATAGTCTTGGGCATCTGAATACCTGGTCCACAATCGATGACAGTATTTGGGAGCTATAGGAAATATAGCCTTGTTGTGAGAAGTATGTCACTGGTGGCAGACTTTGAGTTCATTCTGCCTTGTGCTTGTTGTTCAATACATAAGCTATCACCTCCTTTCTTGCTGCCATAATCTTACACTCTGGAACTATAAGGTCAAATAAACCTTTCTGCTATAAGCAGCTTTGGTCATGGTGTTTTATATCAGCAATAAAAAAGTAATACATATACTTATGGTTTGTACTTCATTTTAAGAATTCAAATGAGCTATAGCTTTGTTAAGTATGGCTCTGAGTAGGAATATTATCACTTTCAAGGTATTAGTAGACTATAGTGCATTTAAATAATAATAATAACCACCATTGCCATCATAGACCTAGAATAGACTTTTCTTGACACATCCAATCCTCAATAATAAGTATCAATGTTTGCTTCATAGATGTGAAACTAAAGCTAAGAATGCTTAAGTGTCTAGACCAATGTTATAGTCTAAGAATTGAGAGAAGCGTTTTAAACTTGAGATTTCAGACTAACAAAACATCGTCATTTTCTACAGTTTTCACTGAGTTATATCTCACTGTATATCATCCAGAAAGTACTTAAGTAAAGGAGTAGAGGAAGATCCACAGGCAAATTGAATAGAAATGAGCTGGAGAGACATCAGCTACAATGAAAGGAAAAGAAATTGATGGTCGAGCTACTCTCTCTAAACATCCTGTCCCCCTTCTAAGTACTAGTTTCCAGAATCAGACACCTGTTCCCTGTACCACATGGCATTTCTACCCTCCATTGCCTATATCTCAGAACTCCTCATGGCTTCCTTAGGTCAGCCCCCATTAGATGCTTTTGAAAATATCAGAAATGTAGTAATAGAAAACAGTCTTGACTATCTATGGGCTAGAATCAGAAAGTGGGTATATCAGCCAATAAAAATTTACCAACAACAACAACCACAGGAAAAAAAACAAAAACAAAAAAACCTAACATCACAAGAATCAAGGGTGAATCAGAAACCCTGTGTGAAGCATTTGAAATATGTATGGTTTCAAATGAGAGCTTTTAGTCATATATTTCCGTGATCTCTCAATTGTGTACTCTAAGGATTATACCATGTATTTATGGAATTTGTGTGTTTACAGTCTTCCATGATAAATGGCAAGGACTTTACCAGTGGGGTTTGTTTGTAGAATATCAAAGAAATTGGCAGGATGCCATGTCTTTGGCACACACTGAAAAGCAGTTGAAGTTGTTAAAGTAAACGAATACAAAGGAAAGCCTGCACCCTGGCAGTCCTTTAACTTTTCAGATGTTCATAAAGCTGCTGGAATACACATCCAAGCATCCAGTGCTTGCCCTCCAGTTAGTCCTCATCTCTCTACCCCAAAAGGGGTCTGCTATCTGACTACACTCAACTCTCTAACAATGTTTCCGTGTCATTCAGATCTGCCTTAGATTTTGCTTATAACTCCAAATTCAGCTTTATAAATTCACTTTTCAGAATTAAAAGTCCAACATTTACCCCAATCGCTATTGTAAGGATATCTACTTTATTTCAGTGATACTGAGTACCTGGGGTGGACAAGAGAATATTTAAGTAAATGAATATAAAAATAGAATTACCTTTGTCATTGTGTCTATTGAATCTATATTGAGTGATCAGCTATGGCAGAACACCATTTCCTTCTCTTGGGCTTACTTTGATCATCCACTAATGTGACTACTCCAGTTTTACTGTTATTTTTCTAAAACATCACCTTTGCAGTATGATTTTTATAAGAATAACTTTCTCATATACCATTAATCTGACACATACCTAGCATCAAATAAACAAAATATTAAACATCCTACATCTTTGGACAGAATGAAAAATAACAACCAAAATGCAAGACCCCATTAACTGCTCTATCAGTACAAAAATATAGCCCGGTATATTATGTAACATCCTTTAGCATTACTAGCTCCATGCCTAGTTCTCATTACATATTCTATGAATACCTGCCAAAGTCTTGGCCCACCACTTCCCCACATATTGCTTTCATGTTATCTCTCTAAGCTGTGCTTTCTTTCTCTTCCACCTTTAAGTGGGAAATTTTTTTAGGAACCTCTCAGATTTTAAGTTCCTCAGTGCCTGGCTTCCCCACTTTTGATCCCTCAAGCATCTGCTACCACTTATGATACCTGTATAACAAGCATGACATCCCACCTCCCATTTCCCTTTCTCCTTTCTTTCCTTCATCTCTCATTGCTTCCACAATATTTTATTGAATAGTATAAACACATCTTTATTCACCTCTGATCTTATATTCTTTTTCAAAAATTTTTGTGTGGTATATACATACAGACATGTCTGTGTGTACATGCGAATGTATGTGTGTGTCTCTATGTGTCTGTGTCTGTGTCTGTGTCTGTGTCTGTGTCTGTGTCTGTGTCTGTGTCTGTGTCTGTGTCTGTGTGTAGACCAGGTCAACATCTATTGCTTTCTGGCTTTTTAAAAGATAGTATCTCTTACTCAATCTGGGACTCACTGAATAGAGAAGAATAGCTGGGAGAAAGGTCCACTAATCTTATCTCTGCCTTCCCAGTGCTGGGATAACAGATGTGTACCGCCATGCCTGGCTTATTATGTGGCTGACGAGGAATCCTTACTCAGGTCTTTGTGCTTGTATGGCAAGAACTTTACTGACCATGACATCTTCTCAGCCCATTTTACTTTTAAATTCTATGTTGTTCCATTCATTTATAACTCCCACCCCAATTTTTATCAGATTTAGCAAAATGAAATAAAGAATACCAATTTAAATCTAAATTACAGAAAAAGAATAAATAACATTTCACTGTGAGTTTATCACATGCAGTACTTAGGATAATGGTTATACTAAAAACTTCATTCCTAACCTGAAATTCAAACTTAACTGCTCAACTCATCTTTTCTCTGGCAACCCTACTGCTGGCCCTCTCTACTTTATGGTATAAAAGACTTAGGCAGAGAATGTGCCTGACACAAATGCATAGCATACAAACGAGGAATTTTAGTTTGAAAATACATTTGCTTCATTCATGTAAATTACTGCTTTTAGGAAGTATAAGAAATAGTACTCAGTTGAGGAGCCAAAAGAAACTATTACTACAGGTCACTGTTCTTAACCAGGGATGTACTAACAACCATGTAAAGGCCAGTTCTTCAGGTCAGCAATATGAAAACTTATGACTTCCTACCTAAGACTGACTGGTCTGGACCATTCCAGAAACTATGCCATGTTTCTAATCATTATCTCTTCCTTTAACACAAATTAGTTTGGACAGGATAGCACTGGATTGACAATTATTCTGTTAGATGAGTAGGGTGGTTAAGCTTCTGGGTTTACCTGACATTCCTGATCTGATATAATTGTTTTAACTGCATTCTAGAACGATAGAAATGAAACTATGTCATGTCTAAACTTAAAATGAAAAGTTTTAAACTATGATAATGACTTATTTGACTTATCATACATATATACACACATACACACACACACATACCCAATCTCTATGCCAACAAGAACTAGTATATATTAAAATACACTGTTCTGAATAGAAGCTCACGTAAGCTGAATACCTATTTTTATACCAGCCTAATGGATGTATGTTTTCACTTCTACCTTTTCCCAACATCCCTGCACTCTGTAAAAGAAAAAGTACATAGTAAAGATAACTAAAATGCTGTGTGTTGGGGAATTATAATTTATCGTGTTGTACTGGTTACTGAACCATAAGGTCTACATCGAATAATTGTACCTGGCCTCTCCACGAGAGGCAGGAACAGGCAACTCAAGGCACAAAGACTACCGGCCCCATCCTAACAAGGTCTAAACCATTAGCTCATTAAATCCACTTTCTTTTCCTATATTACTTTAAAAAGCTTGAAGAAGGCATTTAAATGAGTTTTCAAATAATTTTCTGCCTAAGCAGACCTTTTTTAATGATCATCATATTAAATAGTTCAAGAGACAGTAGTCTCTCTGTAAGCAAAACCTGGTGGCAGAATGGTTGTTCATGCTTTTGACAGGATTTGTTACAGCCCTCCAGGTTTCTCCACTCTGTTGACAAACTCAGTGTCATTACACGGTGTGATTACTGTGTGCTCTGTCTACAACCTCGAAGATGCAGTTTTATCATAAGAAAAAAAAATCACAGAAAGTCAATCAGGAATTCTGATTTTTTTCAGAGATGTTGAAATAGTCTCTTTTTCAGAGTTCTTGCCCTCAGGTCTTTGTGAATAAGATTCCTTCCTTCTTACATAAAAATAATTTTAAAGTGAATCATTATAACTTGCTATGAGAATGTTTTCTGTGAGCTTTGAAATTAAGAAATTAAAAATAACTGTTCACGTGTAATATCTTTGGATTTCACAGTGTTCGGATAGTTTCATGAATTGAAAACATGTAGACAAGGACCAGTACACTTTAAGAATAGAAACTAATATTAGGGTGGAGAGGTAGGGGCTATGGCTGAAAAGTGGGCACATAGCAAGGTAATATTGGTAAAAGAAGTTAGACGAGTGAATATGATCAAAATGTATTGTGTAAAATTCCTAAAGACTTAATAAAATTACTATTTAAGAAAAAAGAAAAGGATAGAGAGATGGTTCAGTAGGTAAAAGTCTTGTCATGCAGGTATGAACATCCAAGTTCCAATCCCTACCAACCACATTAAAAACAAAACAAAAGAAAACTGGGCATGGAAGCACATGTCTTGATCCTAGAGCTAAAGAGTGATGACAGAAAGATCTCTGGAGCTTACTGGCCAGCTAACCTAGATTCATCAGTGAGCTCCCAATCCAATGAGTGACCCTGGATCAAAAAAATAAGGTGTCCATGCATAGTACCATACACCTGTGATCCCAGGACTGAGGAGGCAGAAGCAGGGGGATCTCTAGGAGTTCAAAACCAGCCTGGTCTATGCACCAATTTCCAGGCCACTCCTGGCTACATAGTTAGACTCTGTTGCAAACAAGATTAAATAATAACAAAAACAAGGAATGTGATGAAAGAAGACACCAGAAATTGAAGTTGATCTGTGACCTCCGTCTAATCCAAATATGCCTACACACATGCTCGTGTAATGATAAAAATATAAACAATTCAAGCAAATAATGAAGGTTTGGGGTATCTTGTGACCTCAAGTTCCCCATTTGGGCAATCTGCATGTCACAGTAGGAAAGGTAATCCAAAGGTAAACAAAGCTTGGTTGTGGAACATCAGAGCAAAATATGTAAGAAAAAGTCTAGAAGAAAGAATATTTTAGGAGTCACAGAGACAGCACAGCGCTTAATAAATCTATGCTGTTGCAGAGGACACAAATTCACTTCCCAGATCCTACCTGGCAGCTCAAAACTATCTGAAATTCTAATTCCAGGGATCCAATGCATTCTTTAGGCCTACACAGGCACCAGACATGCATGTAGTCACATATATTTATGCAGGAAATACACACACACACACACACACACACACACACACACTAAAAGTCAATCTTTAGAATATTTTTTTTGCTAAAGCAATACTGTCCACATGCTTAACTGAAAATACTAAAGTAACACATGGTCACAAAAATGAAACATTATAATTTTCTCCTTATGTTCAATACTTTAAACATTCCTAATATGTATTTGTTGATTTTTTGTTGTTATTGTTGATTTTGTGTTTGTTGTCTTAGGGTTTCTCTTGCTGCAACAAAACACCATGACTGAGAAGCAAGTTGGACAGGAGAGGGTTTATTCAGTTTACACTTCCACATTGCTGTTCATCACCAAAGGAAGTCAGGACAGAAACGCAAACAGGGCAGGAACCTGAAGACAGGGTCTAATACAAAGGTCATAAAGGGGTGCTGCTTACTGGCTTGCTTCCTCTCTATTGACTCTTTCTTGTTTCAAGTTGATACATAAGACCAGCCAATACATTTGTTTAGTTGAGACAAGGTATCTCTACAGAGTCCTGGTTGTCTTGAAGCTGACTATATAGACCATGCTGATCTGAAACTCACAGAGATCCTCCTACATCTGTCTCCTGAGTGTTAGGATTAAAAGTGTGTGCCACTACATCTAGCCTTGCTGATTTTTAAAAACCTCCTTACGTTTGAAATAAAATCCCTAAGAGTCTAAAACTTCTTGTCCCCTTCATGAAATAATGTCACATTTTTAGACTTAATGTCTACTAAAACCTTTTTTATTTTTAATGTTAAGGCATCTTTGTATTTCTTAAAGGATTTACCACATAATTATTGATAATGGCCAGGGAGGAAATAGCATAAAAGCTGAGATGTAGCGTAATAGAGCCACCCACCCTGAGAAAAAGGAATAAGGTTGGTTCTGATTATAATCCGGTTCCTGATTCACACTTCAGGTCTTGATTTTACTTTTCCCTACAAGGTTCTAACTGCCTGGTGAGTATCATCATCCAAATGTCTCCACTCTTTTGAAGATGCTATGCCTCCCAATGAACCACAGTGGCAAACTTCATCTTATTCTATCTTCAATTCTTGGGCTTTATGAAGATAGGTATTCAACAAATACTTCTTCGCAGTGCTACCTGGCTCCAAATTCATCATTCCATATACCAGACACAATATAACTACACTATCAGGAAAATCCTTGATTTTTTTCAGAAGCTCCCTATACACACCTCAATTTCCTCTTTAAATTCATCATGATAAATTATTATGTAGATGCTAGGCCTAAATAAGTAAGCAAAAATTTATGGGCAGGAAGCTTCTTGAGACATAACAATAAGAAAGTAGGAAATACAGAATATATGTGTTAAATATAAAAAGAAGGATGGAAGGACTAAAACATAACTAACTTTCAGGCAATATTAAATATATATGAGGCACCTGGGCTCTAAATATTCATGTACACTAAATATACAAGTCACTAAATATTCATGAGTCCTTAATATTCATGAGATCTTAATTCAGCCACTCATTCATTGGTGACATCCATTCTGGCCCCAACTGCACTTGCCCAAGGAACACAAACAAAAACCTATACTATAAAGTAGGACTACTGATAAGCTACAGCTTTGGCCAAGCATACTCATCCCCATATGGATCTATGTCAGTGTGCGCTTTTGACCCAAAGTGCTTCCTGCCTTGATTCTTCTTGCTTAACCTTCAATATTGGTCTCTAAACCACACTAAAAAGGGGAGGGGATGTTAATATCTACCCTAGGACTCAGGCAACATGTACTTTTCTTCCATTTAAACTTTGTCCAAACTCTCTCGTTCTCCCTGTTCCTCACTGTATTTTTAATTGTTTGTCCGTTTAATTAGTATGGTTCAATTTTGTAGTATGGGAGGTGGAACTCAGCACCTTTAATGTGCTGGGTAAGGGTTTTATAACTAAACTACATTCCCAGATAGCAGTTACTAAGAATTTTACATTATTTTACTGTATTATGTAATTCATTAATTTTAATTTAACCCATTAGCCTTCTCTTTGGTATTCTATGAGCAAGCCTATCTACATGCTTCTTGGAGGTCAACACTTCAAGGTACTATCTAAGCTGCCACATAAAGAACAGATAATAAGTAGAAAGGAAATTGCAGAATGTCCACAGTAGGCAACTGTGCCATTCCTATAATCAAGCAATGAAAGTAGCATAGGTTTGAATAACAACAAAGAGAACAAATAGACATGTACATACGTTTTGCTGAGAATCAAAAACAGAACAGTATTTTAAGTATGAGGAAAAATGAGGGAAGGAAAAGCGGTACATATTGTAGTCAGACAGAGAAGTTTCAAAGTCTGAAATATTACAGGTAGCAATACTCCAAAAGACAACACACACACACACACACATACACACACACACACACACACACACACACACACACACACACACACACATTGTAGTAAAAAACAAATCATGGGTTCTCAAAGAATAAGAAACCCTGGGAAGTTATTTGCACCAAGACCAAGCAAACACTCAATCTTCCTATATGCCTACTGTGCTATTAGTGAAAACAATATCTAAGTAAGACAGACACTTGGATATCAAAGACATTTGTGTCTTCCTATTTGGAACATCTTTTGTACTGTTGTCTTACATATGACAAACTATCAGTCCTGCCACCATCATGTTTGCTATCCCTTGACAGAATCTAGAGTCCAGTTCTCATTCCAGGGAAAGAACCACAGCACAAAAAGAAATGTCATTTCCTTTTATCTCTAGGATCAGCTTCCTTGTGGCCACAAGGTAAACTCTCATCTATAGCAGAAGTGGAACACTGATAAGGACTTCAGGCATACACAATGAAAGAACAGGGCTCTGTTGAGACACTGTGGTAGTTAATCTTGTTGATTTCACTGGACTCAGAAACACCAGGAAACTATGAATACATATCATGGTTACATCTATGAAGGCATTTCCAGAATGATTAAATTAGGATGGTGCTGACCTAATAAACAAGATAACTTAGACTCCAACGAAGGAATTAATCCATTTATGGATTTGAAACATGATGAGATCTCTTTGGAGGATATAGAGCTTTAGCTAGTAGGGTAATTGCTGGGATTAGGTCATTAGCATATCATTCATAATTGTATCTTGCACTTGTCCCTGCTACTGTTTTAGTCAGCTTGCTGATCACCATAATGTCAGCTACCCTACTAAGTTCCTTGCCTAACCCACATATACAACACTGAGCTGAAACCATGAACAACACAAGTAGCACCTCCCTTAAGTTGTTTTTGTCAGAGATTAGTCACAGCAATGCTAAAGCTAAATGTCACAGTTAAACAACCATCAAGGTCATGATAATTCCAATCCGATAGTGTTAGCAGTAGATGAGGAGAACCACGATTATACACGTGGCAAGCAGCAAGTTCAAGAAAGTAGAAACAATAGTGCCCTGAAATTTGCATGGGAGAAAAGCTTTCTTTTCCTCTAAGAAAGAAGCAATAGCATCCTGGACGATGGTACTGGGATAATTTAGTGACACACAAAAAGCTTTAAAGACATGGTCATAGACACAGGAGAGATTACTATACTAGATATAATACTATAGCTTACTATAAGGGGAAGAGAAAATGGCCTATGCTGTTATAAGTGCAGAAATATAAGTCAGTATTGTAAACTTAGAGGCTAACATCATGTTTATATTCATTGCTGCCTATAACTGAGAGTATTAGCATAGGGTCTTTCATAAAGCTGAAGACAGACAATATATAAAGGTAGGAGTTGGAAGCAAAACATTGCAGTTTTAAATAGATACCTTGAGGCAGTCCACTATTTATCACTTCTGGTTCATTTACTTGAATGGTGTCATCTTCAAGGTAGAAATAGATTTTATAGTATCTTATTCTAAAGTTTTCTTGCCTTTTATCAGGTACTTCATCTTCCAAATAGGCATCAAAAGATAATACCTGTTGGAATCATAATTAGAAACCATGAAAAGAATCATCAAACTTAAAATTAATAAATCTATGTCCTGTACAATCTTTGTTAAGGAAGAAAGTTGGTTTTGCTGAAGACATTCTATATATCAGCTAATGAGAACAAATACAACCTAGCCAATAATATATTAGAATTATTTGACTTTCACCACACTCTGGTTATAAATTAAAATAATTTGTAATTATTAAAAAGACTATATATATTAAAATAATAAGCCCAAATTTCACTTCTACAATAAAGTAAACTTTTGTCTATCTTTGGAATCTCAAAATAGGATTCAAACTGTGTGTCTGAAGCACAAAATACTTTTTCTGTCAGAATCAACAAAACTTTATTTTTCTCATTAAGAATAGCACAAAGTTACCTTAGCTACAGGATAAAAGTATCCCAAGACTTAGTCTTACTGATTGCTTGCCTTGACATAGCTCAAAAAGGCCAATCTGAAAACCTTCTAAAAGCATGGACACTGCACCTGCCATTTCTCCAGGAAGCTAAATAATCCAGTGTTGACATGTGAATGGGGGATAGAATTGATTCTAAAGTGTAACCACTTTTGGCAAAAATCAGAGACAGTTAAAAAAACTGAACAAAACTGAGGATATGACCACTCCTAAATATGGTTTAGGAAAATGTTTTTACTGCACATATGAGAGCAAGAACAGTCAGAAGCATCTAGGGAGTCCGGAGCAGGAAAAGGAAGTAGTACACTAGACATGGCCAGTAGGCTACACCATACCATGTGAGAAAAGAGAGAGAGGAGGAAAGCTAGAGAGGAAGAGAAGAGAGAGAAGGGGCCAAGGGAAACAAGAAGACAAAGAGAGCATATGCCTGAAATGGCAGGGTTATATTAGAAACAGAAGCTGGGGAAAGGGAAGCTAAGCTCAGAGCCTGAGAAGGTTAAGAGTAAGTGAGAAGAGCACTTGTCATATTGAGAGAACATGAGATCAGCATGCACTTTGTATTGTATTAGGCATCACAGTTAGCCACTCATCTGTCCTGAGATTCTTTGGGACCTGACAAAATTATTCTAGAAAATTTCCTTAAAATAAATCATTTTCCCCCGTTTATAAGAAGTACATTTTCTGAAAAGTCACATTTAATAATTTTGCTTCTGTGCCATGTGGCATAAATAATATCTTTAACCTCTGAAATCACTCTCAATAGGATGACCTGCTCATACAGAAGGACACAAATATTGAGGGTAATTGGTGGGATAATATTTCTGTGATTTGTGCAACAGTTGTGCCAGCTATCACAGAGCTACTTTTAAAGTATGCACTTCTGATAGAAATGAGCTAAGTATTTCTGGGGTGATTTGGCTCCATGTGTTCTTTGATTGTTATAGTGAGAATAGAATGGGTGAGGGGTGGTGGTCTTGTATGTTCTATGACACACAAGTGGAAGAAAAAGAGCAACTTTGTGTAACTGGTTTGCCTCCCATTCGGCATAGGTTCCAGGGATCAAACTCTGGTCCCAGGCTTATGTGGAAAGTAGTCTTACCCACAGAGCTATATTTCCAGGAACAAAAAAAGTGTGTGTGTGTGTGTGTGTGTGTGTGTGTGTGTGTGTGTGTGTGTGTGTGTGTGTTTGCGCGTGTGCACGCGCCTCAGGGTATGTATATGCACCACATGCATGCTTGAGCCCACCAAGGTCAGAAAAGGGGCATTTGATGCGCTGGAACTGGAGTTTCAGGTGGTTTTGAACCACCATGTCAGTACTGGTAACTAATCCCAGATCTTTTGCAAGAGCAGTTAAGTGTTTTTAACAACTGAACAATCATCTCCAGCCTACAAATGTATATTTTAATGAAGCTAACTAAATACTCCTAAAGGATACTGATAAACATTTTGTTCATTTTAAATGACCACAGCATTACAGCATTTACATAATTAACTTTTTCAACTTCAATTATATAATCCAAACAAGGGGCTGGGCCTTAGTGGTCAATTGTTGTGCAGGCATGAGGTGAATGTTCAAGTCCTAGAACCTACACTAACAAGAAAAAAAGCCAGATGCAGTGGCTCAGGTCTCTAATTGCAGGTCTCATGGCCAAATAGGAAGCTGACACATGAATATCAGCTGGAGGTGCAGGGATGCAATATAGTGACAGAAATAAGAATCCTTGCCTCAAAGACAAAGTGGAAGCAGACATCACACTCCTAAAAGCTGGCCTCTAAACTCTAAATATGTACCAGGGCACATGTGCACCCACACTTACACTCTGCTCACACCAATAAGTATAAAATAAGTGATTTCACAAAGATAAATGAACTCCATCTATCAAAGAATCCAGAGGGAATTTAAAGTCTGTTAAAAATGAAAATTTATAGAAAGATAACTATGAGTCTAGTCTGGAGACTAATATCCATAATCCTAACACTTGGGAGACTAAGGCGAAAGGACTGCCACCAGTTCATAGCAACAAAGTGATCTATGTATACTGAAAGTATAAAGTGAATGTCTGCCTCTGAGAAACAAAAAACAAAACAGTGATACAAGGTTTTTTCATATTTTTTGTGAGTTAAGCACAGACTAGTTTAAACCTAGAGGATACAACTGTTTGAAATTTTCTTTTTTTAATATTTATTTATTTTTATGTATATGAGTGTGCTGTCATCGAGACACACCAGAAGAGGGCATCAGATCCCATTACAGATGGTTGTTAGCCACTATGTGGTTGCTGGGAATTGAACTCAGGACCTCTGGAAGAGCAGTCAGTGCTCTTAACCACTGAGCTATCTCTCCAGCCCAAAATTTTCTTTTTTTAAAGTGTGTGTGTGTGTGTGTGTGTGTGTGTGTGTGTGTGTGTATACATGTGTGCACATGTACATACTATAGGGGTCAAAAAACAATTTGGGAGAACCAGTTCTCTCCTTACATGATGCGGGTCCTGCGGATCAAACTCAGGTCTATAGTCTTGGCAGCACACACCTCTAGCCACTGAGCAATTATGCCAGCCCTCCTTTTAAAAAATGCTATTTTCTGATCTTCAAAAAAATGCTATTTTCTTAAAAACATAATGTGAATGTCACTTGGCATAATATGTAATCTTTAGTTCTCCATAAACTTCAAATGGCCCCACAGTATTTACTGTACAAGGTTACCTGCCTGATCACCAATGTATTTGGAGAGTTTTAATCACAGAGATTACAGGATATAAAATCAATTCTTAAAAAAAAAAACCAGGCACATGAGGAAAAATTGTTTTGGAAGGAAAAAATTAATGTTTATATTTCCGGATTTAGGATCATGTTATAAATAAAGTTGAGAAATTCAAAGCAGTCAAAAAGTACATTTTGATGGGTAACTTGTTATAACTTGACACACAGTACAAATTTAGCTTTCAATGAAAAAGTTAAACTTATTTTCATGCCAACTGAGTTATTTGCTTTTGACTCCATAGTCCAGGCTGGATTTTAACATTCATTTTGATTCTTGTCTTACCCTTAAAGTGTTATCAAAGATTATCTAGTGAAACACTGACACAAAATAGTATTGCATGCAGACGTCTGTCCATTATCCACAAAAGGATAGGAGCTATAATTATAAGGCTAAAGCAACAGCTTAAACTCAGAAAAAAATTACATTTTAAAGATAAGGGTTTGGAGTAACCAATGCATAAATCAGGAATTATTTACTCAGGAACTAAACATATAAATGTTAGACAGGTATGGTGTCTGGGACCTGCATCCCAGTGCTAAGGAGGAGAGGAACTGGGGTACAGGAAGATTGGGAATCTGAACAACTCAGTGAGACCCTGTCCCAAAGAAAACAAATTCTGAGTGTCAAAATCTTACATATCAATTTCTAGAGAAGCTATTAGGAAAGATGAAATACCAATAATGTCCAATGTTTTGACACTTCAAAAAAGATCAGTGTCACAGGTCAGTTGAAATTTAAAATGTTTAGGAAGGTGGGCATGATGGCATGCATTTATTTGTAACCTCAGCCACTCAAGAGGCTGAGGCTCCCCACTTAATCACAGGAGTTCCAAGTCAACCTAGACAACATGGTAAGACCCTATCTAAAAGGAAAGGCTATATGAGTGGGGCATAAGGTAAGGAGGAAAAGAGGAGAGGAGCAGGGAAGAGATGAGATAAGACAGAGAATATAACACAAGTGAGCATATCCAAACACATGAGTTTGATCTTAACAGCACAAAAATTATATTAATCAAAACATTTATAAAAAAGGAACTCTGAGCTAAATTATGAAATACTAAAGAAGGTATGAAATAATGATACACCATAAAGAAAATCAGTAGAGTGCAAAAAAATCCAATACTGCAGATAGAGAAAATTCAAAGAAAAATAAAATCATAACAAATCAATCTAAAAATGCTTTAAATAAGTAAAAATTCAGAAAAGCTCACCAAGAGAGACTATATAAAATCAGAAGTGAGACATCACGAGTCTAAAACTTGTAAGATAAATTATCTCATAATATACACAAAAAATAAAGTTTAAATTCAGTTTAAATACATTGAAACTAATTTCTGTAATTAACATGAATTATCAAAAATACAGCGAATAAGCTAATAGCTATGATGTGAAAAAAATTCTCCCAAGTATTCCCAACAAATGTTCCAACCAAGAGGATTTACTAATTAATTATTTCAAAGTGAGAAAGAAAGGAAAAAGACTATATATGATATCCCTAGGATACCAAAAAGAGGGACAGCTTATAAAGTGAATTCCAATGTCTGATAAATACACCATTAAAGAAACTAATAAACTACAGAGCAACAGTCTTGAGCTGGCTTCACATTAGAATCACTTAAGAGCCTCTTATACTCCTGATGCTTGGACCATGTCACACCCCAACCCCTATATAACCATTCCCATCATCACAATAAAAACATTATCTCAGACATCATTGATTTAAAGACTCCCCAGGTGATTTTCAAGTGCAAGCTACCACCAAGAAATACTGGTACACAGAAATTTCACTACTTAATGTTTTACAGATCATAACTACATTGTAAGCAATTTATAACACTCCATTAACAGTTATGAGACACCTATACAAAAAGAAACATTTTCCTCACAGACATAAAAATGATTTCAATTTAGGGAACATGTGCAAATGTAATGTAATGATCCTGTGGCCATTTCCTACCCCATATGTTTTAAAACACCAGGGTAATTCCTTAACAAAAAAATATAAAGCATGTGCTTTAAAACAGCCTCAACAACCAACATTATATTTAATTAAGCTATGCACCTACCACTATTGAGAACAGGACAATACAAGCAAATCATCATTCATACTGTCATTAAAAGTTCTAGGCAATGTAAAAAGAGATGAAATGAAAATACCAAGAAGCAACAAAACATCTCTATGGGCCGACTGGCAAAATCCAAATAAGTAAAAATATAAAATTTCATTAAAGACAACCCAATCAAAAATATTATAGTTAGAAAATATAACAGGAAGAAGTAAGTTCACAATAGAAAAGAAAAATTCTTCACATAACCAGCGAGATGGATCAGCATGTAGAGATTATGAAGCCTAATGGTCAAAATTCAGTACCTGTAACCTACATGCTGGACAGAGAATATCCATTTCTGTAAATTATCCTCTGACATCCATATGCACGCAGTGGCACATGAACACATGCACACCTGTTTGCATACATACTTGCACATATATTAGATAAATTAATAAAGGTAATAAAATTTAAAATTACATAACAAAAGCAGTTTCAATTAGAACTTTGATCCATATAAAACTCAAAGCATTTGCTAGAAGACACAAAGGAACTTGACCACAAATGAACTCTATTCTGGATATGTAGACTAAAATATTTCAATTGCCTATCTCATTGGAATTAGGAATTATCATAATAATTCTTAGTAAACCCAATAAAATAAGCCATGTTAATAATAACAACAAAAGTTAAAGAGCAATAGAGACCTAGTTCACCCAGATTTTATATCCAAATGTCTCAATTATTAAAACAACAAAAACAGATTAACGAAACACATACTATCTAAGGATAAAGAATAGATTCTATTGAGCACATGAATTTATAATGCATAAGAAAATAATCACAAATCAACAAAATTTCTAACTTTAAAAACTAGCTGGATATCCCCAACTAAATAAACTATAAGCTCCAAATATATAGCAGAGAAGTATCAGCTTTATCCTAACAAACAAAACCTCTTTCAGGACACACACACACACACATACACACACACACACACACACACACACAAATAAGGAAGTGAAGGTAACAGCACATAGGAGGAAGGGCAGCTGGATTTGAAGGTCAATGCAGGACAGAAAGATGGGACACTGTAGAGGAATTCTAGGATTTAAAGAAAATAAAACGACAGAAAATATGAAGAGAAATGAACTTGGGGAGTATTTTATAATAATTTTTACATTAAAAAAATTAGAAACACAAATGAAATCCTTACTTTAAGAAATTACTAGATATACACAATTATAATTGCAGGGAGACCTCAAGTTTGTTACTATATGTTTCTTCTGTTAAAAGGACAGTTAATCATGGGGGGTTTGGAGTTATCATGAAATATATTTTTTCTGTTCCAAGTCTGGCAATGAACTTCTGAGCACCTTGTATTGCAGTACAACAGAAGAACCACCATTCCTCAGTTTATATCACATTTTTAAAAACTGCAGGGAGAATGCAGAGCAATTTAAAAATCCTATACCTATCCTTCTTGAGAGCGATCTCAAGAAGTCTGGGCACATAGCCCAAAGGGAGCAAAAATCCAAACTAGAAATCTTAAAAATTGCAAAGATGTTTTAACTGCATTTTTAATTATAAGGGGAAAAGAGTAAAATGAGAGGGTTTAAAAAGTTTGAAAAGGGAGAGTTTAGTAAATTAACTGTATGCAGTTCCTGTGATATTATAAACTCACTAATATGGTTTTGAAAACCATATAGTAATAATAAAAATTACTTCAGGCATGCAGAAATATTAAGTTAAAAATCAAAATTGTTTTAAGAAGTGTGTAAATTTAAATTATGCTTTCTAAAATCTACACCTGTGCTATTTGAAAAGGGGAAATGTGGGAAGGAGGACTAAATACTTGGTGGTTATCAGCTCTATGTTAACAAATCAACCTCTTTCATTTTTCCCCCCACAAAAGTGGGATAGATTGACCATGCATGGTATATAAGGAAAGATACCACAGAGGTCACAGAAATAGGAAGCCAGGACAACGGGCATTCCAGGGTTTCATTAATATAATTAATATAAGAAATATATGTAGAGTGGGTGAGGATGGAGGTGTTAAGAATTGAGGACAGAAAGACCAACAGAGACAACTAACCTGGATCCTTGCAGGCTCCTAGAGAGTGAACCACCAACCAAAGTGTGAGCACCCACTGGCTGGACCATGACCCCTGCATATATGTAGCATATGTAAAACTTGGTATTCCTGCGAGTCCCCCAACACATAGAGCGGGGATGGTCCCTGAATCTATTTCCTGCCTGTGGATCCTGTTCCCCTAACTGGACCATCGTGCCTGGCCTCAGTGGGAAAGAATGTGCCTGGTCTTGCAGAAAATATGTGTGGGGGTGGGGTGTGGGGTGTGGTGGTAATAACCAGGAGGGTTCCTCCTTCTCAGAAAAAGGAGGGAAGAACGGAGGGGTACTGAGGGGGTACTGAGAGAGGGGGTTGATACTACGATGTAAAGTAAATAAATAAATTTTTAAAAAGAGTTGGGGAGAGGGAAAGGGGGCACATAGGTCTAAGGGGTGGAAAGGGAGAAGAGATTGAAAAGGGGGGTACATAGATTTAAGGGGTCGGGGAGAAAGGGTAATACATTGATTTAAACTGTTTTCAAAGCCAAAACTGTAAGCCACAAGTGGGGAGAGAACAGAGTAGAGAGAAAACAGAGTGGAGACGTGACACAAATACATCCAAAATGGGAGCTCACCACCGGAGGTCTATCTAGGACCACGTAGCCAGCCACAAAGAAGAAAGGAAACAGAAGAAACGGAAAGGCTTACAGAGAAAAGAGGTGGAGTTGAGGATGATGCTCCAGACTTCTGGCCTATCCAGAACAAAAGAGGAACAAAAGAGGCTGGACTGTTTCCCTCCTAGCCAGTAGAAGTAAAGTCAGGAGGCGGGGCCCTGAACCCCAAGCCAAAGGTTACATTTTTTTATGAACCGGAAGTACGTCTTCACACAGGAAACAGGGGCTAAAAGTCGAAAATCCTCGCCATTCTGAGAAGCTCGTCGTGGCGTTCGGTCGCTGTGTGAAGCTTCTCCAGAATCCTCATCTCTAACTTTTCCAGAGCACTTTGAAAGTACGGTGGAAGGTCTTTGGCAATTCCTGAACAAGGTTGAAAGATGAAGAAAGATTCCTGAGGCATCGAAGAAGGAGCCGCGTGAGTTCCAGCACCACTTATGTGGTGCTGAGTAACCCCTCCCATAGCAAATTGTTTTGCCCCGGGGACTTGGTTAAGTGACTTGGTGAGGGCTAAAGGCCCTAGGGGCTACAAGGGCCAAAAAGCCCAGGAAGACTTTGTGAACTCTGAAATTTAGC
Organism: Rattus norvegicus; assembly: GCF_021556685.1. NCBI lineage: Eukaryota > Metazoa > Chordata > Mammalia > Rodentia > Muridae > Rattus > Rattus norvegicus. The sequence continues at coordinate 11,793,979 of NC_141554.1, read as the reverse complement.
CTGTAGCGCATTCCACAGCTCAATTTCTCCCCCTTAATCTCAGGTGTAGAAGTAGAGCTGCCTCTATATCTGCTACAGTGGGCAGTTTTCTGCAGTTTATGGGACTGACTTTTCAAATAACTATCCAGTTTTTTAAAGATGGCTTCTCTAGAGGATGCCTACGATGGTAACAAACATGGCTCCCACAATTCTGAATTTAAAGACGAAGTGATAGGTCAAAATAAGACTGAGGAACTAGAAAAGTCTCAAAGAAAGAGAGACAGAGTTCAAGAACGGGGTTCTTCTGTGATTTACCAGAAAGCTATCCAGAATATCTTGGGAAAATCAACACAAAAAGAAAGGGGAGGTTCTTTGAAGGAAAAGGGGATAGCTCCAAGGACAAAAGGGCTAAATAGTGCCCCAAACATAAAGGAGGAGACCAGCTCCCCAACCGTAAAGGAGGAAGCTGGTGCCTCAAACGGAGGAGGGGAGGCTGGTGTACCAAAGGGAAAGGTAGAAGCTGGTTCCGTGAAAGCAAAAGGAAAAGCTGGTGCCCCTAAAGGGGAAGGGGGGCCTTGTGTTAGTGCAAAATCCAATGAAGGAGACCCTCCTAAGCCTGGGCTGGAGCATTCTAAGGTGGGAGCAGCGCATTTTAAAGCTGGAGCAGAGACTGGAGTGGACCACCTCAGGGCTGGAGTAGAGTTTAAGCCTGTAGCTTCTCTGGCAGTACAGTCTTCAAAGCCTAGTAGGGGAAAGAGGACTCCAAAGCCCGAGATGGAGCCTCCAAACCTCAAGGCGGAGCCCCCAAAGCCCATGGCGGAGCCTCCGAAGCCCGTGGCAGAGCCTCCGAAGCCCGTTGGGGAGCCTCTGAAACTGGGAGGGCAGCCTCTAAAACCCGTGGTGGAGCCTCCGAAGCCCGTGGTGGAGCCTCCGAAGCCCATGGTGGAGCCGCCAAAGCCCGTGGCGGAGCCTCTGAAGCTGGGAAGGCAGCCTCCAAAGCTTGTAGTGGAGCCTCCAAAGCCCGTGGCAGAGCCTCCGAAGCCCGTGGCGGAGCCTCTGAAGCCCGTGGCGGAGCCTCCGAAGCCCGTGGTGGAGCCTCTGAAGCTGGGAGGGCAGCCTCCAAAGCCCGTGGTGGAGCCTCTGAAGCCCGTGGTAGAGCCTCCGAAGCCCGTGGTAGAGCCTCCGAAGCCTATGGTGGAGCCTCCAAAGCCCGTGGGGGAGCCTCTGAAGCTGGGAGGGCAGCCTCCAAAGCCCGTGGTGGAGCCTCCGAAGCCCGTGGTAGAGCCTCCGAAGCCCGTGGTAGAGCCTCCGAAGCCCGTGGTAGAGCCTCCGAAGCCTATGGTGGAGCCTCCAAAGCCCGTGGGGGAGCCTCTGAAGCTGGGAGGGCAGCCTCCAAAGCCCATGGTGGAGCCTCCGAAGCCCGTGGTGGAGCCTCCGAAGCCTATGGTGGAGCCTCCAAAGCCCGTGGGGGAGCCTCTGAAGCTGGGAGGGCAGCCTCCAAAGCCCGTGGTGGAGCCTCCGAAGCCCGTGGTGGAGCCTCTGAAGCTGGGAAGGCAGCCTCCAAAGCCTGTAGTGGAGCCTCTGAAGCTGGGAGGGCAGCCTCCAGCAGAGCCTCCAAAGTTCAGGGGGCAGTTTCCGAAGCCCAGAGGACAGCCTCGAAAGCCCTGGGCAGAGCTTCCAAAGCTCAGAGGGCAGTCTCCAAAGCCTGTGATGGAGCCTCCAAAGCTCAGAAGGCAGTCTCCAAAGCCCGTGGTAGAGCCTCCAAAGCTTGGAGGGCAGTCTCCAAGGCCCATGGTGGAGCCTCCAAAGCTTGGAAGGCAGTCTCCAAGGCCCATGTTGGAGTCTCCAAAGCTTGGAGGGCAGCCTCCAAAGCCCATGGTGGAGCCTCCAATGCTCAGAGGGCACTCTCCAAAGCCCGTGATAGAGCCTCCAAAGCTCAAAGGGCAGTCTCCAAAGCCTGTGATGGAGCCTCCAAAGCTCAGAGGGCAGTCTCCAAGGCCCATGGTGGAGCCTCCAAAGCTTGGAGGGCAGTCTCCAAAGCGTATGGTAGAGCCTCCAAAGCTCAGAGGGCAGTCTCCAAAGCCCTTGGTGGAGCCTTCAAAGCCCATGATGGAGCCTCCAGTGCCCAGAGCAGCGAAGCCTCCAAATCTTGAAGGGCAGCTTCCAATGCCTAGAGCAGAGTCTCCAAAGCTCATATGGCAGTCTCCAATGCCTGGAGCCAAGCCTTCAAAGGTTGTATGGCAGGCTCCGATACCCAGAGCAGAACCCACCGTTCCCCAAGTAGAGCCTTCTAAGCCCAAAGCTGAAGCACCAGCAGAATTTACTACAACCCAAGGGGAGTGTTCTAGGACTGCACAGGAGCATCCCAAGATGGGCAGAAGACTCACCAGAAATCTTCCTTTTGCATGCCAACCTCACAAGATAGGCAAATTTGGAGAGAGGAAATGGCTTCTACGTGGTTTTAAACCACCTAGTGAAGAGTTATTTGGTGACAAAAATGCAATTAGTTATGAAAACAGCCTTCTACTCCCCAAATACCAGAGTGAGGATAACTCCTCTCCATTATTCCAAAAATCAAAAGAAGGGGGAATGATTGAAGCCTCCAACTCTTCAGGAAGTTATAGATCTAATGTTAAGACCTCCACATCCAGATTCATTCAGGATGCATCATTCTCACCAAGCCTCCCAGCCATTTCACAGTCTTTATCCTGTAAGAATAAGAATGACTCTCTACAGCCTAATTCATACTTTAGTCCTTGGAATGACCACTCTTGCACTAGCAGTACCAAGATTTCTCAATATTGTCCCAGTAACAGCAGCAGTACTACCAAATCCACATCCACGGATGAGAGAGTCAAGAAAGACATTCCAGTTGGTTATTCTTACTATACAGTGACCTCTGAAGAGATGACTGGTCATATGCAGGGCACAGAAACACAGGCAAAGAACACAAATCAAGAGGATGCTGGAGGATTTGCATCTGACTTCCTGCCAAGGCATCATTCACATCCAAGCCAAATGGAAGGTTTCATCGATACTCATTGTCACTTGGACATGCTGTTTTCCAAGTTGTCCTTTCAAGGAAGTTTTGCTGAGTTCAGGGAAATGTATAGCTATACTTTTCCTAAGGAATTTCAGGGCTGCATCTCTGATTTCTGTGATCCTCGTACCCTAAGAAATGGCCTATGGAAAGAGCTGTTGAATGAAGATCTGGTTTGGGGTGCCTTTGGATGTCATCCTCATTTTGCACGTTACTACAATGAACATCAAGAAAGAAACATCTTGTATGCCTTGCGCCACCCCAAAGCTGTAGCCTTTGGAGAAATGGGCTTGGACTACTCTTACAAGTGCACCACACCTGTCCCAGACCAGTTTAGAGTTTTTGAGCGACAACTACAGCTAGCTGTATCTATGAAGAAGCCCTTGGTGATTCACTGCCGAGAGGCTGATGAAGATCTAATGGGCATCATGAAAAAACATGTGCCCTATGACTACAAGATCCACAGGCACTGCTTCACTGGCAGTTACCCACTCATTGAGCCCCTGCTAGAGTACTTTCCTAATATGTCTGTAGGCTTCACAGCAGTTCTGACTTATTCTAGTGCCTGGCAGGCACGTGATGCTCTAAAAAAGATCCCACTGGAGAGAATTCTTATTGAAACTGATGCACCTTACTTTCTGCCTCGCCATGTTCCCAAAAGCCTTTGCCAATATGCCCACCCAGGCATGGGCCTGCATACTGTGCAAGAAATTGCTAATATTAAAAATGAGCCACTGTCTCATGTCTTGGCTACCTTGCGGGAGAATACCTCTCACCTCTACAACATTTAAAGAAGAAGGACACAGTTGACAGTCTTGAAAAAATGTTGGCCTGACAAAACCAAAGCATTTTGAACACCTTTATCTCAAATCAAAAATCTAATCAGAGTTGATAAAAGCAGAGAATACCAGGGCAAGATGCCTTCCTCAAAATCTCTCCTTAATATGTCTACTTCTGATTGGACTGCAGTAGGATGGGAACAGAAACTCTGGAGGTGCTGCAAGTGCTAGGAACCAAGTAAGGTTGAATGTGAACCACTGAGAGTTTTGAATCTGAACTTAGAATGTAATCGTGAAGCTCTTCAGACCTCAGTACATCATAATAGCACAGCAGTTGTTCAGACTGCAGATTTCTTTAGAAGATGTCAACATCCACATGCTAGAAATGGAAGAATTTCAGCTACCCACTTGGTAAAGGCAGTCCTTTCAGACACATGTCCATTCAGACTCAAGAAAAAATATTTGTGTTAATGAAGCTTACTGTGGTGACACAACGTACATATTCAAATCTACAAACGCCATGTTTGGGTGAGAAATGAAAGGTCTCTTTTACCCTGTAAAACTGCATCCAGAAAAGTTGGCTTACCTCCATCTGACTTTGTGCTCAATTCACTTTCACAGAAATGTTATCTCTGACTACTGTTCTAAAAAGACTAATAATCCTTTTGTTTATTGGAATCATAGCACTTACTTAGCATGTTTTAAATATATTTGTGTTCATCAGTTACCATTTACTATGTTGTAAGTTTTCAAACTTCAGCCTTGTTATACTTAACTCTCAGTCTTAGAATACTGCTTAGGAAATAAGCAAAGACTTCTTGACATATAAATCAATAACTAACTTCATTAGCATTTTGAGAAGTTAATTACAATATGTAGGATGGAAGATGGTATTAAGAATAAGCCGTTATGCCCCTCTCTGATTTAAAAGCTAAGGCAAAAACAATGGCATATGTACTCTGCTTTTAGGTGCCAAATATAAAGTATGGCAAGCCTTACCAGAAAACTGGCATATAAATAACAGAATGTATCATAGATTTCTGCCTTTGTTTGAGAATCCAATCTTTTGAAGAAAAGGTTTTAAGTGTAAATAAGCTGCGTTTTAACAGAACCAGGGAAGTTAGTAGAATGTAACCAGCTTGGTTTTATTGCAGTTTTCAAGACACAAACCTGAAAAACACTTTGAACTGTGTATCTTTCTCCCATTTAATGTATAAACTAGATATTGCTCAAACTATCCTTCAACCTCTAGGGACATGACCTCTTAGAATACTATACAAAGCAAGGTTTTATGAATATACATTTTAGGAAAATATTTAGTTGTATAAAGTCCTATGTAGTCTTTTTATCTGTTTTAAATTTTAAGGTTTCATGTGTGCTTTGATATATTAGCATGCACTATAAATAACCAAAAGAGACATTTCTTTCTTGTCTTAGAGATTAATATGATGTACAGCTCAACCACAAATTCTCCAGATATACCAGTTTGGGAAATGCTACCTTAGCTATACTATATGGGTAGGGATGCCCTTACTTGCATTTTTCAGAATTCTATTCATTGTATTTCAGTATCCTATTTCATTTACCTTTCTTGCTACTTTAGCTTCAGGAAAGGTAAATCAATGATGCTCTTGCAAAGTGACACTGTCAGTTGAACATTTCAAAGATAAGTATGAATGAAAAAATGTATCTTGAGCTGAGGGTGTGACTCAGTAATAGAGACCATGTGCTAATACTTAAAAGGTCCTGAGTTCTGTCTGCAGCACCCACAAGCACCTGCATTTGTAAAAACATTCAGCCAGATAGATAGGACCTACAAATAAGGAAAGTATTTTTTTCTTTTATAAAAGAACGCTGTTTCTACAGGAAAACTATTTTTCTAACTTACTTTTTTTTGCTACCCTTTTTATGGTAAATGGCTGCAATGTATTACACACTTTCTTAACATGCAGAACATTTTTTAAGCATGGGAGTGAACTGTATAGTCCTGTCTGAATGACCTAGATCAAATACAGTGATCTTCACCTGCAGAGTCCACGATTAGGGGTAAGGAATCCATAAAAATAGATAACTGTGTGAGATTTGGGCACTTTGCAAATATTTTTTGTTGTTTTCTGTAGGGGTTTTTTATTTGTTTGTTTCTTCTGATACAGGGTCTCTCTATGTACACCTGATTGGTCTCAAGAGATCCACTTGGCTCTGTTTCCTTGAAAGTTTAGGGATTAAAGGTTAGCACTATCATGTCTAGCTTTAAAAAAAAATGTGAAGGTATGTCCATATGAGTGCAGGTGCCTTTAGAGACCAGGAGGAGGGTGTCAGATCTGCTGGAAATGGAGTTACAAGCAACTATGAGCAATATGGCTGCTAGAAACAGAACTCTGTCCTCTGCAAAGTTAATGTATGCTCTTATCAGCTGAGCCATCTCCAGTTCCCTGTAAATACTATTGTCCTTAAGCAACGGATATTCTTCAAAGAATTATTTACCCCCTCCCTTTTTTGGTATGGCACTTAGTGTGTCCATTGTCCTATTTTAAAGATATCAGACCCATTAGGGACGCCAGTGGTATAGAAATTTAACTTGCTGTTAGTGATCCTTAGGCCATTAGTGAAGTTAGTCCAGAATCACAGGGCCTCTCAAATTCATTAACAGCCACTGCCTCCCTGAACACTGGCATTCCTTTAAGAACACTTATATTTTTAAAAGGCAATGGTAGTGGTATAGCTCTCTGGAGCAATATATGTTTACAATGAAGAAGTTCCTGGGAAGTTTAGTCAGCAGCACTTAACAAAAATACAAAGCAAAAATAATAAAAGTCAACTATGTCTATAATTAAAGCTTAAGGGGAGAAAATAGGCCACTTTATCTTAAAAGACAAAGGATTTTGTTCTTGCGATTTTTATTCATATCTAACTTTGAGATTCATACCTACTAACTGTTAAGTTTTCAGGATTCCTAATGAAAAAAACACAAGAGGTAGAAACAGTAAAGTATAAGGCTGTAATCCTACCAGAGTAGGTTAGCTTTGGAGTGACCTCCTTTCAGTTCTGTAATATCTCTATAGTTATTGGCTAATCCATTCCTGAGCCAATTCTAATACTTGCTACAACAGTTGCTTTTCTAATTAGCATATAAACTATACAGTTTACTCCTGTGAATTTTTGACTTACATCCATTTTTTTCTGTATTTTTTTCCAAAGCAAAGAAGTGTGAAATGTGTTTGATTTACACAATTTTTGGGCTGCCTGGACTTATTCAAATTTCTTTTGTTTGCTGATTTATACAATTGGGCTTTTAAACTTACCTTTTTGATTTGCACTCTGATGTTTCATTGTGCTTTTTCTGATGCCTTAGGCTAAATGGTTCATTAACTTTTGCCCGTAACAATAATTCTGCTACATTTGTATGTTTTATCAGAAAGTCCCTTCTATAAAGATACATAATGCATTACAAATAATATGACAAGGAATAGGGAAAGGGTCCTACTTTTATTACTTAAAACCCACTACTGATGGTATCTTTTTTTATAAAGCTACACGAACTTGCATATTATTTTAAGTAACTTGTTTTCTGATTATAAAAGGAATTCTCATACTTAAAACTTCTTTGCCACAAAAATGTCATCAGTAATCAAAGAGAGATTTTTAATATCCTGGTCATTTAAATCAAAACTATTTAACATCATTCCCCCCTTTTAATTTGAAACAAAACTTTTCTATATAGCCCAGGCTGACCTTGAATTCTATCTAGATCCTTCTAAGCTTCCAAAGAACTACAAAGTGCATATATTTTTGAAGCAGAGTTAAATGAAAAACATTTAGAGGTCATAAAAGTGATAAAGATGATATAGAGACAAGATTTATTTCTTAACCCCTGTTGGTCAACAGGTTTTAACTATTACTGTAATTTTTAAGAAACAAGTTCAAGCATTCCACACATTAAAAATGGTTGTAATTTATCTGAACAAAACTTGTATGTTATTTTCTGTTTCTATCTTGCTTATGGAATCCATGTTATCCTTCCGTTTTTCAATAAATTCTTAAAATGTTTATGCTTTTAATTCTATTTCCTATTAACATATTGATTGGTTGGTTAATTTATTTAATTTCTTTCATTTTGCTTTAAAAAAAGTTTTGATATAGGATCTCTCTGTATATTCTTGGCTGTCCTGGTACTTGTTTTATAGACTAGGCTGGCCTTGAACTCAGAAATTCACCTGCTTCTTTCTCCCAAATGCTGGAATTAAAGGTGAGAACTGCCATTCTTGGCTTGATTTATTTAATCTCTTAATTGGCTGCAGTATATTTCAAGTGGTAGGCTAGGTGGTTATAGAATTTCTGGTCACAAACTTGTTCCCCTTAAAAGATACATACATAACTCCATTGGCTCATGGCATTTACTAACAGAGTTTCTCCCTTCAGAGCAGCAGTCCTCAGTATGGCTCTATAGCCCTTTAGAGGTCATATATCAGATATCTTGCATATCAGATATTTAAATTATGATTCATAATACCAAAATTACCATTATTAGAATCAAAATTATATGGTTTGGGGGTCACCACAACACGAGGACCTGTAGTAAAGGCTTGCAGCATTAGGAAGATGAGATGCACTACTATAGGTTGGAAGTACCATTTCTACCAGTGTTTTATCATTTCTTTGCATTGTAGTAAAACTGTCAGAATATGTATAATTTATTGGGGTTTTCCCTCAGAAACTTGGTACAGAGTACATACTCACTTTGCAGGCCTAGTTCGTTCTGTAGTTTAAAAAGATGGAGTTTTTATTTTCTATAAGTATGCTCAATCAACTTGGTTTTAAGTCTCCATCTTTCTAAACTGTCATCTTATTGCTCTAAGACTTGACTTTTAATAGATACTAGCATTTCTTGTCCTAATATTCCATTCTCCCGGTTTTTCCTTCACATGGTGAAGTCTGTAGTTTGCTTAAATTTTTTTTTCGTTCCACAGCAACCTGCTCTTTCAGCAGCATTTTAACTTGTTCTTTCTGTTTTGTTTCTTCTTACAGCTCTCACTTCTTAGGGTTTTCACTGCTTCCTTTGAATCACTTCCACTTGTACAAGAGAAAACACAACTTGCATAAGAACCCAAAACAGTCATTTCCTAGAAAAAACATGCTGTATGTTTGTTTGTATCAGGCTCTCATTAAGTTGCCCTGGCTAGCTTCAAACTTAGAATCCGCATACCTCTGCTCCCAACCACAAATAATGGGATTAAAGGCATATACATCTATGCCCTATTTTGTTTCAATGAAGTGTGTATGCAGAGGGTGGGTGTGTGCAATTGAGTACAAGTATCCTAGGAATCCAGAAGAGAGTATCACAGATGTCTTGGAGCTGCTTTGACATGGGTACTAGGTACTGAGTGGGGTCTCCTGTAAAAGCCGACTGTCCTCTTTTATTTTTTTCACTTTTCCAAAGTACTGAGAAAGCTCTGTATTTAATTTAGTGGGCATTTATTACCCATGTTATACTAAAGTAAATATAAATGTTACATATGTTATATACATATTTGTATGTATAAAAACATATATGTATGCATATAAAATCAGTATTTTTGGGTTTTTTTGTTTTTTTTATATTTCATGAAATCTTCAATTCCTTTTATGGATTTACATAATTATTCTAAGTAAATCATTTCTCAGTCTCAATCACATTTTCAGTAGATCAAAATGATTCTCAGTAGAAAATTTCAAGCAATTATTTCTAAGTGCTTTCAGTCATGTCTCAATATTTTTGTCCTTTTTAATGCATATTTTTATTTACATTTCAAATGTTATCCCCTTTCCTGGTTTCCCATGCATAAAGCCCCTATCCCATCCCCACTCACCCTTCTTCTATGAGGGTGTTTCCCTACCTAACTACCCACCCCTTCCACCTCCCCACCTTGACATTCCCATACACTGGGGGTCCAGCCTTGGCAGGACCAAGGGCTTCTCCTCCCAATAGTGCCCAACAAAGTCACCCTCTGCTACATATGCAGCTGGAGCTATGTGTCTGGATGGTGGTTTAGTCCCTGGAAGCTCTGGTTGGTTGGTATTGTTGATCTTATGTGGTTGCAAACCCCTTCAGCTCCTTCAATCCTTTTTCTAACTCCTCCATCAGGACCCTGTTCTCAGTTCAATAGTTGGCTGTGAGAGTCGACCTCTGCATTTGTCATGCTGTGCCAGAGACTCTCAGGAGACAGGTATATCAGGCTCCTGTCTGCATGCACCTCTTGGGATCCCCAATAGTGACTGGGTTTGGTAGCTATATGTATATGGGCTGGATCCCCAAGTGGGGCAGTCTCTGAATGGCCATTTCTTCAGTCTCTGCTCTAAATTTTGTCTCCATATCTCCTCCTATGAATAGTTTTGTGCCCCCTTCTAAGAAGGCCTGAAGCATTTGCACTTTGGTCATCCTTTTTGAGTTTCATGTGGTATGAGGATTGTATCTTGGATAATCTTTGGGGCTAGTATCCCCTTATCAGTGTGTGCATACCATGTGTGTTTTTTGTGATTGGGTTACCTCAGGATGATATTTTCTAGTTCCTTCCACTTGCCTATGAATTTCATGAAGTCATTGTTTTTGATAGCTGGGTAGTAATCCATTGAACTGGAGAGATGGCTCAGAGGTTAAGAGCAATGGCTGCTATTCCTAAGGGTCCTGAGTTCATTTCCCAACAACTACATGGTGGTTTACAACCATCTGTATTGAGATCTGGTGCTCTCTTCTGGCCTTCAGGCCAGAATGTAGGCAGAACACTGTATACATAAGAAATAAGTAAATCTTAAAGGAAAGAAAAGAAAGGAATTCCAGACTGTCCTCTTAACTGATGAGCCATCATTGACTCCAGCCCACAAAACAAACTTTTGAAATAAGGAGATTCCTTTTTATTTTTGCCTTTTAGAACTTGTTTTCCATTTATGTTGTAGTATCATTTCAAAAGTCTCATACTGAGATTCGTCATTCTTGAACAGTCTACCAGGTTTGATTTCTCCCTAAATAGTGCAATTTTCCCCATCCATTCCGATGCTCCTAAATCCCCCTTCTTAAAGTGTAACTAATACAAATTAAGGTATGATGTGGAATAAGAACTAGGGAGGGGCCATGGATAGTACCTAGCAGGAAAAACGTCCTTTAGATTTTTTTTTCATTTCATAGATTATTCCAGGAACAAAGTGGTTAGTCCTTTGTATACTACTGCTTCATGTCACAGAAAAACCCTAATTGTGAGCTCTGCTTTGAGCTCAGTATATTGGACCAGAAGGTCGCTATCTTAAGCCATCAACATTTGAAAATATAGACTAGATTAAAAATCTTCATGTATATTATTCTAACCCCCAATTCAGTTCTTTTTAGTCAAGTGAAATGACATGTTAGGTTTGGTCTATATTTAGAATGCAACCCTATCTACACTGTTAAGTAGCAGTTCCTCAAAAATTTGTCTCATATACATGAACCCTCTATATCTCCCCACCTCCCCATCCCTCCAGCCTCCAGCACTAAAGTAATTTCATCTTTTTAAACTTTGCAGTCATTTCAATTGGGACTGTGGAAGTGAGAGTATATATTAAAATCAATGCTCAAGTCACAATTTCTAAATTCTAGTTCCTTTCCTCCCCATTTTTGACAAATTTGTGTTTCTATGGATACTGTGTTTAAATATGCATATCTTAGGGAAACTCAGCTTATACAAACTCTGAGTCTCATTTATATTGTTGAACTAAGAGATTATTAATAAGTTAAATAAGTGAATAACCAGAGGGATACATTATAGGAAGATGACTTCCACATGATTTTTTACATTATTAAAAAATACCATAAATCTATAATTCATCTGCCAGTTTCCATGACTAAATCTATGGTGTAAGAAGAAATATACCTGCATAGACATCATAAGCATTCATGAACTTATTTTTATCATGCTTCAAGATGGGACTTTACAGTGCATATAAGGAGGAAGGGAAATAGCTCGTTGGAATATTCTTTTATTTCAATCACCAATTAACTATATAACTGGTACAAACCACTTATTTTCTTTGTTCACCTTTTAGCAAAGAATTAGAAAATCGGCACTAACTGATCACAGGATATTGCAGCACTATTTAAAGGATTAAGAAAAGTGTGTATACAATAGTTATGGGGAGAATATGAAACTTATAAAAATACTGAATAATATATAACTCAGTGTAGGATACAAAGCTGGCAGCTTAAAATATTGTCTTCACATTCTTGCAGAATCTATGGAGCAAAGCAATTAAAATACACTTATTATTAGTAAGAGGTCCAGAACCACTGTGGGAAGATTTCCTGGGGCTGGAGAGCAGACTCTTGAATTTAGGATCTTAGCCCATGTCAGTCTTCTCACTAACATAACTCTCAGCTTCAAGGTGTCTAATGTGTCTTCTGGCTTTCACAAGAAAATTTGTACACATTTGTGAGCATAAATTCAAACACATAAATAAAATTATTCCCTGGTATTCTACATTTATAGTAGAATTAAAACAAGGGACCCGGTTGGGGATTTAGCTCAGCGGTAGAGCGCTTGCAAGGCCCTGGGTTCGGTCCCCAGCTCCGAAAAAAAAAAAAAAAAGAAAAAAAAACAAGGGACCCAAGTTATCCAAGAGAAACCATGTTACTAACCAACAAGCTTAGACACTGCCACAGTCAATCAATATGGTTATAATTCTAGTAGTTAGCCAATAAACCAAACCTCTCTGCCCCCCAGTACATTGAATTAGCCTGGTGGTCTCTAAGTACATTTTAATACCCTGAAATGTATAAACAACTAAGTCACAAAGTAGGTATTTGTGCCAACAGTCTTTTTTACTAAAACAATATAAACCAGCAAAGTTATAGAAAAACTGCTAAATTTAAAGGTTTGAGGTGGTACAGAGGTGGATGTTTACAGCCAACCATTGAGTTGAGAATGGGGTCACCATTGGAGGAGTTAAAGGATTGAAGAAGCTGAAGGGGCTTGCAACCCCATAAGAAAAACAATACTAATCAACTAGAGCTCCCAGGGACGAAACCACCATCCAAAGAATACACATGGCTCCAGCTGTATATGTAGCAGAGGATGGCCTTGTTGGGCACCAGTAGAAGGAGAAGCCCTTGGTCCTGCCAAGGCTGGAACCCCAGTGTAGGGGAATGTCAGGGTGGGGAAGTGGGAAGGGGTGGGTGGTTGGGTGGGGCAGCACCCTAATAGAGAAAGGGAGAGAAGGGATAGGATAAGGGGTTTAGGGATGGACAACAGGGAAAGGGGATAACATTGAAATGGAAATAAAAATATCAAAAAAAAGGTTTTAGGTTGGTAAAATACTCAGTAAAAGTCACTCCATGTAGTCAAAGAAATTTATGTTCCTAATCAACATTATTTCAAAAGTAAAGTCTGCTGACAATAAACCCATGAGACTAAATATATACACCCATGCACAGATACACAATAACTTTTTAAAGCAATGTGTGTCTCAGCATATACTGTGCTAGGCACTAAAAATTGAAATCTAAATAAAAATAACATTGATTTTTTTTTTGTTTAAAAGTAGTGGCTTGAGATCAGGTCACACTACAGAGCCTAGCCTGCCTGAACCCATAATCCCCCTGCCTCAGGTTCCTAAGTGCTAATGGACCCTGAGATGTGTTATTTATTTTTATACTGCTTATCTTGTTTATTCCTATAAAGGAGGTCAGACTGTGATCCTTTTCTTATAGAAGTCAGGGTTTGGGAAGTGAAGTGAAATAGTCACCCAAGGTTTCAAAGTAAAAGACTAAGACAGCAGAGAAGGGGAAAGGGGGTGATTGGAGAAGGATTGTGGGAAAGAGAGACCAGGAGGGGGACAGTGAGTAGGATATAAAGGGAATAAATAAAAATAAATTAATTGACTAAAATTTTTAAAAAGACTGAGACAGTTGAGAGGATAATGCAAGCTCCCCAACTTTAGAGACCACAAACTTAGCCATATCCCTTGGACTATCACAAAAGCTTTACTTACATTTGCTCAATAGAGGATGCAAAAATTATTATTGGGATTTGAGAAAATGCTCTGATCAATTAAGAAAGCCAGTGAAATGGCCAAGTAGGAAACAATGCATGTTGCCAAGCTTGACGACCTAAGTTGGAATCCTGAGACCCACATGGTGAAAGGAGAGAGCCTACTCCCACAAGTGTCCCCTGACCTCCACACATGTACACACACACATACACAAATAAGTTTTAAAATAATAACTTTTGTTTAAACAAACAAATGTGATTTTAAAAGATCATATGGGGAAGAGCTGTATCTAAAAGTATCAAGAATAAACCTCACAATTAAAGTGGGTCTGCAAAATAGAAGAAAGATCAAGAAAGACAAAGGTAACGAAGTAAACAATATACAATGTTCCAGAAACATGAATGTTTTCTGTAACTGGGTTACAAGATGAAAGTAATTCTGTGCACCTAATGACTGAGTGAAAGCATGGTGGCAGAGATGACCAGACTAGAAAGGCAAAAAGGACTGAAAGGTCCCTAGGCCATGCAAATGAAGGTAGAGGATGCTAAAGTTACCTGTAGCAGATTATGCAACAGGAAAAGAGAATCAGGTTGACAATAGAGATGTCAGTGAGGAGGCTAATCTTGGTTGAAATACAGTGAAGTGGTGGCAGCAATCAGAGAAAGACTAATAATGGGAACATTCAGAAGTCAAGAGAGGACAAGTCAACTGGTAGCTAACGGGTAATGGTCATTATAGTATGTTTAAACATGAGCCTTATGCACTGAGTTAGCCCTCTGATACAATGTCATGCCAATGTAGTTTAGTCTTATTGTGATATTAGTATCTCAGCAAACTGGCCTGACAATTAACAGCAATCAGAAAAGATGTCTTACCTTTTCTTAGACTGCTGAAAAATAAAACCTAGAAGGTGACTCAATTGATATTCCACATCTATATACCCCAGAAAGGCCTTTCCTGTCTTCTAAATATTATTTTATGTGTATGAATGCTTTGCTTACATGCATGTATGTGCACCATGTCAATGCCTGGTACCCTCAGAGAGCAGAAAGAGGCTGTGGATCCCCAGAAACTGGAGTTAGAGGCAGTTGTAAGTGCCAGATGTAAGTGTCAAGAACTAAATCCTGGTCTTCTACTAGAACAGTTTAACTGTTACTCTTAGGCCATCTCTTCAGCTCCTTACTTTCTTTTATGATTCTTTCTTTCCTATATCTGCCAATCCTAAAACTCTGAAGAAACATGTTCATGGTTTGTGCTGTTGCCAGAAACTGGAGGGCCATGGTCCATTCTCCTGCTATGAAGACTATGAGTCTGCTTTTGCTATGATATCAATGACTGCAGATGAACAGCTGAGAGGGAAGGACATAGAAGGCTTCTGTGATGACCCCTACCCCTCAATCCCCACCAAAGAAACAACATAGACAGGAATCCAATGAAGAGAACTCTGAAAAAGTGTAATAAAGGTGCTGAAGGGTAGCCCTCCACATTGATGGCTTCTGATAGGGGTCCAGGAGGAGAACTCAATTTTATTTAAGGGGCAGACCAGTAAGAGTTTGACCGTGCTCTAGTGAATACAGACAACACAAATTGGGCTTTTCCCTCCTTTCTATTTTTACTTTTTGGGGTAGGTTATAAGGAGAGCTGGACAGGAACAGACTGTGGAAGTGAGAACGATCAAGGCACATGATGTGAAAGTCCCAGAGTATCAATAAGTATGTTAAAAAATCCCAACTGAAGAACTCAGAGGAACCCCTAAGGAATGGAGAGGGGGACAAAGTGAAATAAGAAGAGCAAATTTGATGCACAGGTAATATATAGTAAATGAAAAGCTGAGAGCACACAGTAGTGTCCCCATTACATATCAGTAAAAAGCAAAGCTCTAATAAAGGTCAATTAGACTAGAGTCGAACATACAGGGGTTTTATATTTATTTTGAATGATAAATGCCAAAGTAGCTGCCCTGTAAAGTCAAATGGAAGAAAATCGCCAAGTAGAAGCAACTGTAGACAAATAAATCCCCTTAGAAAAGATTTCATGGCAAGAGCAAAAGGAGAAACCAGCATGGGTTGCAAAAGAAATAGCATTAAAATTAAACAAAATACCAATGTTAATTTGCCTTAATCTCGATAAATGACCATGCTATGAAATCTGTACAAGTTCTGTACACTCAGAGTGTTAACATGGTTGTCAGTCTATTACTGATTGCTCTTTATTCTAAAGAAAACAGGTATGTAGGTATTGACATTTTTCCTAAATTATGTAAATTTGCTAAAGCAAAATGAGACATTCCAAACCCTCCTGCTTAAATACAAGAAATTTTAAAAACTATCTGTAGTAGCCCAAGTCAAAATAGTACATAGAAGAATAATTGGGAATGGCACCACATGGCTTCTTGGTAGAACACAATGATATCAGTGGCAAAATCTGTAGACTTGTTCTGCAATATGTCGTAGTAATTGATTTCAAAGGAAAATATAAGAATTCTGCAACATGGGTGATAGCCTGGGATAGTCCTAGTGTCCCCACTATTTTCCTTAGAAACATTGACCTTCTGAATCTGTAAGGAAACAAAGCAAGCCTTGGGCAAAGGATGGGAATTAATTCTGCATGACTACCAAAATGGGCTGGGTATTTGATATCTGTTCCTGGGAAACTCTAAGGTACATTTTGTTATTTGCAATGAACAGATGAGGAAACAGAACAACAGAGATTTACAATGTGGCCAAGATGATAAATCTAGTTTCTAAGCCTCACTGTTGGCTGATTTTAGACTTAAGAAGGGTCAAGTTTCCAATGGACCCTCGCTCCAAGCACTGGATGTGGAGTTAATATCTGATAATGCTCCACTGCAGGGGATATATGCACCTAAGCTCCATATCTGGAGTAAAACAAAGGGAAATAACTGATAATATTATTCATAGTGATGATGCTAATGTTCTCCAAAGAAGCAGCCAGCCACTCCAAAGCTCCAAAAAGGAAAACAAAGTGGGAAAAAAGGAAGAAAGTAAGTTTAATAGGATTTTCATGGTTAGGAGATGGAAAGAAAGGGATGGAAATAAATGTTAATAGAATGAATAAGAAGCAATAGAAAGAGTCCATGAAATAAGAGAAGAAAATAGAAAATATGGCCAGGGATGGGAGGGACAAAAATAAAAACCACAGGATAAAAAAAAATAAAAACAAAAACCAAGGAAATGGAGCCACACTGAAGAAAAAGGCAAAGATTAATATTTCTGGGTAACTTTAAATAATGTCCAGTCATTTTCTATAATGAATAGCCTTACTCTTTCATTTATTTGTATTTTTGATAAAAAGTTTACAAAGGTGATATGTGGTCTTTATCCATACTTAAAGGAAACTAGGAAGGGGTCCAAACTCAAAACAGTTACTTTTGTTTTTATTTAAAAATATTTTCATACAATATTTTATATCATGTTTTCCCCTTCCTTGACTCCTCTTGTTCGTGCTCTCTCTTTCTACCCTCCTCTCTCTCCTCCCCTCCCCTCTTCACCCCCTCTCTAAATGAAAACACAAAGGAACAAATATTAAAACATCAGTGAAAATAAGACAGTGCTCAAACAAGGTAAATAGAAGAGCATAATTAAAATATATGGAAAAACATGGACAGTTTTAACTTCTTCAAATGCTCCTGAAGAACCTCTGGAGGAGATAAGAGAAGTAATGTATTCTGGGGGAAACATAATTACATGTTAAAACTGAGGCTATCAATTTAGAAGATGATGTAGTATAGTAAAGATACTAAGAAAATTTTCACAGTAGACTTATCATGTGAATTTGTTATATTCGCTTTCTATACATATCATCAAATTTATATCTCACATCTTATATAAGTCTGACTCCAGATTCCATTTTCATGAAATGTAAGAACAGACAAAACTAAGCTATAGTGAAGAAACTCAGAAATTGGGAGGAAAGGAATAGGGATATGGTTCAACAGCTAAGAGCACTGCTTGTGCAGATGTTGGATCATAGCACATACATTAGATGGCTCACAACTTCTAACTCCAACTCCAGGGCATCCAATGTCCTCTTCTGCCCTCCACAGGGACCTGCACTCATATGTACATACTCACAATAGATACATAATAAAAATAATTAAAATAAATTTGGGGCTGGAGAAATAGCTCAGCAATTAAGAGTACTGGCTGCTGTTCCAGAGTGTCAAAGTTCAATTCCCAGCGCTCACCTGGTAACTCATACTCCTCTTAAACTCCACTTTCATGAGTTCTGACACCTGGGCCTCTGTGGGTACCAGGCAAATAAGTATTACAAAGGCACACATAATACAAGCAGAAAATCCAAACACATAAAAAACAAAATCATGGACTAAAGAGGTGACTTGGTAGTTAAGAGCTTTTGTTGCTCTTGCAGAGGACCCATATTTGTTTTTTAGCACCCACATAGTGTCTCACAACCATGATTAACTCCAGTTCCAGGGGAATGGATGCCTTCTGACTTCTGTAGACAATAGGTATGAACATGGTGCATATACATAAATGCAGGGAAAACAAACACATAAAATGTATACATCTAAAATAGGAAAACTTGAAAGTTGTAAAATGAATAAATTATTTTAAATGGGAGGAGGAATAAGTGAACACAAGAGAACTACCAAACATAATCAGGGTATATTGATTCCTTGTTATGGTTAAATAAAATGTCGCTGTTAGGGAAATCTGAAGAAAGGGCAGCTTAAAAATAACTCATTTTGTTATTTTTAATGAGTCAAATAGTACTTCAAAAGTATTTTTAAAATCAGGAATATGGTTCACATATAATTCACAGTTAGTATTTGTACTATTTCCCACTATTAGTAATCAAATGGAAAGTCAAACTCTTCAACAGTTTTAAATGTTTAAAATAAACCTTCAGCTAGTTTAAAATCAGAAGTGGGAAATATAGAAGTAACCATGGCTTCTATACATTACAAATATAGAGCAAACTATAAATTAGTCTAAAGTTTATCTCAGCACATGACAGGATTTTAGATTTTTAAAAAGTCCATGCACATAGTGGATAACCATTTTAGAAGTAGCAGGAAGGTAGTGATCTGCCAGCCAAGGAGACAAGTCTCAAGAGGATCCAACCCTCCCTTCACACTTGGCTTTCAACTTCCAGAACTGTGGAGAAAATGCATTTTGTTTTTGTTGTTTCTTTTTTTTAAAAAAAAAAGCTTATTTATTTTATGTATTTGAGTGTTCTGTCTGCATGCACCCCTGCATGACAGAAGCAGGCATCAGAACTCATTATAGATGGTTGCAAGCCATCATGTGGTTGCTGGGAATTGAACTCCATACCTCTGGGAGAGCAGCCAATGCTTATAACCTCTGAGCTATGTCTTCAACCCCTAAGAAAATACATTTTGTTTTTAAGTCACCTAGTACATAGTACTTTTTTTGTGGGACAATAATACAAATACACATATTAAGCTGTCATTTGTATACCATAAAATTTACCCCTACAATTACACTGGTCTATTAGTGGCTTTTTAATAAATTTATAGTGCTTTATAATGATTCCCACAATCTAGTTTAGCACAATCTAGTTTAGAACATTCCTATCACCTTTTAAATGTTTCCCTCCACATGCCCCAAGCAAGGATTGATTTGTTTTTCTCTTACGTATTTTCTTTTCTAGAATTTCATATAAATGGAACCATACACTATGAAGACTTCTATATCTGGTTCCTTTCATATAGTCTTTCATATAGCATTCTTCAGGAGTTTACATTGCTGAATAATTTTGTTTATCCATTTTAAGTGAATAGATCTTTGTGTTATTGCCTGATTGGACTATTGTAAATAATGCATCTATGAAAATCCCTAAGTGGCATCTTCAGAAATGATTAACTCTTTGAAGTACTTGCAGTGCAAGCATGAGGACCTGAGTTCAGCCCCCAAAACTCACAGGCCTAGAGAGAATGACAATTCCAAGGCTGGACCACTGGTGCCAGGAAAATCCCTTGAACTCACTGGCCAGCCAGTCTAGATGAATAGGAGAGTTTCAGGTTCCAATGAGAGACCCTGTTCTAAAAAAAAACAATATGGCTGGCTTTTGAGGAATTATGTCAAAGGCCTCCACATGCACATACACATGCACACATGTGCATATTCACTTACATATACTCCTGCAAACATACACATGCACATACACAAACTTTTTTAAAGTTCACATGCAAAAAAATATGGAGGGATGTTAAAGAAATTGCCCTGCAATTAAGAGTACGTGCTGCTCCTGCAAAGGATCTTGTTTTAGTTTTCAGTACCAACATGAGGGCTCATGACCATCTATCTGTAACTAATTGCAGAAGGTCTAAGTCCCTCATCTGGACTTTGAGAGTGCCAGGAATGTACATGGTATACATAGAAATTAGCAGACAAACCCTCACATACATAAAATAAACCTTTTTTAAAATAAAGGGGTTGGGGATTTTGCTCAGTGGTAGACCTGGGTTTGGTCCCCAGCTCCGAAAAAAAAAAAGAAAAAAGAAAAAAAGAAGAAAAGAAAAAAATAAAAATAGAATATATATATATATATATATATGCATTTTGGTGTATGTGTTTCACTTTTATTTTGATAGGTATGTGAGAGTTAAATCATTTGATCATGTGGTAAGTATATGTCTATTTTAAAAGCTGCCAAACTGTTTTTTAAAGTGGTGATATAATACCAGGAATGTATTGTCATTATTCTTAAATTATATCCATTCTAATAGGGATATGATGATAGGTACTAAAGTTTTGGCTTAAAAGCACTTAAAATGACTTTAGGCTAATATGAATAAGCTGTGGACTGTTGCTTAAAAACAAAATCAAACTAAGACTGGAAAAACAGCTCAGTGATTAAGAGCTTATTTGTACTATTCTTCCAGAAGATTCAAGTTTGGTTTGTAGAGCATCCACTTCAGGCTGTAAACCATCTGTAAGCTCTAAGGGCATCTGCCATACTCCTCTGTCCCCTTAATGGGGGATTGAAGCTACACATAGGACCCCCACAAACAATTAAAAATAAAAATAAACCTTTTGAAAAAGCATATACCTACAATAAAAATAAATCTTTTAAGATTGGCAAAGGTCTTAAATTTTTGTCAAGGAATCCATTTCTAGGATATAAAGAAAAGAGGGAAACTCTTCTTTAATAACACACTCATTTATGAATCTCATTTTAATTCCAAAAAATTATTCGAGGTTTCAGGGTACTTTTTAATTAAATGCTTTCTGAATTTCAAAAGAAAATTAAAGAAACACACATTGTATAATGAAATTGGAAACTTTCATTTTAATATAAATTTAATGATTGTAATTATGTGCTTTACTCTTAATGATAAATGTAGAATACATAGTTGTGAATTGGGGGCATCACACGTTTGATTTTAGACAAGCCTTTTGCTTTCTTCTCTAAAGCGAAATAACTAAAGATTTATATAATTCTGAGTAAAACATGGGAATTAGATGGCAATATACTGCAATTACACAGATGTGTGTGTGTGTGTGTCTGTGTGTCTGTGTGTGTCTGTGTGTCTTGCAATATATTTCTAGCAGGAATCAGATAATTTAAAAATTACGTAAACCTATGGAAAAGTTTCCATTTGCAAATTGAAGCATACCTTAAAGATATAGTACCTAAAAATTTTCAAGGTGTTAACTGTCTTTTAATTTGATGCACTGATTATATTTTATAATATGCCTAATGACTTTAGGCAAGATTCCTTCAATCTGTATTTATGCATTGTTCTTTGTTAATCATGTGAAATTTTGATGTAGTTAACTAGTCCTAAATCACCCTGCAGAAAAATTTAGAAGTTTGATTGGTATTAGACTAGAAAAGAAAATTAGCCCCTGAGGCCTGCCCACCTAACACTGTCAGCTGGCCTGGTATTTCCCTGGGGAACAAGAATAATTTCAATCAACAACACCAGACAGGGTCACCCTGTGACTATGATGGATAAATAAATTCCAAGACAACTCCATAATCATGTGTGAACACAGACAGAAAATAAATAATATATCCCTCACCCCTCCCCAAATGTCAAATTCCACCTTTCCTGGTTCATAGGAGTGACAGCAGTTTTCTTCAAGTTAACAGCAATAGCCTCTTTCTTATCTGATCTCTCTGTCAAGGAGATGTGTTAATGTGTGCCCACTCATAAAAATACTGCAGCTTCCTGATAATTTCTAATCCAGAACAACTTTTCTTTTCCATAAGCCCTTCCCCGATATTCCTTACACAAACTCTAATCTTACCTTATGTCTTTTCTAATGCCTGCTAAGAAAGTAATAAGAAAACTAACCTACTTTTTAAGTCAAGGGCTCTATGAATGAAATGATTATCAAGTATTGATACCCTGAGTTCTATCTCTAGCATAAAAAGCCAGGCATGGTGGCATACACTGGAGACAGAAACAGGATTTTTTAGATTTCATTGAGATTTTGATGGCCAGCCAGTCAAACCTACTTGTTCAACTCCAGATCCTAGTGAGAAACTGTTTGAAAATACAAGGTGGACAGCTTTTGAGGAACCGTACCAAAGGTTGACCCCTGACCTTTACACATGTACTCTGATACACACACACACACACACACACACACACACACACACACACACAGAGGCATCTATTCAAACACATGAATACAAAGAAAATCAAGGTGACTCAAGAGACTGAATTATTTTTATATTGTTCAAAGTAGAAAGATTCATAAAATACTATATAATTAGCTCACTATAAACTCAAGGTCAATTAATGGGAAGTAATTAAAATTCTAATTCAATGGTCAGTGGTTTTAATTATAATTATGTTTTTAATAAATGGAAAAAAATTAAATAGTACTTTTGAATGCATGTGTACCCCATAAGATCAACCTTTATCCCGACACTTTCTATGTTAGAGTCATTTATGAAATAGCAAATAAATTATGCTAACTAGCTGCCATTGAAAAATGAAAAGAAATGAAAACATAATTGTATAGTCTATGTAAATGGTGCTTAACATCCAGATAAAAGTCATATAAAAGCATTTAGTCATTTACACATTTCTAAATAATTTGACTTTTATAAAAGCAGCTAACCATAGGATCTTATATATAATAGTAACCAGCCACAACATATCACACACTGCTATAACCTACATACAGTGCTTAATATTGATTTAATTAAAACCCTAGGTCTGGTTCTAGCATAAACACATATATAGATGGCCAGAGGCAAAGGTCTCTTAGAAATCATCTAGTCAAGCCCTATATCACATGAAGTCAAGGCAGCTGATGGCCAGAGTAAAGTGACTAAGCTACAGGTACACAGTTAATGGTCCATAGCACTGGAACAAGTACCTCCAATACTCAATCCCAGATCTTTGCTCTTCCTGTGAATGTATGATTCCTTATTTACATATTCACCACAATTATTTCTGCTTCTTCTTAATGAAGGTACTGGGGTAACAGCTAGGAACCATTAAGAGTGCATGATGCATTTAATGGATGGAACAACATTCTTTTGAGTTTGTTTTCATTTCTAGTACTGGGAATTGAACCTAGGGTCTCACTTATGCTAGAAAAGTGTTCTACTGAGCTATTTACCTAATCCTGTTATTTGATTGGTTGGTTGGCTGGTTGGTTGTTGTTTCTTCCTATTTCATCTTTTTCTTTTTTAATTTTGAGGCAGGGTCTTAAAAACTTGTCAAAGCTGGCTTTGAACTCACTCTATATTCCAGGCCTTGAACTTATTTTCCTTCTGTCTTAGCCACCTGAGTAGCTGAGACTGCATGCCCTAGCCACAAAGCTTAGATGTGTTCATGTTCAGTATTCCAACCTGACTGTGGAGCAAACTAACTTTTAGCTTGGCCTATGATGGCCTTCTTTTTCTTAGCTAAAATCAATGACATCAATGGCCTTTTCAGAGGTGGGAAATATTAAGAAAAATTGTTTTAGCTATTTGAATCAATCATCCCAGTGCTAAAGGTTTTAAAACTAATGAGGCTTTCTTAACAGAAGCATGACTGGCATTTTAGTTAAAGTAGTTCTGTGTAGTACAGGGTTGCCTGCTTCACATGGATTTTGGCATCTAGACAGTCATTGGTAGCAGACCTCTTAGTAACTTCTAGCCCACAAATGAGGCAGTTTAAAACTTCAATATTAATGTAAAAAGTTCTGATGAATAAAGTATAGAAATGCTAAAAATGAAGAAAAAATCAATACTACAAAGCTTTTCACTTCAGGCTCAGTGTGGATCACATGGCACAACTATTGATCCTAATATTATTTTTTTATCGGATATTTTTGATTTACATTTCAAATGTTATTCCCTTTCCCGGTTTCCTGGCCATAAGCCCCCAACCCATCCCCCTCCTCTAATTCTATAAGGGTGTTCCCTTTCTCAACCACCCCCCTTCCCATCCATAAATCTGTCCATGTGTAGTCTTTGGGTAGTGGCTCTGGTTGACTGGATCATTGTCCTTTCTCTAACTCCTCCAATGGTTTGCTGCTAGCACCTCTGTATTTGTCAGACTCTAGCTGTGCCTCTCAGGAGACAGCTTTATCAGGCTCCTGTAGCATGCACTTCTTGGCTTCATCAATCTTATCTAGTTTTGGTGGCGCTATATATATGCTGTATACCCAGGTGGGGAAGGCTCTGAATTCTTTCAGTCTCTGCTCCAAACTTTGTCTCCATACCTCCAATGGGTATTTTTGTCCCCCCTTTTAAGAAGAACTGAAGCATCTGCACTTTAGTCGACCTCCTTCTTGAGCTTCATGTGGTCTGTGGATAGTATCTTGGGTAATTTGAGCTTTTTTTCTGAGGAACCTCCAGACTGATTTGCAGAGTGGTTGTAACAGTTTGCAATGCCACCAACAATGGAGGAGTTTCTTTTTCTCCACATCCTCACCAGCACCTGTTGTCACCTGAATTTTTGATCTTAGCCATTCTGTCTGGTGTGAAGAGGAATCTCAGGGTTGTTTTGATTTGCATTTCCCTGATGACTAAGGATGTTAAACATTTCTTTAGGTGCTTCTCAGCCATTCCATATTCCTCAGTTGAGAATTCTTTGTTTAGCTCCATACCCCATTTTTAATGGAGTTATTTGGCTCTCTGGAGTCTAACTTCTTGAGTTCTTTGTATATTTTGGATATTCTCCCTCTATCAGATGCAGGATTGGTAAAGATCTTTTCCCAATCAGTTGGTTGCCATTTTGTCCTGATGAAAGTGTCCTTTGCCTTGCAGAAGCTTTGCAGTTTTATGAGGTCCCATTTGTCGATTCTTGATCTTAGAGCATACAGTGCTCATGAGTTCAAGGCTCTTCCCCACTTTTTCTTCCATTAGTTTGAGTGTATCTGGTTTGATGTGGAGGTCCTTGATCCACTTGGACTTGAGCTTTGTACAGGGCGATAAGAGTGGGTCGATTTGCATTCTTCTACATACTGACCTCCAATTGAAGCAGCACCATTTGCTGAAAATGCTATCATTTTTCCACTGGATGGTTTTAGCTCCTTTATTAAAGATCAAATGACCATAGGTGTGTGGGTTCATTTCTGGGTCTTCAATTCTATTCCACGTATCTACCTGCCTGTCTCTGTACAAATACCATACAGTTTTTATCACTATTGCTCTGTAATAATGCTTGAGCTCAGGGATAGTGAGTCCTCCAGAAGTTCTTTTATTGTTGAGAATAGTTTTAGCTACCCTGGGGTTTTGTAATTCCAAATGAATTTGTGGGTTTTCCATCATTACTGTTGTTATTGAAGACCAGCCTTAGTCCGTGGTGATCTGATAAGATGCATGAGATTATTTCCATCTTCTTTTTTTATCTTTTGAGGCTGGTTTTGTGACCAATTATATAGTCAATTTTGGAGAAAGTTCCACGAGGTGCTGAGAAGGTATATTCTTTTGTTTTAGGATGAAATGTTCTATAAATATTTGTTAAATCCATTTGGTTCATAACTTCTGTTTCTCTATGTCTCTGTTTAGTTTCTGTTTCCATCATCTATCCATTGAAGAGAATGCAGTGTTGAAATCAACTACTATAATTGTGTGAGGTGCAATGTGTTCTTTGAGCTTTAGTAAGGTTTTCTTTTATGAACGTAGGTGCCCTTGCATTTGGAGCATAAATATTTAGGATTGAGAGTTCATCTTGGTGGATTTTTCCTTGGATGAATATGAAGTATCTTTCCTTATTTTTTGATGACTTTTGGTTGAAAGTCAATTTTATTTGATATTAGAATGGCTACTCTGGCTTGCTTCTTCAAACCATTTGCTTGGAAAGTTGTTTTCCAGCCTTTTACTCTGAGGTAGTGTCGATCTTTGTCACTGAGGTGCGTTTCCCGTTTCCTGTATTCAGCAAGATGCTGGGTCCTTTTTAAGAATCCAGTCTGTTAGTCTATGTCTTTTTATTGGGGAATTGAGTCCATTGATGTTAAGAGATATTAAGGAATAGTAATTGGTGTTTCCTGTTCTTTTTGTTGTTAAAGGTAGAATTACGTTGCTGTGGCTCTCTTCTTTTTGTTTCATTGCAAGGAGATTACTTTGTTGCTTTTTCAAGGATGGAGTTTCCCTCCTTGTGTTGCAGTTTTCCTTCCATTATCCTTTGTAGTGTTTGATTTGTAGAAAGATATTGTTAAAATTTGATTTAGTCATAGCATATCTTGGTTTCTCCATCTATGTTTTGTTGCATGTAGTAGTCTGGGCTGGCATTTGTGTTCTTTTAGGATCTGTATGACTCTGCCCAGGATCTTCTGGCTTTCATAGTCTCTGGTGAGAAGTCTGGTGCAATTCTGATAGGTCAGCCTTTGTATGTTACTTGACCCTTTTGCCTTACTGCTTTTAATATGCTTGCTTGCTTGCTTGCTTTCTTCCTTCCTTCCTTCCTTCCTTCCTTCCTTCCTTCCTTCCTTCCTTCCTTCCTTCCTACCTTCCTTCCTTCCTTCCTCCTTCCTTCCTTTCTTTCTTTCTTTCTTTCTTGCTCTCTTTTGTGACAGGAAGAATTTCTTTTCTGGTTCAACCTATTTAGAGTTCTGTAAGCTTCTTGTATGTTTATGAGCATCTCTTTCTTTAGGTTAGGGAAGTTTTCTTCTATAATTTTGTTGAAGATATTTACTGACCCTTTAAGTTGGGAGTCTCCCCTCTCTTCTATACCTATTACCCTTAGGTTTGTTCTTCTAATTGTGTCCTGGATTTCCTGGGTGTTTTGGGTTAGGAGCTTTTTGTTTTACATTATCTTTGATAGTTATGCCGATGTTTTCTATGGTATCTTCTGCCCCTGAGATTCTCTCTTCTATCTCTTGTATTCTGTTGGTGATGCTTGCATCTATAACTCCTGATAACTTTCCTAGGACTTTCATCTCCCGGGTTGTCTCCCTTTGTGATTTCTTTCTTGTTTCTATTTCCATTTTTAAATCCTGGACAGTTTTGTTCAATTCCTTCACCTGTTTGGTTGTGTTTTCCCTTAATTCTTTAAGTGATTTTTGTGTTTCCTCTTTAGGTGCTTTTACTTGGTTACCTGTGCTGTCCTGTATGTCTTTAAGTGAGTTGTTTATGTCCTTCTTAATGTACTCTATCATTGTCATGAGATGTGATTTTAAATCCAAATCTTGCTTTTCTGGTGTTTTTGGATATCATGTATTTGCTTTGGTGTGAGAAATGGTCTCTGATGATGACAAGTAGTCTTGGTTTGTGTCGCTTAGTTTCTTGTGCTTGCCTTCTGCCATCAGGTTATCTTTGGTGTTAACTTGTCTTGCTGTCTTTGACAGTGGCTTGACCCTCCTGTAAGCCTGTGTGTCAGCACTCCTATAAACCTGTTTTCTTACAGCCGAATTTGTGTACAGAATGCTGCTCCTGGGTTTGTGTGTCCTGAAGCCTCCAGGCAGGTCTCTTGGAGAAGAAGAGTTGGTCTTACCTCTGCTTTTGGGTGTGTAGGCACTCCTGGCAACTGGCTTTCGGCTCTCAATGCAGGCAGAAACCATAAGGGTCCTGCTCCTGTCTGCTCCTAGGTCCCTGTGCCCAGAGGGGACAGAGGGCACTAGGACAGGTTCCTCTTGGGTCAGGAATGTGGGCAGAAGTAGTTTTCTCATCTGAGCTCTCAGGAGAGTCCAGCTCTCTCCCTCAAATGATTTTGGAGAGAGTTGTGGGACCAGTTCAGTTCCAATCCTATCATCATTTAATATGTTATTTTGTTAATCATGACATTTTTGTATTAACTCTTATAGCAACTATTATTCAGCGTAATTGTTAAACTTAGGAATCAACTTAAATGGAGAACTCAAACCAAGTACCTCTCTCAATTTATATGCACCACTCACCTGATGAAATGAGTGGCAAATAGCCATAGCTATAAGAAACAAGGAACACAAAGTAAACAATTTTAAATAGTCACATTCCAGCCTGAATAAAACTGATAGTCCACCTGTAAAATAATCAAGGCATATGAATGAAGAGTGACTGGCAATATGTATTCACAGCAGGGACCATGTAGGATAACACATACTGGCTCTTTTTGATGACTGCTAATAAAACTTTCTCTATTGATCAAGTGATGGTCGATCAAACCAGAGTATTTTGATGGTCACCTTTAGAATCACAGATAAAACTGTAATGTTATCCTAGGCTGGGACCGACAAAAATGGGGCTTGAAACAGGGATTTATCTTGTTGTGGGGCATGTGGCCCATCACACCAGAGGAATTGGCACAGAACTTGGTGAGGTGGAACATGCTTAAATCCCATAAATCTGAAACTTGAGATCAGCAGTAGTGGAACTAACTTCCTCCCTGTTTCCATGCCTGCCTCAGAGCACTAACCAAGCAACCCCCAAACAGTTAGTCACAGTTACATGCTAATGAGGCACCTCAGTAGCCTTAGCTTTTAGCCAATGACCTTTTCTTCCCTGGATAGTCTCATACCCTTCCCCCCAAAAATATAAAACCCTTGGATCACCACAAATAAAGTGGATGTCTTCACACCCATCTCCAGGAAAGAAATACAAACAAGGTAAGATTATCTCAGAGAGCTGTTTTCATTAAAGATAGTCAGAGAAGGCCTTTGCTTATTTAAAGAGGCTGTAACACTAAGATTCTAATGTTAAGGTTTGATCTTGCTGTCTATTGTAATGCTAAGTATAGGTCTTCAGGACATGGAATCTGCACATAAACCCATGACCCTGCCCCAAATTATTTCCAATTGGTAATAAAGATGCCAACAGCCAATAGTTATGCAGAAGAGTCATAGGTGAGGTTTAGGTTGCCCAGGCTTTCAGTCAGAAGTGAACCTCAAGGAGGAGAGGAAAGTAAAGGAGGAGAGAGAAACCACCATGGGTTAAGTGAGTCATGAAAACATGGCCATGAAGGCTGGTCAATTGGAGTTAAGAGCAGCCCAGATGAAACATAGTAAATAATAACTCTGGCTTATTGATAGGGATGTAGATTCCAATAACATAGAGGGTAGATAAGTCCCCAGCTGTTGTGCTGTTTAAGGATTATTGTAAATATAAAGGCTGTGTTTGTCTTTTATTGGGGACCTAAATGGTCAAAGTATGGGTAAAAACCCCAGTTTGGGATTAAATTTTTTGCAACGTTCAAGAAGGCTCCACTTTACCCCTTCCTGGCCTGGCAGGAAGCAGCATGACTCCTGGAAGGAAAAGGCATACTACGGACCCCATCCATTTGAGGCTTGTCCTGTCCTCTCTGAGCAAGTGTTAAGAGTAGTGTCCAGAAACCTCATAAGTAGAGGTGAAACTCAGGACCACTGTGCCCTGTGCTCTCTGAGCTGGTTTACCAGCAGTAACCAAATACCCTAAGAGGAGAGACAGTACTACATCTTGAGAGAAATTTTTCTTTCTTTTTTTAAAATTGGATATACTTCTTTATTTACATTTCAAATGTTATTCCCTTTCCAGGTTTCCTGTCCATAAGCTCCCTATCCCCTCCCCCTCCACCATGAGGGTGTTCCTCCCCATCTACTCACCCTTACCACCCCTCCCTGACATTCCCCTGCACTGGGGGTCTAACTTTGGCAGGACCAAGAGCTTCCCCTTCCACTGGTGCCCAACAAGGCTATCCTCTGCTACATATGCAGTTGGAGCCCTGGGTCAGTTCCTGGGTCAGTCTTTGGGTAATAGTTTAGTCCCTGGAAGCTCTGGTTGGTTGGCATTGCTGTTCTTACGGAGTTGCAAGCCCCTTCAGCTCTTTCAATCCTCTTGAGAGGGATTTTTAAGGACTGAATAAAAGCACCAAAAGAAGGGGAAATAAGCCAAGCAAGTATGCATTCATAAAGCATGTTGAACACTGCCCTGACAACACAAGGGAGCCTGGGTCATTGCACATAATTGTCTCACCTTGAGAGAATGAAGCAGAAGCCCTTGGCTTTGATTAATCTTGTCAGCTCCTAGGGAAGGGCTGGAATATGTCTGGGTGCTTCAACTTCCATCAGCATGGGCAAGGCTCCAGAGAGGATTGTAAGTATGGAAAAGCAGTCACTGCAGCTAGGGGCTGGAAACATACTTCCTAATATAGACCTGGGTGGGCAGCAATAACATTTACTACAGATACTCACTTGAATGTGGCCTCCAAAGAACTGCCTTCAGTTCTACTTTGTATTACTTGAGAGTATAACTTTACATATAACCCTGGGATAAAGAGCTATTTGAAAAGCTGGAAACATGTTTAAAGTGTCTCACTTTAAGAAAACAAATGATTAACAGGTGTTGACTTGTTTTGCTGGGCCACTAATGGAGGAAGCACTTTATGATTTGCTCTGGATATTAACTAGGATCTGTTGGGTAGCTCACAATCTTGTCAGGGCACATTAATATCTCATAGCCTTAGAGTCTCATTTAAAGCTCAATGAATATTTAATTGTTGTTGATCAACAAAATATGTAATGATGTGTATTTAGTCAGATCTGAAATGAGCAAGCTCTTCATTGTCTCATGCAGTCTGTAGCTACTATAATTCCACCTTCATGAACTTGTCTACATAATTTTATAAGTACTTACAGAAGTGAAAGTTTGTCTTGAAAAGCATTATTAAATATTGACAAAATATGAAATAAAGAGCATTTTCAAAGTTACATGCAAGAGAATGGTGCAGGCTATATTACTCTTTCCATACTGGATTTAAAATATTGTCATCAAACTCCTTTTTACTTAAGAAGTAAAAATAGAATATTTTCTTTGGCCCTTAAAAATTAAATAATCTATAAAGTACAGAACTGCAGGAACCCATGCATAACTGCTCCAAGTCAGTCAGCCCAGAAATTGTTTTTGAGCTTTAAGTCTACCAGAGAGCCAGACATGAAAAAAATTAAGGAAATATTGGCCCATGTTGAAAACCAATCTGCTTTCCCAGGGAAGAAGCCTCCCTGTGGTCTGTTACATCTCTTATAAGTATCAAAACTGGGCTTCAAATAACATGAGCTTTAACTGATGGATAATATCACAGATGACATGGGAATGTGTCCCTTCTACCATATTTCAGGACATTTTGATTAGAATCAAAGTATTGCCAACTGGTCCATGTTAAACATACTAAAAAATAATCACTTGATAAATTGAGCATATTGTGATTTGAAATCTTTATCTAGTCCTGAATTCTTTTCAATTTACAGGGAGGGTCTAAGATAATATAACAAGTTCATTTTAGAGAACAAAGCATGAAGCTGTGATTCAGAATTGTTATAAACATGGTACATCCATAATCTGCCCTATAGAAAATACCTGCTTCTGTTGGGTTTCTTTCCTTTGATCTTTGTCCCTACTATAGATACTAAAATGCTGATGTTGTCTATGGTCAATGGCAGAGTGCTTGCCTAACAAGTTTAAGAACATGGGTTTAGTCCCTATCATTAGAGTGGGAGAGAGAAAAATAGATGAAAGGAAACAAACTGCATTCCCCCTTTATTCAGCTATTGGTTGTATCTCTGTGTGCATTCTTTGCAAACATGTACCTTAAAAATTCATAAGCCAGGTGTAATGGTGCACATATGTAATCCATCCCTCAGAAGACAGGAGCAGAAGGATCAGGACTCCAAGACCAACCTTTCCATATAAATGAGTTTGAGGCTTTGAGTAATAATGGTGCATCTTTCTTTTACTTTAACAATTCTCATCAGCTCACACTACAGTCATTAGGGATGGAGAACTTCATTTAGTGTGCAACAAAGAAAACATATTTTTCAAGTCCTATTTAATGCCTCATTTAGAACATACAAGGTTAGTTAATGACCAAAATGGCATGGTTCACCTGACTCTTAGATACTCCTATGTAGAGAAAGACAGGAGATGAAGGTTGATATGCACTAGTTGGAAAAAATAAGTATCTGATACCTTACAACAAAAGTGCCCTGTCAGAAACAATACAGCAAAGATAATTTTTCTTTGTTTAGGGTGCCTCTGCTCTTGAATGTTTTTGTCTAAGGCTAAGCAGGAAGTAGCCTTGTCTAAAGGATACAAAATCAAAGCTGAATGGAAAGAATAAGTTCTAGATATATATCGCATGGCACAGCAATTACAGGTAATATTAATGTACTATATACTTACCAAGAGAGTAGATTTTAAGCACTCTTAACTGGGTAGGGTGACTTACACCTCTAATCCAGCACTTTGGAAGCAAAGGCAGGCCAAATTGGCTTATATGGTGTTTGAGACTATATAACCTAGTCTATATGGTTAGTTCTACACCAGTCAGGGCTACATGATGATACCCTGTCTTTAAAAACAAAACAGACAAACAAAAACAACTTCAAGCTACAGAAAAGTCTGAAGTAATTCACATGTTAATTTGCTTGAGTTAGCCATTCCACAGTGTGTACATATTCCAAAAACACACGTCATACATCCTAAATATATAGTCATCCCTTGGTATCCACATGGAATTTGTTCCAGAAATACACAAGGATATTGGAGTCCATTACATAAATAATGTATGCATAACACTTCCACATAGCCTCGTATATTCTAATTCATCTCTCTGAACAACCTATGATACCTAATGCAATGTAATCCTATGGAATTAGTTGCCAAGGAAATAGTTTAGAGAATGACACCAAACAAAAATGTCCACATACACTCAACATAGACCACCCCACCCTAAATGTTTATGACTGCAAGTTGGTTGAATCCATATCTATGGATCCTGTTGACACAGAGGGCCAATTGTGCACATTTTTATTTATCTACTTAGAAAAAAATTGAAAAATATTATGCACAAAGGAAATATGTATAAAAGCCAAAAGTGTAAAGAACCTTAATATACAATATTAAAGGTGCTGTTTTCTCACATCTACATGTAAAACTTGACATTTGAATGTCTCCCTAATGTCATGTGACTTACCTGCTTATCAAAAGCAACCCAGGATGGCGCATCGGTTCCATCTCCTTTGGGAAATACGCTGTGTTTAGGCTTTATCTTTTGCCCAGGTAGTAGATCTCCACCTATTCCAGGCTTATCCTCACTCACGAGCATCCTGACATTGTTGCAAAAGCCCCAATGTTGAGACCTATGGAACTTCTCCTTTCCTATCTGTGAGTACAAAAGACAATAATAGTAAATAAAAATGGCCAAAGTTACTCTTTTTTATTTTTTTGCAATAAAGACTTTTCTAATATAAATAGATTTTTTTCCCATCACAAAACGTACATGAAATGTCAAGTAACTATGGGTAATCTCTATCCATAAATTTGGGCCACATTTTAAATTCAGTTTATTTTAATTAATTTAAAACTTTGAAAAGCAGAAAGAATAAAGCTAATATTCCATGCTATTTACAATATTTCAGAATGATTAGTGTAAGTGAATATTCAGAACACTGGTTTGCTAATTGGACTACTTTACTTATTTGCAAAGAATGCAAAACAGAAAAAACCTAATTATTTAAGAGAAGAAAGCCACTGCTTTTCACAGAAGCCTAAAAATTACATTTACCAAAACAGAAAACAAAATCTTTTCCTCGTCAACATTAATATAAAAGAAAATTCTTCAAAGCTGACATTCTCTTAATTGTGAAACCTTGCCTCCCACCAGTTTTTAGTGATGTGGACAGAGAGAAGGCACAAGTAATGCCAAGAGTTGATAAAGATGACTCAGGGGTTAGAGGATGAGGTAAATCAGGCAGAGAAGAGATAGGACTATACTCCAAGCAAGACAATGAGAGGAACATTTCTGAGTGTGAAGACCAATAGATAGGAATAGATGGAAAAGTCTAGTAAAGCAGAAGCCAAGTTCAAGTTTGAAAGGAAGGTGCACTGGAATAGAATATCCAAGAAGGTCCATAATGTAGAAAGCCAAATACTGAAATACCTTGAAAATCTCTTTCAGTAAGGTGGTCAACGAATCAGGCCATATTCTTGGTAATATACTATAAAGATTAAGTCATAACCTCCCTTCCCCTAAAAAGCTTTCCTAATGGTTCATACATGTAGCATGGATCCTGGTTTCCACAATCCAAAAGCCCCTGCCATTGTTGGAAGGCCTCACTTGTTAACTTGACCCACATAACTTCACAAAGTGACCACATGTATCCTCCCCTTTGATCTGATCATTTTCTCAGTTTGTAAGGCACCTTGGGGCCAATACAGAGTCATGCCCCTCATCATGTTCTATATAAAGTCCACTTTCCTCAAGAGTCAAGTAATGCCCTACCATATTTTCATCTTTCTTATAAATATCATGTAAACACCCACTCGGTGCTGAGTTATGTAGACTCCAGGGTTATGGCTTTGGGCAAATCTCAGCTATCTGTCATAGACTAATTGCCAGTCATACCCTTAGATTTAGTAATAGCTTCTTAGATATGACACCAAAAGGATTCAAGGAGGGGGTGTGAGGGGAGGACAGTGTAAGGGGGGACTAGAAGGGGAGTCAGGAATCAGGATGTAAAGTGAATTGATAAATTAATTAAAATATTTATATGAAATTTTCAAAGAAAAAAATATATTATTAAAATTATTTTAAAATTAAGAAAAATCCCTGCATACAAACATTGAGGTCCTACTTCCAAGTATGATGGTGGAGACTTCCATTCTATCTTCTTCCTTTCTATGAAGGGAGAGTAAAGTCTCAGTTTGATAGCAAAATGCTGACTTAATTTTGAGCTTCTGGTGTATTTCTCTAATTACAACCACCAAAAGCAGGCCTTAGACTCATAACATCCAATGTAAAAACACCATTTTGGCTTACCCTTTTCTTACTATAATCTTTGACTTTTATAAAGTGGATCTAGTTTCCACTTTAAATATTTAGTTTTACTGGGATTCAATTGGCAAAGAAGTATTAATTATATAATGGATTTGTTGGACTGTGGATGGACTGTAGA
Organism: Rattus norvegicus; assembly: GCF_021556685.1. NCBI lineage: Eukaryota > Metazoa > Chordata > Mammalia > Rodentia > Muridae > Rattus > Rattus norvegicus. The sequence goes on along the minus strand of NC_141554.1, from coordinate 11,758,880 downwards.
TGCTTTATTTTTAATCTTGAAGATGACTTGCATGATGGCAAAGTTTGGCAATCCCTGACTCCCTGAGGCAAATGCCACAGAAATATGTTGAAGAAACTAAGAGAAGCTGGGCATGGTAAGTCATATATAATCCCAGCATTTGCGAGACTACAGTTTGAGACCAGCCTGAGCTACATGGCAACTTCCAGATCATCCTAGGCTACAGAGTGAGGCCATATCATAAGAAATCACCCAAGAGAAGAACAGGAACTTGGGTCAAGAAAACAGTCATCTTAGAAGCAATATAACCCTCAGAGGCTGTGTTGTTTCATGTGTATGTTGGCATAACAAAGGTGCTAGGAAATATAGAATGAGGATGCTGAAAAGACATTGCACAGAAGATGGTAAAAACCCACACTGCCAAGGAATCAAGAGTGGCTACAATTAGTTAGCAGTTTGCATACTCGGTGTCTAACTGCCTCTCCTTGAACTACGGGTTCATTTGTGAATCTGGTGCAGGAGCTAACAGCTTTCACTTCCCTGTGGATTCCTGTGTAGAGAAACCTAAAGATATTCAAGTGTTAGACATCACAGACAGGCAAAGCCTCCTCTGACCAAGAATCTTCCTCTGTCACAGTCTTCACACCCTCCCACCTGCCATCTTCAAGCAATCTGCCCTCCCTAACAGTGCTTTCTCCCACCATTCATTCCTGTACTTTAGATTTTCATGCTACCCTACCTTTCTGTTTGGCCTTACCTTGCCAGATACCACATAAATCTAGCTTTACATGGGCCAATAGAGCACTAACTGAACACACAAGGTGGAGATAATAATGTGACTTGGAGGTGTGACAGTAAAGGTGCTTGCCATCAACCCTGAGAACTTGAGTTTAATCCATAAAACTCCAGTTCTCTGACCTGCAGACATGTGCTACTGCATAATACTATACCCCACCTCCTCATAAATAAATATAAATAAAGCTATGAGCTCCACTAAATGGCTTTCAGAAGCTATGAGCCAAAATAAACATGCTTCCACCCAACCCCCTACATTAGATATAGGCACAGAACTACAAAACAACTACACTGGGTGCATTGGAACCAGGGTGGACCAAAGCAGATGCCTGGAAGTAAAAACAATGAAAATATAGAGCATAAAGGGTTAATGTATGGCTAGATTAGATAAGAGATACAGAAATATAGGCACATGGCTAATAAGTACAAATATTTTGGCCTGGGAAAATGGACATGTGGAGCTTTACATCCTGGGATATTAAACAAAACCCAAAAGTCACACAAGAATCCAGAGTTCTGTTTTGCCTATGTTAAGTTTGAGAAAAGCATGTAAAAATGTTAATTAGCAGGTGATGGTGAGTCTGAAGTCTAAAGAAGAGTTTAAAGCTAGGTATAAAAATGTGACACATGACAGCTGATGTCTAGTATTTAGGCAGTCTAATACTGGATTGAATGATGGTGCAGTAAAGAAATTCAAGATAGAAATTTAAAGTTTAAAATATCCCCGTGTTACAATTCAGGGAGATGGTATAGAATTAGCAAAGAAGACCAAAAAGGACCATCTGCAAGACAGAAAGAAAACAGGAAGGTTTAGTGTCATGGAAACTGGAAAGACAGCATTTGAAGGAGGGCATGATTAACTTGGTTAAATGCCCAGGTGAAAATGAGCCTTGAGACTTCACCCTAAATTTGTCAACAAAGAGATAGTCACAACCTTGATGAAAATGCTCTTTGCAGAGTCACAGGACAAAATATCCTGTGAGCCATATGTTTTTGTTTTGTCTTTTTGAAATTATTCTAGGTAAGATATTGCAAATCAAAACTTTTGATTTTCTAGTATTTATAATTTCCTTAAAATAACCCAAGCCCAGAAGAATGTAAGAAATAAATAAAAGATTGTCAAAACACCATCTCTTATTGAAGTTTTTCCTGGCTGCTAGAAGCAGAATATTCTGTTCTTGCATAGATTTTCTACAGATGTCATGAAGGTCACCCTATCTTTAAATCATTTTACATACCGACCCACTAACTCCCACTAGTATTTCCAAGGCAAGACATAAGTACCTAAAACACAGATCATGAGGATCTTTGTCCTTGAAAGCAGTAGTGGTATGGTGAGAGGACAAGAGAGTGCAGTGGTTCCTCCATCTTGTATTCTTGCTGAGGCCATTTCAAGTTTAACTGGAATCTGATCTCTTTCATGGGGAATCCCATGAAAACTACCCAACTCTATTCCAAGAAACAAAGGTGAGGATGTCCTGACCAACTTATCTAAGCTTCTGCCTGTTTGTGTGGAAGCCTCCAGCTAACTTCTTTTCTCAGCTTCTGTGAAACCGCTTGTTTCAATCTACTTACTTCTATGAAGGCCCCTGAAGCTGCCTTTTACAACCACATGTTCTGATGTTCTGGATACTGTGGTCACACCTAGGTTGTGGAACATTTGGGTGCAGTCCCAGCTGACTGGAATAAAGACTTTCAGATGACTATAAACTGTGTCTGACTAATCATTTCTGGTCAGTTATCTTAAACAGTATAAAGAGAAACAGAAAAATTACACAGGATTTCTACGGATTCATCCATGCAACAAATGAGCCACAGCTTCATGTCCATAATTTCTAGATATCCATCTGTGTACTTAGTGTATTATGTAATAGTAATCTATTGATGTCCTTGTGTTTCATACTAGATTTCTTAATTCCTGAAAATAAGGATGACAGGGCCTGGCACAGATTCAACAAAAAAAATCTATTGAGTCAATAGAACGTAAGTTGTGGCTTATTTTCAGATGGAGGTGATTGGATGTTGTCACCTGTTCTCTCCTTGTACACATTCAGAAGTGTGTACACACTTTAAAGTGGCTTAGACCACTTTACATTGAATACAAACATTTGGAATTCTGGGAAATAGAGCAGAACCGGAGTCTGAAGGCATAAACTTAGTAATATAAAGAATAAAACAGAAAATAAGCATTTGATGCCATTCCCATTCAAGTTTGGCTATGCATACACCATATCCCCCAGAAGCACTTTCTATTCTCTAGAGGCCCTTTTCTTTAGCATCTCTAAATTGAGAATAAGAAAAAGTTCTTTATAGGACCATGTTTAGGACTGAGAGATTATCTGGGATTGTGGCTGTCTAATAGCACTGATTTTGTTTTCTTGGTTTTTTTTTTTTAAGAAATGAATTAGACTTCCAATTAAAAATTATAATAATAGGGATAAAATTTGAAATGGAAATAAATAAAATAACCAATAAAAAATTTAAATGATAATAAGAATAAGTGAAGAGATTACACAGTGGTTCAGATCACTGGGTGCTCTTACAGAAAATCAGGTTTTGATTCCACATGGCAGTTCACAACCATCTATAACCCCAGTTCAGTTTTGAAGCCCTCTTCTGGCCTCCTTGGGCATATGGTACTCAAACACAAATGTAGGCAAAAATACCCAGACACATGAATAAATTATTTTAATTAAAAATAATAATAAAAAGAACCAGTTCCTAGGCCCACAGTTACTAAGTGTTAATTTTTTTCTCTTCTCCAAATATATATTTTGAAATGTTTTAACACAATATGTATCCTTGGGTAACCTGAACTTGAGATGCTCCTCAGGCTTTCAAGTGCTAGTATTACAGGTATGTCCAATGACATCCAGTTCTTTTAAAATTATAAGTAATACAATGAGTATTTTATATCACTTTAGTTTCCTACTGGAGACCCCCTACCTCCCTGCTCAAACAGGTATAAAAACCCTGACTAATTGAGGTTGGGGCTCTCAGCATGAATGTGTTGCATTGGAGGAGTCTGAGGGTCAGAGCTTAAGCCTGAATAAAGGCTTTTGAATATTGATTTGTGCTCCAGGTGGTTTTGGGGGACCCTGAAATCTGGGACTTGCCAGAATCCCTGAGACTGCCACCAGGATCCCCAACCCATTAAGCCTTCATACAGCACTGATAAGTGTCTTTTGTACTCTACTGTCTTCTTTGTTAAAGGCACTTTTTCTCTAGTATGAGTTAGTCTGCAAGTGGTCTAAGGTCTAAGCAGACACCCTGCACAGCCTGCATGCAACTTGGGAGATGGTCCAGACCCACATGTAAGGGATTGAATCCTTCTCATGAATTTGAGGAGATGAAGTGGGTCACTCTGCCTGCACAATGTCTCACTTTTTCTTTTTTTTTTGCCTCCAGACCCCCAGGAGGACTAAGTATATTATTGTTCTTTGTGTTCCTCTTTGTTGTCTGCCTGACCTGTATTCTTTTGACTGAAGTGATGAAGCAGACTCAAACTACCTCCCTAATTCTTTTTCTGGACCACTTTAAGGACGTTAAAATTAGGGCCAAAAATTTAGGGTTAGATATTAAGAAGGACCAACTAACTACTTTTTGTAGGAACTAATGGCCAACTTTTAATGTTGGCTGGCCACCAGAAAAATTGCAAGAAACAGAAAACTGAAACTAAACCTACCACCTATTTCTATCCTGTTTTACAGGGCTCTCTTTTACAGAGGAAGAAGCCCTCTTTTTACCTCCCCATACCAGAGTCTCCACCAAGGAGCCCCAAACAACCTCTGAATCCAGCCTTGGGAAGCTGAGGCTGCCTCCTTGGGGAGCCAACCCCATACAAGGAGAACAGAGAAAACCTGTTCAATTGCTGACTCAATTGCCCTTTCCTTTAGGGCCCTAGGTCCCAGGAATGAAGCTGAAAACAGCTGATGCAATATTATCCATTTTTCCAATATTTACCTATACATTTTTGAGCTTCAGAACCCCAAATTCTCAGAGAAGCCCATACCCCTAATAGATTTATTGGATTCTGCTATTTTTATCCATCAGCCCACATGGGATGATTGCCGGCAGGTTTTACAGATCCTGTTCACTACAGAAAAGAAGGAGATAATCCTGACAGAAGCTCAGAAACTGGTTTCAGGTGCCAATGGGACTCCCACTGCTGACCCTGTCCTAATAGATGCTAGGGTTTCCTACTGATCAGATCTGACTGGGACTACAACATGGTAGGAGGTAAGGAGAGGCTCTGGGTCTACCACCATACTCTAATGAGGGGGTCTCCCAGCAGCAGCATAACAACCCACTGATTTGGCTAAAGTTAGTAGCATGTAACAAGAAAAAACAGAATTGCCTGCAGCCTTCTGGAGGCCTACCATATTTATACACCCTTAGATCCAAAGGCACCAGAAAATAAATCAGGGTTCATGATAGTCTTTGTGAGCCAGGCAGGGCCTGATATCAGGCACAAATTGCAGACAATAAATGGGTTAGCAGATAAGACATTGGAGGAATTGCTAGCAGTAGCAGGGGTGGGAGTGGGGAGTTTACATCAAAAGCAACTGTGGGCCATGACCACCACCAATAAACATCTGACTAGCAATCTGGCCAAGATTCTCTTGCCCACATCAGCAGACTCCCAAGAAAAGCCATCAGCTTTGCCACCTAGCAACTAAAAAAGGCAAGTGATCCACAAGATGGGAAGCCAAAGCTTCTAAAGAATCAATGTAGATAAGGGATCTTTAACCAGACATTGGACCCCTGGAATCGATTGTGGCCTACCTGTCATAGAAACTTGACCCAGTGGCCTCTGGATGGCCCCCTTGTTTGAGAATAATTGCAGCCATATCCTTATTAGTCAAGTATTCTGACAAATTCACTCAGGGGTAACAATTATAAGTCACTCCCACAATGCCACCAAGAGGATCTGAGTAATGCACACATGACCCATTACCAAAGCCTGCTGCTTAATACCCCCTACCATGGAAACCCATTCACTTCATTCCAAGCACTGTCCTTAACCCAGCATCCTTGCTACCTAACCCAGGGCTTGTGTTGGGAAACTGAGTCAGGTCCACAGGCCCAGGAAGGACTTGACAGACCAGCTGCTACCACATGCAGACATCACCTAGTATACCAATGGGAGCAATTTTGTGAGAGATGGAGGTATGTGGGGGTGACCACAGTGTCAGAGATAGAAACCATCTGGGCTACTGCCCTGCCAACAGGCACTTTGGCACAGAAGGTCAAACTCATTGCTCTGACCAAAGCCTTGAAATTGGGAAAAGATAATAGGATTAGCATCTAAACAGACAGCAGTTATGTATGCCTTTGCAACTACTCACATCCATGGAGCTAACAAGAAAGAGACTTACTGCAGAAAAAGAGACTACTAAGAACAAACAGGAGATCTTAGACCTGCTGGCAGCCTTATGGCTCCCCAAGAAATTAGCTATTATACATTGCCCAGGCCATCAAAAGGCAGACACCGCTGAGCCATGGGGCAATCAGAGGGCAGATCAGGCTGCCAAAGAGGCTGCCTTGGACCCTATAACTGCTCTAACCCCGCAATTACAAAACCCATAGCACTCCACCCACTTTACCAGAAAAGCTCCTATATACTAAAGAGGAATTGAACTTGATTGATTGCCTGTGACTCAGAATAAAGAGGAATGATGGCTCACAGGAGATTGCAAACTGATCCTGCTTAAGAAATTGGAAAAAGACCTACTCTAGCACATGCATCAAACCACTCATTTAGGCACTAGATGGACCAAAGATCTACTTAGGCATATACACATAAAATCCTCAACTTTAGGCCCCAAATAGAACAAATTGCCTCCAAATGCTTGAGTTGCAAATCCACAAATGCAGATAACCAACCCAAGGAAAAAGGAGATCTACTAACAATTGACCAGCCTTTGCCATTCAGGTAACACAGGGAATGACCAAGGCCATAGGGGCAGAGAGGAAATTACACTGTGCTTACAGGCCCCAAAGTTCAGGCTAGGTAGAAAGGATAACTAGAACTCTAAAAGAGATTCTCACTTAATTAACTATGGAGGCTGGTGGGGACTGGGTGGCTCTCCTCCCCTTCACCCTTTGTAGGGTGTGTAGTACGTCCTATACCTTGGGCCTGACCCCTTATGAGATTATGTTTGGAAGACCCCACTCCCATCCTACCTAATCAGAAAGCAGAACTGCTAGCTGAAGTTGATGGTCTCCATTTACTTAACTCTATTGAAATCATAGCCCACATACAAAAAGAACTCTGACCTCACCTGAAGGGCATATATGAGGCTGTCCATCTATATGTCCTTCCAGTCTATACAACTATCACCCATGGGACAGGTGATATTCAGTCAGAGATATAGGAGAGACCTTGGAGCCTCAATGGAAAGGACCCTACGTTGTCCTGACTAGGCCCACTGCCCTCAAGGTTGATGGGATCTCCCCCTGGGTACATTATACTCATATTTAGCTTACAGATCCACATCTGGACATTGAGGACATCTCTCCACTGGCTACAGATGGTGTTCAGAGGCTCGAAAAATCCATGACAGCTCTGGAGAGTTACTTTCATCTCTAGCTAAAGTAGTACTACAGAACAGGAGGGAACTATTGCTCCTACAACAAGGGGATCTCTGCGTTACCTCAGGAGAAGAATGTTGCATCTACAAAGACCACATAGGCATAGTCAGAGAAAATATGGCTGAGCTGAGAGATTACAGGACAGAGAACTAGAAAGAAAATAGACACAGTGATGGAATAAAAATCTGTTCAAACTGGTCCTCCTGACTGATCACCTTGATTTCAGTCCTAGCAGGCCCTTTATTAGTTATTGCTTACCCTCACATTTGGCCCCTGTAATATTAATAGTTGTTTTTGTCAGACAAGGAGTCAATGCTGTTCAACTATTAATCCTAAGATCTCAATACCAACCTCTGAATTCTGAGAACCATAGAAACACAAAACCCATGATTGGGCCTTGGATACTTACTGGAAAAGTAGAAAATGAAGAATACAGGCAACAGGAGAAACTCTGATCTGTAAGCTGACTCCAGCTTGTTCCCAGTTTGAACTCTAGTTAATAAAAATACCAGGGAGAAATTGCCCTGGGCCCGAGTTAATCAGAGAATAGAGGGAAAGTGTCTAAAATTCCAGAGATTATGGATAAAATGCTCAAACTGGCTGAAGTCATCATTGACTATGCATCAGAATACCCCTTGCCAAATGAGGTGACTGCCAGACTGGAGACCCCTATTCCCTGCTCAAACCAGTATAAAAACCCTGACTAATTGAGGTTGGGGCTCTCAGCATGAATTGGAGGAGTTTGAGGGTCAGAGCTTAAGCCTGAATAAAGGCTTTTGAATACTGATTTGGGCTCCAGGTGGTTTTGGGGGACCCTGAAATCTGGGCACAACAGACAAGAAATATGTCAGGATGCATAACTGTCCTTCATTGGATGTAGGTAAAAGATACACAGGCAAGAAGTATATTAGGATATATGCTTTCCACTGATTGGACCCAATGGGAAAGGCGGTGAATTATGGGTTTTGATTTTTTAAATCCCTGTAAAACATGACTCAGGCCCATTTTTTGGAAACCCAGAAATGGACCTGGCCAGAGCCCATTTACCTGGCCAATACTTAATTAAGGCTTGCTTCAAATGTTGCTTTATATTGTGGTAGTGGTCTTATTCTCAACCAGTCAGATTAACAGGGCCTGATACAAATGCAGTCAATCACTTGTGAAATTAAATAAAACTTCCTTTTTTTAGGAATTATTTTGCTTATTTTGCAGGCATATATATCACGAGCTTTCTTTTTTCTTTTTTTTTTAAACCCAAAATATAAGATGGAGGAAAAAATTAAAAAAAAAATAAAACTTCTTTTTAAAGATTTACTTCTTGGCAGCCAAGTGTAACAAATGGCATATGGCTAAAGGACATAGAAATTCTAAGGACTCCACTAAGAATCTTCAGGTGAGTCTTGACATTATCTTGGAGAATAAGAAATATGATTCTGAGACAAGAGGCAGACCCAACTAGATTGAGGAGCATTTCCTACATGCATAGGAAATATGTTTGAAAAGATACTATGAGAGTTAATACTCTCCTACATAAGGTTGTGGTGTGAACTTGACTGCTGACTAGGTACAGCAAAGTAAGCTAGATACCCATCGCTGTAGGTGCAAGTATCATTTCCTTTGCTATAATGGCTAATAAAAATTCTAGTCCTGTACCAGGCACTCTAGAAGCACTCAGCTTTTTTTTTTTTTTTTTTTTTTTTTTTTTTTTTTTTTTGGAGCTGGGGACCGAACCCAGGGCCTTGCGCTTCCTAGGTAAGCGCTCTACCACTGAGCTAAATCCCCAGCCCCAGCACTCACCTTTCTTAATCTCTGTGAAAAACTGAGTGTGTGGCATCATTTTATAAATGGGGATTCCAAAGGACAGTCATAATAATTTTTCTGATGTTATGATGATTAATCTAGGATGCAAACTCATCATCAGGCCTTACATCCTTCCCTTCCTTCCTTCCTTCCTTCCTTCCTTCCTTCTTTCCTTTCTTCCTTCCTTCCCTTCTCTTATCTTCCCCTTTCTTCCTTCCTTCTTTCCTTTTCTTCTCTCCTGTCTGTCTTTCCTTCTTCTCTTCTTTATCATCTTTTTGGAGTGGAGTATATGTATGTACACTATATATGTATATGTATATGTACATATATGTGTATATATATATATGTGTGTATGCGTGTGTGTATGTGTGTGATGTATGTGTAATATATAGGCATATGTATATGCACATGTACACGTAATGTATATGTAATGTACATGTACATATAATGTATTTGTGGTATATTTATATATGTATAAATTAGAGGTTAGTATAAGATGTCTTCTTCAATGGCTTTTCCAACTTATTTTAAAAATTTGATTTATCTATGTATTCTTTGAGAATTTCATACATGCATGTAATACATTTTGATCATATCCATCCACCTCCAAGGAGAGAACACACCCCTAAAAAATGGATTAAACTTTCCCTAGCAGCCAGCAACTGCCAATACCTCTCAAACAGGGGTGGGGGCTTGTGCTCCCTTCTCCCATCTATGTCTCCAGTTTTGTTTTGTTGTATTTTGTTTTAAGATGGGAACTCTCATTGAACGTAGAGCTCACCAATTAGCTAAACTAGCTGGTCAGAAAACCCCAGAGATACTCTTCAGCACCAGGATTACAGACATGAGGCTTCTGGGGGTTTGCACAACATCCTTATGTTCATGTTATATGCACTTTACCAACTATGCCATCTCCTCAGCACCATTTCTTGTATTCTTTGGTGCTTTGTTTCAAGAAAGGAGACTCTCTTCCTTTGTTTAACTCACTGGAGTTGAATAGTCACTTTTGCTTTTGACAAGTTCTTTTGACATTTTGGCATATTGAGTGCTATGATCTTGAAAGGAAAAGATGGGTCAAATAACAGACTAGATCCCTTAGAAGTTCAGCATATATGAGAAGACAGTTCTAGAGAATCACTTCTATGCCATCCAGTTATAAAAATGTGGGAACTGAAGAAAACCAGATAATATTTAACATTTCAGGGGCTAGATGCAGCTCAGTGATATAGCACTTGATTGACAATCACTAAGTCTTTATTTAATGCCCAGGATTCACCACTGCAAAGACAACAAGCATGGTGGCAAGCACCTCTACCCACTAAGTCATCTTGCTGCCCTAAAAACACTTTTTTAAAAAACTACTTTTTATAGTTTAAAGATAGAGACTTCCTGTGCCTCTAGGCTCGTCTGGAATCCAGGATCTTTCTGGCTTTGGGCTAATAAATACTGGGATTACAAGTCTGAGACACTGCATGACAGCATCTAATTAATGTCTGACATAGAATTATCTAAAAATTATTAGTTTTAGTCATACATATCTGATCATATTCTGGACTAGTTTCCTTCTATTCCAATAGGATTGTGGATTTTCTTCCTGCCTTAATGTCATATTTGTTTTAGAAACTCATTTTTTCTCTTATATTTTTATAGAGAAGTCATTCAGAAACTATTGCAAATTGTCCAGAGAAAACAACAACAAACTGTCAAATGTTAGAGTTCAGAACCGAAGAGCATGAAAGCTACTGTTACTTATTAATAAACTCATAGTCACTGGAGAAGTTATCCAAATGTGAAAATAAAAAAGGCATGTCCCAAAAATTCTACAACATTCTTAAGCAAATTTTCCTCTTTGTAAATCTAACTTAGAAAAATGTGCATGTGAGTATTAGCGATCAATTCAACATAGCAATAAAACTGTTTTATATAGTTAATAATATATTTCAATTGGAAAGTAAAAAATAAAATTTAAGTCAAGACCTAGAGAGTGTAGCATCTTCACCAATGTCCTGATTTTTTTTTCCTCTCTAAGTAATTCAACTCAAGGCACTAGCTAATAAAGAGAGTAATTCCAGGGTTTTCTCCTAAAGTCAGTTAAAATAAAAAAAAATCATTGTAGTTGATTAGTTAGTGTCTCCACCTCTAAAGTCCTTCTCCCATGACAATGTCCATTTAAAAATCCCCTCCCCAAATGTGAATAATGCCCTTGTTTCCTTAGCCTTGCTTTCAGAAGTTTGTTTTGAGATTCTAGAATGGGTTTTTGTTCTCTTGAGCCAAGGACCTTATGTATGCCAGGCAAATGTTCCACCACTGAGATACATGCGGGGACATTGTTTTAACAGAGTAAGATCATTATGTGATCTGAATGAGGATTTATTTTCCTTATCCTTTGGAAAAAATAAGAAAGATAGAAAGAAAAATCCTAGCAAAGGCAAAGTAGAAGCAATCACTGACCATGACATTAAATGTTGCTAAGTAGCATGAACTATAAAAATAGTATGGCAATAGGAAACAGGAGGACACAGGTCAATAGAACAGAGAGCCATGCCAGAAGACACATATGCTCTACTGAATTTTTACAAAGATGCAAAAGCAACTCAGGCTTTTTTTACCAATGATTCTGGAAAACTGAGAATCCAAACCTCATACCTTATATAAATATTAACGAAGTGAATCATAAACATTAATTAAAAATGTAAAACTATTAGAAAAAAGAGACAGTCTTAGGCTGTAGGGCTGAACAGAGAGTTCTTAGCATAGGCCAGGTCAGTGAGACGGGTTAGGAGCTTGCTACTGAGCTTGATGACCTGAATTCAATCTTCAGGACCGACATGGTAAAAGGAGAGAAATGATTCCCACAAGTTGTCTTTTGATGTCCATGCATGTCCACGCAAATAAATGCATGTGCACATATGCACATGTAAACAAAATTCATTTGGAACTTTTGTCCATTGAAATAATATTAAAGGGGTTGAAAAAGACAAGTTGTAGACTGAGACGATATATGCAAACTACATCCCACCTAAAGAATTGTCAAAAGTCAACAGTATAAAAAAATTAAAAATGACCAAAACACAAAGATGACATTTTACCAAGGTAGAGCTATAGATGACTAGTAAATACATGGAAGCATATTCAATTCATTAACCACTTGAGACTGACTGAGGTATCATCCTTTGTGTTGTAGTTTGATTTATTTGCTATGATAACACATTCTGATCAAAAGCAATGTGTGTGGGAAAGGGCTTATCTGGCTTACATGTCCCAATTCACCATCTATCACAAAAGGGAGATAGGGTAGGAAGTCAAGGCAGGAACCCGGAGTCAGGAATAAAAGCAGAGAACATGGAGAAATATTTGCTGCTTACTGACTTGCTCCCTGTGGCTTACTCAGCCTTTTTGTTTATTTTGTTTTAGTACAACCCATGACTACCTTCCCAGTGATAGCACTGCTTGCAGTGGGCTGGGTCGTTCCCATATCAATCACTAACCAAGGAAACACCCCACAAACTTGCCTAAGTACCAATCTGATGACCTCATGCTATTAATTGAAGTTCCCAGGTCCTAGATGGCCCAGGATAGTGTAAAGTTGACAAAAATCAACAAAATAAATTACACCAACAGTAATGCTATCCTTACAGACTAGCTAAAGTAAATGGCAACACTAAATGTTAACCTAGTTGTGGGCAAAGTAGTTCACATATACATCACCAGTGGCCATGTAATATGGTATCTGATCTCAGAAGTGGTTTGACAGTATCATTATAAAATTAATCATTATTATATGATCCAAGAATTGTACTCTTGCTTCTTTATCTCAGGAAAATGAAACCTTACATTTCCAGGCTGATGAGAAGACTCAGTGGGTAAAACCATTTGCAACCAAGCCTGAGAACTTGAGTTGGATGCCCAGGACTCATGTGGTAGAAGGAGAAAATCAGCTCCTAAAAGTTATCCTTTAACAGGTGTGCTGTGGCATTCATGCACCCACACATGCATACACACACAATAAATAAATATATTTTAAAAACCTGTTTATACAAACTCCTGTACATGAACATTCATAGAAGCTTTATTCCCAATAGCCAAAATCTAAAACTACCCAGGTAACCTTCAACAGTCAAACAATTACAGAAATTTTGGTGCATACACAGAATATTTGAGTTTACTGCTGGGTGGTAAAAAATTAATAATAATAAAAAACTTGGATAGCCTCCAGAGAATTATGCTAAGTTAAAAAAAACCCTAGAGTCAGAATCACAGATGGTATCAATGTCAACACACTGACTGAGATATGATACCATCATTTTGCAGGATGTTGTCATTGGAGGAAACTGATTAAAAGGCATCTATGACCTCTATGTATTATTTTTTAATGTTTCTACCTAGAAACCTACAAATAAAATTTTCAGACACGTACAAAAAGGAAAGGGGTTGGAAAGATGGTTCAGAGGTTAAGAGCACCCCCTGCTCTTGCAGAGGACCCAGGTAAGTTCTAGACATCCCCTCCTTTGAGATACCAGTTATAGCACTAGAAATGCAGCAAAGAATCCGCCTTTCAAGTGGTCAATCCAGCCACTTGTGATGTTGGTGCTGCCAGGTCAAAATTAAGAATGTTGCAGCCTAGGTAAGGATCGAGTAAAAATGCCCACCTCACTTGGCCCTCCTTTGGGCAACTTTCCCAAACTTAAAAATCTGCATCTGTTCTTTCTGCAGCTGTAGTGCACAGTATATACCTGAGGAGATAGCAAAGGAAATCCTTTGATTTTGTGCTAGGGAGCTCTGGAGTCCCACTGCAGGAACACTTCTCCCCAAGAGAAGCTTGCATAAAAACTATCTGCTGCTCCCAGCAAATGTGAAACAAGACACCATGAAAAAGGAAATAAATATCCCTCACTGAGAAAATAAATATCTGTCACCCAGGTTCTGCCTCCCCACCCTATTCCATTCAGCAGACCTTGAGAGGATAAGGGAAATTGAAGTAGGAATGTCCAGGAGCTGAAGAGACCTCAGGAAACTGAGTATTACAAGAACAGACTCTCAGGAGACAGCTTCAGTAAGACAGCTCATTTAATGAGGGGAACAAAGGCTGCTCAAACCTCTGCGAGTGAGTAGGGGCTTTCATTGTACACCATTGTCTTAGTTAGGGTTTTGTAACCATGACCAAGGCAACTCCCACAAGGATGACATTTAATTGAGGCTGGCTTACAGGTTCAGAAGTTTAGCTCGTTATCATCAAGGTGGGCATTATGTACAGGAAGACATGGGGCTGAAGGAGCTGAGAGTTCTATCTCTTCTACCAAAGGAAATTAGCAGATGACTGACTTCCAGGCGGCTAGGACAAGGGTATTAAAGCCCACACCCACAATGACACACCTACTCCAACAAAGCTACACCTCCTAATAGTGCCACTTCTTGGGCCAAGCATACAAACCATCATTGAGCAGGGTCAGGGTGCTGGGGGTGCCTCATTTGCATAAGGAAGAATTCCGGGTGCTACTGGACATGACTTTATAAGGTGAAAGGAAGTTTAACCTGTCTACTGAAGTACATGACCTCCTGGGAGGAGCAAAAGTTAGGGGTACAGGGATATGTACATAGGAATACGAAAGCCCAGGGCAGGGTAGAATGATCCTGTGACCAATCTCAGGATGAGATTTCTGGGGAATGGACAGGCTTTGAGCCAACTCTTGCTCTAGGCTGACTTCTCCCATTCCTTGTCCCATTTGTTTTTACCCCACAAATATCCCTCACCATATCACAGACAAATGGCTTTGAGTTTCAACTTGCATAGTAACATCTGGATGCTGCCCTGGCCACTTTGGCTAAGCCAAGCTTCACAAAAGCCATTATTCTGGTTGTTTTTGTCAACTTGATACAAGCTGGGGTCATCTGAAAGGAGGAAACTCAATTAAGAAAATGATTCTTAACGAATTGCCTGTGGGCAAGTCTCTAGGCCATTTTTTTTTGATTAATGATTGATGGGGAAAAGCCCAGCCCACCAGGGGGAGGTACCATGGTATAAGAAAGCAAGCTGAGCAAACAGTGGTGTCAGGTTCCTGTACCAACTTTCCTTCATGAAGGACTGTAAGGTGCAAGGTATTGCTTGTGGTCATGATGTTTACTGCGGCAACAAAGCATCTAAGACAGCAATGTAGCTTATTTAGGCAACACAGGCAAATGACTTCTCCTTTCCCTTTCTATATATTACTGCCCAAGTAAGGCCTATTTTCTTCCCTAGCAACAGTGGGAGACAACAGTGAGATGTTCACTCTGGACACGATCTTCTCAAGCTGTGTTTGCACCTGTCTAGATCTTTTTGTTAATTGAATATTTTATTAATTTACATTTCAAATGTTATCCCTTTCCTGGTTCTGGCCTATCCCATTTCCCCCTCTGCCTACTTCTATAAGGGTAATGCCCCTCCCACACACCCATTCCCACCTCAATACTCTGGCATTCTCCTACACAGGGGAATTGAGTCTTCACAGGATCAAGGGCTTCTCCGCCTATTGATGCCATACAATGCCATCCTCTGCTACATATGCAGCTGGAATCATGTGTCTATCTATGTATATTCTTTGGATGGTGGTTTAGTCCCTGGGAGCTCTGGTTGGTTGGTACTGTTTTTCTTATGGGAATGCAAGCTCCTTCAGCTCCTTCAATCCTTTCTCTAACTCCTCCAATGGGAACCCGGTTCTCAGTTCAATGGTTGGCTGCAAACATCAGCCTCTGTATTTGCCTCTCAGGAGACAGCTGTGTCAGGCTCCTGTCAGCAAGCACTTCTTGGCATCAAAACTAGTGACTTGGTTTGGTGGCTGCATATGGGATGGAACCCCCAAGAGGGGCCGTCTCTGATGGCCTTTCCTTCAGTCTCTGATCCACTCTTTGTCCCTGTATTTCCTCCCATGAGTATTCCCCCCCCTCCAAGAAGCATTGAAACATCCACATTTTGGTCTTCCTTCTTCTCGAGCTTCATATGGTCTGTGAATTGTACCTTGGACATTCCCAGTTTGGGGCTAATATCCACTTATCAGTGAGTGCATACCCATGTATGTTCTTTTGTGACTGGGTTATCTCACTCAGGGTGATATTTTCTAGTTCCATCCCTTTGCCTATGAATTTCATGATATTGTTTTTAATAGCTGAGTAATACTCCATTGTGTAAATGTACCACATTTTCTGGATCTATTTCTCTGTTGAATACCATCTATGTTCTTTCCAGTTTCTGGCTATTTTAAATAAGGCTGCTATGAACATAGTAGAGCATGGTTCCTTGTTATGTGTTGGAATATCTTTTGTGTATATGCCCAAGAGTGGTAGAGCTGGGTCCTCGGGTAGTACTATGTCTATTTTTCTGAGGAACAGCCAGACTGATTTCCACAGTGGTTGTACCAGCCTGAAATCCCACCAACAATGGAGGAGTGTTCCTCTTTCTCCACATCCTCGCCAGCATCTGCTATCATTTGAGATTTTGATCTTAGCCATTCTGACTGGTGTGAGAAGGAATCTCAGGGATGTTTTGATTTGCATTTCCCTGATGACTAAGGATGTTGACCATTTCTTTAGGTGCTTCTCAGCCATTCAATATTCCTCAGTTGAGAATTCTCTGTTCCCCATTTTTTAATAGGTTATTTGGTGCTCTGGAGTCTAGCTTCTTGAATTCCCTGTATATGTTAGATATTAGCCCTCTATTGGATGCAGGATTGGTAAAGATCTTTTCCTAATCTGTTGGCTGCCGTTTTGTCCTATTGACAGTGTCCTTTGCCTTACAGAAGCTTTGCAATTTTATGATACCCCATTTGTTGGTTCTTGATCTTAGAGCATAAGGCATTGGTGTTCTGTTCAGGAAATTTTCCCCAGTGCCCATGTGCTTGAAGCTCTTTCCCACTTTCTCTTCTATTAGTTTCAGTATATCTGGATTTATGTGAAGGTCCTTGATCCACTTGGACTTGAGCTTTGTACAAGGTGATAAGAATGGATTGATTTGCATTCTTCTACTTGCTGACAACCAGTTTAACCATCAGGATTTCTTGAAAATGCTATTTTCCACAAGATGGTTTTAGCTCCTTTGTCAAAGATCAAGTAACCATAGGTGTGTAGGTTCATTTCTGGGTCCTCAATTCTATTCCTGCCAAATCTACCTGCCTGTCTCTGTACCAATACCATACACTTTTTATCAATATTGCCCCGTAATACAGCTTGAGGTCAGGGATGGTGAGTCCTCCAGAAGTTCTTTTATTATTGAGCATAGTTTTTAATATCTTGGGTTTTTTGTTGTTTCAAATGAATTTGCAAATTGCTCTTTCTAACTCTATGAAGAATTGAGTTAGAATTTTGATTGGGATTACATTGAATCTGTAGATTGCTTTGGGCAAGATGGCCATTTTGTCAATATTAATCCTGCCAATCCATGAGCATTAGAGATCTTTCCATCTTCTGAGATCTTCTTCAATTTCTTTCTTCAGAGACTTGAAGTTCTTGTCATACAGATCTTTCACTTGCTTGGTTAGAGTCACACCAAGGTATTTTGTATTTGTGACTATTGGGAAGGGTGTTGTTTCCCTAATTTCTTTCTCAACCTATTTATCTTTTAAGTAGAAGACTACTGGTTTGTTTGAGTTATTTTTATATCCAACCACTTTCATGAAGTTGTTTATCAGGTTTAGGAGTTCTCTGGTAGAATATTTGGGCTCACTTAAGTATACTATATCATCTGCAAATAGTGATATTTTGACTTTTCCCCTTCCAATTTATCCCTTTGACCTCTTTTTGTTGTCGAAATGTTCTAGCTAGGACTTCAAGTACTATATTGAATATGTAGGGAGAGAGAAGTATACAAAGAATCAACAAAACCAGGAGCTGGTTCTTTGAGAAAATCAGCAAGATAGATAAACACTTAGCCAGACTAACCAGAGGGTACAGAGACAGTATCCAAATTAACAAAATCAGAAATGAAAAGGGAGACATAATTACAAACTGAGGAAATTAAAAAAATATCATGAGATCCTAACACAAAAGACTATAGTAAACAAAACTGGATAATTGAGATGAAATGGACAAATTTTTAGACAGATACCAGGTACCAAAACTAAATCAGGATCAGATAAACCATCTAAACAATCACATAAAGTCCAAAGAAATAGAAGTAGTTGTTGAAAGTCTCCCAACCAAAAAGAGTCCAGAACCAGATTTAGTGCAGAATTCTCAGACCTTCAAAGAAGACCTAATACCAATAATCTCCAAACTATTCCACAAAATAGAAACAGGAGGAACACCATCCAATTCCTTCTATGAAGCCACAATTACACTTATACCTAAACCACACAAAGACCCTACAAAGAAAGAGAACTTTAGACCAATTTCCCTTATGAATATTGACGAAAAAATACTCAATAAAATTCTTGCAAACTGAATCCAAGAATACATCAAAATGATCATCCACCATGATCAAGTAGGTTTCATCCCAGGGATGCAGGGATCATTTAATATATGGAAATCCATCAATGTAATCCACTATATAAACAAATTTAAGAAAAAAACCACATGATCATCTCATTAGATGCTGTGAAAGCATTTGACAAAATTCAACACCCCTTTATGCTAAAAGCCTTGGAAAGATCAGGAATTCAAAGTCCATACCTAAACATAGTAAAAAGCAATATACCACAAACAAGTAGCCAACATCAAACTAAATGGAGAAAGACTTGAAGCAATCACTGTCGAGTTCTTAACCATGATCACTGAAGGTAGAGGGACAATGGACAATCAGTTATTCAGGATGGACCTTGTATAAAAAAAGTACCAAGAGGTAACCCAAATCAGTTCTCAACTGATCAGTTGAGAACTACCACCTCATCACAAGTGAACAAACCCAATTTAAGCAGAGCCCTAGGGTAGAACCTAACTCCAAGGGTGTCAGCATGCCAACTCCAGACTCTTGTTCTCAATAAGCAAAAGGAGGTAATGATGAGAAGGACAAGAAAGGATTTAAATCAAAATGGCTATTTGAGGAATGTTCTAGTTTGCTTCCTGTTGCTGTCATAAAACAACCTGCTGGGGTGGGGGGAAATCACTTAGTGGAGGAAAGAAGGTTATTTGACTTATAATTGTAGGTTGCAGTCCATCACTGCACAAAAGTCAGAGGTAAAAACTTCACACAGCTGGTAGCTGGGGACACAGGAGTCCTTGCACTCACAGAGAAACACCAAGGAACCAGGAATGTTAATTACAGGGGTGTTTCCTACTGGTGGAGATAAAATCAAATACCTGCATTCCATCCAAAAGGCTGAGAGTGGAGGTTGTTAAGGACCTGGTGACCTTTGCTATACTGGCAGACCTTATGCAAATTCCTGAGAATGATTATCCCAGACTCTTTCCTCCTTAGACCATTACTCATCAAATGTCACAAGCAATTTATGGCCTGCTGATGTCTATGCTTTGGGTCAGAGACCACACTAAATTCTAGGCCTTTAAGCTATAGAACCCACTCTCATAGTCACATGTACTTTGTAACATAGTTTCTATGTAGTCACATCTTAAGATTTATTGTACAGACTGACTGGACTGATTGTTGCCTGGAAATATATTCCCCAAAGCACTGTGTTTTAAATATAGCGACAATGAACCACCTGGTACTAGACTCCGAGGTGTCTGATCCAGGTTGACAGAGTCACTGGGTTTTCATTCTTATCTCTTTAAGGGTTTGCTTCCCTTCCTGGATATCTGCAGGGACATCATCAGCTGGTCACACTAAATTCATTGCCAAGGGCACAGACATTAATGTACCGATGCCAATATATGCTAGGTGGAAAGACTTTGTAGTACAGTACAAAATGCAATATGATGTTGCACGTTTGATATGCACATTAAAATGTAGGCAAAGGGGCTCTCATTTTTGGAGTCCAAATAACATTTAGAAATATCATCAGAATTGTAATTTTCAAAATATGGGGAGAAACTTCAAGAGGTGGACCAGATCAGGCATGGTAGTACACAGGTCAGCTTAGCCTGGATGGAGCACATAGATCCTGCCTCAAAACAAACAATAACACGAAGAAAAAGACAGGTGGCTCAGTCCAAAATTGTAACATTTCAATAGCTACTTGGAGCAAAGTGACACAATTCTTTACCTCAAAAGCACCTTGTACAAGTATCAGGACCTGAGTTAAAATCTAGGACACCCATGTACAAAGCTGGGTACATTAGTGTTTGTCTGTAATTCCATTGCTGGTAAGGCAAGAGACAAGAGAATCCCTAGGCCTTGCTGGCCAACCACCCTAGCCCAAGGAATGAACTTCAAGTTCAATTAGAGACTCTAAAAATGATGGAGAGTTTTTGAGGAAGATATTCAGTGTTCACCTCTGGCCTCCATACAACATGTGCTTGTACACTCATATGTATACACAGACAAACACACACAAAAATACATGTACATATATAGTGACAAAATAACTCTTAGAAATTAAAAAATATATCCAGTGCTATGGCATAATAAACACCAATTGTTTTGTTTTCCAAGCAACATCGTTACCAAATCCATTGAATAACTATTTATAACCCTACTTACTAGCCATCTGTACAATATCAAATATTAAGATAATCAACTTATAAGAACAAAAAGCTTACAGTTTTAGAGGTTTCAGTCTGTGGGAGGTTGACTCCATTATATTAGAGCCTGTGAGGATGTCAAACATCATGGCATGGGGCATATAGAGAAAAAAATTGCTTATATTGTGGCAACCAGAAACCAAGAAGATGAAGAAAATGAGGCAGGGTTTCCAATATCTGTTTTGGTAATATGCCCCCAATGACTTCTGTCCACTAGGCCTGATCCCTTTAAGATCCTACCACCTCTGGGTAGCGCCATGGTTTGGGTACAAAGCCTTTTAACATATATGCCTTTGGAGGGCATTTAACCAAACCATTATAATAGCATTCTTTTGTATCATAAACTATCATCAAATTAACCAACTCAAAATGAGCAATTCAGGGTGATTTCATAAAAATAAGAGCTGTACATCATCATGAGAATCTAATTTCAGAGCACTTTCATCATCCTCACAGGAAATTTCAATAGCAGCCAGTCCTCTTTTTACCTCTTACCCTACACAGCCTAAGGTAAACACTAATCTATTTGTTCCTCCTATACATCAAGCCACTCACGTCTTACACAGACATGATCATATACATATATATATATATGTATATATATAATACAGTCTTTTACACATTGTTCTGTAATGGTTTAGCTATGCTATAACATATATGAGTAATATATTTTTTGGCTGAATAGTATTCTAGCACCAAGCAAGATAGAGCATGCCTCTAATCCTAACAGAAAGATTGCAAATTTGAGGTCAGCCTGGCGTACAAATTAAGTATGAAGACAACTGGAGCTACACTGAGACCCTATCTCTAAAATCTAAGAGAAAATTTAAAAACCATTCAATTTTGTGTAGATACCACATTTTCATTTCCCACCAATCAGTTGAGAGTCATCAGTTATTTCTATTTTGAGTCATTACAAAAGATGGGTATATTGCTTCTGTCTGTGTTGTATAGCATGTACAATGGCTGAAGGCCAATCCTAGGCAATAATAATAATAGTAATAATAATAATAACAACAACAACAATAATAAATTTTAAAAAGTATGATCAGTTCTCTCATACACATTTATATGCATGCTTTTTTCTTGGGTAGATTTTTAAGAGTGCTAATGTTATACAGTATCTCTATGTAACCATTTCAGAAGGTACCAGGCTGCTCTCTGCAGCACTAGCAGCTGCATTTCACAATCCTACCAGTGATTTATCTATGTCCTTGCAACCTTTATTCATCTTTTTTTTCTGCAGTCACCTTATAGGTCTAAAGTGTTGTCTTATTATAGTTTTAATAATTTGCATGTCTTTAATAAGTAAAGCTGTTGAGCATCTTTTCACATGCATATTTGCTATTTCTATATTCTCATTGAAGGGATGTTTATTCTAACTACTTCCCCATTTTAATTAGATTATTGTTGTAGTTGTCGTCATGGAGATTCTTTATATACTACAATTCTAAATCCCTTAATAGACATATGGCTTGTAAATATTTCCCCCACACTATGTGCTAGCTTCCTTTCGAAGTATAACTTTGGTGATGTATTATAGCATTATTTGTAATGACAAAAGATGGGAAATCATAAATGGATAGGCTGAATAAACTATTGTTAAGTGCACACAATAGGGTAACTCTATCACTGTGAAAAGCAATGAGGCTTAGCTCTACACCCTATTAAGTGACTTTCATGATATGGCATTAAAATGAAATAAAAATGATTAAAGAGAATAAGCAGAGTAGGTTACTATCTATTTAACAAAGAGAAAGAGGGCAAATACTTTTAAGAAATTGTTGTTTTAAAAACAGACTGGAGGGAGACAGACCAAAAAGGAAGAAAAGAAAGAGAAACAAGGAATGGAGATATGAGGTGGGAAAAGAGAAAGAAATCATTTTTAGAGCTATCTCTAGAGAGAAGGTGGAGCAAAGTTGTAAGGTCATGGCTAAAAGGTAGCCCTGTTTTATTCAGTAAATTTGACTTTGAAAGCATGAAATGTTTTTACATTATAATGAAACAATAAAAATAAGAATCAAAAGCACAATGAAAATAATGACGCTAACTGGGTATGGAGATGGTTATGAAACTCTACTCACAGCAATTATATAAGTAAAACTGAATATGAGTGACTGAGAGCATTTGCTTGGTAGAAACAATGTACTGTGTTTAAGCCATAACACTGCAAATACTGCATGCCTTAAGACTCGCCCTAGTAATTTGGAAATACTTTTCTAATGAAGGGGTTCTTTATAACAGAGATACCTACAAAGAACTCTTTAAAAACTTAAATAGTTAATAATGTTATTGTTGGGGCTGGAGAAATTGCTTAGCAGTTAAGAGCACTGGTTGCTCTTCCAGAGGATGCAGTTCAATTCCTAACACCCACATGGCAGTTCACACCTACTTATACCTCCAGTTCCAGGGAATCTGAAACATGCAGGCAAAACACCAATGCACATAAAATAAAAATAAAGAAAGAAATCATTTTAATAATGCCATTGATATTGTTTAGAAATTCTATGAATATGTACTTATGGTAAGACATACCAAGTAACTAATTGTTGACCATGTAAGTAAATTCTGAATATAAAATCAAAGAAGTTTTAAGAAAAAGTTCTAGGATCCTTAACTTGCATTGGAAATATCAGTTTGAATGCAGTTTGAATGCAGCTTGTATTCTCTTCTTTAAAATATATGTATATTTCCTAACTTTAAGAGCAATAAAATTCAAACTATGGAGTGGGAGAAAATCTTAGCAGCCCACACAGCAACAATGGCTGCTCATTTAAAAAAAAAAAAAAAAAAAAAAAAAAAAAAAAAAAAAAAAAAAAAACAAGAACATCTCAAAGGTAAGGTAACACTCAAACTAAAACAAGAGACACTAATGAACACTGTTCAAAGGAGAGTGCAAATAGTATTCTATCAACATTCCTGCCATTAGGGAAATTAAGATTAAAATTAGATATACTACATGTCTATTAAGATGGCTAAAGTCCAAAATATTGACAACACCAAATGCTCAGCATAACATAAATTCATTGTTGTTGCCAATGCAAAACAGGCCACCAAACACAGGCTTCTCAAAGTACTAAGAAAATCGAGACAGGAGGATCGTGAGTTCAAGGTTATCCTTGGCCAAATATGAGTTCCAACTGAGGCCAGACTAGATACATGAGACCCTGTCTCATGACAGGGGGTTACTTTCTTATCAAGTTAAATATATATAAGCCATATGGCCAGTTTGTGGATTTGTATGAAAGTCAAGTGTGCCCACTACACAAAAGAAATGACAATTTTGATACTTTATTTTAGCAGGGTCTCTCTATAGCCCTGGCTGTCCTCAAACTCATTATGTAGACCAGGCTGGACTCAAACTCACAAAGATCCACTTGCCTCTGTCTCTGCCTCTGGGTGCAGGGATTAAAGGTGTGTAAAAATGAATGTTCAAGTTTACTAGGAAGTCAGGGAAATGCATATTAAAACCACAAAGGGGTTAAGAGTGTTTGCTGCTCTCCAGGGGATGAGTTTGGTTCCCAGAATCCTCAACAATTCACAATTCCCTTGTAACTCCAGCTCCAAGGTGTCTGATGCCCTCTTCTGCCTTCTACATACACATGAACACATGCGGCAAGCACACAGGTAAGTAAGTTTAAAAAATTCAAAATAAATCTTTAAGATTGCAAATTGCAGTGCAACCACTGACCAAAATATGTAAAATTTAAAAGACTAAACACTATAGGCATTTGGAAATAAAAACACATAAGTAAAAAAATGCTGATGGCAATGAGAATTATGACTTTTCAGGGTTCACTAATGCTTTCAGTATCAGTGCCATCCAATCAAGCAATCACACCAAAAGAAGTGAACAAGAGAATCATAGCAAGAATATTTGTAAAAGCTCCAAAGAGCTATCAAGAATAAAATAAATAGATAAAATAAACAGAAGGATATATGCACACACACACACACATATATGTATGATATATTCATACAATGACATATTATCCACATGGACAAATCTAACAAATACAATGCTGAACCAAAAAAGTCACAGAACAAAAAGCACAGGATATTTCCCCATATAAAAGGTTCCAAAGAAGCCAAATCTAACAATAGTGACAAAAGGGAAAATAGTGGTTCCATTTGGAGAATGGTGTATGGGTTAACAGGGTGTGGGAAGGGGCATAGAGTTCCACATAAAACACAAGCTGCTCAGTTAAATTTGAATCTGAAGCAACAAGTAATATTTTAGTAATAATAGGTCCCAGGTAATATTCAGAACATTTATTTTTAACTACTACAAATTGCACGTATAATCAAGAGGGCTGCTTTTAGAGTAGTGGTAGTACTCTATTTCTTGATGTTCCTTTTGTGATCATCTACTGCGCATTTTTCTGCATGTGTTATTCTTCCCAATAAAATAAGTTTTATAAAAAGCAAAGAACACTCAGTACTATGCTGCTGATTTTAAAATATCTCATCCAAACACTCTTTTTCTCTACCCACCCTTAATCACTGCGTGTGAGAGCTGAGATACTTCTGCAGGCAGTGGGCATCAGTAATCAGAAGCGTAGCTGAGCCAAAAGCTGTAGACTCTGCTTACATTTTTTATTAAAATTACTTTTGCACAGCATGCTTCTTTATTTCTGGAATCTTTTTTCATGCCCTCTTTTTTGGAGCCTTTCTTATTTGGCTGATTTAATCTTTCCAAAGAACAATGCTACACTTCAGAGGCCAGCCTCTAACTTACATCAGCCAAGAAACAAAATGTGCAAGCCACTGTTCAAAGTTTAACAGACTAGCTGATGTGAGGGGTTAAAAATCAACCTCAAATAGAACATCTACAACAATACTGGCCCTTTAGGGCCATCAACTCAGATACAGACACTGTTCAGAATCTGTCAATTCAGTGCACTGAGTGTTTTGCAAACTTTGAGCTGAAGTTTACAAACACCTTGAGTGACTGACTCCACATGAAGTCCTTTTCATCGATTTATATTAACTTCTCCTAAAGACATTAGCAAACCCATGCAAAAGACAGTAACCCCTAGAAAACAAAAGCTTGACTAGTTTTCCTCCTGTTAGGTATGTGGCTACTTATTGCAGAATTCTTTGTTGTTCTAGGGATTGTGATCTCTTGGTTTTGTGCTTAGGTGCCCATTTCCATTGTGTGGCACTAAACTTTATAGGCCAATAGAAGGCTTCCCTATCTGCCATGCTTCTTTCCGGGTTTCTTCTATTTAGTAGCAAAGTTTATTCTTTTACACACAGTGTACTAAAGATAATAATTAGACTCATGGATTATAAAGACCAGCTGCCTGAAAGAAAACTAGCATCACCTCGAAGACCTCAGTTTCCTCAAGATGTAAACGGGAACAAAAAGATATAATCCAAACAGCTATGGAGAATACCCAGAGCGATTAAAGCACGGCACCGCACATACATTAAACACTTAGTGCTTCTTTTTATCATCACTGTCACCAACTACTTTGGATGGCCCAACTTCCTATACTTAGATGTCATGTAGGAAAAGCATTCAGATGCACTTCGAAGGAAAGGGGTGAGGGAACATGAAGTTTTAGGTGTACTCAGCACACAGGAATAAATGGCAGGAACTACCTAGCAGGTAGGACCTAAGGAGATGAACACTCCCAGATTCTGTCTGACTCCCAGGATCTGACCAAGACCTTGGGCTTCCTGCCTACTCACATTGCGGTTAAAGCTGTTGCCAGGCAGAAGCGGTAGAGCCATGGCTGTCACAGTCCGAAGAGGATCAAGGGTCCGACCAGAGAGAGAAGATAGTTAATGCCCTCAACCGCCGCTTGTTTGACCCCCCGCGTTACCTGGAGACCGGAGGTAGCGTCATGGAGGGAGGAGGGGCTAAGATAGGCGGGGAAAGGGTAGGGGTCTTAGGGCGGAGCCAAGGCCTGGGAGGGGGTAAGGGGTAGACAGAGTGGAGGTGGGGGCGGGGCCAAGCCCACAGGGCTCCTCCCTTCCCCTCCGCACAGCATTATGATCTTCCTTTCCTGTCCGCCCACCAGCGGGAAGCAGCTTTGTTCTGACCCCACTGGTTTTCCGCGCTCGCACTTACAGTGAGTGCTCAGTTTTCACTTATGCTGTTTTCTGCTTTCACTCGTTTTTTTAAGAGCTCATATCCTCCTGTGACCTTCAGCTCACGAAATCTTGACACAGAATTGTTTTGCCATTTTGTTATTAAGTGTAGTTAAAATGCCCTGAAACGTACAGAAATCTGACGCTTGTGAGTTTACAGAGCTGTGTTGCATTTTCACCAGCCTGTTTTTTTTTTTTTAATTCAAACGTTTGAGATGAATCTAAAACCACTCACCCCCTACAGGGAAACCCATTCCAAGGGTAAACATGGACTTCAATCCTTCTTCTGATCATTTCATATATGGCCTAAGTGTGGAAAATCTAAGGTCCATCAGCAGTGTCCAGGAGTAGGATTGGCCGCATAAAAACTCTAACCAAGCACCGTGCCTCGTGCCTGTAATCCTAGCACCCTGGAGGCACAAGTAAGAGGAATGCCTCCTTTCCAAGCCAACCTGGGCATCACTGTGAGGTTATGTCAAAAAACCAAAACAAACAAATAAAATACCAAGACTGCTCCACTAGCCACGCAGACATCTAGAAAGAAAGCCTACAGTTAACTGCCCCACAGCCCTGCTGGTTGGACACCTTAGTATATTTATCAATCCCTCTGCTATTTTTGTTGAGACCCCTACCCCCAATTATGGCTTGCCCTACTCTCTTCCTTAGAAGTGGAGGCAGCGACAACAGATCATGCTTACAGAGTGAAATTCAAACTGCAGTTGTTACTCTCTACTTCAAGAAGCTGCCTTCCCCTCCCCTGCAGGCCATCAAACTCCTTAGCCAGGCATGGAGCCCTTGCCAAAGGAACACTTTTCATCTCTAGTGGCTACTGCTTTGACCCTCCCCTCCTCTGTTCCAGCTTCAAGAAACCTCTACCTGTTTCCACCAGGCAAGACTGGGGTTTTGAAAATCACTCTGTCTTCTAGAAACATGCCTGCCTTTCCATGCTTCAACAAGGTAACCTCTTCTTATTCCAGGAATTGGTTTAGTGTGAAAGGGAGGTACAGAAGGCTTTGTAATTACTGGGAAATGAATGTTCCCTCAGCTCCCTGGTACCCCTCCTCTGTCTGCATTAAGCACAATACACACTACTTGTGCCTTCCTCCTCCTACATTGTAGTCATACAGTTACTTGAATTTCTGTTAAATGTGTGAAAATTCTTCACAGACAGAATTGTCCATCTTTATTTTGTTTAGAGAATGTGTATTTTGACTTGTCTCCCAGACACTCCTTTTGCCATGGGCACACCCTCCAACCAGAATAACCCAAGCTTCTCCTGCCTGCCCCTTTCACCTATGGTTTTTATTTTTGAGATCTTTACATGTTGACACATGTGAAAAATAGTTCATCCATCTAATGTGCATCCTGTGATTAGAACACAAATCTGCTGTCATCTATTGTTGATAATTACTATTTTCATTTATTTTACTAATTATTAACAATAATGCAGTGAATACAAAATCTGTTTGTGTTGGTGGTGTTTTGAGACAGTTTCATCACATAGATCAGGGTGGACTCCAAGTGGGAAACTGTTAGTCCTCCTGCCCCTTCCTCCTCAGTTTTGGGATTACACATGTATGTCACCAAGTCCAGGTTCTCCTTAATGCTTTTGAAAATACTTTTTTTTGTTATTTTCTAAAGTGAATTAATTTAAAAATATTAGGTGTAGTGGTTTGAATATGCTTGACCCAGGGAGTGGCACTATTAGGAGATGTGTCCTTGTTGGAGTAGGTGTGGCCTTGTTGGAGTAGGTGTGTCACTGTGGGGTGGGCTTTGAGAGACTTTCATCCCAGCTGCCTGGAAATCAGTATTCTGCTAGCAGCCTTCAGATGAAGATATAGAACTCTCAGCTTCTCCTGCACCATGTCTGCCTGGATGCTGCCATGCACCTGCCTTTATGATAATGGACTGAACCTCTGAACCTGTAAGCCAGCCTCAGTTAAATGTTGTCCTTATAAGAATTGCCTTGGTCATGGTGTCTCTGCACAGCAGTAAAACTCCAACTAAGACACTAGGAAAGCTGTAGCAAAAGAAGCTCAGCTTGTTAACACAGGATGGTGATACTACAGGCTGAGGCAAGGGGATCACTAGTTCTAGTGAGTTTAAGGCCAGCCTAGGCTATTTTTGGAGAACTTATCTCAAAATAAAGATGTAAACAAACAAAATAAACAGGCTAGGGATGTGGTTCAGTTTAGAATGTTTGCCTTGAAAGCACAGGACCACTAGAACACAGTACAACTAACTCCCATTTTCACTTCATCCAGATTAAACTCTTTTGTCTCTTAGTTAGTACATTGGTTTTATCATTTTCTCTATACTTGAACTTTCTTATTGTAAACCTGAAGACACCATTATCTTACCTAAAATGTAAATCTTGTCAACTCTCCCAATAATGTACTTTTGTTCAGAGTCCATTCCAACATCATAGCTCTTAGTTTTCATGGACTATTACTCTCCTTTAATCTGGGATAACTCTTGTAGTTTTTGGTGTTTTGGGTTTTTCTTCTGACCTTGACATCTTCCAAGAGGATAAACCAGATACTGGAAGAAAAAGTCCCCCAGTTTATAGTAACTACCATTTCCTTTGAGGTATGCCATAAGAGGAAGGCTATATTTCATTAGTTCAACAAAGAAGCAAACATATGACATTGTAATCTTATCATAATTGATGATGTTCTCATGTAATAAGATGCACTATACCAAGTTTTTGTCAATAGAAATAAAAACAGATGTTGTTGTCCACAGAAAGAAATATGTCATAAGCAAGGAGTTTCCACTGATATGTCTACTTTGAATCAGCACAGTAGAATGCCTGCTTTTATTTCTCCCTTAGCACATGTATATGTGTAGTTATATGTATACATGTTCACATATATGTGTGACTGCATGTGCACATGTATGCAGAAATGAGGGGTTGATGTTTGGCATCTTCCTGGATCATTCTCTACTTAATATTCTGAGCCAGAGTCCCTTAATAAAGCAAGAGATCACTGTTGGGGCTAGTATAACTAGCCACCTTGCTCTGGGGATCCAATGTCTACTTTCTTTATGGTTACAGGATTATGAATACAGGTTTCACAAGTTTTACCCAGCTTTTATATGGATATTGGGATACAAACTCTAGTCCTTAAGCTTGTGTAGCAATGACTTTATCTACTGAGCCATGTCCCCAGCCCTTTCTGCATATCAAGCCTCAGAGATGAATGAGTATTGACAAAAAGTAAATGCTCATCTACTTATTTGTTAAATACAAGACCACAAAAGAAGTTGTGTATAAGTAACTTTGATTTCCTCAGATATACTTGTCCTCTAGGAGGCTTACTACCTCCATCTGCTACCCTAGGCCTGGTCCTGGAAGCTTCTGGCCTCTGTACAATCTAATCTAGGCCTAGAATGATTTCAGCTTCTGAGGCTTATTGCTGAATAATCTCACATTGTCTATTCCTTTCTGAACTCTGACTGGCTGGTTCAACTCTGCTGTTCCAGCTCAAACTCCTCTCTAAGCCGACCGATTCAGTTTTGTTTCTCTCAGTTTCTCATTGAATTGCTCTACTTGGCATCAGACTAATTAACAATCTATTCTAATCTTCTGGATCTTTCTCATTCTCTCACTCATTCTGTTTTCATCAATGTCTAGCTTGTTCTCTATCTGCAACCTATCTCTGTACAACTGTCCTGGTAAAAACTACTGCCTCTCCCTACCCCCTGTCTCTCTGCCTGTTCTTAAGTAGCCTCTCTTTCCTGTCTGTTCTATTGAGAGTTAGGCATATCGTATGTGTGACTCATTCTGTCAAATCTTTCTCTTATTTGTCTCTTTGTCTTCCTCTCAACTAGAAGTCACTTTCAAATATGGCTACTTCCTTCTACCTACATTGTTTGAGATTAAAGGTATCTACTAGGGATACATCTGTATTCCAGCCAGATCATACTTTAATCCAGGGATTGTCTGCATCCCAGCCCCATAACAGAGAAAACCCTAGAAGGTCTTTGGATGTGATCCCTTGCTAAAGCAGTCATATTGCTGGGTTGAAATTCTTCTACACAGTTTTAGGGTATCTAACTGGGTGATGGGTGACTTTGTAGCAGATGAATGCCTCTCCTTAGTATACAGAGGGCCCTGAGTTTCTTCCCAGACCTATGAGGGTAAAAAGCATGTAATTTAGGCTTCTGTGAAATCCAAACCTACTATAGGTTTTACTATTTCTTCTCAGCAATTTTGCTTTAGACTTAATGTTTATAGTCAAAATACCAAAGTAAAAATTTTCTTGGATGTGTCTGCTTCTCTCTGTTTAGGATATGTGTATTATTCATTTGTAAGCCAGTTTGGTTTATTTATCTATTGATATTCCACATTATTTGTTCTTTGTCTTATTATATATATAAGCTGTATCTGTCCTATTTTGATTTGGCTAATTTGGCAAATAATTTATGTATTTTTCTTACTTAAATCAGTTTGGCCTATTTTCTGTTCTAAAACTTTATTACTTTTCTGCTTCCATACTTAAAGTATTTTCATCCTTACGGATTATTTGAACACATTTTCTTTTCTGACTTCCAACATTAACACAATTCATGCATTTTATTTATAAATACTGACATAAGTGTGTAAAACTACAGATTTTCTAGTGATCTCTAAAAGTATCCAACAGTCTCTGATATTTGCTACTTTTATTACTTGTTTTGCCCTTTTTTTTTAACCCAATGGTTGTTTGATAGATTTTCAGTTTCTAGCTAGAAGTTTAAATGTTATAGAGTTTAAATTTTGTTTTTATTCTAACCTGATAGCTATGCTATCCCTTTGCTAAGAAGGAGGTTTGGAATCTTTCAAGTGGTATAGAAATTACTGATGTTTTCTTTGTGATCTAATATTTATACAATTGAGAAGGATGGGCTCTATTGTGCTCTAATGTTCAATGTAGACCACTGGTGTATGTAGTTATTATGATTTGATGTTTCTGTATCATTACTGTGCCTGACCCTTGATCTGCTTTGTACTGAAAGGCTTCTACTAGCCTGAGTTTCCATCTGTATCTCCTTGAACCCTTGCTATTGCTTTTAGAAAATGGTCAAATACAGAGGCGAATGCCAGCAGCAAACCACTGAACTGAGAACGGGACCCCCATTGAAAGAATCAGAGAAAGGACTGAAAGAGCTTAAAGGGGCTTGAGACCCCATATGAACAACAATGCCAGCCAACCAGAACTTCCAGTGACTAAGCCACTACCCAAAGACTATACATAGACTGACCCTGGGCTCCAACTGCATAGGTAGCAATGGATAAGCTTGTTGGGGTACCAGTGGAATGGGAAGCCCTTGGTCCTACCAAGGCTGGACACCCAGTGTACAGGATTGTTGGGGGGTGGTAATGGGGGGTGGATGAGGAGGGGAACACCCATATAGAAGGGGAGAGGGAGGGGTTAGGGGGCTGATGGCCTGGGAAAGGGAATAACATTTGAAATGTAAATAAGAAATACCCAATTTAATAAAAATGAAAAAATGATACAATCCACAGATCACATGAAGCTCAAGAAGAAGGACAGACAAAATGGGGATGCTTCAGTTCTTCTTAAAAGGTCGAACAAAAATACTCATAGGAGAGGATATGAAAACAGTTTGGAGCAGAGACTGAAGGAATGGCTATTCAGAGCTTGCTCCACCTGGGTGTATACACACACACACACACACACACACACACACACACACACACACACACACACAGAGAGAGAGAGAGAGAGAGAGAGAGAGAGAGAGAATAAATAAGTGTCAAAACAATGCAAGTGATATAATCAAACTAGACAATTTTCTTTAAAAATTAAACAAATAACCAAATAACCAATAGTCACATAGAAAGTTTCCCTATTATTAGTAATTACAGAAATGCAAATCAAAACTACAATATTGCTTTAGGACTATTAAATGATTATAAAATGAAATAAAATTACAAGTGTTGCTAAAGATGTTGAGAAATGGGAGGCTACATATATCACTGGTAGGAGTACCATTTGGTTGTCTCCCTAGAAATTAAACTCTGACTTAATTTATTCCAACTCTAGGTATAAATCAAAAAAACTAAAAACATGTGAATACACAGAAAGTGTGCAGGAATTCTTTCAGTGGAATTTTTCATAACAGCTAAGGTTTAAATAACTGAAATGTCTACCAATTGATGAGTAAAACAAATTGTGTAATATGTGCACAGCAGAACGTTATGCTGTCAGGGAATGAAATGAATGAACTGCCACATACTGCAATGTAGATGAATATTGAAAACATTGTGACAAATGAGAAAAGTCAGATGCAAATGGCCAACTATTAGTTGAAATATCTAGAATAGGCATTCACAGAAACAAAAAGACTAATAATGAACACAAGGATTGAAGGAGAATAGGAAATAGCTGCTGCCACTTTACTAAACCAGCATAATCCGTACCTTCATTCTAAATATTTGTCCTTATGCCCACAGATAACTGTAGTTCTCACTCCTCATCAAGGGAACTTCTGTTTGCAACGGATGGAAACTGCTAGAGATAGGGGAAAACCTACTAGGCAGGCCTCAAACCAACACAAAGAACTACAGGCAACTAAGGAATATAGAGAACAGGAGAAATAAGTCTTTCACAGGGAAAACCACAAAAACTGGTTATCCAATGTTAAATGTTCAGCTCTGAAAACGCACATATAAGTAACATTATAAAGACTAAATAGGGTATCTCTCTCTCTCTCTCTCTCTCTCTCTCTCTCTCTCTCTCTCTCTCTCTCTCTCCCTCTCTCCCTCTCTCCCTCTCTCCCTCTCTCCTTCTCTCTCTCTCTGTGCGTGCGTGCGTGCGTGCGTGCGTGCATGCGTGCGTGTGTGTGTGTGGGGTATGTGAACAACAAAAAGAGAGGCCATAAGGCCATAAATTTGAGAGAGAGCAAGGGGGTACATCAATCAGAGGGTTTTAAAGGAAGAAAGGGAAGGAGAAAATGATATAATTATATTATAATCAAAGAAAGAAGAAAAAATATATACTCAGGAAAAGAATGATAGGCCAGCAAATTGGCTCAATGGGTACATCAAGTTTGAGGTCCTGAGTTAATATCTAGGAACTACATAGCAGAAAGAGAATGAACTCTCACAAATATCTTTGTCTCCCACTATTACCTTGTAAGGTATAATGTGTGCTTTGAGCTTTAATAAGGTTTATTTTATGAATGTAGGTGCCTTGGCATTTGGAGCATAGATATTCAGGATTGAGAGTTCATCTTGGTGGATTTTTTCTTTGATGAGTATGAAGTGTCCTTCCTTATTCTTTTTTATAACTTTTGGTTGAAAGTTGATTTTATTCGATATTAATATGACTACTCCCGCTTCTTTCTTAAGACCTGGAAAGTTGTTTTCTAGCCTTTTACTCTGAGGTAGTATCTGGCTTTGTCACTGAGGTGTGTTCCCTGTATGCAGCAAAATGCTTAGTCCTCTTTACATATCCAGTCTGTTAGTCTATATCTTTTTATTGGGGAATTGATTGTCCATTGATGTTAAGGGATATTAAGGAATAGTGATTGTTGCTTCCTGTTACTTTTGTTGTTAGAGGTGGAATTATGTTCATGTGTCTCTTCTCTTTTGGATTCATTGCAAGGAGATTACTTTCTCGCTTGTTCAAGGGTGCAGTTTCCCTCCTTGTGTTGGAGTTTTCTGTGTGTTATCCTTAGTAGGGCTGGATTTGTGGAAAGATATTATGAAAATTTGGTTTTGTCATGGAATATTTTGGTTTCTCCATCTATGTTAATTGAGAGTTTTGCTGGATATAGTAGCCTGGGCTGGCATTTATATTCTTCGGGTCTATATGACATCTTCCCAGGATCTTCGGGCTTTCATTGTCTCTGATGAGAAATATGATGTAATTTTGATAGGTCTGCCTTTATATGTTACTTGACCTTTTTCACTTACTGCTTTTAATATTCTTTCTTTGTTTTGTGCATTTGGTGTTATAACTATTATGTGATTGTGATTGAAGGAATTTCTTTTCTGGTCCAATCTATTTGGAGTTCTGTAGGCTTCTTCTATGTTTATGGGCATCTATTTCTTTAGGTAAGGGATGTTTTCTTCTATAATTTTGTTGAAGATATTTACTGACCCTTTTTGTGTATATAGAAAGTGGATTTATTTTTAATTGTTAGTGTGAGAGAACTCTCCAATTTCTTATTTTTTTTTATTAACTTGAGTATTTCTTATGTACATTTCGAGTGTTATTCCCTTTCCCGGTATCCGGGCAAACATCCCCCTCCCCCCTCCCCTTCATTATGGGTGTTCCCTTCCCAACCCTCCCCCATTGCCGCCCTCACCCCACCAGTCTAGTTCACTGGGGGTTCAGTCTTAGCATGACCCAGGGCTTCTCTTTCCACTGGTGCTCTTACTAGGATATTCATTGCTACCTATGAGGTCAGAGTCCAGGGTCAGTCCATGTATAGTCTTTAGGTAGTGGCTTAGTCCCTGGAAGCTCTGGTTGCTTAGCATTGTTGTACATATGGGGTCTCGAGCCCCTTCAAGCTCTTCCAGTTCTTTCTCTGATTCCTTCACCGGGGGACCTATTCTCAGTTCAGTGGTTTGCTGCTGGCATTCGCCTCTGTATTTGCTGTATTCTGGCTGTGTCTCTCAGGAGCAATCGACATCCGGCTCCTGTCTGTCTGCACTTCTTTGCTTCATCCATCTTGTCTAATTGGGTGGCTGTATATGTATGGGCCACATGTGGGGCAGGCTCTGAATGGGTGTTCCTTCAGTCTCTGTTTTAATCTTTGCCTCTCCCTTCCCTGCCAAGGGTATTCTTTTTCCTCATTTAAAGAAGGAATGAAGCATTCACATTTTGATCATCCGTCTTGAGTTTCATTTGTTCTAGGGATCTATGGTAATTCAAGCATTTGGGCTAATAGCCACTTATCAATGAGTGCATACCATGTATGTGATTGGGTTAGCTCACTCAGGATGATATTTTCCAGTTCCAACCATTTGCCTACGAATTTCATAAAGTCGTTGTTTTTGATAGCTGAGTAATATTCCATTGTGTAGATGTACCACATTTTCTGTATCCATTCCTCTGTTGAAGGGCATCTGGGTTCTTTCCAGTTTCTGGCTATTATAAATAAGGCTGCAATGAACATAGTGGAGCACGTGTCTCTTTTATATGTTGAGGCATCTTTTGGGTATATGCCCAAGAGAGGTATAGCTGGATCCTCAGGCAGTTCATTGTCCAATTTTCTGAGGAACCTCCAGACTGATTTCCAGAATGGTTGTACCAGTCTGCAATCCCACCAACAATGGAGGAGTGTTCCTCTTTCTCCACATCCTCGCCAGCATCTGCTGTCACCTGAGTTTTTGATCTTAGCCATTCTCACTGGTGTGAGGTGAAATCTCAGGGTTGTTTTGATTTGCATTTCCCTTATGACTAAAGATGTTGAACATTTCTTTAGGTGTTTCTCAGCCATTCGGCATTCCTCAGCTGTGAATTCTTTGTTTAGCTCTGAACCCAATTTTTTAATAGGGTTATTTGTTTCCCTGCGGTCTAACTTCTTGAGTTCTTTGTATATTTTGGATATAAGGCCTCTATCTGTTGTAGGATTGGTAAAGATCTTTTCCCAATCTGTTGGTTGCCGTTTTGTCCTAACCACAGTGTCCTTTGCCTTACAGAAGCTTTGCAGTTTTATGAGATCCCATTTGTCGATTCTTGATCTTAGAGCGTAAGCCATTGGTGTTTTGTTCAGGAAATTTTTTCCAGTGCCCATGTGTTCCAGATGCTTCCCTAGTTTTTCTTCTATTAGTTTGAGTGTGTCTGCTTTGATGTGGAGGTCCTTGATCCACTTGGACTTAAGCTTTGTACAGGGTGATAAGCATGGATCAATCTGCATTCTTCTACATGTTGACCTCCAGTTGAACCAGCACCATTTGCTGAAAATGCTATCTTTTTTCCATTGGATGGTTTTGGCTCCTTTGTCAAAAATCAAGTGACCATAGGTGTGTGGGTTCATTTCTGGGTCTTCAATTCTATTCCATTGGTCTATCTGTCTGTCTCTGTACCAATACCATGCAGTTTTTTATCACTATTGCTCTGTAATACTGCTTGAGTACAGGGATAGTGATTCCCCCTGAAGTCCTTTCATTGTTGAGGATAGCTTTAGCTATCCTGGGTTTTTTGTTATTCCAGATGAATTTGCAAATTGTTCTGTCTAACTCTTTGAAGAATTGGATTGGTATTTTGATGGGGATTGCATTGAATCTGTAGATTGCTTTTGGTAAAATGGCCATTTTTACTATATTAATCCTGCCAATCCATGAGCATGGAAGATCTTTCCATCTTCTGAGGTCTTCTTCAATTTCCTTCTTCAGTGTCTTGAAGTTCTTATTGTACGGACCTTTTACTTGCTTTGTTAAATCACACCGAGGTACTTTATATTATTTGGGTCTATTATGAAGGGTGTCGTTTCCCTAATTTCTTTCTCGGCTTGTTTCTCTTTTGTATAGAGGAAGGCAACTGATTTATTTGAGTTAATTTTATACCCAGCCACTTTGCTGAAGTTGTCTATCAGCTTTAGTAGTTCTCTGGTGGAACGTTTGGGATCACTTAAATATACTATCATATCATCTGCAAATAGTGATATTTTGAATTCTTCTTTTCTGATCTGTATCCCCTTGACATCCTTTTGTTGTCTGATTGCTCTGGCTAGAACTTCAAGAACTATATTGAATAAGTAGGGAGAGAGTGGGCAGCCTTGTCTAGTCCCTGATTTTAGTGGGATTGCTTCAAGTTTCTCTCCATTTAGTTTAATGTTAGCAACTGGTTTGCTGTATATGGCTTTTACTATGTTCAGGTATGGGCCTTGAATTCCTATTCTCTCCAGGACTTTTATCATGAAGGGGTGTTGAATTTTGTCAAAGGCTTTCTCAGCGTCTAATGAAATGATCATGTGGTTTTGTTCTTTCAGTTTGTTTATATAATGGATCACGTTGATGGTTTTCCGTATATTAAACCATCCCTGCATGCCTGGGATGAAGCCTACTTGGTCATGGTGGATGATTGTTTTGATGTGCTCTTGGATTCGGTTTGCCAGAATTTTGTTGAGTAATTTTGCGTCGATATTCATAAGGGAAATTGGTCTGAAGTTCTCTTTCTTCGTTGTGTCTTTGTGTGGTTTAGGTATAAGAGTAATTGTGGCTTCGTAGAAGGTATTCGGTAGTGATCCATCTGTTTCAATTTTGTGGAATAGTTTGGATAATATTGGTATGAGGTCTTCTACGAAGGTTTGATAGAATTCTGCACTAAACCCGTCTGGACCTGGGCTCTTTTTGGTTGGGAGACCTTTAATGACTGCTTCTATTTCCTTAGGAGTTATGGGGTTGTTTAACTGGTTTATCTGTTCCTGATTTAACTTCGGTACTTGGTATCTGTCTAGGAAATTGTCCATTTCCTGAAGATTTTCAAGTTTTGTTGAATATAGGTTTTTATAGTAAGATCTGATGATTTTTTGAATTTCCTCTGAATCTGTTGTTATGTCTCCCTTTTCATTTCTGATTTTGTTAATTTGGACGCACTCTCTGTGTCCTCTCGTTAGTCTGGCTAAGGGTTTATCTATCTTGTTGATTTTCTCAAAGAACCAACTTTTGGTTCTGTTGATTCTTTCTATGGTCCTTTTTGTTTCTACTTGGTTGATTTCAGCTCTGAGTTTGATTATTTCCTGCCTTCTACTCCTCCTGGGTGGATTTGCTTCTTTTTGTTCTAGAGCTTTTAGGTGTGCTGTCAAGCTGCTGACATATGCTCTTTCCTGTTTCTTTCTGCAGGCACTCAGCGCTATGAGTTTTCCTCTTAGCACAGCTTTCATTGTGTCCCATAAGTTTGGGTATGTTGTACCTTCATTTTCATTAAATTCTAAAAAGTTTTTAATTTCTTTCTTTATTTCTTCCTTGACCAGGTTATCATTGAGTAGAGCATTGTTCAATTTCCAAGTATATGTGGGCATTCTTCCCTGATTGTTATTGAAGACCAATTTTAGGCCGTGGTGGTCCGATAGCACGCATGGGATTATTTCTATCTTTCTGTACCTGTTGAGGCCTGTTTTTTGACCAAGTATATGGTCAATTTTGGAGAAAGTACCATGAGGAGCTGAGAAGAAGGTATATCCTTTTGCTTTAGGATAGAATGTTCTATAAATATCCGTTAAGTCCATTTGGCTCATGACTTCTCTTAGTCTGTCGACATCACTGTTTAATTTCTGTTTCCATGATCTGTCCATTGATGAGAGTGGGGTGTTGAAATCTCCTACTATTATTGTGTGAGGTGCAATGTGTGTTTTGAGCTTTAGTAAGGTTTCTTTTACATATGTAGGTGCCCTTGTATTTGGGGCACAGATATTTAGGATTGAGAGTTCATCTTGGTGGATTTTTCCTTTGATGAATATGAAGTGTCCTTCCTTATCTTTTTTGATGACTTTTAGTTGAAAATTGATTTTATTTGATATTAGAATGGCTACTCCAGCTTGCTTCTTCTGACCATTTGCTTGGAAAGTTGTTTTCCAGCCTTTCACTCTGAGGTAATGTCTGTCTTTGTCTCTGAGGTGTGTTTCCTGTAGGCAGCAGAATGCAGGGTCCTCGTTGCGTATCCAGTTTGTTAATCTATGTCTTTTTATTGGGGAGTTGAGGCCATTGATGTTGAGAGATATTAAGGAATAGTGATGATTGCTTCCCATTATATTCATATTTGGATGTGAGGTTATGTTTGTGTGATTTCATTCTCTTTGTTTTGTTGCCAAGACGATTAGTTTCTTGCTTCTTCTAGGGTATAGCTTGCCTCCTTATGTTGGGCTTTACCATTTATTATCCTTTGTAGTGCTGGATTTGTAGAAAGATATTGTGTAAATTTGGTTTTGTCATGGAATATCTTGGTTTCTCCATCTATGTTAATTGAGAGTTTTGCAGGATACAGTAACCTGGGCTGGCATTTGTGTTCTCTTAGGGTCTGTATGACATCAGTCCAGGATCTTCTGGCCTTCATAGTTTCTGGCGAGAAGTCTGGTGTGATTCTGATAGGTCTGCTTTTATATGTTACTTGACCTTTTTCCCTTACTGCCTTTAATATTCTTTCTTTATTTTGTGCATTTGGTGTTTTGACTATTATGTGACGGGAGGTGTTTCTTTTCTGGTCCAATCTATTTGGAGTTCTGTAGGCTTCTTGTATGTCTATGGGTATCTCTTTTTTTAGGTTAGGGAAGTTTTCTTCTATGATTTTGTTGAAGATATTTACTGGTCCTTTGAGCTGGGAGTCTTCACTCTCTTCTATACCTATTATCCTTAGGTTTGATCTTCTCATTGAGTCCTGGATTTCCTGTATGTTTTGGACCAGTAGCTTTTTCCGCTTTACATTATCTTTGACAGTTGAGTCAATGATTTCTATGGAATCTTCTGCTCCTGAGATTCTCTCTTCCATCTCTTGTATTCTGTTGGTGATGCTTGTATCTACGGCTCCTTGTCTCTTCTTTTGGTTTTCTATATCCAGGGTTGTTTCCATGTGTTCTTTCTTGATTGCTTCTATTTCCATTTTTAATTCCTTCAACTGTTTGATTGTGTTTTCCTGGAATTCTTTCAGGGATTTTTGCGATTCCTCTCTGTAGGCTTCTACTTGTTCTCTAAGGGAGTTCTTCACGTCTTTCTTGAAGTCCTCCAGCATCATGATCAAATATGATTTTGAAACTAGATCTTGCTTTTCTGGTGTGTTTGGATATTCCATGTTTGTTTTGGTGGGAGAATTGGGCTCCGATGATGCCATGTAGTCTTGGTTTCTGTTGCTTTGGTTCCTTCGCTTGCCTCTCGCCATCAGATTATCTCTAGTGTTACTTTGTTCTGCTATTTCTGACAGTGGCTAGACTGTCCTATAAGCCTGTGTGTCAGGAGTGCTGTAGATCTGTTTTCCTCTCTTTCAGTCAGTTATGGGGACAGAGTGTTCTGCTTTCGGGCGTGTAGTTTTTCCTCTCTACAGGTCTTCAGCTGTTCCTGTGGGCCTGTGTCTTGAGTTCACCAGGAAGCTTTCTTGCAGCAGAAACGTTGGTCTTACCTGTGGTTCCGAGGCTCAAGTTTGCTCGTGGGGTTTGCTCAAGTTTGCTGCCCACTGGCTCTCTGCGGCAGCAGCCCTGACCCTTTTTAAGTTGAGAATCTTCGCTGTCTTCTATACCTCTTATCTTTAGGTTTGATCTTCTTATTGTGTCCTAGAGTTCCTGGATGTTTTTGGTTAAGAGCTTTTTGTTTTTGCATTTTCTTTGATGGTTGTGTCAGTGTTTTCTATGGTATTTTCTGCCCCTGATATTCTCTCTTCTATTTCTTGTATTCTGTTGGTAATCCTTTCATCCATGTGTCTTGATCTCTTTCCTAGATTTTCTATCTTCAGGGTTGTCTCCCTTTGTGATTTCTTTATTGTTTCTATTACCATTTTTAGATTCTGGATGGTTTTGTTCAATTCCTTCACCTATTTGGTTGATTTTTTTCTATTTCCTCTTTAAGGGCTTCTACAGGTTTATCCATGTTGTCCTGTATTTCTTTAAGGGAATTATTTTTGTCCTTCTTAAAGATCTCTAACATTATCATGGGTTGTGATTTTAAATCCAATCCTTGCTTTTCAGGTTTGTTGGGGTATCCAGGGCTTTCTGTGGTGGGAGAACTGGGTTCTGATGATACCAAGTGGCCTTGGTTTCTGTTGTTAGGTTATTGCCCTTGCCTCTTGCCATCAGGTTAACGCTGGTGTTAGCTGGTTTTGCTGTCTCTGACAGTGACTTGACCATCCTTTATGCCCGTATGTCAGCACTCCTGGAGTCGGGCTTTCTCCCAGCAGGATCTGGGTACAGAGAGCTGTGCACAGGGTCAGCTCCCGGCACAGTTTGAAACCGGAAGGATCCTGTCCCACACTGCTCCTCGATAACTGTGTCCAGAGGGCTCCGGGCAGGTTCCTCTTCGGCCAGGAATGTGAGCAGAAGTGGTGGTCTCACCTATGCTCTCAGAATTTTCCACACTTTTTTTTGTAATTTTTTTTCGTGTTTTTGTATTTTTTTTATTATTATTAACTTGAGTATTTCTTATATACATTTCAAGTGTTATTCCCTTTCCCAGTTTCCGGGCAAACATCCCCCTCCCCCCTCCCCTTTCTTATCGGTGTTCCCCTCCCCACCCTCCCCCCATTGTCCCCCTCCCCCCATAGTCTAGTTCACTGGGGGTTCAGTCTTAGCAGGACCCAGGGCTTCCCCTTCCACTGGAGCTCTTACTAGGATATTCATTGCTACCTATGAGGTCAGAGTCCAGGGTCAGTCCATGTATAGTCT
Source organism: Rattus norvegicus (assembly GCF_021556685.1). Classification (NCBI taxonomy): domain Eukaryota; kingdom Metazoa; phylum Chordata; class Mammalia; order Rodentia; family Muridae; genus Rattus; species Rattus norvegicus. The sequence continues at coordinate 11,716,679 of NC_141554.1, read as the reverse complement.
TTAGGTAGTGGCTTAGTCCCTGGAAGCTCTGGTTGCTTGGCATTGTTGTACATATGGGGTCTCGAACCCTTCAAGCTCTTCCAGTTCTTTCTCTGATTCCTTCAACGGGGGTCCTCTTCTCAGTTCAGTGGTTTGCTGCTGGTATTCGCCTCTGTATTTGCTGTATTCTGGCTGTGTCTCTCAGGAGCGATCTACATCTGGCTCCTGTTGCTCTGCACTTCTTTGCTTCATCCATCTTGCCTAATTGGATGGCTGTATATGCATGGGCCACATGTGGGGCAGACTCTGAATGGGTGTTCCTTCAGTCTCTGTTTTAATCTTTGCCTCTCTCTTCCCTGCCAAGGGTATTCTTGTTCCCCTTTTAAAGAAGGAGTGAACCATTCACATTTTGATCATCTGTCTTGAGTTTCATTTGTTCTAGGCATTTAGGGTAATTCAAGCATTTGGGCTAATAGCCACTTATCAGTGAGTGCATACCATGTATGTCTTTCTGTGTTTGGGTTAGCTCACTCAGGATGATATTTTCCAGTTCCAACCATTTGCCTACAATTTCATAAAGTCGTTGTTTTTGATAGCTGAGTAATATTCCATTGTGTAGATGTACCACATTTTCTGTATCCATTCCTCTGTTGAAGGGCATCTGGGTTCTTTCCAGCTTCTGGCTATTATAAATAAGGCTGCAATGAACATAGTGGAGCATGTGTCTCTTTTATATGTTGAGGCATCTTTTGGGTATATGCCCAAGAGAGGTATAGCTGGATCCTCAGGCAGTTCATTGTCCAATTTTCTGAGGATCCTCCAGACTGATTTCCAGAATGGTTGTACCAGTTTGCAATTCCACCAACAATGGAGGAGTGTTCCTCTTTCTCCACATCCTCGCCAGCATCTGTTGTCCCCTGAGTTTTTGATCTTAGCCATTCTCACTGGTGTGAGGTGAAATCTCAGGGTTGTTTTGATTTGCATTTCCCTTATGACTAAAGATGTTGAACATTTCTTTAGGTGTTTCTCCGCCATTTGGCATTCCTCAGCTGTGAATTCTTTGTTTAGCTCTGAGCCCCATTTTTTAATAGGGTTATTTGTTTCCCTGTGGTCTAACTTCTTGAGTTCTTTGTATATTTTGGATATAAGGCCTCTATCTGTTGTAGGATTGGTAAAGATCTTTTCCCAATCTGTTGGTTGCCGTTTTGTCCTAACCACAGTGTCCTTTGCCTTACAGAAGCTTTGCAGTTTTATGAGATCCCATTTGTCGATTCTTGATCTTAGAGCGTAAGCCATTGGTGTTTTGTTCAGGAAATTTTTTCCAGTGCCCATGTGTTCCAGATGCTTCCCTAGTTTTTCTTCTATTAGTTTGAGTGTGTCTGCTTTGATGTGGAGGTCCTTGATCCACTTGGGCTTAAGCTTTGTACAGGGTGATAAGCATGGATCGATCTGCATTCTTCTACATGTTGACCTCCAGTTGAACCAGCACCATTTGCTGAAAATGCTATCTTTTTTCCATTGGATGGTTTTGGCTCCTTTGTCAAAAATCAAGTGACCATATGTGTGTGGGTTCATTTCTGGGTCTTCAATTCTATTCCATTGGTCTATCTGTCTGTCTCTGTACCAATACCATGCAGTTTTTATCACTATTGCTCTGTAATACTGCTTGAGTTCAGGGATAGTGATTCCCCCTGAAGTCCTTTCATTGTTGAGGATAGCTTTAGCTATCCTGGGTTTTTTGTTATTCCAGATGAATTTGCAAATTGTTCTGTCTAACTCTTTGAAGAATTGGATTGGTATTTTGATGGGGATTGCATTGAATCTGTAGATTGCTTTTGGTAAAATGGCCATTTTTACTATATTAATCCTGCCAATCTATGAGCATGGGAGATCTTTCCATCTTCTGAGGTCTTCTTCAATTTCCTTCTTCAGTGTCTTGAAGTTCTTATTGTACAGATCTTTTACTTGCTTTGTTAAAGTCACTCCGAGGTACTTTATATTATTTGGGTCTATTATGAAGGGTGTCGTTTCCCTAATTTCTTTCTCGGCTTGTTTCTCTTTTGTATAGAGGAAGGCAACTGATTTATTTGAGTTAATTTTATACCCAGCCACTTTGCTGAAGTTGTTTATCAGCTTTAGTAGTTCTCTGGTGGAACTTTTGGGATCACTTAAATATACTATCATGTCATCTGCAAATAGTGATATTTTGACTTCTTCTTTTCCGATCTGTATCCCCTTGACATCCTTTTGTTGTCTGATTGCTCTGGCTAGAACTTCAAGAACTATATTGAATAAGTAGGGAGAGAGTGGGCAGCCTTGTCTAGTCCCTGATTTTAGTGGGATTGCTTCAAGTTTCTCTCCATTTAGTTTAATGTTAGCAACTGGTTTGCTGTATATGGCTTTTACCATGTTCAGGTATGGGCCTTGAATTCCTATTCTTTCCAGGACTTTTATCATGAAGGGGTGTTGAATTTTGTCAAATGCTTTCTCAGCATCTAATGAAATGATCATGTGGTTTTGTTCTTTCAGTTTGTTTATATAATGGATCACGTTGATGGTTTTCCGTATATTAAACCATCCCTGCATGCCTGGGATGAAGCTTACTTGATCATGGTGGATGATTGTTTTGATGTGCTCTTGGATTCGGTTTGCCAGAATTTTGTTGAGTATTTTTGCGTCGATATTCATAAGGGAAATTGGTCTGAAGTTCTCTTTCTTCGTTGTGTCTTTGTGTGGTTTAGGTATAAGAGTAATTGTGGCTTCGTAGAAGGTATTCGGTAGTGATCCATCTGTTTCAATTTTGTGGAATAGTTTGGATAATATTGGTATGAGGTCTTCTATGAAGGTTTGATAGAATTCTGCACTAAACCCGTCTGGACCTGGGCTCTTTTTGGTTGGGAGACCTTTAATGACTGCTTCTATTTCCTTAGGAGTTATGGGGTTGTTTATCTGGTTTATCTGTTCCTCATTTAACTTCGGTATTTGGTATCTGTCTAGGAAATTGTCCATTTCCTGAAGATTTTCAAGTTTTGTTGAATATAGGTTTTTATAGTAAGATCTGATGATTTTTTGAATTTCCTCTGAATCTGTTGTTATGTCTCCCTTTTCATTTCTGATTTTGTTAATTTGGACGCACTCTCTGTGTCCTCTCGTTAGTCTGGCTAAGGGTTTATCTATCTTGTTGATTTTCTCAAAGAACCAACTTTTGGTTCTGTTGATTCTTTCTATGGTCCTTTTTGTTTCTACTTGGTTGATTTCAGCTCTGAGTTTGATTATTTCCTGCCTTCTACTCCTCCTGGGTGGATTTGCTTCTTTTTGTTCTAGAGCTTTTAGGTGTGCTGTCAAGCTGCTGACATATGCTCTTTCCTGTTTCTTTCTGCAGGCACTCAGCGCTATGAGTTTTCCTCTTAGCACAGCTTTCATTGTGTCCCATAAGTTTGGGTATGTTGTACCTTCATTTTCATTAAATTCTAAAAAGTTTTTAATTTCTTTCTTTATTTCTTCCTTGACCAGGTTATCTTTGAGTAGAGCATTGTTCAATTTCCAAGTATATGTGGACATTCTTCCTTGATTGTTATTGAAGACCAGTTTTAGGCCGTGGTGGTCCGATAGCACGCATGGGATTATTTCTATCTTTCTGTACCTGTTGAGGCCCGTTTTTTGACCAAGTATATGGTCAATTTTGGAGAAAGTACCATGAGGAGCTGAGAAGAAGGTATATCCTTTTGCTTTAGGATAGAATGTTCTATAAATATCCGTTAGGTCCATTTGGCTCATGACTTCTCTTAGTCTGTCTACATCTCTGTTTAATTTCTGTTTCCATGATCTGTCCATTGATGAGAGTGGGGTGTTGAAATCTCCCACTATTATTGTGTGAGGTGCAATGTGTGTTTTGAGCTTTAGTAAGGTTTCTTTTACATATGTAGGTGCCCTTGTATTTGGGGCACAGATATTTAGGATTGAGAGTTCATCTTGGTGGATTTTTCCTTTGATGAATATGAAGTGTCCTTCCTTATCTTTTTTGATGACTTTTAGTTGAAAATTGATTTTATTTGATATTAGAATGGCTACTCCAGCTTGCTTCTTCTGACCATTTGCTTGGAAAGTTGTTTTCCAGCCTTTCACTCTGAGGTAGTGTCTGTCTTTGTCTCTGAGGTGTGTTTCCTGTAGGCAGCAGATTGCAGGGTCCTCGTTGCGTATCCAGTTTGTTAATCTATTTCTTTTTATTGGGGAGTTGAGGCCATTGATGTTGAGAGATATTAAGGAATAGTGGTTATTGCTTCCCGTTATATTCATATTTGGATGTGAGGTTATGTTTGTGTGCTTTCATTCTCTTTGTTTTGTTGCCAAGACGATTAGTTTCTTGCTTCTTCTAGGGTACAGCTTGCCTCCTTATGTTGGGCTTTACCATTTCTTATCCTTTGTAGTGCTGGATTTGTAGAAAGATATTGTGTAAATTTGGTTTTGTCATGGAATATCTTGGTTTCTCCATCTATGTTAATTGAGAGTTTTGCAGGATACAGTAACCTGGGCTGGCATTTGTGTTCCCTTAGGGTCTGTTTGACATCAGTCCAGGATCTTCTGGCCTTCATAGTTTCTGGCGAGAAGTCTGGTGTGATTTTGATAGGTCTGCCTTTATATGTTACTTGACCTTTTTCCCTTACTGCTTTTAATATTCTTTCTTTATTTTGTGCATTTGGTGTTTTGACTATTATGTGACGGGAGGTGTTTCTTTTCTGGTCCAATCTACTTGGAGTTCTGTAGGCATCTTGTATGCCTATGGGTATCTCTTTTTTTAAGTTAGGGAAGTTTTCTTCTATGATTTTGTTGAAGATATTTACTGGTCCTTTGAGCTGGGAGTCTTCACTCTCTTCTATACCTATTATCCTTAGGTTTGATCTTCTCATTGAGTCCTGGATTTCCTGTATGTTTTGGACCAGTAGCTTTTTCCGCTTTACAGTATCTTTGACAGTTGAGTCAATGATTTCTATGGAATCTTCTGCTCCTGAGATTCTCTCTTCCATCTCTTGAATTCTGTTGGTGAGGCTTGTATCTACAGCTCCTTGTCTCTTCTTTTGGTTTTCTATATCCAGGGTTGTTTCCATGTGTTCTTTCTTGATTGCTTCTATTTCCATTTTTAATTCCTTCAACTGTTTGATTGTGTTTTCCTGGAATTCTTTCAGGGATTTTTGCGATTCCTCTCTGTAGGCTTCTACTTGTTTATTAATGTTTTCCTTTGTTTCCCTAAGTGTGTTCATGTCTTTCTTGAAGTCCTCCAGCATCATGATCAGATATGATTTTGAAACTAGATTTGCTTTTCTGGTGTGTTTGGATATTCCATGTTTGTTTTGGTGGGAGAATTGGGCTCCGATGATGGCATGTAGTCTTGGTTTCTGTTGCTTGCGTTCCTGCGCTTGCCTCTCACCATCAGATTATCTCTAGTGTTACTTTGTTCTGCTATTTCTGACAGTGGCTAGACTGTCCTATAAGCCTGTGTGTCAGGAGTGCTGTAGACCTGTTTTCCTCTCTTTCAGTCAGTTATGGGGACAGAGTGTTCTGCTTTCGGGCATGTAATTTTTCCTCTCTACAGGTCTTCAGCTGTTCCTGTGGGCCTGTGTCTTGAGTTCACCAGGCAGCTTTCTTGCAGCAGACAAGTTGGTCTTACCTGTGGTCCCGAGGCTCAAGTTTGCTCGCGGGGTGCTGCCCAAGGGCTCTCTGCGGCGGCAGCAACCAGGAAGACCTGTGCCGCCCCTTCCGGGAGCTTCAGTGCACCAGGGTTCCAGATGGCCTTTGGTGTTTTCCTCTGGCATCCGAGATGTATGTACAGAGAGCAGTCTCTTCTGGTTTCCCAGGCTTGTCTGCCTCTCTGAAGGTTCAGCTCTCCCTCCCATGGGATTTGGGTGCAGCGAACTGTTTATCCGGTCTGTTTCCCTCAGGTTCTGGTGGTGTCTCAGGCAGGGTTCCTGCCGCTCCTGGGCCCTCCCCCACGGGAGCCCAGAGGCCTTATACAGTTTCCTCTTGGGCCAGGGATGTGGGCAGGGGTGGGCAGTATTGGTGGTCTCTTCCGCTCTGCAGCCTCAGGAGTGCCCACCTGATCAGGCGGTGAGGTGTCTTTCCCACAGGGTCTGGGAGCAGAGAGCTGCTGAGGGCCCGGGATCCGCGGGCGTGGGACCTCCCTTTTTGTAATTTTTTTAATTGGGTATTTCTTATTTACATTTCAAATGTTATTCCCTTTCCCGATTTTCTGTCCATAAGCCCCCTAACCTCTCCCCCTCCCCCTCTATAAGGGTGTTCCCCTCCCCATCCACCCCCTTGACGAACCCCCCCTATAATCCCCTACACTGGGGTTCCAACCTTGGCAGGACCGAGGGCTTCTCCTTCCATTGGTACCCAGCAAGGCCATCCTTTGCTACCTATGCAGTTGGAGCCCTGAGTCAGTCCACGTATAGTCTTTGGGTAGTGTTTATAGTCCCTGGAAGCTCTGGTTGGTTGGCATTGTTGTTCTTATGGGGTTGCAAGCCCCTTCATCTCTTTCAATCCTTTGTCTAATTGCTCCAACGGGGTTCCCGTTCTCAGTTCATTGATTTGCTACTAGCATTCACCTCTATTTGTCTGTACTTCTGAGAATCGTGCTCTCTCCCCAGGAGTTCTAGGTACAGAGAGCTGTGTCATAGGGTCAGCTCCAGGCGCATGTGGAATTCAGAAGGCCTAAATTTCATTTTTTAAAAGCTGAGTAATACTCTATGCATAAATGTGCTACATTTTCTTTATCCATTGTTTGGATGAAGAACATCTAGGTTGCTTCCAGTTTCTGCCTATTATGAATAAATAGAGCATCAAGGAACATGGTTAAGCAAGTGTTCATGTGGTAGGATAAACTGTTCCTTGAGTATGTACCCAAGTGGTATGGCTAGATCTTGAAGTAAGTCAATTCCTATCTTTCTGAGGAACTACCATGCCAATTTCCACAGTGGTTGTACAAGTTTGCATTTCTGCCAGCCATGGATGAATGTTTCCTTTACTCCACATTCTCGCTAGCATGAACAGTAACTTGTTTGATTGATCATAGCCTTCTGACAAATGTATGACGAAGTCTCAAAGTAGTTTGATTTTCATTTCTCTGATGGGATGTTGAATATTTCTTTAAGTGTTTCTCATATATTTCAGTTTTATCTATGGAGAATTCTCTGTTTAGATCTGCCCTAAAATTTTTAATTGAGTTTTATTCTTGATCTATAGTTTCTTGATATATATATGTATATATATATATATATATATATATATATATGACATATAGGATTTATTTATCTTGCTGATTTCTCAAAGAGCCAACTTATTTCATTGACTCTTTGTATTGTTATATATCTATTATATATTATATTATATATATCCTCTATCAGATTCAGAGTTAATAAAAATCTTTTCCCATTTTGCAGGCTGGATTTTGTTCAATTGACTGGGTCCATTGCCTTATAGAAGTTTTTCAGTTTCATGAGTTTATTTGTTACTGATCTTGTTGCTTGTGTTAATGGTGTTCTGTTCAGAAAGTCTTTTTCCTGTGCTAATAGGTTCTAGGTTATTCCCCAATTTCTTCTCTATCAGGATCAGTATATCTGGTTTTATGTTGTGGTCTTTGATCCATTTGAACTTGAGTTTTGTGCAGGGTGATAAGTGTTGATCTATATGTATTCTTCTCTATATAGACATCCAGTTTGACCAGGACTATTTTATGCTGTATTTTTTCAAATGTTTATTTCTGGCCTTGTTTTTAATAAACAGATGTCTATGAGTATGTGGATTTATGTTGGTGACTTTAATTTGATTCCATTTATTAACGTGTCTGTTTTATACCAATACCATGGTGTTATTATTATATTACTGTATAACCATATTATTATATAACTCTGTAGTACAGCATGAAATCAGGAATAATAATACCTCCAGTAGTTCTTTTGTTATTCAGGATTGTTCTAGCTATATTGAGATTTCATTGATATGAAGTTGGTATAGTTCTTTCACAGTCTGTAAGGAATTGTTTTAGAATTTTGATGGGGCTTTCATTGAATCTGTAGATTTCTTTTGTTAGGATGGGCATTTTTACAGTGTTATTCCTACTAATTTATGAGCATGGGGAGGTCTTTACATCTTCTGATACCTTCTTCAATTTCTTCCTTCCTTAGTTTTTTTGTCACACAACTCTTTCACTTAGATCCAGCTTGCACGTATCTTTTGGATATTTTTGCATCTATGTTCATAAAGGAAATTGATCTCTAATTTTCTTTCTTTGTTGAGTCTTTATGTGGTATCGGGGTGACCATGGCCTCATAAAATGAACTGGGCAATGTCCTTTCTGTTTCTATTTTGTGGAAGAATTTGATGAGTATTGGCAGTAAGTCTTCCCAGAAAGTCTAGTAGAATTCTGTACTAAACCCATCTGGACCTGGGTGGTTTTTGTTGAGAGACTTAATGTCTGCTTCTTCTTCACTAGGGGTTATAAGTCTACTTAAATGTCTTATATGATCTTGGTTTAACTTTGGCAAGTTGTACCTACTGAGAGAATTATCCATTTCTTATACATTTCCCAATTTGGTGGTACACAGGTTTTTAAAGTATGTCTTTATGATTCTTTGTATTTCCTTAGTTATCTGTTATGTGCCTCCTTTTGTTTCTCATTTTGTTTATTTGGATATTCTCAGTTCATCTATTAGTTAGAATAAGGATTTATCTATCTTGATGATTTTTCTCAAAGAATCAGCTTTTTATTTCCAAAATTCTTTGTATTATTCTCTATTTCTATTTGATTGATTTTAGGTCAGGACTTGATTGTCTTTGCTCTCTACCCATCTAGGTCATGCTTACTTCTTTTTGCACTAAAGCTTTCAGCTGTGCTGTTAAGTTGCTAGTATGAGACCTCTTCAATTTTTTATGGAAGCACTTAGTGTTATGAACTTGCCTCTTAGAACAGTCTTCATTGTGTCCCTTAAGTTTGAGTTTGTTGGGTATTCATTTTCATTGAATCCTAGGAAGTCTTTAATTTCTTAATTTCTAACTGGACCTATTTTTCATTCAGTAGAGAGTTGTTCAATTTCCTTAAGTAAGTTTTCTATCATTCTTTAGTGTTGTTGACATCCAGCTTTAATCCACAATCATAGAATGCAATGTATTTTCATGTATTTGTTGAGCCTCGCTTTGTGTCTCAGTATGTGGTAAATTTTAGAGAAAACTCCATGAGGTACATAGAAGGTATATTCTTTGGTATATTCTTTGTGTGAAATGTCTGTAAATGTTATCTGTTAGGTCCATTTGGTTTATAACTTCAGTTAACTCCAGCATTTCTCTGTTTAGTTTTTGTCTGGATGTCCTGTCTATTGGTGAGAGTGGGGTATTGCATTCTCTCACTATCAATATGTGAGGCTCAATATGTGGTTTAAGCTGTAGTAGCATTTCTTTTACAAACTTGGCTGCCCTTGAATTTGAAGCACAGATGTTAAGAATTGAAATATCCTCGTGGTGGATTTTTTGTTTAAGAAGTATGTAGTGTTCTTCCCTATCTCATCTGAATAGTTTGGTTTGAAATATATTTAGTAGGTATTAAAAATAACTATACCTGTTTGTTTCTGAAGTCCATTTGCTTGGGATATCTTTTTTTAACCCTTTATCATGAACTGATGTCTATCCTTGATATTAAGATGTACTTCTTGGATGTAGCAGAAGGATGGATCCTGCTTTTGTATCCATTCTGTTAGTCTGTATCTTTTTATGTGACTTGAGACCAATACTTGTAAAAGTAACTTTTATTCATCTGATATAACTGTCATCTTGGAGGCTTACTGCTGAGTAAGCTCACCCTTACTATCTCTTTTTGAACTGACTCTGGCTTGTTCAATTCAGCTGATCTGCCCCAAACTTCTCTCCAAGCTGACCTATTCAAATTGGCTTCTCTCAGCTTCTAACAGAACTGCCCTGCTTGGCCTCTAACTGTGGCAATCTGTTTGAATTTCCTGCGTCCTTCTCATTCTCTGGCTCTTCATCTTCACCTAAAACCTATCTCTGTAAAACTGTCCAGGTAAAACTGCCTCCCTGCCTTCTCCCTCTGTGCTGCTCTCATAAATTGTGTCTCTTTCCTGTCTGTTTTCATGAGCCAGGTATATCCTATCTTTGACTCAGTTGGTCAAATATTTCTCTGATTTGTCACTTTGTCCACCCTTTAATTAGACTTCACTTTCAAACATGGCTGCTTTCTTCTACAAACTAACTTTTATGTGCATTGTTTTGTTCTACAAACTAACCTTATATACATTGTTTTGCTAATGACATATATCCCTTATTGCATCCAGAGAGAATAAAGGTGTGTTTGTATTGTAGTTGGGTCACACAGGCCTAGAAGGTCTTTGGATGTGATCCATGGCCAGAGCAGCCATGTTGTTGAATTAAAATTCCTCTACAATTAATGTTTAGAGATATCCATGAGCAATGTTTTTTTTTTGATTGCTGTTAAGTTGTTTTTTTTTTGTTGTTGTTGTTGTTTTGGTGTTTTTGTTGCTGTTGTTGTGATGATGGTAGGTGTCTTAGTTAATCTTTTATTGCTGTAAATAAACACCATGACCAAGGCAACTCTTATAAGGACAACATTTAATCGGGGCTGGCTTACAGGTTCAGCAGTTCAGTCCATTATCATCAAGGTGGGAGCATGGCAGTGTCCAGGCAGGAATGGTGCAGGCAGAGTGAGAGTTCTACATCTTCATCCTAAGGCTGCTAGTGTAAGCTGACTTCTAGGCAGCTAGGATGAGGGTTTTAAACTCACACCCACAGTGACACACCTACTCCAACAAGGCCTTACCTCATAATAGTGCCACCCCCTAGCCCAAGCATATACAAATGATCACAGTGGTAATAGTGGTGGTAGTGGTGGTGTGTTTGTTTCCCTTTTTTTGATGTTGTGGTCTGGGATTGTTTAATTCTTGGGATTTTGAGGTATGGTTTGCCACTTTAGGTTGGAGTTTATCTTCAAGCACCTTCTGCAGGACTGAATGTTTACATAGATATATTACTTAAATTTGGTCTTATCGTGGAATTTTTTTCCATCTATGGTAGTGGTTCTCAACCTGTCTAGTGTTATAACCATTTAATAAAATTCCTCATGTTGTGATGATTCTCAAACATAAAATTATTTTCATTGCTATGCCATAACTGTGATTTTGCTACTGTTATGAATTATATCTGATATGCAGGATAGCTGATATTTGACCACCCCCCCCCAAAGGGGTTATGAACCACAGGTTGAGAACCACTGCTTTATTTCTATTATTCTTTGATTTGGCCTTTTTGTAGTGTCCCCATTTTCTGGATAATTTGTGCCAAGAGTTTTTTACATTTAACATTTTTCTTTGACGAATGTATCTCTTTTCTTCTGTCTTATCTTCAATGCCTCTGATTCTCTCTTCTATCTCTTGTATTCTGCGGGTAAACTTACCTGTGTGATTCCTGTATAAGATCTTAAAATTTTTATTTGTAGATTTCCCTCAGTAAAAAAAGATTACTTTTTTATTCTATTTCTAATTTTGGATCTTCTATTGTTTTGTTTATTTCCTTCCACTGTTTGTGTTTTCATAGAATTTTTAAAAAGTGATTTACTTGTTTCTTCTTTATGGAGCTCTATTATATGCATAAAGGCTGTTTTAAGGTCTTTTCCATTTGTTTCAGCTATGTTGGAATATTCAGTGTCTGCTGTGGTAGGGTTGCTGGGCTCAAGTGAAGACATCCTGGGTGTTGATTGTGTTTTTGCACTAGTGCTTAGGCATCTGGAATCAGGAAGATTGTAATTCTAGGTGCTGATATCTAGTCTTACCTTGTTGGGTAGATATTCTGTTCCTTGGTTTCTGATTCCTATGTTGTTCTTAGGAGAATGTGGTGGCTGTGTGTTACCTGGTAGAAAATTCTTCTGGGATCCTGATACAAGTGAACACTGGGTATTCTAGGAAAAATGTATTTCTGAGTATTAGGAGCTGACACTTAGGAATGGGAATGGATTAGGAGAGGGGTGGGAGGAGCTTTACAGAAGGGAGGAAACCAGGGTCTTCCACCAGGACCTGCTTAGTCCCCTGGCAATGGGGCCAGAGAGTATGGAAAAGCCAGAGCAGAAGGTCTGCTTAGACTTGTGGAATACAATGTGGGATGGGACTTGGAACAATGGAGGTAAAGGTGAAGAGCTTCAGCTAGTCTACCAGCTTCTCTGGCCCCCGTGGGTTGTGGGTTCCCCGGAAGTGTCTGCTGGAGCTGGGGACTGGGATAAAGCAAAGAGTGGGAGGAGGGAGGTCAGGAGGGGAAGAGCTCTGTGATCCACTGGATGGGTCAGGGTGAGGATGCATCAGGTACTGTGCTGCGAGCTGGGGGGAGACTGTGGAAATGTATTTGGAGTAGATGAGGAGGAAGGTAAGATCTGCAGTTCATCTACCCTGTTTTTTGACTGGAGTGCAAGTGAACTATTTACTTCAAAGGTTGAACCTCATGGTATGTGAAATGTGTCTTACTAAATGTTCTCTCTTCGGTTTCTGTTGCTGTGATAAATAGTATGATCAAAATCAACTCGGGGATACATGGTTTATTTCATTTTCCAATTTATATTCCATGATGAAGGGAAGTCAGGGACAGAACTTGAGGTAGGACATAATGATGATGCCATGTATGAACACTGCTTACTGTCTTGATTCTTGTGTATTCTTCATCTTGCTTTTTTATATTACTCAGTCCCACCTTCTCAGAGATGGTACTGCCCACAATTGACTAGGCCCTTTCACATCAATCATCAATCAAAAAAAATGCTGCATACTTTTGCCTACTTTCCAATCTGAAGATGGTATTTTCTCAATTGGGGTTCCCTCTTTCTCTTTTCAGATGACTCTTAGCCTGTGTCAAACTGATAAAAAATCAAAAACAAAGCCTCTAACAAACACATGAGAAAACACTTTTAAGTAATTAAAATGAAACAAAGTTTAAAATTCTGACAAAATTTTAAAAGCTGAGAAAACAAAAACAGAATCTCTAATAAACACATTAGAATATATTTTAAGTAATTAAAATGAAACAAAATTTAAATTCTATTTTTTATTTCTGGGTAAGTTGGAACACACCTTTAATCCCAGCACTTTGGAGGTAGAGGCAAGCCAATCTCTGAGAGGTCAGCCTAGTCTATATAATAAATTCCAGGCCAACCAAAGATATATATATTCTGAGACATTGTCTTAAAAATAAAATCCAGATTTTCTTTTTTCTTAGTTTTAACAGTTTATTATGATTATTATTTTAAAAATGTGAAACCATTAAACCTTGTAGAAATAAGTCTGCACAAACCAATCGTAATTTAACACGAATAAGTAGAGTGTGTGAGATCTTTATGATTCAGGCACATCTTCATTATGCTATAGCAGTCAAGTTATCCCTTACTTCAGTTGGGGTAAGCCTCCTAAACCCAGCTTCATTGAAGATCTCAACTTCTATGTTATCTTCTGTCATTTGCCCTTCAAGGCTTTCCTTTAGGGTTAAGATGACTGTATGAATGGCATCTTCCAGTTCTTGGTCTTCATTATATCTTTTCTTAAGGAAAGTTTTCCCATTCACGTAGTTCTTTTCCATTGCTGTGGCCTTCCAGGCAAAGTAAGCTCCAGATGGATCTGACTGAAATAAATATGGTTCGCCCTCATTCCACCCACAAATAAGTAAAGAAACACCAAATGGACGAACACCACCTGACTGGATATACTCTTGCATCACAGATGTACCAGCTGGGCTATGGAAATGGGTTCTTGGTAAACAAGATCGCATTGCTGAGCAAGTTTCCAAGCTCTGTGTACAAGTACTCTGTAATCTGGCTTGTGCCACCATATATCAAACTGATGTGTTTGGTTATTAGCTCCACTTTATGTACACTCCTTTCATCTATAAGATGGATTTCTGTTCTTTCTCAGTTGCTAATACCACACCATTTGCAGCTTTAATTCCCACTGAAGGGGCCCCTCCAGCTACAGTAGCTAAAGTATATTCAGTCTGGACAAGTTTACCAGATGGCCTGAATATAGTCAGAGAGAAGTTGTAACCACACTCTGCCATCTTTATCTGGAAAGTTGGAACACCAAAGTCCAGATTTTCAATTGCATCAGTCTCATTGCATTGACATAAAACAGTATAGATGATTAACAGGTTGATTACCACAGAAACTTTTGTTGTGCGTTTAACCCTAATTATCAGGCCACAAAGGTTTAAGGAATATATAAACCATGTGTGATATAAAGGCCTTATTGTGTGTGTGTGTGTGTGTGTGTGTGTGTGTGTGTGTGTGCACGCATGTGCGTATGTGATAGGTACTCATTTTATAGTTTACAGCCATCATAAGATTGTCTCAACCTCCTATGCTGTTATTACGGGTACATACCCCAAAGTCTGCCATATTTGAATTTCTATTTAAGCAAATTATAAAATAAAGATGAGAAATCTTGGATAAATTATTTTAGGTAATTATTGTTAAAATCTTTACGTGTGACAAAAATAATGTGCTCTTGGCTTTTATTTCTTATGTGTATGTGTGTTTGGGGGGGCACCTGTGCATACACATGCAAGAGCCCACAGAGACTAGAAGAAGGCACTGGATCCTCTGGAGCAGGAGTCCCAGGTAATTGTGAACCACCCAACATGGATGCTGGAATGCTGGGAACTGGATTTGACTCTTTTGCAAGAGTAGTACATAATCTTAACTATTGTGCCATTTCTCCAGCCTCATGATTAAGCTCCCAAAAAAGCACTTGTGTTTTATAAATAAAGAGTAAAATATTGTGGATGAAATGATACAAGGCTCGGGATTTACTTCAAAACTAACCAGAAGTCCCAGAAAGTAGAAGCACTAAACACAGCAAAATTGACCAATGAGTCTTTTACAGAAAAATCAACTAACAAGGAAAAGGCAACATATGGAGAAAGACTTGCAAATCACATATTTGATAAAGACTTAATGTCTAAAATATATAAGAAACTCACCTCACCACCAGAAAAACAGTCCAGGGCTGATGAGATAGCTTGGGTGTCAAGACCACTGGCTACTCTTCTAGAGGAAGGTTTCATTCCCAGCATCTACATGCCAGCTCACAGCTATCTATAACTCTACTCCCAGGAAATCTAATGCTTTCTTCTGGCTTCTGCAGGCACTATGCATGCATGTATGTGGTGCATAGACATATATGCAGGCAAAACACCCACATACATAAAATAAATAATAAAAATAAATAACCTAATTGAAACATTGACAAAAGCCTTAAAGATATATTTTTTCCAAGAAATATATGAAAACATTTTCAACATTACTAATCATCCTAAAGGCATAACAGTTGGATGTATCACAATGTCTATTAACAAGAACATAATTGAGAAAATGATCACAAGTGTTATTGAGCATATGAGAAAAAGGAATTGGGTATATACTATTTTGAGAGTATAAATTGTTACAGCCATTATGGAAAACCAAAACAAACCAATCATATGTGTGAGACCTTGGGCCCCATGTCCATGGCTGATCCAATACATCATATTTGTTGGTGTTTGGCATTTTGAGACAGGTTCTTGCTATGTACCCTTGGCTGCCCTGGAATTCAATATGTAGACCAGTTTAACCTTGACCTCATAGAGATCTGTCTGTCTCTGCCTCCCAAATGCTGAGATTAAAGGTATTCACCACCATATTCAATATCACATTTTAAAACTCATTCATCCATCAATACATATTTACCTTTATTCTGAAACTTGTCTATTGTAAACAATTTTTCAGTGAACACTGCAATGGAGTTGTCTTTTCACCACACTGATTTCGGCTTTGTTGTTGTTGTTGTTGTTGTTGTTTTGAGATAAACCCAGAAGTCATATTGCTGAATCATATTTTGGGGGGAGGGTGGGGTGGAAAAGAAAGACATATATACATAACAGAATATTATTCAGTGTTTGAAACAGTAAAATCATGTCCAGGAGATACTAAGTGCAATAAAGGAGCACAGAACAATACATAACACACGTGTGCACAAGTAAAATCTAAAATAGTTGAATGCTTAGTAGCAGAAAACAGATTTGTGGTCCTCAGGACTAAGAAGCAAAGGGAAAGATGTTTTAATCAACGTATAAAATATCAATTAAGAGGAACAAGGTCAGAAGCTCTGTTGTACAATATAATGACTGTAATTATTAACAATGTATTCTTAACAACTAGTGACAGGATAAATACTAAGTTTTCTCACTACAAAAAGTAACATGTGAAGTAATGAATATGTTTATCCACTCCATCTAGCTATTCTACAATGTCGACATATTTCAAAGCAACATGTGGTCTGCAAATAAATATATACAACAATTGTTTGCCAAGTACAAAATAAACCTTGGGGCTGGGATGGAACTTAATGGTAGAGCAGTTTCTATCATACACAAAGCCTTGGGTTCTAGCACCAGCTTCAGAGAAATAAATGTCTTTTAATGGCTATAGCTCAGGGCTGCAACAGATGCTTAGCATCAGCACGGCCCTGGGTTCCTTCTGTAGCACTTAGTAAATAAATGAATAGATAAAAATAATTTCATAAAAATCTTACAATATAAGAAAGACCCTGGTCATGAATCTATGATTGTTGGGTGTCCTTGATTGGTATCTAGGGGCTTATTTTCATCTATCTTTGAAAATCTTTGAAAGTTGTTATTAGAATAAACAGTGGAAAAGCAATCAGGCAAGCAATGCCTATCTAATGAACTATCATCACCTAGAAATCCACCCACAGACGTCTGCCACTGTCAGATTTTCTTTTTTATTTTTTTGTTGCAGTGTTGACAACCAAACCTAGGAGCTCACTTAAGTTAAATACTCATTCTACCTCTGAGCGACCTTCCCAGCCCAGACATTCTTATCTTTTAAAAGAATTTAGAAATCCAGATTTAAAAACAAAATCACTGGCATTCACTGATCCATTTTCAAAACTATAGAGCACAAGGAATAATTCTATCTGAAGTTTGGATTTGGCATGCAGCCGCCACTTTACAGCATCCAATTTAGCTTTAATGGATTCTGAGGACATTCACTGTAAAAGTGATTTATCTTGAGCACACAGTAAATACCGTGTATTTTACTTTCAAAATTACAGCCTGTTTCCAAAACCCACAAAGAATAATAACACAGTCACTCATACACTTGCTATGTTAATATGTTATCAGATTTGCTTCAAAATAAAATTAAATACTATGTATGTTATTAACACCCTCTTTGTGTGTCTCTTTGGTCTCACTTCTACTTTTCCAAACACCACTGTTCTGAAATCTGAATCCCTCTTTCCTAAGCAAGATCACTATAGTTTGTACACATCTGATAACCAATGTTTCATTTTCTTTTTTCCAGACCTTTTAGAGGATGAATGGTTTTATTACATCAAAGGGGGTAAATCAATTTCATTTCTGTCCAGCAACGATAAACTGCTAGAAAACTAATTTTTCAAAAACCCATTTATAATAACATCAAAATAATTTATATCTCAGACTAAATCTAGCAAAGTGATGGACAGGATACTTAGAGATAAATGATAAACTGTATCAAAATGTATTAAGTAGCACCTAAATAATGGAACATGAAAAATCATTAAGATATCAATTCTCAGTTTCATTCCTGTGACAATTCTAAAAGGAACATAAAGTAGATAGGCAAAAACCAAGGTGCAGGAGACACATTTATTTAAATTTCAAAAACATGCAAATGAAACAATATAATGTTTAGTTATATAGATTACTAATAAAAGAAAGGCATGACAACTAGAAATAAATTCTAAAGGACATAGCTGGGAGGAAGGCAATAGAAATTCAATGGTAATGATAATGAGCTATTTCTAAACTACGTTGCTACAATTTTGAGTATTCACTGTTTGCTGTATGAATGTTCTTCTGCTTTCCAAGACAGTTATTTAGTCCAGGGTGATCTTAAACTTGCTATGTATTCAAGGATGACCTTGAACTGCACTTTTTTCTAAGATTTATTTATTTATATTTTATGTGTATGAGATTTAGCTTGCATGTGTGTTTTATACCATGTTATATAAAAAGAGTACACAGAACTGTTATTGCTGCAATGATGTTATAATGATTGTGAATGTTCAGTGGTAAATTTTAATAGTGGCTATATTGTAATACTGAATAAAGTGTGCATAAATTTACTGAGTAGCCATATACTAGGAACTTTGGGGCCTTTTGTTTTCTTTGATTTTTAATAACAGCCAGTTCCATGTCCTTCTTATTAATATTCAAGGGGACTTAAAAGTGTGCTGTTGTAATATATTCTCAGGCATAAAACTCCTAAATTCCTGGCAGTCTCTCACGCAAAGATGTCTTTTTTTAGGCTCATGTCTGCTGGGTGGCAGTTCCTAAATAGCTTCAGAATGGGCACTGGTCACCAGAAAGATCATGGCAGGATCAGAGGATTGAGACTTTCAGCCTCATCCTGTAGCTTCTGATTTGGATTGTAGAGCTAAGATTTTTTTTTTTTTGGTTCTTTTTTTCGGAGCTGGGGACCGAACCCAGGGCCTTGTGCTTCCTAGGCAAGCGCTCTACCACTGAGCTAAATCCCCAACGCCTAGAGCTAAGATTTTAATTGATCACCAATTACCCATAATAAAACTAATCATTTGAATTTGCTTAAAGAAATGGATTTGGAAGTGTAGCTCAGTGGTACAGCATTGATCTACTTCCACAAGGGCCCAGGGCTTATTCCCCAGTACCACTCAGGCCTAAGTAGTGGAGCCTCCATAAACTTCAAAGGACAGCATTCCAGGAAAATAGAGTGCCCAAAAGGGAGCCTCTGACCCTTGCTCTATGGTTCACTTCTTCTGGGTTCCTCTGCACCTTTTGTAATAGCTGATATAGTGAACCAGTAAGCTAAACATTCTCTGAATTCTGTCAGCCACTTTAGCACAGTAATTGCGCCCACCGAAGGGGTTGTAGGAACCCTGATTGTAGCCCACAGGTCAGAAACCTAAGCGATAATACAGTCAGGGGTTTGTGACTAGCAATTAAAGTGGAGAGCAACCTTAAGGATGGAAACCTTAACTGTATGTAATCTAACATAAATGAATAAAGAATTCTTAAATATTTGATGTACAAGAAAATTTGCCACATGTGTGGTGTCAAAAATCTTCCGTGTTGATTGTTGAATGTGAACATAGGAAAACTGAGTTTAGTATATCCCTCTCCCTGCCCTCCTAAGGCAGCATTATTACTGAAGAGAGAGTATTTAGGGGTAAGCCACATACAAAAGACTATTAACCTGAAAATTCATTCTCTCACTAGAAGTTATGGAAGAAGCCAACTGGAAAACAAACCTGGCAAAATAGCTCTGTTTACTGCTGCTATTTCTTACCAAAGTCAAAGTTTTGACTTGACAAAAAAAAAAAAGGTTAGAGAAAGAAAGGCCTAGTTTTCAAACACCAACTTTGTTGCTTACTAGCAGTACTCTTTGTAAAACAGTGGTGTGTGTTCTAAGGTTCAAACAAAGGTTTATATTGTTTCTTTTCTGTGGGGACATGTGTAGACATCAGAGGACAGCTTGTGGGATTTCATTCTTAACTTCCACCATGTAGGTCCTGGGACTGAATGTAGATCATGAGGATTAGCAGCAAGTGTCTTTGCTTTCCGAGCATCTTGTAACCCTGAAAAACAGTCATGCAGATTACACGAAAATGACCTAGCACTGAATCAGGCACATAGTAGACACTCAATAAATGCTAATGTATGTTTAAATATTGCAAACATGTTAAAAGTAAAGAGCTGGAGAGCTGGAGAGATGGTTCAGTGGTTAAGCGCACCTGTTGAACTTGCAGAGAACCCATGCTGGTGGCTCACAACTTCATATAACTGTAGGACAAATGGATCCAATACCTACCCTTTTCTGGCCTCTGGAAGCACACACACTTAGATGCACATAACTCAGGCATGTGCGTGTGCACGTACACACACACACACACACACACACAAAAAAACTTTATAAAATATCTTAAAATAAAGCTAAATAAATCAAACTGGATATGTAGCCCAGTGGTATAGCTCACCACTGTCAAAGCTCTGGGAGCAACCCCTTAGCAACATGCCTCTCTTCTGCAGAAAGGATTTAAAGAATATTTATACAGAAAATTAACATATGTAAGTTTTCCATTTCCTGTGCTCTGCTAGCTCTGACATAAGCTCAAAGACAAAAACAAACCAGAAATAACATGGTTTAGGATATATAATTACAAAGTGATTGTACCTCCTGGCAGGCTCCATTAGAGAAATGGTAGGGCAGAAGCTGGCAAACTCATCTCTTTAATGCCTCCCTGTTACCAAATTACCTTTCACTTTACTTATTATTTTCATGCATCCCTCTTTTAAATAAAGATGTCTTTTATTTTATTTTCTAGGCAAAAGCACAACAGATGAAAAAGCAAGCAAATGGAGCAAATGTGGGATTGACACAGAAATGAAGACTGCAAATGAATGGTAACAATATACTCCCATCAAGGAAGATAGGGAATGATTGATGAATGAATAACTGAATGTCTTCCAGAAATAGCAAATGAAAATTTAAAGAATCAGATACATTTAAAGAGAGACTTGGTGACTTGGAATACATGTCATGAGGAATTTCCAAAGATGCAGCAGAAAGAGACAAAGATGCAGAGATACTAATAAAATGTATTGAGATATGCTTAAAAGCATGAAATGGTACACTTTAATTTCTAGAAATAGAAATTAAAAAGAGTATGGACAACATGACCTAAGTTGTAAATATGAATTTTTTAAGGTGACTAAAGTAAATGAATCCTCAGTTATAGAACAAACTACGGATCATCACTCAAAACCTGAAAAAAACATCAGCCACAAGGTTTACAATGAAAGATTTAGACTATGCCGTAACTTGTCATCATCAACATTACAGAGAGAGTTATTGACAAATCAAAAAAACAAAGCGAACCAAAACTGCAATTCTATCTCTCATATTGCTGACAGGAAAACAAGATGCTATAGCTGCTCTGAAAATCATCAGGCATTTTGTATACATATAAACAAATATATTCTTTTTCATGAAAAAATAGCCTTTATTATTATCACATGCTATTTGTTGCTTAGTGCACAATCTTGTCTCCTACCCCCTGCAATCCTGTCCCATAATTCCAACAAATCTCTCCAGCCCTTTCTCTAACTTCTCTCACTCTTCCTCATTTTCTACCTCTCTCACACGTTCTTTGTTATGTTTTTAATGTTTTATTAACATGTTTTAAATTTACTCTTTCCTTACATATCACATCCAGACCACAGCTTCCTCTCACTTATCCCCTCCAATCCCTCCACCAGCTCCATTCCTTCTCTGTTTCTCTTCAGAAAAGGTCAGGATTCCTATGGATGTCAACTAAACATGGTATATCAAGTTGCAATAAGGCCAGGCGCTGCCTTGTATATTAAGGCTAGATGAGGCAACCCAGCAGGAGGAAAGGGTCCCAAGATCAGGCAGGCAAAAGAGACAGAGACAGCCCTGCTCCCACTGTTAAGAGTCCCACAAGGAGACCAACTACACAAGAACCAGAGAGAGGGCCTAGGTCAGTCCCATGCAAGCTCTCTTGTTGTTGGTTCAGTCTCTGTGAGCCCCTTGAAGCCAGGTTAGTTGATTATGTGGGTTCTCTTGTGATGATGTTCTTGTCTCCTCTGGTTCCTACAATCCCTATATCCCTGGCCTCTCCAAGACTTTTGTGATGAAGGAATGTTTGGACTTTGTGAAAGGCTTTTTCAGCTGAGGACCTTTTTTCCTGTTTATTTATAATAGTGCATTACATTAATGGATTTTTGTATATTGAACCACCGCTGTATCCCGTGGATGGAGCCTACTTGATTATGGTGAATGATATTTTTGATGTGTTCTTGGATTCAATTTGCAAGTATTTTATTGAGTATTTTTGCATCAATGTTCATAAGGGAAATTGGTCTGTAATTCTCTTTCATTGTTGAGTCTTTGTGTAGTTTGGGTATCAGGTGACTGTGGCCCCATAAAATGATTTTGGCAAATGTTCCTTCTGTTTCTATGTTGTGGAATAATTTGAGGAGTATTACTATTAGGTCTTCTTTGAAAGTCTTGTAGAATTTTCACTAAAACCATGGCACTGGCTGGGCTTAAAAACAAAAACAAATAAAAAAACCAGCTAAACAAGTAAAACACAAAAATCCTTCTATTGATTCTTAGTGAATTTCATATCACGCACCCCATCGCATATCCCCATCCCTTCCTATCCACCATCCATCCTTGCAACCCCCTACAAAAGAAAACAAAAAATAAATAAAAACTTATCATGGAAGCTAAGATGTATCAGTGTGTCACACGTTTACTCTTTTGTCCAAAGATCATTGCTTGCAAATGTTCATTGCGCTGAATCATAGTTCCAGTTTGAGGCCTCTGGCTTCTGCTCCATCAATTACAAATCTTCACTGGGACTCCTCTTGAATATCGAGTTGTTGCTCTGTGTCATGGAGATCTTGAAACTTTGATTCTGCAGGACCAGCCCTTTCATGTGCTCATAGACAGGGTTCATAGTTAGGGTACATGTTGGGGTGGAACATCAGCTACCACACAAGTTGAGAGACTTTTAATGACTGTTTCTATTTCCTAGGGGTAATAGGACTATTTCAATTGTTTGCCTGATCTTGATTTAACAATTTTGTAGAGTACCAGTTTTGAAGTAAGACCTAATGATTCTTTGGATTTCTGTGTCTGTTGTTAGGTCTCCCTTTTCATTTCTGATTTTGTTAATTTGGGTACTGTCTCTCTGCATTTTAGTTAGTTTGGCTAAAGGTTTGTCTTTCTTCTTGATTTTCTTGTAGAACCAACTGTTCCTTCCATTGATTCCTTGTTTCTAATTGATTGAATTCAGCCCTGAGTTTGATTATTTCCTGCCCTCTACTCTTCTTGGGGTGTTTGCTTCTTTTTTCCCTAGAGTTTTCAGGTGTACTTTTAAATTGCTGGTATGAGAACTCTCCAATTTCTTTATGGAAGGCATGTAGTACTATGAACTGTCCTCTTAGCACTGCTTTTACTGTGCCCCATACATAAGTTTGGGTATGTCGTGCCTTCGTTTTCATTTAATTCTAGAAAGTCTTTCATTTCTTTTTTTTTTATTATTAACTTGAGTATTTCTTTTTTTTTAATTTAGAGAATACTTTATTAGTTTTTGTAATCAAACCCACGTATATAAGACCTTACATATTTAATACAGTGTGTTACCCCTCTACAAATGGAAAAAAACTTAAGTTCAACATTTCTAGACCAATATGGCTGTTAATTTCTGTACAGTGCCAACTCAACACAGTAAACGGGGATACTTTTTTCGAAAGTTGACAGCACAGGTAAAGTTTCAAAAAATTCAAATTATATATCTGTATATATATTTATATTTATATAAAAAGACCAATAATAGCAGTGTGTTATGCATCAACAGCAGCAACGGCTTTTCCAGGTTCTGCAGTCATCTGAACAAAACTGTAGAGACATCCAGCACACTCCATTAAAAAAAAAAAGTAAAAAAACAAAACCCGAGAAAACAGCACAGTTCTGTTACTCTTGTGGTACCTGGCACCATTTTTTTTTTAAATTAGCTTCTCAATCATCATCTGGAAAGAAAACATTCTGAGCAACATCATTAAAAACAGCTCTGATAAAGCACGGTCAGTACTATGTATCATAAAGCAGGTACAAGCTATTTTACATCCACAGAGGTATGATACAGTACTGTCCTACATCTATAATACTAGAGGATACAATTTAAAAGGCATTATTTGAGACTTGATTCTACTTTTCCAGCAGAGGGCCCAAAGGATGGTGTGACACAGCTTTGTAAAGAAACATACTCTAGACAGGATTTCCTTTCACTAGTGGCACAGTTCTAAGGATTCATTCTCTCCATGAATGTCAGCTAAAACCGTTATTAAAAAAATGAAATATCCCTAAAACAAAACCGTATAACCACCGGATTCACATGAAGATGACAAGCTGGACCTCACCTTACCAACAAGCTATCAAATCTGTTATGTTTAAACAGTGAGACCTCCAAGGAGATGCCAAGTAGTGCTTCAAAGCTTCGGACCACAATCAAACACAGCATCCTTTTCAACAGAAGCAGAAGCTCATCTGAATATGCTCAAGGATGCTGACATCAACATTTAATCATCTCCTCACTCATCCAGGAAGAGGGGGAGATCAGTTACTACTGTACTTTATTGTGTTCAACCAAATCACCATGTTACAAAAATAGCAAGCTGCCATAATAAAAAATAAGGCTCCTCTATCCAGCACCATATAGCATCATTTTACTTTCAAGCCTAGAAATTGCACACTTGTATATAAACCAATCGAAGATGACAAAATCATAGAAGAAAACTCCCCTAACCTAAAAAAAGAGATTCCCATAGACATACAAGAAGCGCTCCTAATTTCTCACTCTGCTCCATTTCTGACATGCTCTCTTGAATGTTCTGTCCTGCCTTGACTATGTCCTCACATTTTAACACAACTAGTAAGAAGACAACAGTCACTATAAAAACGAGCAACAATCCCTCCATGGCAAGACTAAATCCAAAAAGGGGCATGCCTCTCGGAGCTTGCCTTTTAATTTACCTTCTCGCAGTTCTGAATCCTCTTCAGCACACTGAAGGGTCCCCTCGGCACCGGCGATGTTGGTTCCCGGGTCTCGGCACCACTTGTCGCGCGCCCAATGTCCTGCCAGCAAGAACGACGCGCGGCAACAGGATTCTTCTGCGAGCAAGCCTTTACTGTGTTACAGCTCTTCTCAGTGTTACAGCTCTTCTCAGTGTTACAGCTCTTCTCAGTGTTACAGCTCTTCTCAGTGTTACAGCTCTTCTCAGTGTTACAGCTCTTCTCAGTGTTACAGCTCTTCTCAGTGTTACAGCTCTTCTGAACAGGGACCCCGAGCAGCAAAATCGCTCGGCTTATATAGACAGCAGTATGCTAATTATCTCTCAGGGATTGGTGGGGCTTGGATCACCCCACTACTTGTCCTCCAGGGATTGGCGGAGAATGAATCACCTCATTAGCATATTAACGGTCAACTAACACCTGGTGAATAAACCGCACATGTTCAGTACCGCTGTTCACCACTAGAGGGAGCCCTAGCAAGGGGACAAGCCTGCACATGCGCAGTAAGTCGTTTATATCCAGACAAGGCTGGATGTCGGCGCCATCTTTGTTTCGCCGCGCCGCTCTCTACATCTCCCCCTTTTTTGTTTAATAAAATGACTGGTCTAGATCTGGGTGTCACGTCAATCTTGTCATTGCTCCTGTCTTAGGTCGTTCTCATCCAAACTCGGCCTTACCCGTCATAGAGTTACCCTATCGCCACCGGGCCCCGTGTCTTAGGTTGGTCCGAGTTCGAGGAAAGTTGCCCGTCCCTGGATACAATGACTCCACATGACTGTGACAAAAATGATCTAGGGAGAACTCTTGATCTTTCAAAGAGGCCAGCCATATGTTGGGAGAAGTACCCTTTTTAATGGTGGTCATAGCCTGGTAAACAACCACTTTGTGTCTGGCATGTTCTCTTTTTTAAACAGCCAATAAGCCAGAGACCTACTCCGCAACCCAGGAGGACAATAGCTCCCCAGGACAAACATGCCCGCCCACTCCTTAAAAATGGAGAAAGCATTGGTAACCCATGAGGTAAAGTCTTCAACTGTGATAGGGTCCAGCGTAGTGCTGTTGAGGACAGCAATCTGCATCAGCAATTGTCTTGATAGTTGCTCTGCTTTCATGGACCAGTTTCCTTTCAGATAATTCGAGATTTCTTTGCTCTGTTGAAAATTCTGAGAAAAGTTAGCTCGCAAAAGAATAATGCATAAACCTCGAAGGGAGGAAACACAAGACAGCTGTGTCATATGATACAGTGCTTCAATTGTTCTTGAACTAAATCTATCCTTTGATTGGCTAATAGAAGGCCAGATGCCAAATGGGTATTAAATTCTTCTTGTATCTCTAACGCCACTGCAGTTCTGATTGACAGTCTCAGCCATCTGTATTTGATTGGTCATAGCGATTTCAGCTGTGGTAGCTGCAGCAGCAGACAGCACAATGGCTGAAATTATGGCTGCCGTAATTCCAAAATCTCTTTTGGCTCTCAGCAAATTAAGAATAGGAAAGCTATCTGGGTTTGCCTCCACTGGGATTGGCACAAAGGAGGAAATCTTAACCATCACTGCGGTGTCATTGGTGCCATCCCAGCATTCAGCTAAATAGCAGACTACATCAGAGCTATTACAATTTAAAGCACCACTGCTTACATTAGTGCTTATCAGAAAAAAGGTGATCTAGCACATACTGAAGTACTAGTGGCAGTATTATTTACCAAGAGGTTATTATATTGAATATTGATCAACCTGGTATCACCTTTTTCTGGTAGCTGAAACATTATACAGCACGAAGTTCTCTCCCATCAACCTAGCAAAGGGGGTCAGGGATGTATATAACCCTTGCTCATTGGACAGCACCCATTGAAACCAAGGCCAGAGATTATGCTTGTCAGTCTTATTCTCAAAACAGTAGAATTGCTATGAACTGGCATGGGTACTGGCCAGGATCTGGCAATAGCCCACAGGGTGAGCGAATTAACCTGTATTACCATTCCCAGTAGTAATAGTAGGGTTCGTAGTCTCATCTTCAGGAAGAGCAGAAGGCAATTTTCGAGTCAAACGCTCAGGTACCCAAATTGGATTTTCTTGATTCTGCGGAAAAACACAAATCGCTCCCCTGGATCGTATTAGAATAGGATCCGGGCCTTTCCATTCTCCAGTGAGTACATCCTTCCACTTCACCTGATCCTTGGGTGGAATAGGCCACTGCCCATGGCGTTCTGCCGCCGAATAGTCATGGGCGTCTAAATTTAAGAAATTTAAAGTAAGAAGTGCAGTGGAGATGGCAACCTTGGGGGTTGGCGGCACCTCACCAATTCCCCCTTTTTGTTTATTTAAATAAGCCTTTAATGTGCGATGGGCACGTTCAATGATTCCTTGGCCTTGAGGATTATAAGGAAGTCCTGTCAGGTGTGCAACACCCATCTGATTGCAGAAATGTTTAAACTTTTCTGAAGTATAAGCAGGGCCATTGTCGGTCTTGAGCAGCCTAGGAAGACCCCAAGCACTCCAAGCCTCAAGACAGTGGGCAATGACATGAGAGGCCTTTTCCCCAGACAAGGGAGAAGCAACTATGACCCCGGAGCATGTATCGATGGAAACATGCACATACTTTAATTTTCCAAAGGCGGGGACATGGGTAACATCCATCTGCCAAACCTGCAGGGGTCGAAGGCCACGGGGATTAATGCCCACATGTGGGGTGGTAATAAACGCACTGCAATTACCGCAGCGAAGCACTATTTTTCTGGCCTCTGCTCTAGATATAGGAAAATGTCTGCGTAAGGTCTCAGCAGTAACATGAAATAAGGAATGGAACTGGGTGGCAGCTTCCACAGGAGTCAGCACAGCAAACGTAGTGGCTCTAGTAGCCAAATCTGCCAGGTTATTCCCATGAGACATTGGGCCAGGCAACCCTGAATGAGCCCTTATATGGGTGATGAAAAAAGGGGAATGCCGAGATAGTAACTCCTGCTGGATCTCCAGAAATATAGAAGCCACTGTACTAGTGGTTCTAATCATTCCCGCAACTTCTAAAGATTTAACTGAATTAACCACATAGGAGGAATCTGAAACAATATTTAATGGACTAGGGAACACTCGGAGCACTTCCAATACAATCTGACACTCAACTAATTGAGGGGAATTAGGGGTAAATTGCTTAGTTACCACTTTACCGTCATGCACGTAAGTACCCAAACCAAATCATAACAAATCAAATCAAAATGTTGAGACAATGATTTCTATGGAATCTTCTGCTCCTGAGATTCTCTCTTCCATCTCTTGTATTCTGTTGGTGAAGCTTGTATCTACAGCTCCTTGTCTCTTCTTTTGGTTTTCTATATCCATGGTTGTTTCCATGTGTTCTTTCTTGATTGCTTCTATTTCCATTTTTAATTCCTTCAACTGTTTGATTGTGTTTTCCTGGAATTCTTTCAGGGATTTTTGCGATTCTTTCAGGGATTTTTGCGATTCCTCTGTGTAGGCTTCTACTTGTTTATTAATGTTTTCCTGTGTTTCCCTAAGGGAGTTCTTCACGTCTTTCTTGAAGTCCTCCAGCATCATGATCAAATATGATTTTGAAACTAGATCTTGCTTTTCTGGTGTGTTTGGATATTCCATGTTTGTTTTGGTGGGAGAATTGGGCTCCGATGATGCCATGTAGTCTTGGTTTCTGTTGCTTGTGTTCCTGCGCTTGCCTCTCGCCATCAGATTATCTCTAGTGTTACTTTGTTCTGCTATTTCTGACAGTGGCTAGACTGTCCTATAAGCCTGTGTGTCAGGAGTGCTGTAGATCTGTTTTCCTCTCTTTCAGTCAGTTATGGGGACAGAGTGTTCTGCTTTCGGGCGTGTAGTTTTTCCTCTCTACAGGTCTTCAGCTGTTCCTGTGGGCCTGTGTCTTGAGTTCACCAGGAAGCTTTCTTGCAGCAGAAACGTTGGTCTTACCTGTGGTCCCGAGGCTCAAGTTCGCTCGCGGGGTGCTGCCCACGGGTTCTTTGCGGCGGCAGCAACCAGGAAGACCTGTGCCGCCCCTTCCGGGAGCTTATGCAGCCTCAGGAGTGCCCACCTGATCAGGCGGTGAGGTCTCTTTCCCACGGGGTCTGGGAGCAGAGAGCTGCTGCGGGCCGGGATCCGCGGGTGTGGGGGTCTTTCATTTCTTTATTTCTTTACTAACCACAGTGATCATTGAATAGAGAGTTGTTCAGTTTCCATGAGTTTGTAGGCTTTTTGTTGTTCCTGTTGTTGTTAAAGTCCAACTTTAATCCATGGTGACCTGATAGGATATAAGGAGTTATTTCAATTTTCTTGTACCTGCTTAGGCTTGTTTTGTGACTGAATGAGGTGTTGAGAAGAAAGTATATTCTTTTGTGTTTGGGTGAAATGTTGTATAGATATCAGTTGGGTCATTTTGATTCATCACTTATGTTAGTTTCATTATTTCTATGTTTAGTTTCAGCCCCATGACCTGTCAATTGGTAAGAGTGGGTTGTTGAAGCCTCTGACTACTAATATGTGGAATTAGATTGTGATTTAAGCTCAGTAATTTTTTTATGAGTGTTGGTGCCCTTGCATTTGAAGCAGAGGGGTGTGTGTGTGTGTGTGTGTGTGTGTGTGTGTGTGTGTGTGTGTATGTGTGTCTCTGTATGTATAGGTGTGTTTCCCTTCTTTTGGTGCTGCTGGTGTGAGAATATTTTCTGTTTTGTGTTTCCCTTCTTTTGGTGCTGCTGGGGTGAGAATATTTTCTGTTTTCAGGGTTAAAACTTGGGTTGGAGTTTTCCTTCTAGTGCCTTCCGTAGAGCTGGATTTGTGTATAGATACTGTTGTAATTTGACTTTGCCATGAAATAATCTTGTTTTCTCCAACTGTAGTGATTGAAAATTAGGTGTAATTTTAATAAGACTGCTATTATGTGTTACTTGACCTTTTCCCTTGCACTTTTTAATATTCTTTCTTTGTTCTGTAGGTTTAACATTATGATTATTACCAGTTTTTAATATTCTTTCTTTGTTCTGTAGGATTATTACGTGGTAGGAGGGACTTTCTTTTCTTATCTAATCAATTTTGGTGTTCTTTAAATTTCTTGTACCTTTTTTGGCATCTCCTTTCTGAGGATATGAATTTTTTCTTTGTTTTTTCCATCTTTATTAAATTGGGTATTTCTTATTTACATTTCAATTGTTATTACCTTTGCCGGTTTCCAGGCCAACATCCCCCTAAGCCCTCTCCCTCCCCTTCTATATGGGTGATCCTCTCCCCATCCTCCCCCCTTACCGCCCTCCCCACAACAATCATATTCACTGTGGGTTCAGTCTTGGCAGGACCAAGGGCTTCCCTTTCCACTGGTGCCCTTACTAGGCTATTCATTGCTACGTATGCAGTTGGAGTCCAGGGTCAGTCCATGTATATTATTTGGGTAGTGGCTTAGTCTGGAAGCTCTGGTTGGTTAGCATTGTTGTTCATATGGGATCTCAAGTCCCATCAAGCTCTTTCAGTCCTTTCTCTGATTCCTTCAACGGGTATCATTTTTAGACCATTGGTTTGCATATGTATTTGCCATATTCTGGCTGTGTCTCTCAGGAGAGATCTACATCCGGTTCCTGTCAGCCTGCAGTTCTTTGCTTTATTAATCTTATCTAGTTTTGTGGCTGTATATGTATGGGCCACATGTGGGGCAGGCTCTGAATGGGTGTTCCTTCTGTCTCTGTTCTAAACTTTGCCTCCCTATTCCCTGCCAAGGGTATTCTTGTTCCCCTTTTAAAGAAGGAGTGAAGCATTCACATTTTCATCATCCGTCTTGAGTTTCATGTGTTCTGTGTATCTAGGGCAATTCGAGCATTTGGGCTAATAGCCACTTATCAATGAGTGCATACCATGTGTGTTTTTTTGTGATTGGGTTACCTCACTCGGGATGATATTTTCCACTTCCATCCGTTTGCCTATGAATTTCATAAAATCATTGTTTTTGAGAGCGGAGTAATATTCCATTGTGTAGATGTACCACATTTTCTGTATCCATTACTCTGTTGAAGGGTATATGAGTTCTTTCCAGCTTCTGGCTATTATAAATAGGCTACTATGAACATAGTAGAGCACGTGTCTTTTATATATGTTAGGGCATCTTTTGGGTATATGCCGAAGAGAGGTATAGCTGGGTCCTCAGGTAGTGCAATGTCCAATTTTCTGAGGAACCTCCAGACTGATTTCCAGAATGGTTGTACCAGTGTGCAATCCCACCAACAATGGAGGAGTGTTCCTCTTTCTACACATCCTTGCCAGCATCTGATGTCACCTGAGTTTTTGATCTTAGCCACTCTGACAGGTGTGAGGTGGAATCTCAGGGTTATTTTGATTTGCATTTCCCTTATGACTAAAGATGTGGAACATTTCTTTAGGTGCTTCTCAATCATTCGACATTCCTCAGCTGTGAATTCTTTGTTTAGCTCTGAAACTCTTTTTTTTTTATTAACTTGAGTATTTCTTATTTACATTTCGAGTGTTATTCCCTTTCCCGGTTTACGGGCCAACATCCCCCTAACCCCTCCCCCTCCCCTTCATTGTGGGTTTTCCCCTCCCCATCCTCCCCCCATTGCTGCCCTCCTCCCAACAATCACGTTCACTGGGGGTTCAGTCTTAGCAGGACCCAGGGCTTCCCCTTACACTGGTGCTCTTACTAGGATATTCAATGCTACCTATGAGGTCAGAGTCCAGGGTCAGTACATGTATAGTCTTTAGGTAGTGGCTTAGTCCCTGGAAGCTCTGGTTGCTTGACATTGTTGTTCATATGGGGTGTCGAGCCCCTTCAAGCTTTCCAGTTCTTTCTCTGATTCTTTCAACGGGGGTCCTTTTCTCAGTTCAGTGGTTTGCTGCTGGCATTCGCCTCTGTATTTGCTGTATTCTGGCTGTGTCTCTCAGGAGAGATCTACATCCGGTTCCTGTTGGCCTGCACTTCTTTGCTTCATCCATTTTGTCTAATTGGATGGCTGTATATGTATGGGCCACATGTGGGGCAGGCTCTGAATGGGTGTTCCTTCTGTCTCTGTTTTAGTCTTTGCCTCTCTATTCCCTGCCAAGGGTATTCTTGTTCCCCTTTTAAAGAAGGAGTGAAGCATTCACATTTTGATCATCCGTCTTGAGTTTCATGTGTTCTAGGCATCTAGGGTAATTCAAGCATTTGGGCTAATAGCCACTTATCAATGAGTGCATACCATGTGTGTTTTTCTGTGATTGGGTTACCTCACTCAGGATGATATTTTCCAGTTCCAACCATTTGCCTACGAATTTCATAAAGTCCTTGTTTTTGATAGCTGAGTAATATTCCATTGTGTAGATGTACCACATTTTCTGTACCCATTCCTCTGTTGAAGGGCATCTGGGTTCTTTCCAGCTTCTGGCTATTATAAATAAGGCTGCTCTGAACATAGTGGAGCACGTGTCTTTTTTATATGTTGGGGCATCTTTTGGGTATATGCCCAAGAGAGGTATAGCTAGATCCTCAGGCAGTTCAATGTCCAGTTTTCTAAGGAACCTCCAGACTGATTTCCAGAATGACTGAAACCCTTTTTTAATACGGTTATTTATCTCCCTGCACGCTAACTTCGTGACTTCTTTATACATTTTGTATATAAGCTTTCTATCAGTTGTAGGATTGGTAAAGATCTTTTCCCAATCCGTTCATTGCCATTTTGTCCTAAAAACAGTGTCCTTTGCCTTACAAAAGCTTTGTAGTTTTATGAGATCACATTTGTCGACTCTTGATCTTAGAGCATAAGCAATTGGTGTTTTGTTCAGGAAATTTTCTCCAGTGCCTATGTGTTTGAGATTCTTCCCTACTTTTTCTTCTATTAGTTTGAGTGTATCTGGTTTGATGTGGAGGTTCTTGATCCACTTGGACTTAAGCTTTGTACAGGGTGATAAGAATGGATCGATCTGCATTCTTCTACATGTTGAACTCCAGTTGAACCAGCACCATTTGCTGAAAATGCTATCTTTTTTCCATTGGATGGTTTTGGCTCCTTTGTGAAAAATCAAGTGACCATAGGTGTGTGGGTTCATTTCTGGGTCTTCAATTCTATTTCATTGGTCTGTCTGTCTGTCTCTGTACCAATACCATGCAGTTTGTATCACTATTGCTCTGTAATACTGCTTGAGTCCAGGGGTAGTGATTCTCCCGGAAGTCCATTTAATGTTGAGGATAGTTTTAGCAATCCTGGGTTTTTTGTTATTCCAGATGCATTTGCAAATTGTTCTGTCTAACTCTCTGAAAAAATGGATTGGAATTTAGATGGGGATTGCATTGAATCTGTAGATCACTTTTGGTAAAATGGCTATTTTTAGAACTATATTAATCCTGCCAATCCATGAGCATGGGAGGTCTTTCCATCTTCTGAGATCTTCTTCAATTTCTTTCTTCAGAGGCTTGAAGTTCTTATCATACAGATCTTACACTTGTTTGGTTAAAGTCACACCGAGGTATTTTATATTATTTGGGAATATTATGAAGTGTGTCATTTTCCTAATTTCTTTCTCAGCTTGGTTCTCTTTTATATAAAGAAAGGCTACTGATTTATTTGAGTCAATTTTATACCCAGCCACTTTGCTGAAGGTGTTTATCAGGTTTAGTACTTCTCTGGTGGAACTTTTGGGATCACTTAAATATAATATCATATCATCTGCAAACAGTGATATTTTGACTTCTTATTTTCTAATCTGTATCCCTTTGATCTCCTTTTGTTGTCTGATTGCTCTGGCTAGAACTTCAAGAACTATATTGAATAAGTAGGGAGACTGTGGTCAGCCTTGTCTAGTCCCTGAATTTAGTGGGATTGCTTCAAGTTTCTCTCCATTTAGTTTAATATTAGCTACTGGCTTGCTGTTTATGGCTTTTACTATGTTTAGGTATGGGCCTTGAATTCCTGTTCTTTCCAGGACTTTTATCATGAAGGGGTGTTTCACTTTGTCAAATGCTTTCTCAGCATCTAATGAAAGGTTTTTATCTTTCCGTTTGTTTATATAGTGGATTACATTAATGGTTTTCCATATATTAAACCATCTCTGCATACATGGGATGATGCCTACTTGATTATGATGGATGATTGTTTTGATGTTTTCTTGGATTCGGTTTGCAAGAATTTTATTGAGTATTTTTGCATCAACATTCATAAGGGATATTGGACTGAAGTTCTCTTTCCTTATTGAGTTTTTGTGTGGTTTAGGTATAAGAGTAATTGTGGCTTCATAGAAGGAATTCGGTAGCACTCCATCTGTTTTAATTTTGTGGAATAGTTTGGAATAGTATTGGTATGAGGCCTTTTATAAATGTCTGATAGAATTCTGCACAGAATCCATCTGGACCTGGGCTCCTTTTGGTTGGGAGACTTTTAATGACTGCTTCTATTTCTTTAGGTGTTATGGGGTTGTTTAAATGGTTTATCTATTCCTGATTAATATTAGTACCTGGTATCTGTCTAGGAAATTGTCCATTTCCTGCAGATTTTCAAGTTTTGTTGAATATTGGCTTTTTAGTAGGATCTGATGATTTTTTGAATTTCCTCTGATTCTGTAGTTTTGTCTCCCTTTTCAATTCTGATTTTGCTAATTTGGACAGACACTCTCTGTCCTCTGTTTAGTCTGGCTAAGCGTTTATCTATCTTCTTGATTTTAGCAAAGAACCAGCTTTTGGTTCTGTTAATTCTTTGTATAGTCCTTTTTGTTTCTACTGGGTTGATTTAAGTTCTGAGTTTGATTATTTCCTGCCTTCTACTCCTTTTGGGTATATTTCCTTCTTTTTGTTCTAGAGCTCTTAGGTGTGCTGTCAAGCTACTGAAATATACTCTCTCCTGTTTCTTTCTGCAGGCACTCAGAGCTATGAGTTCTCCTCTTAGCACAGCTTTCATTGTGTCCCATAAGTTTAGGTATGTTGTACTTTTATTTTCATTAAATTCTAAGAAGTCTTTAATTTCTTTCTTTATTTCTTTCTTAACCAGGTTATCATTGAGTAGAGCATTGTTCAACTTCCGTGTGTGTGGGTGTTCTTTCCTTATTGTTATTTAAGACCAGCTTTAGCCTATGGTGGTCTGACAGGATGCATGGGGTTAGTTCTATCTTTCTGTATCTATTGAGGCCTGTTTCATGACCAATTATATGGTGAATTTTGGAGAAAGTACCATGAGGTGGTGAGAAGAAGGTATATCTTTTTGTTATAGGATAGAATGTTCTATAAAACTCTGTTAAGTCCATTTGGTTCATGACTTCTCTTAGTCTGTCTTTTTTTCTGTTTACTTTCTGTTTCCATGATCTGTCCATTGACGAGAGTGGGGTGATGAAATTTCCTACTATTATTGTGTGAGGTGCTATGTGTGCTTTGAACTTTAGTAAGGTTTCTTTTATGTATTTGGTGCCCTTTTATTTGGAGCATAGATACTTAGGATTGATAGTTCATCTGATTGGATTTTTCCTTTGATGAATATGAAGTCTCCTTCCTTATCCTTTTTGATGACTTTTGGTTGAAAATCGATTTTATTCGATATTAGAATGGCTACTCCAGCTTGCTTCTTCTGACCATTTGCTTGGAAAGTTGTTTTCCAGCCTTTTACTCTGTGGTAGTGTCTGTCTTTGTCTCTGAGGTGTGTTTCCCATAGGCAGCAAAATGCTGGGTCCTCATTGCATATCCAGTTTGTTAATCTGTGTCTTTTTTGAGGGGATTTGAGTACATTGATGTTGAGAGATAGTAAGGAATAGTGATTGTTGCTTCCTGTTGTATTCGTATTTGGATATGAAATTATATTTGTGTGCTTTTGTTCTCTTTGTTTTGTTGCCAAGACGATTAGTTTCTTGCTTTTTCTAGGGTGTAGCTTGCCTCCTTATGTTGGGCTTTACCATTGATTATCCTTTGTAGCTCTGGATTTGTAGAAAGGTATTGTGTAAATTAGGGCATCTCTTTCTTTAGGTTAGGGAAGTTTTCTTCTATGATTTTGTTGAAGATATTTACTGTGCACAGGGGGCCCAGATGGTCCTAGGCGTTTTCCTCTAGAGTTAGAAATGTGGGCAGAGAGTAGTCTCCTCTGGCTTCACAAGCGTGTCTGCCCATGTGAAGGTCTAGCTCTCCCTCCCATGGGATTTGGGTGCAGGGAACTGTTTGACTGGTTCCCTTCAGATCTGGGCGCAGTCTGGAAGGCAGGGCACCTGCAGCTTGAATGCCCCATCTTCCTGTTCCCAGAGGCCCTATACAGTTTCCTCTTGGGCCAGGGATGTGGGCAAGGGTGGGCAGTACTCGTGGTCTCTCCTGCCCTGCAGTCTCGGGAGTGCTCACATGTCTGAGAGATGTGCTTTCTCTCCCAAGGGGTTTGGGAACAGGGAGCTGTGGGCTGGGATCAGCAAGGTTCGTGTTCCAGCTAGAAATTTCAAGTGTCTAGCATCCAATTTTCCAAAATTTTCTTTTATGATTTTGTTAAAAATATTTTCTGGACCTTTGAGCTTGGAATCTTCTCTTTCTATTTCAATTATTCTTAAGTTTGGGCTTTGTATAATATCCCAGATTTCCTGGGCATTTTCTGTCAGGGATTTTCTTTTAGATTTACCATTTTTATTGACTGATGTATTAATTTCTTCTATCTTGAAATTCTCTCTTCTATCTCTTGTATTCTATTGGTGATGCTTGCATCTGTTCACTTACTTAGATTATCCATTTCCAGGATCTCCTCAGTTTGTATTTTCTTTATTGTTTTTATTTCTATTTTCAGGTCTTGAAAAGTTTTATTCTCCCCTCCCCCTTTTTTCTTGGTTTTCTTTAAGGGATTTTATTCATTTCCTCTTTAAGGACCTCTATCTTCCTAACAAAGTTGGTTTTAAGCTTGTTTCTTGTGCTGTGACAGTGTTGGAATATTCCAGGACTGCTGTAGTAGGACAGCTGGTGATGCCATATTGCCCTAGTTGTTGTTGATTATGTTCTTACACTGGTCTCCAGGCATCTGGGCTTGGAATGAATATATGTCTAAGAACTGATTTCTGAGTTTGCTTTTGTTAGAAGGACAGTTTCCTGTCCTCGTCAGTTTCTGCTTCCTCTCTCCTCTTTTGGTCTTTGTAGTCTGTAACTCTGGCAGCCCATGTGACCTCTTATCCAGCAGGGAATCAGAGCTGGGGGCTGGACTTCTGGTAGTGAGCATAGTCTTTGGTCCAGTAGGGGTTCTCTGTTCTTCTGCCTGGTGTGACCTGCACTTACCCATCAGGATTTCTGCCCCTGTAGGTATACAACATCCGAAATGGATGGTAATGGTGTTGTCAGCACCTTGGATCTTTCTATTCTAAACCAAGTGGGAGGTGCTCAGATGGCCAATGTGGCTCTTACCTGTTCTGGCTTTTGTGGCCTTCTCTTGAACAGCAAATATCAACCCAAGGTGGTTGGGGTGTGGGTGGGGTCCTAGTGATGGGGTGGGCAATGGGACACATAAAGGAATGTCTATAGGCTTGGTCTTTCTGATCACACAGAAGCAGGGCAGGTGGGGGTACGTGGAGGGGTAGGGTGGTTGAATCCTTAAGCTCCAAACTGAGGGCATAGGGAGCTTCTGAATGTAGGTAGGACCCTGACCCATTATGCTTGGCATGACCTATACTTGTTCTTCCTGGTGTAGCCTCACAGATATATTCTTTATTTTAATTTTATTTATGTCTGTATCTATGAGTATGTGCATGTACATGCAGTTACCTAGAAGCCTAGAAGCAGGGCATCAGATCCCTAGAGCTGAAGTTACAGGTGTCTGTGAGCTGACCAACATGGATACTTGGAACCAAATTAGGACCCTCTGCAAGAGCCTGAAGTTCTTTTATCTGATAAGCTATCTCCAGTCCACAAATATATACTTATCATAAGATCCAGATATCTCACTCCTACCCTACAGAAGTGAAACTTGTATGTATCCACAAACCTGATTGCAAAAGTAGCATTACCCATAATTGCCTCAAACTAGAAACCATACAAATGGTTTCTTCAATGAATAACTGCATAAACAGTGTCATATCCATAAAATTGAATGCTTCTCAGCTATTAAAAATGGCTAACAGGCACTACATCATGTATTAAAATCTCACACGCTTTTGCTAAGTGAACCAACCCCAACTTAAGAGTTCATGTTGTATTTCATTTACATGACATCTGTTAAAGGGCAAAGCCATAACAACTGAGAAAAGATCTAACATGCCAGGACATAGATGTGGGGAGTACATGTGAAAAAAAGGGAAAGGATGAGAAGGTTTGTGGGGCTTAGTACAGTTCTGTATGTTGATTATGGCAGGAGTGACAAAATTTGACATGTAAAATCATCCAACAGACTTGGGACTGTGGCTTCTGCCTGTAGTCTTGATTTCACATGGGGCTGAGGCAGGAAGATCTCCTGAGCTCAAGAACTGAAGGCCCATGAGGGCAACAAGTGAGAATTTCACTTTAAAAAACAAAACAACAAAAAACCAATCATACAAGTTAATTTACTGTATAATTTCTTTATTGCAATGCGTAATTTAAGTACTGTATTACTCATTTAAAGAATACAGTTTTGTCAAGTATGGTTATTCATGTCTGTAATCTTAGCAGCTAGGAGCTGAGACAAGAGTACTACCCCAAGTTCAAGGTCAATCTGGGCTATATTAAGAAGTACTTAGGGCAACTAAGGCTACACACCAAATCTTGCTTCAAAGAATAAAAGAATATAATGATAAAATAATATATATGTATATATACATACACACACATATGTATATATATATATATGTATATATGGCATGGTGGTACATGCCTTTAATTCCATCACTAGGAAGACAAAAGACAAAAGATGGCAGATTTCTGTGTTTGAGGCCAGCCTGGGCTACATATTAAGTTCCAGGACAGCCAAGGATATGTACATTGAAACCTTGTCTCTAATAATAAATAGATGAAATGTACAGTAGCTTTTTTCTCTTTTTAATTAACAAAATTATATATATTTACATTATACAACATATTTTGGAAGTTATATAAGTTAAACCAAATAACATGTGGGTTACCTTACATCGTTATTTTTCATAATAACATTTAAAATCTACTCTAGCAAGCACCTAAAAAAATGTTCAACATGTTTAGTCATCAGGGAAATGCAAATCAAAACAACCCTGAGATACTATCTCACAACAGTCAGAATGGCTAAGATCGAAAACTCAGGTGACAACAGATGCTGGCAAGGATGTGGAAAAAGAACACTTCTCTATTGTTTGGTGGGATTGCAAGATGGTACAACCACTGTGGAAGTCAGTCTGGTAATTCCTCAGAAAATTGGACATAGTACTACCTGATGACCTAGTTATACCACTCCTGGGTCTACACCCAAAAGATGCTCCAACATATAACAAGGACACATGCACGACTATGTTGATAACAGGCTTATGTATAATAGCCAGAAACTGGAAAGAACCCAGATATCCTTCAACAGAGAAAATGTGGTACATTTACACAATGGAGTACTACTCAGCTATTAAAAACAATGACTACATGAAATTCTTAGGCAAATGGGTGAAACTAGAAAATATCATCCTGAGTGAGGTAACCCAATTACAAAAGAACACATATGGTGTGCACTCACTGATATGTGGATATTAGCCCAAAAGTTGGGAATACCTAAGAAAACTTCAAGCTCAAGAAGAAGGATGCTTCAGTCCTCTTTGGAAGGGAGAACAAAATAATCATGGTAGGAAATACAAGGAAAAGAGTGGAGCAGGGACTGAAGTAAAGGTCATCCAGAGACTGCCCCACGTGGGGATCTATCTCATAAGCAGCCACCAAACCCAGTCACTGTTGTTGATGCCAAGAAGTGCTTGCTCACAGGAGCCAGATATAGCTGTCTCCTGAGAGACTCTGCCAGAGCCTTACCATTACAGATGAGGATGCTTGCAGTTAACCATTGGGCTGAACAAGAGAACCCCAATGGAGGAGTTAGAGAAGGGACTGAAGGAGCTTAAGGGGTTTGCAACACCATAGGAAGAACAACAATATCAACCAACCAGACCCCACCAGAGCTCCCACAGATTAAACCACCATCCAACGAGTATACATGGAGGGACCCATGACTCCAGGCACACAGAAGATGGCACTGTCCAGCATCAATAGGATGCTGGTCCTATTGATCCTGGTCCCTTGGTCCTGTGAAAACTCATTTCCCCAATGTAGATGAATGCAAAGGCATTGAGGTGGGAGTAGGTCGGTGGGCGTGGGAGTATCCTCACAAAAGAAGGGGAACGGGGATAACATTTGAAATGTAAATACATAAAATATCCAAGAAAAATAAAGTTTAAAAAACAAATAAATAAAATCTACTCTATTAATTTTCTTTGTTTCTTTATAATTTTTATTTATTCTTTGTAAATTTCACATCATGCATCCCAATCCCACTCATTTTCCTGTCCTTCTATATTCTCCCTCCACCCTTATAACCTTTACCAAAACAAAATGAAAATCTAGCAGCGGAAGCTGAAGTGTGTCACATAGTACACCCTTTTGTTCAAACAGCTTTGCTTGCAGATATTCATTGCAATGAGTCATTGGTCTGATTCAAGGCCTCTGACTTCTGCTACATTATCAATATAGCATTCTCATTGAGACTCCTCTCAGTTGTCCTGCAGTTGCCTTGAGTTGTGGTGATCCTGAAGCTTTGGTTGTACAGGACCAGCTCAGAGGTAGGGCAGATGTTTGAGTAGGCCAGCTCAAGGGTGATAGTTGAACTCGTAAGCCCACCAGCTCTCCTGCACTAACCAGGCACAGGGCAGGGCCAACTCAGTGCGGCCATTGGACATCAACATGGCCTCAGATGGCAGTCTAGACCACAGATATCCACATGGTCTTTGATGGTAACATGGGCCAAGGACATCGACACAGATCCCATGCTATAGTAGGGCCACATAACTAGACATGGCCCTCAGTGGCAGCATGGGGCAGGCCAGGTCTGTGTCTGTCTTCTGCCCTGGCCTGTACCAAACGATTTTTAAATATGTAAGATATTGCTATTAACTATAGTTTCTTAGAGTTTTACTGCAATGAAGAGACACCATGACCAAGGCAACTCTTATAAAGGCAAACATTTCACTGAGGCTGACTTACAGGTTCAGATATTCAGTCCATTATAACCAAGTTGGGTGCATGGCAGTGTTCAGGTAGACATGGGGTTAGAGGAGCTGTACCTCTTTATCGAAAGGCAGACAAGAGAAGACTGGCTTCCAAACAGCTAGGAGGAGGCTCTCTTAAAGCCCACTCCCACAGTGGCACTTACTCCAACAAGACCACACCTACTCCAACAGGGCAACATTTCCTAACAGTGCCCCTCCCTCGGCCAAGCATATACAAACTATCATATATGGTCACTGTAATAGACAAGAGATTTGTCAAGTTTCATCTTCCCATCTAGCTGAATATTTGTATACTTTGGCAGTATGACATTTAGAAAATAAATTATAAAACCAGGAAATCTAAATAAGGCAATAACCTTTCAAGAAACATAAAAGGTAGCCCACAATCTACCACTAGGTTTGATGTGAGACATTACATACGTAGCACCTTGAAGAACCAAAATTCTCTATATACAAATAAAATGTACTGTACCTTTCCAACTCTCCATGGTGCCAGCTAGCATAATCTTAGCACTTAAATGAAACAAAAGGTCACAGAGAAAGAAAGAAGTGATCTGGGCAATGTAGCAGAGTAGAAAAGCACATGGCTAATATGCATGAAGATCTGGGTTCCATCTCCAGCCTCACCATAAAAGACAGAGAGAAGAAACAGACAAACGAAAGGATAAAGGGAAGGAGGATCAGAGGAAAAGAAGGAAAATATGAGTGACTTGTAAGCATTAGATGGTAAAATCTTGATAAAATATTAGAAAACTGAAGTCAACAACACACCAAATGAGTAGTAGATCATGGCAAGAAGTAAGAAAAACAGTCCCCAAAGAATAGCTCTGGGACGCAGAAAAACATAATAAATCCCAAGCTCAAGGCAAGGTGGCCAAAGCGTGAAATCAAATGGATGTGTGCCAACTGCGATGTATTTCAGGTCTAGAACCAGATACGTTTTTTCACTTCCAGTAGTATTACACAGAAGATGTCTTATAAACACTCCCATCTTGTTTATTCCAAAAAATGTAGCAGTTTCCATTTATTCATTGTTTTTATAATAGTGGAGATGGAAGCCAACACCTCAGCATTTTAGGCAAAGTACCAGCCTTCCTTTAAAATATATAGTGGAATGCAAAAGGAGTGTTTGTGACAGCAAGTCTAGACAATGAAACTAGAGTTTTGACCATGAGAGAGGAACAAAAATATTGAGACATGGATAATAATCGAAGGCAGTTTGTCACCCGTGACATAAAAGTGGAAAGAAAGCCACTGAGAGTAGGAGGGCAAAAGAAAAAGCTAGAGTAGGGTGGGGAGGGTGGAAAACAAGAAGAAATTTGGTTTATTTAAATTTTATTAAATTTGAGATGCTACAATTAATAACAATGCACAATCCACAGACCCAAAGAAAGTAAATGATAAGGAGGGAAAAATAGAGGAGGTTAATGATT
This sequence comes from Rattus norvegicus, assembly GCF_021556685.1. Lineage (NCBI taxonomy): Eukaryota > Metazoa > Chordata > Mammalia > Rodentia > Muridae > Rattus > Rattus norvegicus. The sequence goes on along the minus strand of NC_141554.1, from coordinate 11,674,413 downwards.
TTGAAAAGAAAAAGCAGCAGCAGCAGCAGCAGCAGCAGCAAGGCTATTCCTAGGTCCTAAAACTGTAGGAGAATGCCACGAAATGAAGTTTTGAGCAGGCAGCTACTAGGATGGGATGATCTGCCCTGTACTAGATTATTTCTCACATTTACTAACCAGGATACTAGTGAATTCTACAGGCTTCAGGGCAGAACAGAGAATTCAAACTCAGAAACTACTATCTCAGACTCCAGAATGCTGAGATGGCCAACTATGTATCACACCATGGAAGCAAGAAATAAAAAGAAACAATATTCAACCTTCTCTGCCCATTGTTTACAGAAAGTTGGTTTCTAGTCTGTCATTTTTACTTTGTTTAGTGTGTGTGTGTGTGTGTGTGTGTGTGTGTGTGTGTGTGTGTGTGTGTGTGTGTTTGTGAATGTGTGATTTAGGAGGTCAAGGAAGGAGGATTGACATTATTCAGAGGCCAGCCCGGGCTTTGTACTGAATTCCAGTCTAGCTTAAGCTATAGTCTGAGACTTTGTCTCAATAAAAGAAGAAAATTAAAAAGAAAGTGAAACAGGAAAGAAGGAAGGAAGGGAGGGAGGGAGGGAGGGAGGAAGGGAGGGGAAGGGAAGGGAAGGGAAGGTGGAGAGGAGAAAAGAGGAGAAGGGAGGTAAAATCATATCCCCTTCTCAGGGTGGATCATCACTGGGCACAGCCTTATGGAGAGGCAGAATGCAGGGAGTTTGAGGGTGCTTGTCCCACACCACCAGGGTGGGTAATGGGCTGTAGGGAAGTGCCTGCTGAAGCACCACTCTGGGGATGGGAAAACCAGAGGGGCGAGGGAGGGGGACATCCCCAGTCTGTGAAGAGGCCAGGGCTGTGCAGTTCTCAGACTCTTGGGAAATCCAGGCACCGCTGGGATTAACAAAAGAACAGAGAATGGAGTGGGGTGGGGGAGGGTTCGGGCTGTGGACTGCTGGGGCCAGAGGATGGGGTGTCGGGGGAACAGGAGCTGTGGCTTGTCCCAGCCTGAATTGTTCTCTTGGCTGAGGCAGGCTTGGTGGCAGTTGTGGCCGGGAGCACAGAGAGGCCTTCTACAGTAGACTAGGCTGCAGCAGCTCTGTAGGTGAATTCCTTCTTCATGGCTCCCCAAGGTGGATCTTGATGACAAGAGACAATCCATGCTTCTAAATAGTTTATTGTCATGGCAGAAAATGGATGCATAAAACCATACCCACCTTCTCAGGGCGGGCCTCAAATACCTTTTGTAGGGAGAAATATCTGGGATGGGAAGCTTATTGGCTAAGCCCTCTGGACCTCTAGGTACCTCATTAGTATGGAGAACTGTGTTTTGAGCCTACATGACCATAGGACACTTTTATTTTATGTGAGAAACATGACATGTTTTCCAAGTCAAGACTCTAGCAAGGAGCTGGGAGTCACCTAAGCCTCAGGTGTGTGTCCATCCAGTCTCTGTGTATCAACCCGCTCTACCTTACCAAACTTCCTGACATGGCTTTATGTCTCACAGAGAGGAGGGAAGAGGAAAGGAGGGGAGGGGAGGAGAGGAGAAACAGAATTGAAGGCAAAGAAGGTAAAAAGCCAGTGCTCTGACACTGCCTACATAGCCCAAGCAAACCTTGAACTCATAGCAATCTGCCTGTCTGAGCCTCCTGGCTGACACATAGAGGAGTATTGCAGAGCACCAGTGATAAAAAAAAAGTATGGTATTGGTACAGACACAAACAGGTAGATCAGTGGAACAGAATTGAAGACCCAGAAATGAAACCACACACCTATGGTCACTTGATCTTTAATAAAGGATCTAAAACCATCCAGTGGAAAAAAGATAGCATTTTCAAAAAATGGCGCTGGTTCAACTGGATGTAGGCATGTAGAAGAATGCAAATCCATCCATACTTATCACCCTGTACAAAGCTTAAGTCCAAGTGGATCAAGGACCTCCACATCATACCAGATACACTCAAATTAATAGAAGAAAAGGTGGGGATGAGTCTAGATCACATGGGCATTGGGGAAAATTTCCTGAACAAAACACCAATGGCTTATGCTCTAAGATAAGAATTGACTTCATAAAACTGCAAAGCTTCTGTAAGGCAAAGGACACTGTCATTAGGACAAAATGGCAACTAACAGATTGGGAAATGATCTTTACCAATCCTACATCCTATAGAAGGCTAATATCCAAAATATACAAAGAACTCAAGAAGTTAGACTCCAGAGAGCCAAATAACCCTATTAAAAATGGGTTACAGAGCTAAACAAAGAATTCTCAACTAAGGAATATCAAATGGCTGAGAAGTACCTAAAGAAATGTTCAACAGAGCTCCAAGGGACTAAACCACTACCCAAAGACTATACATTGACTGACCCATGGCTCCAGCTGCATATGTAGCAGAGGATGGCCTTGTGGGGCACCAATGGAAGGAGAAACCCTTGGTCCTGCCAAGGTTGGACCCCCAGTATAGGGGAATGTAAGGGGGCATGAAGGGGTAGATGGGGAGGGGAACACCTTATAGAAGAAGGGAAGGGGGATGAGATGGGGGCTTATTTATGTCCGGAAAACCAGGAAAGGGAATAACACTTGAAATGTAAATAATAATATGCAGTAAAAAAATAACTAAATAAATTAAAAAAAAAGAAGTTAACAGTGTTATAACACGAGAATGAAAGTGTGGCAAATCTGCAGGAATTCTCTGAACCGTTCATGAATGCCTTTATGTGAGTTTAGGATTGGTAAGGGAGCTCCCGAGAGGACAGAAAAGTTTTCACTCAGAAACAAAATGTAATGAGTTAAGCAATAGGGAGTTTAAAAACAATTATTATTAAAAGGTGCAATGTTTCTTTAACTTTGTAAAATTGGTTTTCATTACTTTCCCTCTTGGTTCAATAAAAAGGCTTTTAAATGGAATCTTTTTAGAATTTAATAAACTATTTAAAAGTAATGCAAAAATAATGTCACAAATCCTGAAGTAAGACTTCCACTATGTTCAGGTGTGCCTGTCCAAACCTAATTTAAGGATTACAGTGTGGGACACCTTACAAAATTGGTTGACAGATGGCCACTGCCGATGTTTTCCAGGGACTTAAAATCTGATAGAAACATTCATTCCTAAAACATTTTTCAAAAAAGAAAACAATACTCCCCAGTACTATTAAATGTTTAATAGTTATGTAGATGCAACACCAAGGATAAATATAGTGTTATAAAGGGAGTTAAAAGAGTGTTAAGAAAGAGTTCTGAAGCTCTTTTTCATTATATTTTCTCACTCTGATATTTCCAGAAGGATACAGTGTCTCCTCTTCAATTAGTACCATATATATGTATGGATTGTGTATTACGTTCAGACCTTCACTCTTAACCTAGAGATAACTGGAAAGCAAGGCCAAGCTTTAGACTTTGTATTGATAAATAGCATAGTTTATGATGTTAAATATTTGATCTGTTTTATTTGTTAAGACAAGACCTTCATCCTGCCTTTATCTCCGAAATACTGCGTCCATATTTGGAGAATGAAAAAAAGATGGATAGTAGATGGAGTCGGCAGTAGAGAGTGGCTTTAGGAGATAAGCACAATTCCAATAGGTAGTGATAGCAGAAACATTTCCCACAAAAAGAAAACCACAAATAAAGTCAAGACTCATTCTGAAATTTACAGAGGAGTCGGGCTAGTTTGGGAGATGGACCTGGACGAAAGCTAATAATGTGAGTTAATACCAGACAGAAAAGAGGCCCATGAGTAAAGACAGGCAGAGTATTGTTTATGAGCCAGGATAGATCTGATCTGTAGGATTAGAAGGTGGTCAGATGAAGCTAGCAGATAAGTTAAGTGATTATTACAGCAGAAATAGCAAAGCATATTTGAAGTGAATTTGAAAGACAAAAATCTATGAAAAACTGTTTTCGGGCTTAGTAAACAGATTGGATTTTTAAAATTAAGTAGAGTAACCCAAAGCCCTCTGATTTAGTTTCTGATGACAATATCAATGATAATACCAATAACAGAGACAGGAAAGTCGTAAGTTGAAGTCATCTGGGATCTTAGCCAGCAAGACTGTTTCCACTGCATATTGTCATAGCTTCAGAATAAACTGATTTCAAGGTCCCTTTGGGGAATTCAGGAGAAACTGGATACTCCTTAAGTCTTCCAAACTCAGTACTTTACTGCAACCATTTTTTAGGCCCTTAAAATACCAAAGGTTCCTGTGGTAAGTGGACTGTGCCACCAGACAGTTATATCAGAAAACTTTCATGAACCCCAAAAGACCAACCAGGAGCCAATTTTAATGCAGTCTCACTAGAATCTTTATTTACAAGCTCAAGTTTGGCCTTTCTTACTGCAGACCCATCGGACAGTTTGGTAAAGCAGCCCCAAACTCTCATAGGAACAAGGTTTTATAAAGAGTTCTCAGCTAAGGAATATTGAATGGCTGAGCAGTACCTAAAGAAATGTTCAACATCTTTAGTCATCAGGGAAATGCAAATCAAAACAACCCTGAGATTCCACCTCACACCAGTCAGAATAGCTAAGATCAAAAACTCAGGTGACAGCAGATGCTGACGAGGATGTGGAGAAAGAGGAACACTCCTCCATTGTTGGTGGGATTGCAGACTGGTACAACCACTCTGGAAATCAGTCTGGAGGTTCCTCAGAAAATTAGACATTGAAGTACCTGAGGACCCAGCTATAGCTGTCCTGGGCATATACCCAAAAGATGCTCCAATATACAACAAAGACACATGATCCACTATGTTCATAGCAGCCTTATTTATAATAGCCAGAAGCTGGAAAGAACCCAGATGCCCCTCAAGACAGGAATGGATACAGAAAATATGGTACATGTACACAATGGAGTACTACTCAGCTATCAAAAACAATGACTTCATGAAATTCATAAGCAAATGGATGGAACTGGAAAATATTATCCTGAGTGAGGTAAACCAATCACAGAAAAACACATATGGTACATACTCATTGATAAATGGATATTATTCCTAAAGCTCCAATTACCCAAGATACAATCCACAGACCACATGAAGCTCAAGAAGAAGGATGACCAAAGTGCGGATACTTCACTCCTTCTTAAAAGGGGGGACAAAAATACCCATAGGAGGGGATATGGAAGCAAAGTTCAGAATAGAGACATATTATATATATATATATATATATATATATATATATATATATATATATATATATATCCCAACCAAAACTAGATAAGATTGATGAAGCTTAGAAGTGCATGCTGACAAGAACCGGATATAAATGTCACCTGAGAGACATAGCCAGGGTATGTCAAATACAGAGGCGAATGCTAGCAGCAAACCATTGAACTGAGAACTGGACCCCCATTGGAGGAATTAGAGAAAGGATTAAAAGAGCTGAAGGGGCTTGCAACCCAATAAGAACAACAATGCCAACCAACCAGAGCTTCCCGGGACTAAACCACTACCCAAAGACTACACGTGGACTGACCCATGGTTCCAACTGCATATGTAGCAGAGGATGGCCTTGTTCAGCACCAATAGAAGGAGAAGCCCTTGATCCTGCCAAGGTTGGACCCCCAGAATAAGGGAATGTCAAGGAGGTGGGAAGGGGGTGAATAGGGAAGGAACACCCTTATAGAAGAAGGGGAGTGGATAGGGGTCTTATGTCCCAGAAACTAGGAAAGGGAATAACATTTGAAATATAAATAAAAAATACCCAATAAAAGGAAGAAAGAAAAAGAAATGGCAAGCAAGGGGTGAGTGTTTCTCAGTTGGCAAGCATCTAATTGGGAGCGCTATTGTGGCCTTTAACATGATTGGCTGGTGCTGGGAGCCAAACCATTAACTTAACTTCTGTTTGTCTCCTGATTGGTGATTGTTATGAAGTGAAGTGTCATGGGGCAAGCTTGTAATCTACAGATTTGTTGGGGAATAACCTGGAAACGGATGCTAGACTCAGGTTTTATTGGGAGGGAGTAACCTGGAAACTGGTGCTAGATACGCCCCTATTAGTTAACTTGAGTCCAACCTTAGGTCAGGTCCTCTAAGAAGACCTGAACTCAAAACATCTGGTCTCTCAACAAAAGAACTGTTAAGGTTGAAGCAGGTTCAAAACCCTGGGGAATCTCAGAATTGAGAATGGTAGGTGTAGAAGCAGCTCCCTGCCAAGTTCTCCCTGTCGTGGAACATGTAACCATGACACTCCACTGGGGGAACCACAACAACCCGTCAGATAGCACAAAAACCTGGAATTTTCCACGTTAATGAGGTATCTAGATAGGCCCCTGATGACTGAGAGGATGGCCCCAGGGTCTGTCCACTGAAGTCCCTGATCACATCACATATATTTATGCAACGAGCATTCTTTCCTGAAAAAGATATTTAATCCCTGGTTTACTCTGAGTAAGATGTATGTATTCATATCTACCATAAAAAGTTTGGACAAGCAGGGTCCATCCATCTACTTCACCAAGGATCACAGCAGGGGAGGCCTTCATCATAAAGATCCATACCTAAATCTCCTGAAGAAGGTCTTCTCTCTTTCTCCCACTCTGTACTCTCAACACTCACTCAGAACCAAACCGGATTAGTTCCCACCCCAGGCTCAGCCATCCCCTTTCTGCCTGGCAGGTAGGGAATCTTGGACTCTTGAACCTGGTTCCCAATTCCCCACAGTACTCCAGTGACATCTGGGTACATGGAAGACTGAGAACCACAGCACCCATCCCAGACCTCACTGTTTCTCATCCGAGGAAACATGGACTAAGACTCCTATCGTGGACTGTGTTCTGCCTCCCCTTGAGTGGCTTGCTGGCAGTGCTCAGATACCCCAACAGCAGCAAGGCAGACATGCAGCCCAGCAAGTTCATACTTTATATGTGTTTTCTTTTTTTTAGAAAAGCTTATGGAGGTTTAAACCAGCATGTCTAACTTTTGGCTATAGCTTCTCCCCTAGAAGCCATGTGACTGGGGTGATTACTTAACCTGTTTGAGTCATATATAGTAAAATTTGTATAATAGTGCACTGGCAGTATATTGCTAACCTAACACCTGGGTGATAACAATTAACAGAAGAAAGATTTTGGCTCATGGTTAGAGGTATTTCAGTCCATGGTTCTTTGGCTCATGCACCTGGATAGAATGTCATGGTGGCAGAAACATGTGACAGAGTAAGGTCTTCAAGGTGGCCATAAATTAGAGTGTAATCATAATAGGTTTTAGGCAGAGCCAAATATAACTTTCAAAAAGGACTCCCCAATGGCCCATTTCTTCACCTTCTGAACTTCAACCACCTTCCTATCTCAAAATTTGATTTCATCAATATATTAAACTTTTCACTGGAGCAGAACCTTTAGGAGCTAATCATCTCTAGGGAAATAAAATACTTTAACAGACACACCTAGTGGTGCTTTTCTAGGCCGGTTAAGTCAACAATCGAGATTAGCCGTCACTGATCACTAGAAGATTTAAATGAAGTATAAGTAGTTAATGGTTGTTAGCTAGCTGTCAAGCAGAAGGCTGTGAGTAGCACAACATTGAACAGATATATTTGAGGGGTGGGAAGTAGAAGGAAAGAAGGAAAATGGGGAAGGAGCAGGAGAACTGGAAGACAGCTAGCAGAGTGCAGTCCTAACATGAAGGGGAAAAGTCTCAAGAAACAGGCTTTAGGTACAGCTGAGTGAAGTGGGAATTTCTAGTTTCTTTGGAGACTTAGTTGTGACATATGATGTTTTTCTGGAAACTGTCTAATGGGGGATGTTTTGCTGAACCAGACAAATGAGAGGATGTTTTGGCTGAGAATAGACATGTGGTGTTTTTCTAAAAGCTGTCTGATAAAGCAGCATGCAATGTTTTGCTGGAATGGACACTTGAGAGGACATGTGATTCATGAAAAGAATATAAATATAACCCAACATCAGTGGACAATACTCTGGCATTGGTTTACCTTGCTGGTTTTTATTGAACTTCACTGATGCTGGTCTTTGGTGATGAAACTCAAGCATTGGTTCACTTTGCTTTCTTTTCTGATCTTCACTTGTCATAACTTCTTACAGAGAAATGCATCAAAGAACTTCTGGTGGTGTTCTTGCCCTATTGGTGGAGCCTCATGCTTTCTTCTGGATTGAGCTGCTACTGCTGATTTATATTTGGTGTTTTACTAATGGACTGGACTGCAGATAACCAAAATTGAAATTACCCCAAGAAACTGCTTTTAAACAGGTCCACATCCCCCTTGTCATATTAGCCTTCTTCTTCCCCTACCTTTGTCTATGGGCTATAAGGGAGGTTGAAACAGTTAAGAACCATATTAAAGAAAGTTTTGAAAAATATAAGTGTAAAGCTGAGAAGGAATATTCATGCTTACAGTCCATCATAATAATCCTACCTAACATAGTCAAAAACAGGATAAGCAATAGCCACAGATATCACAGAAGATTAAGGAACAAAAGGAGATATTATTTGATAAGCAGACCTCTTTCACAGCTTAGCAACACCATCTGATAGTGCTTTCTTGTTATCTGGTTTGTTTTAGAAGTACTGTTAGCTCTTTGCCACTTATATTTGATCACTTGATCAAAAAATATTATGTCATGAGATATTTTCTGACTCTATGGTGAGAGCTAAACAGGGATTCTCACCGTGTGGATTTTCCGAAAGCCAAGATTTATATTTTTACATATTAATAAAATTTCCAATTTTTAATCATGATAATGACTAATAAGAGTAATGTAAATTGCTTTACAATTTTAAAACTACTCAATTATATCTCATAATAGCATAATTAATGCAAGGTCCTCCAAACCAATTGTAATCATTCCCCAAGATTTCAATGATCATTAAAAAGGTAAACAGTTGACTGAGGTGGGACTTCTTTGTGGTATGACTACCTGTAAGTCACTTGGCTCACTCCTGGTGGCACAACTACCTATGACTCAGCCGTACTTCTGCAAGTAACCCCAATAAACTCATTTGTTCACCAATTTATATTTGTATGAACACCCTTTCTTTCATCTATGGGTGCCCTCTCTATCTGGAGCAAAGAGATGCTTCTTTATGTACCTATGGAATGTCACACAATGCCTGTGATTCATTCAATATCATAGGATGACAGAATTCAGAATATACTATTTAAAAAGTGAGCACTTGAATATATTAAATATTTTAAGTCAAAGGAACTTAAGGAACTACAGGGAGAACTCACTGGGATTCCCCTGGAGCAGATCATAAGACTCCTCCATGACAGGTGTTCCATCTATATTCATAAGACAAAAAGACCTTCATCTTTCAAGGTGGAAGAACACCAAAAGGAACCCAAATAAACTGCAGTTGCTAAGCATCCCTTGGATAAATACACATAACTAATAATATTTCTTGGTCTTATCTTATTTGTCTATTATTGCACTGTTCATCAATCCTAGAATAAAACCACTCAGATCTAGGCATTTCTTAGGGTCTTCCTTTCCATATAAAGTTTAACATGTCATACAAAACATCAAGCAATTCTAGTTATACACAAAAAGACATTAAAATAGGAGGGAGAGTTGTGGAAAAGAAGAAAGGGTTTGGCCAAAGTACAAAGGGGACAAAAGAGGACAATGGGAGGTAAGTATAATATGAAGTCTTTTACATATGTATGACACTGTGGAAGCTGAAATTTAAAAACAAGACATAAGTACATTCTCTTGTTCAGCTGTTTTGTCAACTTAATTTCCAGATGTAACCAGGGATCTCCAAGCATGTTGGGAAATGACTTTTCCACCTCCACAATAAACTTTTAAATAGATCATGTCCCAATCCCAAGCCTTGGATTCAGGGAAGAGAGAGAGAGAGAGAGAGAGAGAGAGAGAGAGAGAGAGAGAGAGAGAGAGAGACAGAGACAGAGACAGAGACAGAGACACAGAGAGACACAGAGAGAGACAGAGACACAGAGAGACACAGAGAGAGACACAGAGAGAGACACAGAGAAAGACACACAGAAAAAGAGAGATACTGAGAGAGCTGATGCATATGGGCATGTGCACTAAAAATGATTCTCATCACTGGAAAAATGCTGAACACTGGTGAGCTGCAAGGGCTTGTGTGGAATCTTCCCTTTATATAACTGGTTTATTTTGAAGCTTTTACCCAGATAAGTAATTAGATTGGTGTGTCATGGCCTAATATGGATGTTCTATTTCAAAATAATTCCGCAATTATTAAAATTTGCTTTAGCTTCTCTTAAAATCCACTATTTATGCAGAACACACTGAAAAACAAAATATACCCTTAAACAAGAATTTTAAACTCATTCCAGACACATTTTTAAGGTCCACACCTTATCAGTTGTGTATGAAATTGTGAGTATATTTTTTTTTTAGTTTTAAGCTTGCTTCCAAGTCTATTACCTTCATTTATTTACTGGGTGACTGGTGTGTCAATAGCATACAATCCTATATAAGGCAAAGCCAAAGTTTCCAGAGCAAAGAAAGAGGTTAAATCAATGACAATCACATTTTGTTCAATTAGGACTCTTTCTGAAATTTCTTTGGTGTTATCTTCTTCCCAAGTCTCATAGCTCAATTACTTTCAATTTTAGTCCTAGGAGATAAGTTTGAATAGTGAGTTCCCTGCATGCTTACCTCCTCTATTGATTTTAATTGATTATGTATTCATCTTTTATTTACTCATGCACTAAACATATTTTTGCATCTTCCCTATGCCTTCTAAATATTGGGTATAAAATTAATAAAGCAAGGTATGTATGATTGTGCATGCTTTATAATCCCATACCTGAGAGACTGAGAGAGGCCTATTGTGAATTCAAGGTCAAATTTCCCAGACCTGGAGAGAGAAAGAAAATGACCGCCCTCTAAGGAGTTAAAAGTCTAATAGGAAAATCACATGGATTTAAAAACATAAACAATATCACAAGTAAAACACTTACGTGTACAAGACACAGACTAAGCAAGAGAATTTAGGTGAGCCACAAATTTGCTTTTGAAATATAAACAAATTCACTAGAAATATACCAATATTAAAAAAATCAGAGTTTAGAAATGCTATAAGTATCTAATCATAAAGAACTGAAGATAAGAGAAACTTGTTCCCTTCACGATGACACACATTACCCTCACAGGGACCTTTGTTGGCTCAGCTGAGACCCACAGAAAATGTGATCAATCATCTGGTATCTTGAGATTTCTCATGTTCCTGTAAACATGCAGGATAAACCTGACCTTAGTATCAAACCTGAAAGAGCTCCTCACATTAGCACACCATAAATTTAATCCAAAACCCAGATCTCCAGCTGCCATGGAGGTAGAGATTTTTATGAAAGAGAAGAGATGTGAAATTGGGAAGAGAAAAAGTCAAGGAAAGAAGAAGCATCCAGAAAAAATCCATGATTTGCCACTCCCACTGGTTTCATGTTTGGAAATTATGTTAATTTAACTTTTTAAGTCCTCAAGAAAACTGGGAACATTAGAAATTCTCAATGGGGAAGAGGTTAATACACCAAACTAGAAGTCCTAAGCAGTAGAACTGAAGATAAGTGGGCATACTACTTTAAGTAGAATTTAGAAACATGTAAGAGAAATGTTCAAGTTGCTAACCTACAAAAGATTAATAATGTTCTTTGAAACTATATAAAAAAGGAATTATATCCTAAAGACAAGAGATTAATGAGAACATTTTAGAGGTTATGGAAGAATGAAAGACAAATTCTGAGGCTAACTTTTCTCAGCCCCTGACTCTCATCTATACTTCTCTGACTTTGTCTCATCTTTATCACTCTCTCCTACATTTTTCTCTAGTAATCCCTAAGCGCAACAACGTTCCCTACCTAGGGGAGAGATTGTTATGGTTTCTTTTAAGATAGAGTCTAACATGAGTAGAGATCCTGATACCAGCTGTACTCCCTAGGCTAAACGATTTGGTTATATATTTGTTTCTATGGTCATATCAAATTTCCATTTGTAAGGATATTTCTCTGTCTCTGTTGAATAACTGTTAAAACAAAGGAAGATGTTAACCTAAGTCTACAAAACAAACTTCACCTTTTCCCCTTTTGCCGTTCAATGCTCTCTGAATTAATGAGAGAATTAGCCTCAGAATTTGTCTTTCATTCTGCCATATTTTTGCTAAATGCTCTCTGGATTAATGTAGTTGGATAAGTCTTTCTATATTTTGTTCATATTTCATGACAGTTTCGGTGTCATTTTGTCCATTAGTCTGTTATCTTGTGTCTATGGTTTTATATTCTTATTTAAGACAGAAATGTAAAGGTGTTTCCTTAAGACTTAGAACAACAAGAAGAGGTTTTGTCATGGTATCCTTACTCAGTACTGTGTGGAAAGTCCCTGGGTGGCAATCAAATATCCCAAGCCACCACAAACCCACTTGAGTTCTAAGGGACCACCACTCAGGAAGCCAAAATGAACTTAAGCCATGCAAAATAGGAAGAATAATTATCTATTCAGTGAGGTACTATATTTTTCCTTCCCAGGATTCCTGCCACCTATTGCAGTAGTTTATGGCACTACAACCACACAACTTCGGGGGTGTGCCCATTTCTCGGAATTTCTTAGAAAAGCATACTTTCTTTTTCTGTTTTATAAATCTCTTTTCAAAGAATCTTCCCCCAATACTTCCAAGTTCTCTCTATCAATTAGATGTTTTTCTGCCATGTTTTGACCTCACTCTGACCCAAATCAAAAGGCATAGCTTTCTCTCTTCCTTTTTCTACCACAGGAAGCTGCCTGCAGCTTGATTTGCTATTTGCCTGACCTGGGATTTTTCTTCTAAACTCCAATAGAATTATCCTCAGGCTTCTTGTACTGGATGGCTGTGTGTCAACTTGACACAAGGTAGAGTTATCAGTTGAGGAAATGCCTCGATGAGACCCAGCTAAAACATATTTTCTTAATTGGTGATTGATATGAGAAGGCCCATCCATGGTGGGTAGTGCCATCCCCTGGGCTGATCAGCCTGGGTTCTGTAAGAAAGCAGGCTGAGCAAGCCATGGGAAGCAAGCCAGTAAGCAGGACTCCTCCATGGCCTCTACATCAGCTCTGGCCTCCAGGTTCTAGCCCTGCTTGAGTTCCTTTCCTGACTTCCTCCAAAGATAGACTAAGACCTGGATGTGTAAGCCAAATAAACCCTTTCCTCCCCAGCTTGCTTTCTACTCATACTGTTTTGTCACAGCAATAGAAACCTAACACATGGTGACTCTGGCAAGACTCCCCCAAATTTTCTAGCAACAGTTTTAAAGTATTACCAAATGAACAGGTGGTCTTAATGTGTTTGTTCTGTGATAAATTTAGATTCCTATTCCTTTTTTAAAACTGGAAAGTTTATTTTAGTTTGCTTTATGACTAAATTTTACCATAAAAGACACCTTGATCTATCTGTACGTATGTTTCTGTGTGCTATTTTAGATATGTTATATGATGTGTTTACATGACAAAGTCCTCCCCAATGGGGGATTCAAAGTGGCTTATATGTAAGTACACATGTAAATTTAGTCCAACAATCCAAATTTCTTTTAGTTCATAATGCAACAAGAATTTATATCAAAAGCCCCAGTCCTTTCAACCTCAATAAACTAGCTAGGTTTGTCCCAATATAACCATCTGAGAGATGGAGGAGTGATCTCTGGCAAAGAAGGAAAGTTTGATCAAAAATGCCCATATTGAGAATGGTAAATGAAGATGTCCAATAACTACAAGTCCATCTTCAGGGTAGTAGCATTATCTTTAAATTTGAAAGAAAATTAGAAGGACCAAGAAATACACACCATTAAACAGTGCTGGTCAAGCAAGGTGTGATCATTGTCTGAGCTCTGGTCTGGCACGATGTGATGAGTAAGAAGTCCTTATTGCTTGAAAAAACAGGCTGGTTCACAAGAGACAATTGCTGATGCTCCAGGATGGAGCCTCAACCTTATGGACAATTATCCTTTTGAAAGAAATGATCTGCCCCAGGAGGCTATACTGTTCTGGAATCCAAGGTGACTGAAGGTATAAGATAACAATTATCTCTGTGCTTTCAGCATTAAAGGGATAATTAAATAACTTACACAGACTACTCCTTGAGTGATCACCATGCTAACTGCAGAGACAAACAGGAAACTGACTCAAATTAAGGAGACAGGCACAAGACGGAGGCAAAGATATAACTTGTCCTGTTTTCAGTTGCCTTGTGGGCCCAAATGAGAAGTCAATGCGTTCTAGCAAAGGCAATTTCTGAGTGCCCATTACAAAAAGACTTAAATCTTAAACAAATTCTTTAATTCAGAGTTATTGGTAAGAGAAAACAAATGATTCCAGGATTCTTAATGTGATTTACCCATGTTTTCAGATACAGCTCTCTAGGCCTACATTAAACTATAAAGCTATTTTATTAACTAATGGCTTTAAAAACCTGTGGAGAAAATTAAGACGAAAATGACCTGTCAATAATAAAATTTTAAAAAAATGTATAGCTGTTGGATATATTTTTGCTAAAAAAATTTTTAGATGAAAAAAAAAGGGATTTTGTATGGTAAAAATGAGATTATGTCCTACAGTATTCTTTCAAAATAAGAAAGATAAGAACTAAAATAAAAAAGCTAAAACATGTGGAAGAAGGCTGGATAAAGTTGAAATTTTAAAAAGATGACATGGTTATGACTAAGTTGACTATTCTTGAAAGTTATTAAAAATACTGAAAGTCAAAATACAATACAGTGGTATAGGCCTGGAACCCAATTGTGTTTGCTACAATAAGCCTTATATAAAATGTTACTCTGTCCTTAGTAACATTTTCAAACTAGCTTGGAAAAAGGAATTGTGTTTTATCTCTTTATTGAATGAGCCCTTTGAAACTTGATTAAATTTTATCTAAAAATCTTCCACCATGTAGATATAAGTAGTATTGCTAAGTTTGTATGCTTTCCTGTTGGGTCAAGGCCTTAGCAATAAGAAAAATCCTATTGGAAAAAATTATTTCCACTTGAGACATTCCTGCTAAATTACATAATGATTGTAAAACTCACTTTGATGAACAAATAATCTAATGTATTTGTTAAATTTAGTCTTTTGTACACTTTAATTTGTACACTATTAATATTGTAAATATTTTACACATTAATCTTTAATATCCTTGATTGGCAGTTAAAATTTAAAAGGACACAAAAAGTCAATAGAAAGAATTCACTGAAGCCTTTGGCTTCATAGCCAACGACATCCTTATTTCTTGTAAATCTAAGTTATATCCTATTGAGAACACAAAAGTGTCACAAAAGCCACTGAAAGTGACTGAGGATTTGGTTCCATGAGCATAAGTGTTTGTTGTGCAATCATGAAGCAGAGAGGAATGGAGGAGAAAAACTGATGTTGACCTCCAGCCTTTATACACACATGTGCACACACATGAATGTTTACATAAACATAGCCCTCCACGTGAATAATAAAAGAAAATAATTCCAAATTTACAAAGAACTGAATGAACAATCATTACTAAAGAGAGATTTTATATACGGTTAATTGGTTGGTTTTTAAAATTTTGCCATTTATTAATATATATATATATATATAAAATGGAAGTTCATTATATATAAAGAAGTTCATGGTATTTTACAAACTTTTTTTTACCTTTATTAACTTGAGTATTTCTTATTTACATTTCGATTGTTATTCCCCTTCCTGGTTTCTGAGCCAACATCCCCCTAACCCCTCCCTGTCCCCTTCTATATGGGTTTCCCCTCCCCATCCTTCCCCCATTACCACCCTCCCCCCAACAATCAAATTCACTGGGGGTTCAGTCTTGGCAGGGCCAAGGGCTTCCCTTTCTACTGGTGCTCTTACTAGGCTATTCTTATAGCTACCTATGAGGTTGGAGCCCAGGGTCAGTCCATGTATAATCTTTGGGTAGTAGCTTAATCCCTGGAAGCTCTGGTTGGTTGGCATTATTGTTCATATGGGGTCTGGAGCCCCTTCAATGTCTTCCAGGCTTTTCTCTGATTCCTTCAATGGGGGTCCCATTCTTAGTTCAGTGGATGGCTGCTGGCATTCATCTATGTATTTGCTGGATTCTGGCTGTGTCTCTCAGGAGAGGTCTACATCCGGTTCCTGTCGGCTTGCACTTCTTTGCTTCATCCATCTTATCTAGTTTGGTGACTGGATATGTATGGGCCACATGTGGGGCAGGCTCTGAATGGGTGTTCCTTCTGCCTCTATTCTAAACTTTGCCTCCCTATTCCCTTCCAAGGGTATTCTTGTTCCCCTATTAAAGAAGGAGTGAAGAATTCCCATTTTGTTCATCCTTCTTGAGTTTCATGTGTTCTGTGCATCTAGGGTAATTCGAACATTTGGGCTAATAGCCACTTATCAATGAGTGCATACCATGTGTGATTTTTTGTGATTGGGTTACCTCACTCAGGATGATATTTTCCAGTTCCAACCATTTGTCTATGAATTTCATAAAGTCATTGTTTTTGATAGCTGAGTAATATTCCATTGTGTAGATGTACCACATTTCTGTATCCATTCCTCTGTTGAAGGGCATCTGGGTTCTTTCCAGCTTCTAGCTATTATAAATAAGGCTGCTATGAACATAGTGGAGCACTTGTCTCTTTTATATGTTGAGGCATCTTTTGGGTATATGCCCAGGAGATGTATACCTGGGTCCTCAGGTAGTCCAATGTCCAATTTTCTGAGGAACCTCCAGACTGATTTCCGGAATAGTTGTACCAGTCTACAATCTCACCAACAGTGGAGGAGTGTTCCTTTCTCCACATCTTTGCCAGCATTTGCTGTCACCTGAGTTTTTGATCTTAGTCATTCTCAGTGGTTGATTTCAGCTCTGAGTTTGATTATTTCCTGCCTTCTACTCCTCCTGGGTATGTTTGCTTCTTTTTGTTCTAGAGCTTTTAGGTGTGCTGTCAAGCTGATGATATATGCTCTCTCCTGTTTCTTTCTGCAGGCTCTCAGCGCTATGAGTTTTCCTCTTAGCACAGCTTTCATTGTGTCCCATAAGTTTGGGTATGTTGTACCTTCAATTTCATTAAATTCTAAGAAGCCTTTAATTTCTTTCTTGATTTCTTCCTTGACCATGTTATCATTGAGTAGAGCATTGTTAAACTTCCATGTACATATGGGTGTTTTCCCTTATTGGTATTGAAGACCAGCTTTAGCCCATGGTGGTCTGATAGGACGCATGGGATTATTTGTATCTTTCTGTATCTGTTGAGGCCTGTTTTATGACTAGTTATATGGTGAATTTTGGAGAAAGTACCATGAGGTGGTGAGAATAAGGTATATCCTTTTGTTTTAGGATAGAATGTTCTATAAATATCTGTTAAGTCCCTTTGGTTCATGATTTCTCTTAGTCTGTCTATGTCTCTGTTTAATTTCTGTTTCCATGATCTGTCCATTGATGAGAGAGGGGTGTCGAAATCTCCTACTATTATTGTGTGACATGCAATGTGTGTTTTGATCTTTAGTAAGGTTTCTTTTATGTATGTAGGTGCCCTTGTATTTGGAGCATAGATATTTAGGATTGAGAGTTCATCTTGGTGGATTTTTCCTTTGATGAATATCAAGTGTCCTTCCTTATCTTTTTTGATGACTTTTAGTTGAAAATAGATTTTATTTGATATTAGAATGGCTACTCCAGCTTGCTTCTTCAGACCATTTGCTTGGAAAGTTGTTTTCCAGCCTTTCACTCTGAGGTAGTGTCTGTCTTTGTCTCTGAGGTGTGTTTTCTGTAGGCAGCAGTATACAGGGTCCTCATTGTGTATCCAGTTTGTTAACCTATGTCTTTTCATTGGACAGTTGAGACCATTGATGTTGAGAGATATTAAGGAATAGTGATTATTGCTTCCTGTTATATTCATAGTTGAATGTGAGATTATGTATGTGTGCTTTTATTCTCTTTGTTTTGTTGCCTAGACGATTAGTTTCTTGCTTTTTCTAGGGGGTAGCTTGCCTCCTTATGTTGGGCTTTACCATTTATTATCCTTTGTAGCACTGGATTTGTAGAAAGATATTGTGTAAATTTGGTTTTGTCATGGAATATCTTGGTTTCTCCATCTATGTGAATTGAGTTTTGCAGGATATAGTAACCTGGGCTGGCATTTGTGTTCTCTTAGGGTCTGTATGACATCTGTCCAGGATCTTCTGGCATTCATAGTCTCTGGTGAGAAGTCTGATGTAATTCTGATAGGTCTGCCTTTATATGTTACTTGACTTTTTTCCCTTACTGCTTTTAATATTCTTTGTTTTGTGCATTTTGTGTTTTGATTATTATGTGATGGAGGGATTTTCTTTTCTGGTCCAATCTCTTTGGAGTTCTGTAGGCTTCTTGTATGTTTATGGGCATCTCTTTCTTTAGGTTAGGTAAGTTTTCTTCTATGATTTTGTTGAAGATATTTACTGGTCCTTTGAGCTGGGAGTCTTCACTCTCTTCTATACCTTTTATCCTTAGGTTTGATCTTCTCATTGAGTCCTGCATTTCCTGTATATGTTGGACCAGTAGCTTTTTCTATTCTACATTTTCTTTGACAGTTGTGTTGATGATTTCCATGTAATCTTCTGCTCCTGAGATTCTCTCTTCTATCTCTTGTATTCTGTTTGTGATGCTTGTATCTATGGCTCCTTGTCTCTTCCTTTGGTTTTCTATATCCAGGGATGTTTCCCTGTGTCCTTTCTTTATTGCTTCTATTTCCATTTTTAATCCCTTCACCTGTTTGATTGTGTTTTCCTGGAATTCTTTCTGGGAATTTTGTGATTCCTCTCTATAGGCTTCCACTTGTTTATTTGTGTTTTCCTGCATTTCTCTAAGTGAGTTCTTCATGTCTTTATTGAAGTTCTCCAGCATCATGATCAAATGTGATTTTAAATCTAGATCTTGCTTTTCTAGTGTGTTTGGATATTCAATATTTGCTTTGGTGGGAGATTTGGGCTCTGATGATGCCATGTCATCTTGGTTTCTGTTGCTTGGGTTGCTGTGCTTGCCTCTCACTATCAGGTTGTCTCTGGTGTTACCTTGTTCTGGTATTTCTGACAGTGGCTAGACCATCCTATAGACCTGTGTGTCAGGAGTGCTGTAGACCTGTTTTCCTGTTTTCTTTCAGCCAGTTATGGGAACAGAGTGTTCTGCTTTCAGGCATGTAGTCTTTCCTGTCTACTGGTCTTCAGCTGTTCCTGTGGGCCTGTGTCCTGAGTCCACCAGGTAGGTCGCTTAGAGCAGAAAAGTTGGTCTTACCTGTGGTCCAGCGGCTCAAGTTGCTTGTGGGGGGCTGCTTTTGAGCTCTCCGTGAGGGCGGCAACCAGGTGGGCCTGCGCCGCCTTTTCCTGGGGCCCCCATGCACCGGGGTCCCAGATGGCATTAGGTGTTTTCCTCTGGAGTCAGAAATGTGGGCAGAGTGTAGTCTCTTCTGGCTTCCCTGGTGTGTCTGCCCCTCTGAAGGTTTAGCTCTCCCTCCCATGGGATTTGTGTGCAGAGAACTGTTGAGAGTTCCCTTCAGCTCTGGGCATTGTCTGGACTGTGTGGGATCTGCTATTCGAGTGTCCCTATCTTCTGGTTCCCAGAGGCTGTATACAGTTTCCTCTTGGGCCAGGGATGTGGGCAGAGGTGGGCAGTATTTGTGGTCTCTCCTGCTCTACAGTTTCAGGAGTGCCCACCTGTCCGGACGGTGAGTTCTCTCTCCCAAGGGGTTTGGGAACAGTTAGCTGTGGACTGGGATCAGTGAGGTTTGGAATCCAGCTAAAAACCAGAAGTGTCTTGTCCCAGAGGAATTTTGCCCGTCTGTGTTCTGAGTCCACCTGGCAGGTCGCTTGGAGCAGAAAAGTTGGTCTTATCTGTGGTCCCATGGTTGAAGTGACTCCTGGGGGGCTGCTTTTGAGCTCTCTGTGAGGTCGGCAACCAGGAAAGCCTGAGCTGCCCTTTCCGGGGAGCCTCCCCCCCGCCCCGTGTACCGGGGTCCCTGATGGTGTTAAGTGTTTTCCTGTGGAATCAGAACTGTGGGCAAAGTGTAATCTCTTCTGGCTTCCCAGGTGTGTCTGCCCCTCTGAAGGTTTAGCTCTGCCTCTCATGGGATTTGGGTGCAGAGAACTGTTGACCGGGTCTCTTCAGATCTGGGTGGTGTCTCACAAATATTTTTTTATTATTTTTATTTTTATTCTTTTTTTGTCTTATTCCATTCCCACCACCACTTCTTCCTTTGTGCCTTTGTCCTTTCATTTTCATGTTATATATGTTATACATGACCTGTGGTAGTTTGAATGAAAATGATACCCATCATAGGGAATGGTTCTATTTAAAGTGTGGCCTTGTTGAAGGAAAAATATCACTTGGGGTGGGCTTTGAGGTTTTAGTTGCTCAAGCCAGGTCCAGTGACACTCTTTTCTGCTGCATGTGGATCCAGATGTAGAATTGTCACCTCTTCCAGCACCATGTCTGCCACCATGATGATAATGGACTGAACCTCTAAAACTGTAAGCCAGCTCAAATTAAATGTTGTCCTTTATAAAAGTTGCTGTGGTCATGGCGTCTGTTTACAGCAATGAAACCCTAAGATACCCCCATGCCCTTCTCTCAAGGAATCTTGTTCTGTAAATTCCTGATTCCACTCACCAGTGCTGCAATTACATGTATAAGCTACCACATCTAGCTAGGAATGCACATTTTAAACTTTTATAATTAACATTGACTAATTCCTTTGCCCAGCGATTCCCAAAAGTTTATTGGTATAGGTCTTATGCAGTTTTATTGGTTCTATTATCTACTACCCTTTCAACCCTTATTCCACTGTAGTTGCTTCCAACCCCACAATACTGAGTAGGACAGAAAGAGGGTTAGAGGGGAAAGGGGGTATAGACCTCTTTAGACTACTTCCTGCTGAGTAGGGACATTGGGTTCCTTTGAGCAAGTCAAAACTCTGTTGTCTGGATATCTCCAACCAGCAATCCAGCAATACCAAAAACAGAATTCCAGCAGCAAGAGGGACCAGCTGCAGCAGGGGAAGCAGCAGCTATCACAGGCTTTCTTGGGGCTCTCAAGAGTCCCCAAAATTCCAAACATAAACATCTGCAGCTGGCAAAAGTCATGTCTCTACTGGACCATGGGACAATAATAGTAGAGGATGTGGACAGCCTGAAGCAGCTCCATATCCCACACCTGAGATTAAAACAAAAACATATTCATATAACAAAACTGTGTTTTAAAAGAAATCAAATCATCAGCCTTCCTCTACTCAAAGGATAAACAGCCTGAGAAAGAAATTAGGGAAATGACACCCTTCACAACAGTCCCAAATAATATAAAATACTTCGGTGTGACTTTAACCAAGCAAGTGAAAGATCTGTATGACAAGAACTTGAATTCTCTGAAGAAAGAAATTGAAGATCTCAGAAAGTGGAAAGATCTCCCATGCTCATGTATTGGCAGAATTAATACAGTAAAAATGGCTGCCTTGCTGAAAGCAATCTACAGAGTCAATGGAATTCCCACCAAAATTCCAGCTCAATTCTTCAAAGAGTTAAAAAAGGGCAATTTTCAAATTCACTTGGAATAACAAAAAACCCAGGATAGTGAAAACTATTCTCAACAATAAAAGAACTTCAGGGAATAATGATCCCTAACTTCAAGCTATATTGCAGAGCAAATGTGATTTAAAAATAAATTGTATGGTATTGCTACAGAGACAGGTAGGTAGATCAATGGAATAGAACTGAAGAGCCAGTAATGAACCCACACACCTATGGTCACTTGATCTTTGACAAAGGAATTAAAACCATCCAATGGAAAAAAGATAGCATTTTCAACAAATGTACAAAGCTCAAGTCCAAGTGGATCAAGGATCTCCACATAAGCCAGATATACAGAAACTAATAGAAGGGAAAGTGAGGGAAAGCCTCAAACACATAGGCACAGTGGAAATTTTCCTGAAGAGAACACCAATGGCTTATGCTCTAAGATCAAGAATTGATAAATGGGACCTCATAAAACTGCAAAGCTTCTGTAAAGCAAAGGACAGTGTCATTAGGACAAAACAGCAACCAACAGATTGGGAAAAGATCTTTACCAGTCCTACAATTGATAGAGAGCCACTATTCAAAATATACAAAGAACTCAATAAGTTAGACTCCAAAGAATCAAATAACCTGATTAAAAAATGAGTTACAAAGAATTCTCAACAGAGGAATACTGAATGGCCACAAAGCACCTAAAGAGATGTTCAACATCCTTAGTCATCAAGAAAATGCAAACCAAAACAACCCTGAGATTCCATCTCACACCAGTCAGAATGGCTAAGATCTAAAAACTCAGGTGACATCTTTTGGGTATGTGCCCAGGAATGGTATATATCTGGGTCCTCAGGTAGTTCAATGTCCAATTTTCTGAGGAACCTCCAGACTGATTTCCAGAATGGTTGTACCAGCTTGCAGTCTCACCAACAATGGAGGAGTGTTCCTCTTTCTCCACATCCTCACCAGCATCTGTTGTCATCTTAGTCTTTGATCTTAGCCATTCTGACTGGTGTGAGGTGGAATCTTAGGGTTGTTTTGGTTTGCATTTCCTTGATGACTAAGGATGTTGAACATTTCTTTAGGTACTTCTCAGTCATTCGATATTCCTTAGTTGAGAATTATTTTTTAGCTCTGTACCCCAATTTTAACAGGGTTATTTCTCTTCCTTACAGAAGCTTTGCAATTTTATGAAGTCCCATTTATCAATTCTTGATCTTATAGCATAAGCCATTGATGTTCTGTTCAGGAAATTGTCCCCTATGCCCATGTGTTCTAGGATCTTCACCACTTATTCTATTAGTTTGAGTATATCTCGTTTTATGTGGAAGTTCTTGATCCACTTGGACTTGGATTTTATATAGGGCGATAAGAATGGATTGATTTGCATTCTTCTACATGTTGACTGCCAGTTGAAACAGCACCATTTGTTGAAAAAATGCTATCTTTTTTGCACTGGATGTTTTAGCTCCTTCGTCATATATCCAAAAGATAGTCCAACATATAACAAGGACACATACTCCACTATGTTCATAGCAGCCTTATTTATAACAGCCAGAAGTTGGAAAGAACCCAGATGCCCTTAAACAGAGGAATGGATACAGAAAATGTAATCCATTAACAATGGAATACTACTTAGTTATTAAAAGCAATGACTTCGTGAAAATCATAGGCAAGTGGATGGAGCTAGAAAATATCATCCTGAGTGAGGTAACCCAATCACAAAAAAAGCACACATGGTATGCACTCACTGATAAGTGGATATTAACCCAAAAGCTCAAATTACCCAAGATACCGTCCACAGACCATATGAAGCTCAAAAAGAAGGACTGCCAAAGTATGGATGCTTCAGTCCTTCTTAGAAGGAGGAACAAAAATATTCATAGGAGGAGATATGGAGACAAAGTTTGGAGCAGAAACTGAAGGAATGGCTAGTCAGAACCTGCCCCAACTGGGGATCCAGCCCATATACATACATCCACCAAACCCAGACATTATTGCTGATGCCAAGAAGTGCATGCTGACATGAGCCTAATATAGCTCTCCTGAGAGGGTCTTGCAGAACATGACAAATACAGAGGTGGATGTTGCAGCCAACCATTGAACTAAGAACAGGACCCCCCCTCCTCTGGAGGAGGAGTTAAAGAAAGGATTGAGGAGCTGAAAGGGTTTGCAACCCCATAAGAACAACAATACCAAACAAATTGAGCTCCTAGGAAGTAAACCACCATCCAAAGAGTACATAGAACAGACCTGTGGCTCCGGCTGCATATGTAGCAGAGGATTTCCTTGTTGGGCATCAATGTGAGGAGAAGCAGGACCAAGGTCGGACCCCCCAGTGTAGGGGAATGTCAGGGTGGGGAAGGGGGAAAGGGTAGGATGGTAGATGGGTGGGGGAACACCCTCATAGAAGCATGGGGAAGGAATGGGATAAGGGCATTATGGACAGGACACTGGGAAAGTGGATAACATTTGAAATGTAAATAAAAAAAATACAACAGAAAAAGACAAAATCTTATGTGATGGCAGATGCTGGCAAGAATGTAGACAAAGAGGAACACTCACCCATTGGGGAATTGCAAGCTGGTACAACCACTCTGGAAATCAGTCTGGCGGTTCCTCAGAAAATTGGGCATAGTCCTACTTGAGGACCCAGCTATACCTCTCCTGGGCATATACCCAAAAGTTGCTCCAACGTATAACAAAGACACATGCTCCACTATGTTCATAGCAGACTTATTTATAACAGCCAGAAGCTGGAAAGAACCCAGATGCCCAACAGAGGAATGGATACAGAAAATGTAGTACATCCACACAAGGAAGTACTACATTAAAAACAATGACTACATGAAATTTTTAGGCAAATGGACGGAACTAGAAAATACCATCCTGAGTGAGAAAACCCAATCACAAAAAAAACCCCAAAAAACAAACAAACAAACAAAACAAAACAAAAAAACATGGTATGCACTCACTGATAAGTGGATATTAGTCCCAAAGCTTGGAATACCCAAGATACAATCCACAGACCACATGAAGCTCAAGAACAAGGATGACCAAAGTGTGGATGCTTCAGTCCTTCTTAGAATGGGGAACAAAATACCCCCGGAGGAAATACAGGGACAAAGAGTGGAGCAGAGACCGAAGGAAAGGCTATCCAGAGACTGCCCTACATGGGGATTTATCCCATATACAGCCACCAAACCAAGTCACTATTGCTGATTCCAAGAAGTGCATGCTGACAGGAGCCTGATATGGTTGTCTTTGGAGAGACTTTACCAAAGTGTTACAGAAACTGATGAGGATGCTTGCAGCTAACTACGGGAGTGAGCATGGGGATCCCAATGGAGGAGTTAGAGAAAGGACTGAAGAAGCTGAAGGGGTTTGCAACCCCATAGGAAGAACAACAATATCAACCAACCAGACCCCACCAGAGCTCCTATGGGTTAAACCACCAACCAGTGAGTACACATGAAGGGTCCAATGGCTCCAGCCACATATGTACTAGAGGATGGCATTGTCCAGCATCAATAGGAGGAAAAGCCCTTGGTCCTGTGAAGGCTCATTTCCCCAATGTAGGATAATGCCAGGGCATTGAGGTGGGAATGGGTTGGTTGGAAGGGTAGCATCCTCAAAGGAGTCAGGAGGTTGGGAGAGGGGGGAACTAGGAAATGGGATAACATTTGAAATGTAAATATATAAAATGTCCAATAAAAATGCAAAAAATAAAAAGAAACCAAAATTCTTACTATAAAAGTTTTACTTCAGAAATATGTTAAAATTCTTGGCATCTACTCTGCCCTGTGGGCCAGTCTGATTTGCAGACCCCTAGGGAAAGAGACTGGGTAAGCCTATTCTGTGCCTTGCTCTTCTGAGAACCATTGCTTTGGGCTTCCTAAATAGAAGATTAATGCTCTGAGCTAATCAGTTCCCACTGCAGAGGAATGTAGCTACAATATTTGAGAGAGTACAATATTCTCTTCATGTTTACAACTCCTATCATCTTCAAGAAGTGATTCCTTCCCCTGTCCCTATTCTACTCAACTTTTAAAATATTTCCTGGCCGAAAAGAATAGCACAGAGTTGGCGGTACAGCTCAGAGATAGGGTTTCTTTCCTTTCACACAAAAGGCCCTGGGCTCAATCCCCTATACCAGCAACACCACAAAACAAAACAAAAAAAATGAGAGGAGAAAAGGAGAAGGGCAGTAAGATGAAAAGAATAAGGCACCAACATATCTAAGCTGTCTTGGTGACTGTTCTCTGAATCCATTAAGAGCATAGTTGAAATTTTTATAAGCAGGTAGAAAGATTTACTTCCTCAGTCTGTATTCTCCATTCTCAGTGTGACAGGAAAAGAAAGGGGAATTCAATTCTTCTATTGTAATGGTGGATCTTATAGAAGGCCTTCCTGTTCCTATACATTATAGATTCATTGGACAAGTATTCAGTTTCAAAGATGTATCAGACACTAACCTAAGCAACCATGATACAGCAGTAAGCAAAATGTAAAACCCTTTCCTGCAGGCAGCCTCACTTCTGGTGGAAGGAAGACAGCTTAACTGGGTATACTACGTGTAATAGATGTCCTTGCAAGTTTATTGCAATTTAAAACAGGGTGGTTGTATCACTTCAAGTCTAAGTAGGAGACAAACTCTACCAACTAACTGAGAAAGCAGAATTGAGCATAGGTGTATGTGTAGTAATAAGACCACTATATTACAAGATAATTTGATTTTCAATTTTGTTTTGTTTTTGTTTTGTTTTGAGACAGATCAGCTATCACTCTGTAGACCAGCTGATCTCCAACTCACAAGAGAACTTCCTGCCTCTGCCTCTCAAGAGCTGCAATTAAAGTTGTGTACCATTATGCCTGGTCCAGTTTCCAACTTTTTGAGAAGTCATCATACTGTTTGTCATAGCAATTTCATCATCTTCCATTTCCACCAATAGTACACAAGGGCTGCAATTCTAAACATTCTCACCAACACCATTTACCATGTTTCTGCTTTTTAAAAGTTTAGTAGCTATGTTAATGAATGTGAATGTCAATCTTAGATTTTGATGCAGGTGAAAGTAAATTGGAAACTTCCTTCCTGAGTATGTAAGTTTACATGTCATTTACTTGAGTCCCATAATTATTTCCTGAGTTTTATTATTCTGACATAAAACTGATATATAATAAAATGCAAATAACTTTGGTATCCACTCACTGAGTTTTAATAAATGTCTATTGTCATGAGAGCACTTTACTAGAAACATAGGTGGATAATTTCCAGTGTTGGAATTCACTGAATAACAATAAATTCAAAGTATCATAGGTTTTGTTTACAGCAATTTTCCCAGTACTTTCACTTTCCTATGATAGTTGGCTATCGAAAAATACAAGTTCTTTTGTCCTTACATTGATTACTACTCTTAATCCTCATATCACATTATACATCACACAGCAATTACATTTGTAAATTGTCTACCTATATGTCTGTGTTTCTAGTTAGCTAGATATATTTTGGTTACAAAGAGGTTATGGCTGAAGCAGGGTTCAAGGAGTTCAAAGGCACTTCAATAAAGGGAGCAACAGAGCTCACAGAAATAAAGACAATTCCTGCGGTGTTCAGATATTAATGAATTCAGTTGGAGAAATGCTGGAGGCACAAAGCAACATTGCTGAGCTGCAGAGGCTGCAAGGTCACAGGGTTGAGCTGGGCCTTAGGGCTGAGTTGAGCTCCAGAGAGGTGTGGGATCATGGATGTAGAAGTCATGATTCTAAATTCATGACTTCAGAACCATGCAAGACAAATTACAAGACTGCTCCAGAATGTTGAATAGGTCAATGGAAATCACTTTGCATGAACTGTATTAATGATGGGAACGGAACAGAAAGTCACACAGAAAGACAATCAAAAGATTAACAGACAAAAACAGAAATGCGCACAAAAACCAAAAACAAGCACCTGCCGCGAGATCACCACAAAACAGAACTGATTCAGATGGGATCTTCCATAAGCTCACCACAGACAGATGACGGGGAGAGCAGATTCCACATCACTCCTCCTTCCCAAGGGGAGCAGATCAAAAATAATGGTTAAGTTAAAGGTGCCTTCTGGAGGCCTGCCGACATCAAATGCTGGCCACTCCAAGGAGCAAGAAGTCTGCCATGGTCCTTTCTTAATCTTAACTGACAGGTTGTGTGCTCTAGCCCTAATTCAGTCCAATGGTCTAAAGTCAAACTCAGAGGAGTCGTCACAGTCTGTCCCATCGTCAAAGTCACAAGTAACACAGAACAGAAACTTAAGACACACAGACAAAGACTATCAGACGCCCGTTTCCACCTAGACAGGCAAGACCACTTTGGAAAAACAGACGTCCAGGAGGACATTTTGATTCTCCAGTCCAGGAGAACTACTGTGTCTTCACCAGCACCCAGATGGCTGGGAGGGTGGTTCTTTTCTCCAACTCCAGGAGAATCACCAAATCCTCACCAGCACCCAGATGGGAATCTCCCAAGCATCCCTGGGGTCCCTACAGACCTCCCGGGATGTCTCCCAGGGTGACACAGTTGGTGAGCCCCTGGCACATCTACCAATACTCACACTCCTCGCCTCTACCCAAGACGCAAGTCTCCGTCTCTACCCAAGACTGCGAGCGACTGCAAAACCAGAACTCAGACCCAGAGTTCAGCCGACACAGAAACACAAGGACACGGACAATATTTCACCTCCGAGTGGATCTCGGACGAGCTGTTGTGCTTAGCTAGTTGCTGGAACAAAGTGGCTGAACCAGCTGGTGCAATTATTCTTTCTGTGATCAGCTAGTTTCTGGAACAGGCAGTTCCAGGGCCTGCTTTTGGCTTCAACTTTTGTCTAGGGGGCAATTTTAAACTTTTTCCTTTCAGGTCTAGTCCCATTCTCAGAAGAAATGACCACTCTATTTTCTTCTACTATAAGTGCCTTTGCCTGTTCTAGAAATTCAGATAATGTAACCATACATTATATAATTACCACAACTTTGAGGAAGAATATCTTACACATCCAACTACAGGGACTGTATTTCACCAAGAGTATCAATTACTGAGCAGCAAAACCCATCCTGATGCTGAGGGTGCAGCTCAATAGCAGAGAGCTTACATAAAATGCACAAGGTCCTGGTTTCTAGCCTCAGCACTGGAATAAGAAGAAAGAGGAAATGGGGGATGCAACAGATAGGAATACTTTCAGCTCTAAGTTGCAGAGAAGCACACTTATAGTGCCTTTAAGAAACAGGAATTGGTTTTATCATACTCCATGAAACTTCAAAACATTCGATTCCTGCCACTGGTTTGCCAACTTAACTTGATAGGTTTGGCCTGATGGTACACGTCATCTGCAATCATCTCTTCTCTATTCAAGACTACATACAGGCAGCATAAAGCATTCTGTAGATGCCCCTACTTGTCATATGTCCCATTGATTTAGTTACAAAGAAAACTGGGAAGAATGAAAATTGGCTTTCTAGTCAAATCCCAGGAGAAGGACAAAGGAGAAAATTGGTAGGGAATGGCTCTGAGTCTGAAACTGTTGTGCCCAGATTGCAAAAACCCCAGAAACCACCAGGAACCACAACTCTGAGGCAAGCACATGAGAGTATTCAAGCTCGGGAGATTGGGTCACAAACCCTCCTGATGGAACAGGAAGGAGCATGGACCCCCAGGTCTAGGTGAAGGGGGTTTATAAAGGAAAAAACTGCAAGTGGGGCTTTACAAGCCTTGGTGTTACATGAGAGGGTAAAGGAATGTTGGTCTTTCAGCTAATTGTTTTACAGCACCTGGTTAAACCATAAGGAGGGAGCCTAAATCAAAAAGGAGCATCTTAACCTGGGAACAACTTATGTTTCCTTAGCCCACTCTGTTGTTATCATCCAGCTGCAGCTGCTGTGTCTATTTTGCTACTGCCAGGGACATTTCATGATTTTTCTCAAACCTCAAGGGAGGGGGCCATGACTCTCTAAGGGCAAGTTAACTTAGAATGGAGTTTTAAGAACAAAATGGAGTTTATTCTGCTACCTCAGAATTCAGTCCCTTTAAAACCAATATATATATGGTAGAGCTGCTTACTAATTTTGGTCAAGATACCTAACTTGTTTCACCCAAATCCCATCCATAATTTGATTTGTTTGGGGATGAAGCTCTCTGGTAGAGATTTTGCCCCGCATGTGCAAGGCCCTAGGTTCAATTTCCAGCAACACAAGAGCTTGTACAGCAAAATATATAATGATACTATTTAATTCACAAGTCTTTCTATAACAATTAAATTAGCTATAAGATATAGTGTACAGTACTGCTTGGAACATAGGCCTCAATTGTAGTGGGTATTATTTACCACAGGGGAAAATAAAACATAAAATGCCAAGCATGTTGGCATGTGTATGTAAACTTGGTAGGCTGAGGCAGAAAGAACAAGAGTTCAAGGACATTCTGGGCTTTAGAATGAGACCTTGTGGAAAGGAGCAGGGGAAGGAAGAGGCAGAGAAGTAAGATTACTTTAGTGTCAATGAAAAGGGGAGATAGTAAAAACTAAAAATACATGCAATGAACTACAGAGGGTGGGAGAAAAGGAATGAAGGCTCAAGGGTCAGCAAAAGAATGAAAACAGGCAACTTTAGGAGCAAGGAGGTTGGAAGGACCCTCTAGAATATACCAGAGACCTGGGAAGTGAAAGACTCTTAGGACTCAAAGGCGGTGGGGAACCCTAGATTAAAGGCCCTACAATGGGGAGAAGGAACTTATTGACTCGACCTCCAGCAGAAAGACAGGACATCAAGTGAGAGATGTGGTTGCTATCCCACAGCCAAAGCTCTGACCCATAATTCTTCCTGTCTGAAGGAAATGCAGGGATGGAAATGGAGAAGAACCTGAGAAAAAGAAGGTCCAGCAACAGGCCCAAAGTGGGATCCAGCTCAAGACCTGACACCATTACTGAAGCTATGGGTTGTTCACAAAAAAAAATGGACCTACCATGACTACTCTACAAGAGACCCAACAAGCAGCTGAAATAGTCAGATGCAGATATGTGCACTCAACCAAGGATCAGAAGCTGCTGACCCCTCTGGTTTAATTAGGGAAAAGCTGGACGGAGCTAAGGAGGAGGGCAAGCCTGTAAGAGGACCAGGAGTCTCAATTAACCTTTACCCCCGAGATCTCTCAGACACTGGATCACCAACCAGGCAGCATACACCAGCTGAGATGAGGCCTCCAACACATATACAGCAGAGGACTCCTGGGTTTGGGTTCAGTCAGAGAAAATGAACCTAACTGTCAAGAGACTGGAAGTCCCAGGGAGTTTAGAGGTCTGGTGGGGTGGGTGCAGTGGGGACATCCTTGTGGAGACTGGGAGAGGGGGGAATAGGGAGAGAGGTATGAGGGTGGACCACCAGGAAGGGATAAAATCTGGAGTATAAAAATTAATTAATTAATTAAAAAAGATGCTCATGCTTGACCCTGAAATATCTATTCTCTTTTATTCAATAAATGTATTATGGGACAACACATCAAATATGATTCCTAGTGTATACAATTGTTCACACAACATAAAAACAATGTGAAAAGAAATATTATTTCCAATGAATCAGAGAGCTTTTGGGGGTCAATTACTTTCTGCTTCTATGGCTTCCACGTCATTTTCAGACCAAAAGTTGTTCCCTGGGAAGGTGACTCACTGACTTTCCTAAATGTCCAGGAGAAGTTCAGAAATCATCCTGATTCTATTTTACAGATGAATAGCTCAATCCTAGAAAGGATCAGACTCACTAAATCTGAATATGCCCCTCTCCCACTTTTCAGTGACCTTAATACCATCCAACAACATGGGTGCCTTGCACACGCCCTGATAAGGGATTTCCAACTAGGCTATATCCCTGGACAAAATATAATACATTTGGATCTGTGTATTATACTACTAGAACCCTCAATTTACTTCCAAATATTCTAAGAAATACAGGAACAATTTGTTTTGTTTGAAAATGTACTTATATTACAGCTCAGATGTGGCTCTGATGGCTTCCAACAGACTCATTCACCTTGTCATTGGGCCCCATTAATACTTTGCTTCTTTTCAATGCCAAAATATTGTGTTACTAAAATAGACACATTGGCCAAACTAACATTAACAACTCAACAACCTGTGAATTTTTGTTTCAATGTGAAGGAATATCACTTTCAAAGATTCATTTTAAAATTTCACCTTCTTGATAAATATTCAGTGTGATTTGGGATAGCACATTCCCTGTGGGCTCGTCTATTCTCCAGGCTTCCAAAGTACTCATGCACTCAGGGATGCAAAAACCAGGAAAACAATCTTGCAACTAGAATTTAGATTGGAGAGTGTAATTGTTGATAAGATTTTAATGATACATGCTAATTGCTAAGAGACCTGGGAGTCTTGTAGTGTGTTATGCAACACACAGAGGAAATGGCTGCAATACAGCATCTGAAAGAATCGGTATAATTTCCACTATAAGCCTATTCTTTGCTTTAATTCGTCTATGTTATCCAGTTTTCTGTCACTTATAAAAATAGCTGAGGAAAAAAAAACACCTTTTAAGTAGTAATGACTTCGAAATTAGGAGATTTCTGTCTGTGGCTGTGGTGAAAAGTACACCATGGTGAAAGCAATGGCAGAGTAAAGTCACGTACCTTAGAGCAAGAGAACAGGCTACTGTCTCCTTCAGTGGAATATCCTGAGGAAGTTGCATAGCTCCCACTGGACCCTACCTCTAAAAGGTCTACCAATCTACCCCCAAACACAATAACCTTTGCTGTAAGCCTCTATCAGATGGGCATTTGGGGGATATTTAGGATCCAAACAAAAATATCTGTGGATCTGTTTTTGGTGGTAAAACACTAGTCTAGTGTGGGCAAGGCAGTACTGGATTCAATAGTTCTACACTACACTTTCTTTTGGATGGTGAACTCACCACAGGCTGTAAGTCCTACAAAGATTTTTTTTTTGTTTAAAGAAAGTTTAACAACATTTACATTGGTCTCTACTCTGATCCCCTCATTGTTCCCATCTCACATGGGATTGGTGGTTCAGGAATCAGTATTAAGCAGTTAAGTCTCTGTGCTAAATATCATGTTAGCCAGCCAGACCAATAGCCACCGAGAGGCCCATAGTCCATAAGATTCTATATATCACTCGCCCATGTCCACTTCTAGACAATGTCCACTTTTAGCATCTTCAAACAAAACATACTGTCCAATTTAAGGACAGTCTTTCACCTTGAGAGCTAGTTTTGTCAGGCTAAGAAATCAATGTCCTTTCCCTTACCCCCTCTACATCAAGCCAGCAGCTTTCAACCAATAAGAGATAAGAGGAGATGCGATGCAAATGTATCAGCCCCCTTGCTCTTCCAGTGGGATAACATGGTTTCTAAAGCTCCCTCCAGGACAGAGCTCTGATTGCCTACAATGAATCTGCTCTCTTGACTGCTCTCTCTCCATCATCCTTTCCTTACTTTTCCATTTCCTCCCCACTATTTCCTAGGAACACCTCCCAACTTTACTTTTTCTAATCTTTGCTGCAGAATTGGTTCTTGGAGAATCCAATGAGAACATAGACATGTAAGCATGGTGCAGGAAGGGGAGTTAGTGTGCTGGTTAGTATTTTTGTCAACTTGACAGAACCTAGGATCATCTGAGAAGAGGGAATTGAGGAAATTCCTCTATCATATTACCTGTAGTCTACTTGAAGGAGCATTTTATTGACTAATGATTGATGTGGGAGGACCCAGCCATCACCCCTGGGCAGATGCTCCTAAATTGTATAAAAAGCAAGCTGAACAAGCCATAGTGACCAAGCTAACAAGCATTCCTCTGTGGTTCTGCTTTAGCTCTTGCTTCCAGGTTTTCTCCTTCTGTTTCTGCCCCAGAGGTCATGTGTTTATCACAGCTATAAAGAGCAAACTAGAACAGAAATTTGTACCATAATCATGAAGTATCATTATACAAGGCCATGGCCATATTGTTTTGGGGGGAGGATTATGGAAAGATTTTGGAGCTTTGGACTGGAAAGTTCATCAAATACTCTGAGCTCACTGAGATGTTACAGGAACTTGAAAGATAAGAACATTGAGAGAGGCGATGGAGGCCTGGCTTGTAAAGTTTCAGAGGCCAAAAAGATAGTATATTAGAACTATCTATGTGATATTTTGTATTAAGATTCTGTGGTTTGGGTTATGTAGTAGGGTTATGAAGCCTCAGATGGGATTAACAAGAGACCAGGACCCCTAAAGTAAAAACTTTGCTTTACTCATACTGTGTCAATTGATTCTGCTCAGCTGATTCTGAGAAATCAACTGCAGTTAATGGGACCAGCATCAGTGAGGTGAAATCTTTGATGAAATATTTCCTTGGAGTTGGCACACAGAATCTGTGGTCTACAGGGAATCAAGGAGCATCTCAAGCTGTCAACAGAACTTGGTAATGTTTAAGAGTTTCACACATGGTACTGGTTTTGATGACATGAAAACTGAAGCATTCAAGGGCTCATAGGGAGAAGCTGGGGCTGGGCAGTATGTGGTAGGTCAATAGTCCTTTAACAGAGACTAGGTGATGCCACTAATGAAGGTACAGTGGAGACCATAGTATATAAGAGATGCCAGTACTGTGGAATGATCACCAAGGAAAGCAGCAGATCTAGAGAGGAACCAGTCTGAGCTGATATAGCAAGTTTTGTGTGCTGAAGATGGCAAATCCAGAATGGTGGGGATATGTAAGATCTTTGGAACCTAGAAGATCATAATCTCAAGATGTTGGACACTAAGTTATTTACACTGTTGACATTTGGTTTTGCTTTGATTTGATTATGACTGTGCCTTGGTTTCTCTATCTTGGAGTAAGAAAGTATTTAACTTTTTTTCTTATAGGAAATTTTAATGATACTCTGGTCTTTTAAAGTGCTTGAGTTTTTAAAAGACTATGCAAGTTTAAAAGCTATCCTATTTTTATATTGTGATATTTACATGAGATCTTGAGGATAAACAAGAAAGGTTATAATTTAATAGTGATGTGCTTATGTGTCAAGTTGACAAGGAATTGATTGTTCTGGTTAATTTTTGTCAACTTGATACAAATTTGAGCCACCCAAGAAGAGGGAGCTTCAATGGAGAAAATTCCCCTACTAGACTGGTGTGTGCGTATGCCTGTATGGGCATTTTCTTGATTGATGGTGGATTGTGGAGGGCTCAGACTACTGTGAAACCAGGGAACGTGGTCTTGAGTTGTATAGGAAACATGAGGAACAAGCAGTACTCCTTGTGTTTGCTAACTAAACCCTTTCCTCTCTGAAATTGCTTTTGATCAGAATGTTTTATCACAGCAATAAAAAGCAAATTATGACAGAGAGTGACCAGTGCTCCCTGTTCAGGCTTTATAGAGTCAGATAAACTATCTCTATTCCAGCTGTGTGACACTGGTCAATTTCTGTACACACTCCAAGTCTCACCTTACTCCTTTGTAAAGCCCTATTATTAAGGTTTTCTAGTTTTACACACACACACACACACACACACACACACACACACACACACACACACACACAGGCGTATATATTGGAGAAACAAACAAAAGCTTCTTTCTTCCATTTCTTATACAGACTTCCAACAGAAGGTATAGCCCAGATTAGATCTGAATTAAATATCTGGATTAAATGTGTAACTTCATTCCTCAAAGACCCAGATTGGAATTGCATCTTCCAACTTCAAATTAAGCATAAGCTCCTGACAGATGTGCCCTCTATTTTGGGATATTAGTTAATTCCAGATGTAGTTAAGTTGACAACAAAGAATAGACACACTGTCTCACAGGGTTGTAAGTGTTAAACAACACAACAGAAATGAAGGATCCAGAACAGAGCTAAAAGTCCAGCTACCTTCTCATGCTGTAAAACAAAAATGGAAACTATTATTTTCTTTATGAAAATGGCTTCCCACAACCAGGTGTGGTGCACAACTATAATTGTAACCCTGGAAAGGACAGGACAAGAAGACAGTGAGTTTGAGGTCAGCCTAAGATATTATCTGGACCCTGTTTCAAAGCATAAAAGAATAAAAAGGAGTAGAAGGAGGTGGAGGAGAAGGAGGAGAAGGAGGGGAGGAAAATGATTTCTCAAAGAGAATCTTTTCATACCCACACACATGGTCCCAATTTATTCCAGAACACCAGAATTTGAAAGACTCCCTACTCTAAAGGAGTTTTTTTTTTTCTTTCCCGGAGCTGAGGACCGAACCCAGGGCCTTGCACTTGCTAGGCAAGCGCTCTACCACTGAGCTAAATCCCCAACCCCTGACTCCCTACTCTAATGTGACTCCTGCAAGGCACTGAATAGACAGAAATTTGCACTGTCTTATTCTCTCAGTCTCATTCTCTCCCTCCCTCCTTCCCTTTTGTCTGTTTCTGCCTCCCCCTTCCTTTTATTTATTTATTTTTTGCAGTAGTGTTTGGTTATGTAGTTCAGGATGGCCTTGATCTTACTACGTAACTAGCACCCTTAACCTTACAGCAGCTCTTCTGCCTCAATCTCCTCAGTGCTGAGATATTAGATATGCATTCTGACTTCAGCAAGCCCCTAGAAGGGTTAATGTGTGTCCTATCACATCCCCTGAAACCAAACAGATGCTATGCCTTCATACATACCATTTAAGAATTTTCTGACAGTAAACTAAAGGAATAAACTTTTGGGAACTGGAAGAAGCAGGCAGAATACATCATGTCCCCATGGGACCCAAACATATAGTGTAATCTCACCCTGTCCCCAGTGGATTTGGGGTTTGTATTTTGAGGTCTACAGCTACTGTGGGATTAGTTACCTCTATTTCTATTCGGGGGTGTTTTAATGGTGAAGCTGCACTATTTCCCTTAAGGAATGAATAGTAATGATGCTTTGAATATGCATAGCACTTTTATTCCTCTAAGCACATCAAGATATATTTTATTATAGTTCTCACATCAAGACATAGTTCCTCATTTACAATCAGAATTTTTGTAAATCGTACTGTCTTTCTCAAGATTATGTTCTCTGGGAGTATACAGTGTATGTGTCTCTGTGTTGTGATGGAGGTTGAACCCAAGGCTTTGCAAATGTACATGCTTTCTTTCCTTCTAAGCTACAGTCCCAGTCTCTCCCCTGGGAATTATGGACCAAATAAACATCTTCCCATCTTTCAGTATTTGCCTTTGTGTCTCCTTTTCTCCTCTCCTTTCACAGTTTTAACCATCCAATTCACTCGAGACCCACAGTGGGTTAAGAATGCTATAAAGCCCCTAGGACTTTATCAATAATGTCGCTCCACACGCCTTACAGAATTCCAGATCCTTCCTTCTTCCAACTTCCTTGATTTGTTTTTGTGTCTCTTGTCTGATTGTAATAGAAAACAAATGTTTTATGTTTAATTGGCAATAACATCACTAAAAGAAAAAAACTGTAGTGTGTAATTTGGTTTGAAATCAGCAAATCTCCACCCTTTGTGTGTGTGTGTGTGTGTGTGTGTGTGTTTCTTTGTTTTAGTTTAACTTTTTCATGTATTTATTTGTGAGCTTATGTACACCACAAACATGTAAGATTCCATAAAGGCCAGAAGAGGGAGTCAGAAAGTACAGTTGCAGGCAGTTGTGAGTTGCCGTGTGGATGCTAGGAAATAAAGCTGGGTCCTCTGCACCTCTACAAGAACAGTAAGTGCTCTTAACTCTCTGTATTAGGATTACAGGCGTGTATCACTCTGCCTGGCTTCCTGAAAAATCTTGTTAAGACAAAACATCAGAGATCTGAAAGCAGTTCACTGTTAAGGCTCTGGATTGGATCAGTAATTCTCCAACATAACCCGGGTTGTCTTGACTTTCCTGGCTTCCCTATGTCTCTGTTCAAAGACATATAAAACCCTATGAAAATTGTCTACCAAAATCAGAAGAGGGTAATATGGAGTCAATTATTTTTCTGGGGCATAGCCCATACAGGCAGGCATCATAAGTCTGCAGTCCCAACACTGTGAAGACCTTGTAACTGTAAATAGACAGATAGATACAGTGACAGACAGGCAAAAAAAACCACACACATACACAAACACAGAGACAAGTGAGAAGGAGGAGTGAGAGAGAGAGAGAGAGAGAGAGAGAGAGAGAGAGAGAGAGAGAGAGAAGAGAGAACACCACCCTGCCTTTTCAATGCACATCGTCAGGTTCTTGTTTGGTATGACCAGGTTGTAGCCAGTCTCCTACCAGTCTGTGTCCTAGATTCAGCCTGAACCTCAATTAAGGGAGTGTGGGACAGAAACAACACTTACTTTTTAAATGAGAAGGCCTCCTGGCTTCCCTTACATACTGCCCTGATTCAAACCTTTCTTTGTTCCTCTATACTTGGTTTTTTTTATTATTGTCTCTTGTTATTCTTGCCCAATTTTAATTCTTTTTTGTACTTATTTAAAAACTAATTTTCCCCTTGGGTTGTCTTCTTCAAAAGCCCCTTTCATCTTGTTTTGCATTTTCTCAAGACCCTCCCTGGGATCTGTCAACTATATTTCTCCATCTCACCACTGCTGAGGATCCTGCTCAGGACTTTAAATCTAAGTGTACCTCCACTGAGTCATACCTAGCTTCTGTATCTTCCCTTGAAAGCAAAAATAAGGGGCTGGAGAGAGGGCTTAGCAATCAAAGGCACTGGTTGCTCTTCCAGATTCCCATCATGCACATGGTGGTTCACATCCATCTGTAACACCAGTTTCCAGGAGACCTGATGCCTTTTTCTAGCTTCTGTAGGCACCAAGCATGCACTTGATGCACAGACATTGAATACACTCAAACTACCCATAAACATATAGAAATAAAGAAATCTAGATATGATTTTGAACACTTGTAATATCAGAACTTGGGAGGCTGAAGCAGGAGGAACAGAAGCTTGAAGCCAGCTAGTGTTACATACTGAGACTATCTCAAAAAGTAGAAAGAGGAGGTGGGAGGACAAAAACAAAAAGAAGAAAAGGAGGGGAAGCAAAGGAGAAGAGGAAAAGGAGAAAAATTGTGTTTGGGACACTGGGTCTTCCTACCCCAGTATGTGAGTGAGAGAGGAAGAGGGGTGGTGGTGGGGAATCATTACTAAGCTACTTATCATTGTACTACTATTAAACATTTCCTTAAGATAGACTTGAAACAAAAAGTGCTTAGTGTCCTTCTAATAGACTGAGATTGGAAGGACCTGGCATACCTATCAGCTGGTGGAGACATATTGCTGTGTGTCTATACAAAAGATTCTGACTAGTTATGAAAAGGCATGGACTTCTGACAGACACATCACAGGTGACTCTCAAAATAGTTTCCCCTAGCTGGGCTTCCTTGTCCAGCCTCAGTGGGAGAAGTCTTGCTGTGACTTGATGCATTGGTACCTTTGGATGGGAGCTCCCTTCTCTGGGGAGAAAAGAAGAGGGAAGGGGGTGGGTTGGGGCTGAGGTTGGAAAGAGAAGAAGGAGGGAGTTTCGATCGAAATGTGAAACAAAATTTTTTTAAATGTATAAAAACAAAGTCGGACACAGAAAGATATGTTCTACACAATGACATATGAAGTTCAAGCACAGACCAAACAAATCTGTGTAAGAGCTAACAGGAGTAGCAAGGGAGGTGGAGGCCTGAATAGAAGGAGGCATGAATGCACAACGAGGGATGAGGGGAACGGTCACCTCCATTAGTTCAGCTTTACCAAAACTCATTGAACTGTATTCTGGAGGTCTGTGCATTTTGGTCTGCAATTTTTGAAGGAATTCACCTTGAAAGAAACCCATTAAAAGAATGAGAAACAAGAGATTGTTAAATCAACTGTAGCAGTTATAGAAGACAATTATGTCACGTCAAATCTCAGTAGACTAGTGAGATGTGGGGATTAGGTTGAGTGCAGGGGCAGGGGTTAGAAAACGGGGAGGGGGATTTTACCAGTATATACACATATAAAATATTGTACTGAACTCCATTTATAAAGTTCATATGTGTTATTATACATAAAGTTCATAAGTGTTAATTGCATTTATGATGGCTTATACCTGTGATGTGAACATTTGGGTTTCTGAGGTTGAAGGATACCACAAGCTGGAGACCATCTGGGCTACCCAGCTAGGCTCTGTCTCAAAAAGAACACAAAAACTAAGATAAAAAGCTTTAATAAACAAAAATTAAAAATGTAGACTTTTTGTTTCAGAAGGCTTTAATAGCATGGGGAAAATGCTTACCCATAGGAAAGGCAGGGCCCAGAATCACACATAAGAATGGCCTCATTTTTCATGGGAAACATCTACAGAATTACAATAATGAAAATTCAAATTCTGACTAAAACAGCAGCAGAAGAAAGACCCAATTTTTCATAGGAAAAATTTTACTTAGCATATGCACAGGAAAAGATGGGGGAGCTAAAGAAATAAATAAGAAGACATTGCCAGTTCTTCTTTGTTGTTTGTCTCAGATAGGTAACTTTTATTTCCCTAATGTTTGGTTCTGAAATATATGGAAAGTATACCTTTTTAAAAGGACATCATTCTTTCAGAAAACCACAAAGCACAGCTCTTTGTGGCTCACACGCAGTCTTTCTTGTAGTGGCTTGCACAGAAAGTAACTGGAGCATGCAGCCTGGATCTTGCTTGTTTTTCTTCCCCAAGGTACTCTGTTTGGTTCAGTCAACATTTCCTCCGCATAAGTGACCAGAGCCCTTAAAGGAGTCCTTTAGTGGGGTGACCCATCCTGCTAACATTTCTTTGTCTTTTAAACCTTATGTTCAATCACGATAGCCAAACCATGCTCACAGAATTTTCTATCCAGTTTTTTTTTCCATTGAGAAAAAGTCATGTAGTTCAGGGTGATCTCATACTTGCTATGTAGCCAAGATTCATAACTATGGACTCTGAATCCTCATGCTTCTACATCCTGAATGCTGATATTATAGAAATACACCACCACTCCTGATCTTATGTGGTGCTGAGGATTGAACCTAGGGCTTCATGCATACTAGGCAAGCACTTTATCAATTGAACTATTTTCCCAAACCCACTAAATCATATTTCTAAGCCATTTCAAAAAATATTGAGTAACTAGGAAAGACATGAGAACCCTGTATGCTACAGCCAATATGACCATGTTATTTTCAATAACAGCTGATGAGAATAGTTTCTCCTCCTCCTCCTGCTCCTCCCCTCCTCCTCCTCCTCTTCCCCCTCCTCCTTCTCCTCCCCCTTCCCTTCCCCCTCCTTCTCCTTTTCCTTCTCTTCCTCCTTTCTTCCTTCCCAAATCAAGATTAACTGAAGAAAGTA
Source organism: Rattus norvegicus (assembly GCF_021556685.1). Lineage (NCBI taxonomy): Eukaryota > Metazoa > Chordata > Mammalia > Rodentia > Muridae > Rattus > Rattus norvegicus. The sequence continues at coordinate 11,633,620 of NC_141554.1, read as the reverse complement.
AAGAACCTATAGGAAAGCCTGGGCAAGGTCATCCATGCCTGGAAATTCTAGCACTTGGGGTACTGAGGCAGAAACATTGCAAGTTCAAGTTCCACCTGAGTTACATAGTGAGTTCTGGGCCAGCTTTGTGTACAGAGAAAGACCCTGGAATGAATTAAAATAAAAAACAGAGACAGACTAGGTAACAAGGTTCTCTTCACAAAACAAACAAAAGCAAAAGCCTGTGTTTTACTGGTTTTTCAAGGCTGACGATCAAATCTAGGGCCTTGCTCTAGGCAAGCACCATGACAAGGAACTATATCCTACCCTCCTCTTCATGAGCTTTTAATATATGCCAACCAAGGAGAAAGTAAACATTAAAACATGTAAAAACCTTGTGAGGACTGACCACATCCTCCCACTCTGTCCTCAATTCACTGATGAATGGATGTTTAGGAGACGATGAGTCCTAATCTTTGTGGTGATAGAATGCTTCTTTTTAAAAAAAAATGGTCATTTTCTTTATCCTTCCCTGTTTTCCCTCTGAAAACCCCCCATTCCACTCTTCCTATCCCCTGCCTCCATGAGGGTACTCCTCTACCCACCTACCCACTCCAGCCCCACAGCCCTAGCATTCCCCTATGCTATGGCATCAAACCTTCACAGAACCAAGGGCCTTTCCTCCCATTGATGCCAGACAAGGCCATCATTATATATATATTTTAAATATTTAAGAATAGGTTCTTTCAGAGCAGCTCTTTGGAGGACCCTTGTCCTGTGTCTTGCTTCAATAGTGTTTGAGGGGAATAGACCCGGGGACTACTCCCACTTTATTAGCTTCCAGCCGCCTTAAAAGTCTCTCCAGTCGCAAACTCTGGGCTATCTCCTTGCAGCCTCCAGCTCCTAGGACCAGCCAGCACTGGTTCCATCTCAACCCCATACTCTAGATGAGCCGTGACTTCTCAGATTCCTCAGAATTATTACACCAAAGTGGAAGCTGCCACGAACCGCCTGGTCAACTTGCACCTGCAGGCTTCCTACACCTACCTCTCTCTGGGCTTCTTCTTTGATCTGGATGACGTGGCTTTGGAGAATGTAGGCCACTTCTTCCGTGAATTGGCCGAGAAACACAGGGCACAGAACATCTCCTCAAGTTGCAGAACAATCACCAGGGCAGTGCAGTCTTCAAGGATATGCAGAAGCCATCTCAAGATGAGTGGGGTAAATCCCAGGAGACAATGGGAGCTGCCTTGGCCCTGGAGAAGAAACTGATTCAGGCCCTCTTGGATATGCATGCCCTGGGTTCTGCATGCACAGACCCTCATCTCTGTGATTTCTTGGGAAGCCACTTCCTGGATAAAGAGGTGAAGCTCATCAAGAAGATGGGCCACCACCTGACCAACCTTTATAGACTGGCAGGGCCACAACCAGCACAGAGTGGCATGACCCAGGCATCTCTGGGTGAGTATCTCTTTGAGCGCCTCATTCTCAAGCACCATTAGGCCTCTCGGTTTTCCAAGAGGCTCCCTCTGCTCTGCACCAGCCACCTCAGCACCTCTACCTGAATGAACCTCTCAAGCCACTGGGTAGCTTTGTAACCGCCCTGGAGCCTATCCCACATCTTGTACGAAGTAAAAATAAAGCCTTTGAAACAAACAAAAAGAATAGGTTCTACCTTATGAGAAAGAACCTATTCTTTTTTATGTATATGTATGTACATGTACATACATACACTCATATGCATATGCATACACATACATATACATATGTGAGTTTATGTGTGCTAGGTGTGTAGGTTCCACTGGAGGTCAGAAGACAGTGTCCAATCCCAGTATATAGATCCTGAGTTATAGGTGACTCTTAGCCATCTGATGTGGGTGTGAGGTACAGAGCCGATGTTCTCTTCAAGAGCAGTATGTGCTCTTAACCATTGAGCTCCCAGAAATACTTAAATGGTGATGATTTTGACCTCTTTAAACAAGTTTTAGTGTGCACACTGTTTGCTTATATAGTGCTTGAAGCTTGATCTGCCTTCCATCGTGGTAATGACTTTCACCTAAGTCACATTGTGTATTGTTTCTGTTACCTGTTGCTAGAACCAATCTAAATGATACAGGTGCTCCCGACTCCACTGAGTTCTGGATCATCATTTATTCCAATATATGCATAATTATTTTGCTATGTTTCTTGGCAATCAAGAATTCTCAAAACATATCACATATAGTTATATTTAGTAATAAAGTGAGATTCCAATGATATCAGGCAACAAACTAAATTCATAACATGTGGTAAAATCTGTCAAATGGATGAACCATGTTATTGACAGGCTACTATGCCCAAGCATTTGATAACTGGAGTGCAGCAGACTCTAATTCTGTCCCTTTAAATTGTATTTAAGGGAAGATTTAGTAGGGGAAATCTGTAGTTATGCATATATTCATTACAAACTCTTGCAGAAATATTTGGCTCATAGCTATGAGTTAAATGGTATGACATTTCCATGAAAAAAATTAATTACTTGAACATGTGTTGTATAAAATATGTCAAATCGTTTATTTGGATGTTGTAGATTACATATTCAGGTTTTTTTAGCCAGAGCAAATACATAATAAATAAACATGGTATACATACTTTATACAGTGTAAATGTCATGCTACACCCAAGGGCTTTATAGCAAGTGAACAATGTTTTTATTTTATTTTTTTTTTCCTGGATGAAGAGTGGCATCTCAAGTATCACAAGATCACACAGTTCCAAAGAGTCACTTCACATCAATTTTTTCCTACATATGGAGGTTGCACTTATTGACAATTTATCTATTTAAAAACTGTATGTCCCACTAATAACTCTGTGTAAAGAATGGGCGGATTTGACATCTCCATTAGTTTGGGATTCTGGCTGCATAGGCTGTATAAAAATATCAAGATTTGTGATGTGATACAGAGTACCCACTTTCTGATGCAATTTCTGGTCTCAATGTGTTTGAGAGGGGGAATCTATATAAAGATCTTGAAGTGGCAGGTTGTAATAACTGCCACTCAGGGTCGACTTATGATACTATGATGAATGGTGGTGAAAAATAGCTACCTCTAAGAAAAAAATCCCGTAAGGTCAGATAATGACACAAATAAAAATGAAACACCTGGTTTTTGTTGTTGTTAGTGGTGGTTTTTATTTTTGATGTTTTATTGGGGGGAGAGGTGTGATTTTATTTTGTTTTCCAAGCCAAGCAACAGACAGAGACAGAACTTACCATCTCTTCCTAATGTTGCAGGAGAAACTGATCTAAGCAGCCACAAAGTGGAATTTTTTTCCACATTAACACAGAACAGGTCAGGGACACTGGGACATTAATCACTTAATATAGCAGGTTTTTGTTATATCATCTTTGGTTTTAGGCACCAAGATTGATTCTATAATTATATAGGCTTGCTTAATGGGGATGTCCCTGTCAAAATTCTCATTCACAAAATATTTGCCCTTTAAGTCCCCAAATTTGGAAATGATTTCATTTATTTCTCATCTCTTTACATTGTGATTCATTGTTCAGGCTGACAATCTTATTTTTGCTTTTGATTTTCTCTGCACACAGTTGGATGGAGATTCTATTTTCTCTCTCAGGCACAGAGCTGTATTCTTCTGCTCTGCTTCGATCTTCTCAACATGTGGATCTATTTCTAATAATGATAGTGGCTGTAACAATTTGCAAGAGCAATAGATTTAAAGGCTGTGAATGCCATACATCCTCAGGCATAGTCCATAATATGAAGGTCACAGTATTGGTTATACTGACTTTTTTGAGAAAAGATCTTGCAATGAGCCCAGATGTACCTGGAACTCAACACCCTACCTACCCCAGCTTTCCAAATGATTATACAATAGTGTACTTATACTATTTTTAAAAAATATATGTATAGGGCAAAGAGGAGGGATATGGAAAGCTTATATAAAATATATTAATCATTCTCTGATTATTTAGTTTAATAATATGATACTAACAGTTTAGAAGAATATATTTAAACTTTAACAATTACTATGATCTGTGTGTTTCCGTCTCCCCAAACTCATGTTGAAATCCTAATCCCTAAGCTGGTGGTGATTAGGGTTTGGAGATAATTAGCTCATATGCTCTGTGGAGTAGTATTGGTGCTGTTATTAAAGAGACCTAAGGGAGCTTGTTTGCCTCTTTCCCCATGTGAGGACACCAAAATCACTGAGAAACAGGAAACAGGTCATCATTGGTCATGGAATCTATTGGCACCTTGGGATTAAGACTTTCCAGTTTCTAGAACTGTTAGAAATTAAATTCTATTTTTTAGAAACTGCATAGTCTATAATGTTTTGTAATAGCATTTCAAAGAGCAAGAAAACAATGTTATTTAAATACACTAAAATATTGTATGTATGAAACAGTGTTTCTGCTTACCCACAAAAATATTAAATCATATAATGTGTATTGTTTTGAATTTTTTTTAAAAGTTGGGTTTCATAGTACATTCCTGTAATCCTGATACCTGGAACTAGATGTGGGCGAATCAGGAATTCAATCCCATCTGTGACTACATAGACAGATGCCATCTTCAGTTCCAGAGACCCCACCTTAGGGAACAACAAAATGTAAAATGATAAAACTAAATATAAAAGCAAATACAGAAACTGATAACATAAGCTAGGTTTAACCCATCTAGTGGTTTATTTCTTCTAGTTGGAATAATTGCTGTAGCATTGCTCATTTCTAACATGCTGCCTCATTTCAGTGATATCATGTAGTAATAGAAGTAAAAACAGTACCCAAGGCTAGACACAGTCATGCACACTTGTAATCTTACTACTTTGAAGGAGGACATCAAGTTCCAATCTAGCCTGAACTAAACAGTGAGACCCTATCCTTAAAAGATCAGGAAAGGAAAACAGCAAAAAAAAAAAAAAAAAAAAAAAAAAAAAAACAGAACAGCAACAAAAATAATAAAATGTGCCTAAATCAACTCTGATAATTGTAAACTACCACAAAATCTGCAAGTCAACTCATTCCCCTGAATCCTTATGTTTAAGAGTTCTCCAAACTGATCTTCATGTAACTGTAATATTTATGAAAAGGGCAAGTAATAGTATTGTCCAAGTTGAAGCTCCTAACATATTATTACAAGGCAAGGGTAACCACAGTTTTATTCAGACGTAAACACATACTAAGTAATACAGAAGCTGTGAGCTATATGTGGTTACTGAGCATTGGAAGCACAGCCAGTCTAGATTAGGGTGTCCCATAAGAAGAAAATACCACATTTAGAACACCTCTTATGAAAAAGACTTTGCTAATATTTTTATTTTTATTGTGTGTTAAAGTGATAGTAATTTATAGTTATTGAATTGTTGAGCTATTAAAATTAAGTTCACAAGGGGTGGTGCAGAAGAGAGGAGATTCTGTTTTTGGAAAAAAATAACATTTTTCTATTGGCTAGTGCTGCCCTAGACTGACAAAATATTTTGAGGCAAAGACTATTTTATCATTGACATTCAAAATTGCTGGTTCAAGACAAAAATTAAAAGGTGAATAGATAGGGCCAGAGAGATAGATGACTCAGCAGATAAAAGCATGAATTGGATTCCCAGCACCCATGTTGGGAAGCTCACAACCATCTATATCTCCAGTTCCAAGGGGATATAACATCCGTTTTTGACCTCTGATGACAAAATGACATTGCTTTAAATTCTCTATAGACAGTGTACCTGCTTATTGCCTGTAGTCAAATCATAATTTCCCCACTCTTCCTGTCCCTTCATATGCCACTATTAGTCCATCTTATATTGCTATTATAATATAGCTGAGACCAGGTACTTTATAAAGAAGTTTGTTTGGGCTCATGGTCTTGGAGGCTAGGACAGCAACATCTGGTGTAGTCCTCATGCTGTGTTTCAATATGGCAGATAACTCAGACAGTAACATTTGTTTATGAGAGTATCAAAGGTCAGCAATGAAAGCTAAATAGTTCAATGTTCACTAAACTCTACCTTCTAAAAGTTTCACTAGCTGTCATGTCTAGGATCAAACTTTCAGCACATGAATGTTTAGGGAACAAATGACATCCAAACTGTGGTGTCTAGTAAAACAAACCTAGTCTGGCTCATACTTCTGAAGCATCTTCATCTTGTCCATAGACCGTGCAGCTAGGCCCTCCAAATTTTCTTACTATTTTCTTAGCTTTGTTCTCCAGTGGGTCTTGTTTTCCTATGTCCTTGATCTCATTTTCAGACTGCCAACATTTATTTCCTTCTCTCCCAAAGTTTTACCCAACTTCATAAGTATCCTTTTTTTCTAATTCAAGATTTCTCCCTCGACAGCTCCCACCTCAGACTCCAGCTCTAAGGAATCACAACTCTTGCCATTCTCATTACCATTTTCATAGAGTCAGAGGCAAGCATGGTTTGTGGTATTCCTTTGGGTGGGCAATGATCACCATGTTAAAATGTTTTATAAAATGTTATTAGAATGTATATCTCATCCACCAGTGAGCCAAGGCATTTGCAAATAAGGATGATAACTCAGATGCCTTTTGCATCTTAGTGCCTTGAAATGTTAAGACACTTTCTATGTTCAAAACAAGGAACTTGTTGAATCAGTGAATAAACATCACTGCATCTTAGATTTGTTCACTTTATTCCAATTATGAGTGACAGATTAACCCAAATAACACACATTGCATAAAACAGAAGTTTGTTTTTGTCATAGAAGTGAAATTTTAGGTAGCTTAGAGCTCTTTGGATACTCAGTTGTGTGTAGGGCCCTAAGCTATTATATGGTACTCATACTTATGAAGATCTTAGAAAATAACAAATACTGAGGAAAGAATTACCCACATGGTAGGATATTTGATTATACTGTGAATTTCTGGATTGTGTTGTTTGCATACACATTTAATCCTTCTAGCTGGAATACAGACATGCCCTTAGTACATACTTTAATCCCCAACAGGGAAGGTAAAGTTAATTTGTAGAAGGAAGCATCCATGTTTGAAAGCAATATCTAATTAAGTGGCAGACAAAGTAATGAATCAGAGAAAGATTTGTTAGAATAGAATATGTCCAACTCGCATGAGAAGAGAGAAAAAATAGAAACTACTTAAGGGGCAGTGCGGAGACAGGAAGAAGGAGTTTTATGGGGACAGGTTGAAGATAGAACAAGTTAGACATGGGTAAAGATAGAATGAGTCAGAGAATTAGCAGGAGCTGGAAGATTAGAATAGATTGCAAGAGTTAGTATGAGGTCAAGCAGAGCAACTCAGTGAAGCTGGGAGAAGCCAGATTAAATCAGTCATCTTGGAGAGGAGTTTGAGTCAGAACAGTTGAACTGAATCACCCAGCCAGAGCTCAGAAGGAACTAACTAGGAAGGGGTGAGCTTAGTCAGCAGTTAGTCTCAGAGGCTGAGAACATTCTAGACCTAGTTTAGATTGTACAGAGGCTAGAAGCTTCCAGATTAGGCCTAGTTTAGCACACTGAAGCAGTAAACCTTGGAGAAAACAATTATATCAAGTGAGTAAAAGATACATTTATACCCACAGAAATTCAAGATGTGAACACTAAAAACTACAATATTTACTATTTTGTGTTATTTTTAGCTATTTTATTGGGTCTTATATCTAGCACCCTTCCAACCCTTATTCCACCCTAATCCCTTCCAACGCCTCAATACTAGGTAAGAAAGAAAGGTTAGAGGGGAAAGAGGGCCTCCAATCTTTGTCATCTGACTATCTCCAAACAGCAATCCAGCAAACACAGCACAGAAACCAGCAGCAGCTGCCACAGGCCCTCTCACTGCTCTCTCGTTTATACCCTGTTCAGATTCCCAGAATTGATCTGCAGCTGGCAAAAATAACAACAATAATAATCGCACCCTGCTAATACATGAGGAAAATCCTGATTACTTGATGTATAGCGGCCTCTTATCCCACACGTGGGATTAAAACAAAAAGATATTCACATAACACCACTGGATTTTTTTATGAAACCAAAATTTGGACTACACATTACTGAAATAAATTAATGGAAACCCAAATAAATGGGGATTCAATCTGTGTTTTGGGGTCAGATGATTTACTGTTAAGAACATTATACTATCCAAAATGACCTAATTCAACCCCTACCAAAATTCAAGAATACCGAGTAGTTAAATAATCTTGAATTCCTGTTTTTGTTTTGTTTTGTTTTTTGTTTTGTTTTGTTTTGTTTTGTTTCATTGTGACAAGGTTTCAGAAAAATAGCCTAAGGCTGGCCTCAAATTTCTGATTCTCCTGCCTCTATCTCCTGAGTGCAGGGAATTACAGGCATGCATCACTATGAATAACTCTAACAAATCATTATAAAGAACAAAGGTGAGGGCTAGCAGAATGGTTCGGCAATTAGAAACACTTGTTGCTCTTCCAATGGACCAGGGTTTAATTCCCAGGACCCAAATGGCAATTCATAACTGTCTCTAAAGACAGATGCCCTCTTCTGGTATCTGTAGGTACCATGTGCACATGATACACAGAAATACATATAGGCAAGAACACACATACACATACAAAAGTTGAAGGACTCAATTGTCATGAAGTTTTTATTGTCTTATCTTTGTATTTTTAATTTTAAAAACAGACTTTAGAATTTCAAGCCACTGAACTACATTCTCAGTCCCCAGTTATTTGTTGACCAACTTTTTAAGTTGGCCTGGGACTTAAATACATCTCCAGATGATTTGGAACCAGACACTCTCCTGCTCTGAGAACTAGGATTCCAAATGTGCACCACCATTTCCTGCTTTAAGTCCCAAATAACTGATTTCAATACTTACTACAAAGTTAGAGTAATCAAGAGCCAATACACACATGCACACACACACACACACACACACACACACACACACACACACACAAATATGTATATATAGTACAAGCATTAATATAGACATATTGAACAATGGACTAAAGGCCTAGAAATAAATATTGATATTCACAGTCATTTAATTTTTTTCTCCATGCTGAGCATCAAACATTGTGCATATCAGTCAAGTTCTCTACTATTCAACTGTACCCCTAGTTCTGCTTTTTGACAATGGTGTCAAGACAATTCAGTGAAAAAGAATAGTCCTTTCAATAAATGTTACTAAAAGAACTAGATGTCCACATACAGAAGGATTAAATTGCACTTTTATACTTTACCACACAAAAAATAATCCTGAATGGAACCTCAGACCTAAATGTAATGTAATTAAAATTGTTACATAAAAGTGAGTCTTTAATGGCCTTGAATTTGTCAGTGAATTTGTTTACCAAAAAGAGTACACGGAACAAAGAGAAGAAATAGATACCTGAACTTCATTACAATTTAATACTGTTGTTTATATCAAAAAATAACACCACTAATCATGGAAACATATGCCTGCAATCCCAACTCTGGGAAGTATAAAACAGAATGGCGTTACAGGTTTGGAGTGGTTCAGGAATTCATCAATCTGACCATGAATATATTTCAGATACTGGCACCAGGAATACACCTGGAACTCAGGATACACAAATGTAGTGCTGAGACACATTAGTCAGGGTTTTATAATGCAAAAAAAGGACACATAAGGTTATATATCCTGTAATCAGAAGGTTACATTCTGTTAATATGAAGGCACGCATTCTGCAATCTGGGGTTCAGATAGCAAACAGATGTCTTGGTTATATCAAGCAAGCAAGATTTTTTTTTTTTTTACAGAAACAGAAGCAGCAATATTGTGGCCATTATCTTGCACAAACAAGGCTAGACAATTATAAGAATAGCCCCCAGCATTCCTGGAAGTTATCTGTCCTTGAGCAAGTGGGACTTCCAGGTTAGAGGCAATTATGCTTATAAGCTTTTTAAACACAGTAATTTAAACTGAAAATATAACATTAGCCATAACAACTGCAAGTTGTAGGTTACCCTGGACCATTAGCCCAGCATGTATGGGGCTGTCGTTTCCATCTCCAGCAGAGAGAGAGAGAGAGAGAGAGAGAGAGAGAGAGAGAGAGAGAGAGAGAGAGAGAGAGAGAGTCAAACATAAATACAATGGGAGCAAATATTTCCAAATCTGGTCTCTTATGAAGAATTTGTTAATTCAAATATCTCAAACTTTTGCTTGTTTGTTTTTTCATATCAGGATTTCTTTGTATATTCTTGGCTATCCTGGAACTTGCTTTGTAGACCAAGCTGACCTTGAATTCAGAGCCTGCCTCTGACTCTTGATTGCTGGGATTAAAGGCTTGTACTACTACCAACCGGCTAGATATCTCAATTTTTTTAAGTCACATTTTTTTATTTAGATGTGTGTCTTCATATGTGTGCCTGCCTGTACTCATATATACCATGACATGCATAAGGAAGTTAAGGGATAACCACAGGAATCAGTTCTTTTCACCACTGTGGGTCCTGGGATGGAGGTCAGGTTATCTTTCATCGACTGAACCATCTTGCCAGTCCTATAACATATCCCAATGTTCAAAAACAAGGAAAGGATTTCAGTAAATGTTTCTCCAAAGACCGTGCAATAAGCCCCAAAAAATGTTAACAAAAGTGTAACAAAAGTAAAAACCAAAAGAAGATGGCATTTCATCTAATTGGAGAGGCTACAATAGGAAGATTCTAACAAAGATGGTTGACTATGTGAGTAGAAAATTAGACAAGGGTGTAGAAAATTAGAAGGCTTATACACTGGAAATAGGAATGGAAAGTGACATAGTCTCTATGAAAAAATGATTTAGTAGTTTCTCAAAACAGTCAGTATAAAGTTGCCATGAGTCAAAAACTGCACTCTTGATAGTATATCAAAGAGAAATGAAAACTCATGTTCACATAAAAATTTGTACATAAATGCTCATAACATTATTCACAATAGTGAATACTCACAAATATTCAAAGTGGAAACTATCCCCAGGTCCATTGACTGACAGCTAAAATATAGTATAACCATAAAATGGAATATTATTTGGGAATGAAAAAGAAAGGAGACAATGATATATGCTGCACATGGATGGCTGTAAGATGAAATAAAACTTTTATTAAGTTATGTTATAAGATATTTTGTCATAGTAATAAGGGAAATAACCAATATGACCTGAAAGTATGACATCATAGGTGACTACTAAAAAAGAATTAAGATCCAGTGTGTCACTGTATTTCTTACTTTTCTATTGCAATGAGAAAATACCGCAAGCAAGGCTCTTTATATAAGAAAAGGTTTATTTGGCTTACATTTCTAGAAGGATAGGAGACCATCATGGTAAAGGGTAAATAGTAGCAATTGGCAGGCAAAATGGCAGGAGTGAGAGCCAGAGGGCTTACATCTTGACCGCAGGCAGAAGGCAGAAAGAACGAAAAAAAATGGGGAGACTCTCTAAGCCCTCAAAACCCATTCCAATGGCACATTTCCTCCAGCAAGGCCATACCTCCTGAACCTTCCCAAATACAACCACCAACAGATGACTAACTGTTCAAATGGCCAAGACTATGGGGGACATTCTCATTCAAACCATGGTAATCATAAATACTGAAAACATTCAGGGTACAACTGATAACCATCATCCTTTGCAGAGAGAAACCAACTTCAATAAGCAAAGGCCATTAACAGAAGCCAACAATAAGTTATTAACAAATAATTGAATTATCTGACAAGTATATTATAGGAACAGGAATGAAAGTGTACTTTAAGAAACAATTATAAAGATAAGAGAAACAAACTGAGAAAATACAAAAGTCTAAGCAATGAAACAGAATTAGAAGACAGAAAATAGCAGATGGAGATTTAAGAACTGGAAAATATAATAATCAAAATTTAAAGGCTGAACCAGGACATGAGAGCAAAACAGGCCTGGACTGCTCTGGGTAACTTATGTTGTACAGGATAGCAACTATAAATTATGCCTAACCTGCAGCCATTCTATTTTATAAAGAGAACAGTTTTAACCTGAATTACTCCATTTTTTAGTGCACATGTAATGGCATAATGATTTTATGTCCTATCTATACAAGTACAGCAGCTACCATCATCCAGAACACCTCATGTGTGCCATTGACAACCACATCTGTGAATTTACCAAGTCATAACAGAATCATCAGACAGATGGACTTATCAATTACACCAGAAGTAATCCCCTTAACCAAGACTACTGAAAAAGGATTACCTTAAACCTGAGATCTGTCAAGCATACTGATATGCTTGACATATTTGTATGACATACAAATGTATGACACAATATGTATGTCATACATATTTGTATGACAATATGAGACCCAAAAATATGCTATCCTGTCTCAAAAACTAGCCAAACAGGACTTCAGCAGTTATGAGCACTGGCCACCCTAGTAGTGTCTCTAAGCACACACATGGTGACTCACAACGATCTAGAACCTCAATTCCAGAGGATCTAACATCCTTTTCTCACCTCTATGTGGAACAGGCACACACATGGTACACATACATACTTGCAAACAAAGCAATTTAACATATAAAATTAAAAAAATCATTTTTAAAATGAACAAGATTAATTTATCAAATTAAAACATCTCATCTTAGCAGAAGTACATGTGCTCACAATCCTCTCCTTCCTTGTATCAATTGAAGATAAAGGACTGGGAGGAAGGCTCTGTCACTAAAATACTTGCTATGCAAGTGGTAGGACTTAAGTTCAGAGCCCTAGCTCCTGAGGAAAAGTAAGGTATGTGGGTTCATGCATCTATAACCACAGCACCAGAAGGATGAAGACAGTTGGATCCTAGGGCTCATTGGCCAGGAAGTGTAGCTGAAGTAATAAGCTCTAGGTCAGATTCTGTCTCAAAAAATAAAGATCAAGGAAGATAGCTAATGTTAAATTTTAGCCCTGTATGTCCCCCTCTCCCATGCAATGCATGTACCACACACCCACACACACACACACACACACACACACACACACACACACACACAGAGAGAGAGAGAGAGAGAGAGAGAGAGAGAGAGAGAGAGAGAGAGAGACGCACAAACACTCAAACACACAAATGTACAAAAGCACACACAAACACAAATACAGAAACCCACTGGCTGCAAAGTAATGCTGTGATGTTTGCAAAGTAGAACTGGCCATTGATCCTTATTACACAAGGAAAAAGGAAATCTCTTAAATGAGGAGGATAATTCTTAAATTCTGCCATTCTTACAATTAATTGTAAAGTGTTAGCCACTCTAGCAATCAGATATAAGAACTTCCTTCTTCCTCTAATTGGGAATAGTCTAAATCTCTTAGCAATGCAGTGTTTTTTCTCCTGGATCCCTTTTCCTTTCAATTAAAGTCTTTTAAAATCCTCTTTTATATAATAATTTTATTGATTGAGAATTTCATACATGCATATAATATATTTCAATCACATTCAGTTCCTACTTCTCCAGACTTCTGAGAGAATTATGCCAACTGTAAAGTAGCACCCTTTAAACTATTACATATATGCAAGTTTATAAAATCATAGGATTTAATATGTCCTTTTCAAATATCCTTAATGCTAGTTATTGCTTCCTCACCCCCTCCTGTTCCTTTCCCTTCCATTCCCTCCCCAATTATCCCTCCTTCACTATTCTCCCTTCCCCCTTAATATCTTGGGGTGTTCTATTTTGTTTTGTTTTGTTTGTTTGTTGTTTGATGCAAAGTCTCTGCGGGAAGCTGGCTGTGAACTCCTTCTGCTGCTGCTTCTCATTTCTTGCATAAGAGAAATATTAGCTTTCAATTAAAGATTTGCCTGGAAAGGTTGCCCTTTTTCTGTCTCAATTTGATTTTTATTATTATTGAGACAAAAGTTGCCTCTTATCTTATATCAATCCATTTAAAAGCAAAAGGCACACTTCCAAATAACAAAGACTCAAAGTTTACAAAAATAGGTTTAGTTTAATGAAAGCAAAAAGAGAATGCATTGAAATTTGTGAGATGCTAAACTAGTGCTATGAAAGAAAGTGTTAGATTATAATATTTATGTATGTCAAAAGGAAGAAAAGTCTCAAATCAGTCACCTACACTCCTTTAAAACCTATTCATGGACTGAGGATGTGATATACTGATACATTTGCCTATCATTAGATATCCTGGTTTCAATCCCCAGACCTGGTGGAAGACAAGAAAACATGAAGGCAATAGACACAGTACGGAGTGCATACCTGTATACCTGTAATCCCTCAACTATGGAGGCTGAATATAAGATTAACATGAGATAGACAGTGAGATCCTCACCCAAGTATTTTTTTTAAAAAGTATTAATAAGAAAGGCAAAATAAATCAGAAGACACAATATAAATGAAAGCAAAAAAATTCAATGAAATTTTGAACAGAAAAATAATGGAAAACAATCAATAAGGTGAAGCTGATTCTCACAGATTTCTAGCAAGGCATACAAATACTAACAGATTACTAATACCACACAGGATATCACTATAGTCTCTGCATATATTAAAAGAATAAAGAAGGCATAACGTGACCAACTCAACATGTATGCATTTGATCAAGTAATTGAAATAGGCCAATTTCGGGGTTGGGGATTTAGCTCAGTGGTAGAGCACTTGCCTAGAAAGCGCAAGGCCCTGGGTTCGGTCCCCAGCTCCGAAAAAAAAAGAAAAAAAAAGAAATAGGCCAATTTCTTTAAAAGCACACATTATAGCAGTTTAACCAATATGAAATAGATAATTAAAATAATCCTTTAACTATTAGAGAAATTGAAATGGTAACTTTAAAATTCTCAAGAAAGTAATCCCCAAGCCCATATGAATTCTATCAAACATGAATTCCAGGAAAATTTCATTAAATATCTTTAAAAAGCAGTACTATGAAATCTACCCCATCAATTCCAAAATAGAGAAGATGGACCATTTCCCAACTAACTGGTTTTGCTAGAACTAGTGATTTAACTCAGAACTCTGTATATGCTATACAAGCACTCTAGCACAGAGCTAAATCCAGAACTTCAGTTTAATTTTTTTTCTTTTATTTGATGTGTTTGTGTGCTTGTGCAATGCACACATGTAGGAGTCAGAGGACAACTTACAAGAGTCAATTCTCTCCTTCCACCATGTGGGCATCTAGATATCAAAGACAGGTTGTTTGTCTTAGGAGCAAGGCCTTTACCCAGTGGGACATCTTGTCCGCTCCCTAGCCCTTCATTTTCTTTTAATTTGAGACATTTTTCCACTAAGTTTCCCAGGCTGGCCTTGAACTTCTATCCACGTCAACATGCGCGCGTGTGCGTACACACACACACACACACACACACACACACACACACACAGAGAGAGAGAGAGAGAGAGAGAGAGAGAGAGAGAGAGAAAGGATAGTGTACATATCCACATATCCATATTGTATTTAGTCAGTGAAAACCAAGTTAAAGGGCTGAGGGAGCAAGTACCACCTTATGCTGCAGGCATGTGAACAGTGGCATCTACATAAAGGACTTATTGAGCCTACCTGTGAATGTTCTAGAAATGGCATTCCACAGCCCTATAATCCTACCAGGCCTTAACCATTTCTATCTGTGGTTGCCTCTTTTTCAGGGACTGCTGCAGTCTTAAGCAGAGATCAGTGTTGACACCAATGAAGAGCCCATGATTCTGGTACAGTATACATTGATGTCCAACTTTAAGAAGCAGAACTGGGAGCTTAGCCTTCAGAGTGCAAAAGGATATCATTTGGTGGTTTGTGAGATGCATCATGAGCACATATGAGATATATCATGTGGTAGGCCCATATCTCTGCTACCCTCTTGAAGGCCTGAAATGGTATCTGTAATGAATCAGACATCAATAGTTCCAGGATTGAAGAAGTGTCTTAGAGATCCACGATGTATTTGTAGTATCTAGGTTGCCCATGGACCTTGATTACACAGGATGTGATCAACAGGGATAACCTAGAATTTGCTTCATACTAGCCAAAGCTGGTACTCTCAGAAAGTCAGCTCTTTCCCATCCCAGGCATGAGTAAACATTAAATCATCATCCAAGTCTAAGGCCAAGACTTCCATTATGCAAAGAATGCAATCTGGAACTACCAGAGCCTCTTTCCAGTGAGGCAAAATACTACAGAGTACTACTTCCTGATTCCAGTTGTTCATGTCTGTCCCCTTCAGCTTTGGAAGTGAATAGAAGACCGAGTTCATCGGTAAGATCTCAGGCAACATGTGCATGTGAAGGTTGATGAGGAAGGCTGGCTTCTGCATTATAGGCCAATGAGTGCAGAAACCTAAGCTGAGGCACAAACACACTGAAAATATACTTAAACTAGGGTATCCTCACTGTTGCTCCAGCAATCCCCAATAGGCTAGTGGGAATTCTGAGGTGCCAACATGCCAGAAATTCCTCTAAGGCTCAAGTAGGAGGAATGTGATAGCTATTACTGATTGTCAACTTGATTATGTCCACAATTAACTAAAACCCAAGCAACTCTGTAGATCTGTGAGGGTTTTTCTTAATTAAATCCTTTGAAGTAGGAAGACATAACTGTAATCCAGATATTCTGAGGTGGGAAGATCTACTTTTTATGTTGTGTGACCACCTATATAAAGGACATAGATCTGCTTGGCCTCCCTCTTGCTAGCAAGTTTATGTCTTTACCTGCATTAAAGCCTACTGCTTTGGGATTCTGTCATATATTGAAGACTAGCTGAGACTGATCTTCCAGCCTTGTGAACTGAAAACAAACACTTGTGAATGAATTCTTGGACTTTCCATTGATAAAAAGCCATTATTGGATTGGCTGAACCATAGCCTGTAAGCCACTTTAATAAACACAATCAAATATATTCATTCTATCAGTTCTGTTCCTCTAGAAAACTGTAACTGATACACGAAGCCTGGTTATGACATCTCTGGCTTTGCCTTTGACTCAGAGGCAGAGCTGAAGGTGAATGAGAAGCATGAAGAAGATAGAGACTTGGAGTACCTAAAGGCCTTGTCAGCCCCATGGGTTCTCATCTGTCTCTACCTTGCAACAGACTACTTAAAAGGGAGTGGATCTTCCAAGGATGTGGCCCTGGAGAAGGAGATCATCTATGACAGTAAAAGCTTTAGGTAATATGGGTAGGATTCCCAGCAACTAGTGACCCCTCTGAACATAACAACTCACCAGAACATTTTTTTGCAGTTCCTTCTCAGAACTGCAAAATCTGTCCCCCTCCCAAATCTCTGTTGTTTCTACAGCTCAAGGCAATGAAGAATTCCCAGAAGAATTGGTAAGAAATATCCCTCGGCCTCTTCTGCCTTCCATCCTTCCTGGTCCATGAAAAGTGGCAAAGTCAAATCACGGGCTCTTACTTCTTACACAGTAGCCACTGCGTTTCCAAGGCTGGGTTGACTTCCTGTACCCAGATAAAGCCATTAATCCTTCCCAAATGATTCCTTAACTATGTCCAACTACAGAATCGAGAATAGGTAGATATTGGTATTTTCTCTTTCTCTTTTGGTGGGACAAATCAAACCCAGGGCCTGGGTGAGCATTAACTTTTTACCTACTGAGACACAGAGGTAAACTTCTGGAGGATTTCATTGGCTCTAAGGGATTCAGGACTCAGTCTTCCCCAGGCTCCATGAATCCTGAGTAGGAATCTAAGACAGGCTCAGCCTACCTCATTACCTTTGAGACTATCAAAAAAGAATGAGAAAGACATTTACATCTTATATGATGTATAAGACCTACCAAGAGGTCCTGGACATGTATCAGCTTCTTTTCAATGTGGAGTAAAGCCTGCTGGAAAAGCTGGACAAGTGATAGGCTGTGAAATTGATATTCTTCCTATTACTACTCCTCATGCAGCAAGAATGAAGTGCTTGATCATTTAGGCAAAGAACCAGATTTAGTAACTGTTAAGAGGGAAAGTTATATGGCTGGAAAGAATTAAGAAGCAGGTGCAAGAGCTAGATACCACCCACCAGAACAGGAGAACTTTTCTGTCCATGCCCAGCAAGACCCTAAGTGATGCAACAGGGACAGTAAGGAATGGTGGCATTCAGGACAGTGTCAGTGTTATTGTTCAGATCTCCACAATGATGTCAATCTGTCCTGTGCTTTGGAGAGAGGAATGAGTAGCTCACAGCTACCTATGGCCTCCAAAGCATCTATCTGAATTCTTCATTTATTATTGATTGCTTGATGGTTTCTGAGACCTGCAGTCTACCAGTCAGGGTTCCAAGTTACCATTGTTCACATAGTGCAGTGGAATCTGTCTCCTCTGTGTTCTTCAAGCCCAGGAAGAACATGAAAAGGTCTTTGTACAGCCTCCGAATGGATAAAATAAGCTTCCAGAGATATGTTCATAAAAATAATTCAGTGCCCTACAATTACCTGTGCAGAAGGGAGCAGAACATATTGCACTCACATAGCTATTAAAGACAAACACTTTTGTAGGCAACTAGAATTAGAGATGGGAAATGGTGTAGGAGGGATTGATGTGACTACTAAAAAGTAGCAGGAAAGACATTGTTGCAGGGATGGAATCATTTTTTATTCTTGATTGCGATGGAAATTACATAAATTAATACATGGGACAAAATTGTATATCCATACATTGCATCAATATTGTTTTTCTAAATATTTTGCCATGGTTACAGTAGTGGTTTGAATAGGTTTGACCCCCATAAACTCATGTGTTCAAATGTTTGGCCCACAGGTGGTGGCACTAATAGGAGGTATGGCCTTGTTGGAGTAGATATGACCTTTTTGAAGGAAGTGTGTCACTGTGGGAGTGAGCTTTGAAGTCCTATATTCAAGCTACTTGAATCGTGAAACACAGTCTCTTCCTGCTGCTTTCAGATCAAGATGTAAAACTATCAATTCCTTCTCCAGCACCAGTCTGCCTGGATGCTGCTGTCATGCTTCCCACCATTATGATAATGAACAGAACCTCTGACACTAAGACAGCCCCAATTAGATGTTTGCCAAGGTTACCTTGGTTATGGTGTCTCTTCACAGCAATGGAAACCTAAAATAAATTAAAAAAAAACAAAACAAACAAACAAACAAACAAAAAAAGTATCTTTATAGGGGCCATCTGTTGTTGTAAAATATAAAAAAAGTATGGGTGTCTTTACCTCGCTAGGTCTGGCACCGCGGTGCCCCAAGTTATCTGCTAGATATCTTGGTGGAAACACATCCCAACTCCGCAGCAGCCCAGTGTCTCTTGCTGCCGCACACTTTGCTACAATCAAATGGTCGTCACATAAAAGAACACACAACACAATAATCTTTGACTGAATTGGTAAGATATAATTGCCCACTTAAACATACAAAGCCTGGTACCATCCATCCCTTATGAACATTGATAACAACCTGTAAATACAGAGTCAGCCTCATTGTCCTGCCCTGGCTTCTCCCTCTCTCTCCCACCTTTCTCCTCCTTTCTGTTTCAGTCTCCACCTCTTCCTTCAAACTTCTCTCCCACCCATCCTCCCTTTTCCTCCAATAACAGCTCTCCTTCTATCCTGTACCTGGCCCTTACCTGTATTTTACAAATTCAATGGGGAGAAGTTTCTGGTGAAGTCACCTGATTCCTGAGTACTGAATAGGCAGCTGTCCTTGGGGCAGTGGAATTAGCATCAAAATATAGATAATTCCAGGACAAACCACAACAACTGTGGGAGAAAGTGAGTTGGTTAAAGGGACATAGGAATTCACTATATTAGTTTCTCAACTGTCTACAAATCTACAGTTGTAATGTCAAAAGTTTTAAAATTATGAAATGAGCTAAAATGAAAATTGATGAGCTAAATCTTGAATTTAAGAACTTAATCAAAGAAAATAAAAACTCCAAAGAGTGGAGAAGAATGGAAATAATAAAGTTAAGTAATAAAAAAACAGCCAACAGAGCAAATGAAAATAAGCCAAGAATGAATTCAATATAAGATACTATGGTCAGGCATGCACATACTGGCCAACTCTTGTAATTCTAGCACTCAAGAGGGATGGAGACATAAAGACAGAGGATGCAAAATGTTCCTTGGCTACCCAATTTGAGACCATTGTGGCACTCATGAGATCCTGTCTCAAAACAAAGCAAAACAAAACAAAACAGGCAAACAAAAACCAGATAATTCTATGAAAATTATGTCAAAAAATGTTAAAAATTCAAGTAAAAAATGCAGAGGAAATATAAACAAACTGACTGAAAAATAGAAAATTTGGGTAGTCCTATAAGCACTGAGGGGGTAAATAACTATATGAATATATTGGACCCAGATGGTTTGTAGAGTTTCATTAAGCAAAGAAATCTTTCCAATGTTGTAAAAATTTGTTCAGGTAATAGAAGTAGAGTTCTAACTTTCCAAGTATCAAGAAGTTAGCAAAACCTTATCAGCAGAAATAGATGAGAAATGCATAAGAATAGGGCTAGGGTATGGCTCAGTGCTTGTCTAGAATGCACCAAGTACTGGCTTACATTCCCAGCACTAAAAAACAATGCATTTTTTTATCCATTAATGAAGGCAGAAAAAATGTAATAAAAGCCTTCATTACAATTTAATCTCTGTTGGAACAAAATTACCTAACAATATAGAAAGAAAAGAAACATAAGCTATTTACCAGTCACAAAACCAGTATATGATAGAGATCAAGAGTAGCTTGGGCACTCCTGGAAAAGAATAATAGCAAAGTTGAGGGAGTCCTGTTCAAGTCTTAAAATTCACACTGATTAAAACACTATGATGTTGCTTCACTAACAGATAAAGGAGCAAACTGGCAGTCAAGCAAGGCACTAAACAGTTAACATATGACAGAGACATCATTACAAATTAACGATAATTTGCACATTCAAAAAATGAATTTTTTCTTTGTACGTACCATGGAAAAATTAAATCACTTTCATTGTAACGTACAAGTAACATACATAATGAGCAAGTTAAATTTAGGAATGCATACACACATACACATACATACATGCAATAACAACTAATAAAAGAGGCCATGAATTTGAAGGACAATAGGGAGAGGCATATTGAAGGGTTTGGAGGGAGAAAGGAGGTAAAAGAAATGTAACTATATTATAAACTCAAAAATAGCTTTTAAAAAGAATTTGAATATAAACCACAAAATTGTGGCATATGTAGAAACTATTAAAGAGTGTCTGATGGTGTTGAAATCCAACAGAAAAGGGTTATAATCAAGTCCTTATGCAGCTGAATAATTTAGGCACTATACGTTTCTCAGATCTTCCTTTTAAAAGGAATCTGTGGAGCCCACTGCTGTTGGAAATCTACCCTAAGACTTCAGGGACTGTCTGAGTTACATAGAACTGCTTTCCCAAGGCCACCTTCTTTGTTTTGATGTCCATGTGTATTCCTTAGCTCAACTTGGGACAACTGTGAATACTCTGAAGTTGTGTTTTATTTGTTTGTGATACTATGGGTCAGGAATTGGAACAGGGTCCAGCTGGGCAGTTCTGTCTCATATGACACCAGCTGGGGTCACTCACTTAACTACATTCAGATGGTGGCAGGGCTAAACTAGAAGGTACAATACATATGTGGCACCCCAGTGCTCCACCAAGTGGCCTCTATCATCATATGATCAACTTAAACTTCCTCACATCATGGTAACCTCACGGCTATCAGTTTTCTAGGTAGTAAAGACAAAATCTCTAGATCTCACATTTTGTATCCTTACAAGTTCCTAGCATTGTTTCTACTACATAATAGTAGCTAAAATAAATCCTAACACCAAGCTGACCCATGGGGAAGAAAAAGTCATTTCTCGATGTGTGCATAACAAGGTCACATTGCAAAGAACTTGTTGTACACAGAATCTTTTATGAGCCAAACCTGTCAATAAAAAAGCCTCTGGCCAATGAGTTGAGTCAGGAAATAGAAGGTGGGACACTGGCAGGAAGATAGAAGATTCTGGAAAACAGTGAGAGAATAAAAGGAGATAAAAAGAGAGATTACAGTGAGACACTGGGAAAGACACTAGTTAAATGTCAGAGACCACCCAAACAATGACAGGAAGACCATTTCTATACTAAGAATTTTTCATTGTCATTCTAAAATCCATGTTGGAAGAGTCTGTTTACCTGTAAGTCACATAAACTTCCATCCAGCATCTTCAAGAGTCACTCAGAAACTAAGGTGACATTAAATACTGCTGTGATCATTCCACTTCTTTTTGGGAAAACCCAATATGAAGTCCAAACACATACTTTCTTTTTTTTCATATCCTCATATTCCTCTTTTATTTTTGCTTATAGAATACATACGGGCACTCTGAAGGAAAGTGATTTTTCTTCTTCTTTTTTTTTTATCTTTATTAACTTGGGTATTTCTTATTTACATTTCAACTGTTATTTCCTTTCCCAGTTTTCAGACCAACATCCTCCTAACCCCTACCCCTCCCCTTCTATATGGGCTTCCCCTCCCCATCCTCCTCCCATTACCACCCTCCCCCTAATAATCCCGTTCACTGGGGTTTCAGTCTTGGCGTCCCCTTCCACTGGTGGTCTTACTAGGCTATTCATTGCTACCTATGAGGTTGGAGCCCAGGGTCAGTCCATGTATAGTCTTTAGGTAGTGGCTTAGTCACTGGAAGCTCTGGTTGGTTGGCATTGTTGTTCATATGGGGTCTCGAGCCCCTTCAAGCTCTTTCAGTCCTTTCTCTGATTCCTTCAACGGGAGTTCCATTCTCAGTTCAGTGGTTTGCTGCTGGCATTCGCCTATGTATTTGCTGTATTCTGGCTGTGTCTCTCAGGAGAGCTCTACATCTGGTTCCTGTCGGCCTGCACTTCTTTGCTTCATCCATCTTGTCTAATTGGGTGGCTGTATATGTATGGGCCACATGTCGGGCAGGCTCTGAATGGGTGTTCCTTCTACCTCCATTCTAAACTTTGCTTCCCTCTTCCCTCCCAAGGGTATTCTTGTTCCCCTTTTAAAGAAGGAGTGAAGCATTCGCATTTTGGTGATCCTTCTTGAGTTTCATGTGTTCTGTGCATCTAGGGTAATTTGAGCATTTGGGCTAATAGCCACGTAGCAATGAGTGCATACCATGTGTGTTCTTCTGTGATTGGGTTACCTCACTCAGGATGATATTTTCCAGTTCCATCCATTTGCCTATGAATTTCATAAAGTTATTGTTTTTGATAGCTGAGTAATATTCCATTGTGTAGATGTACCATATTTTCTGTATCCATTCCTCTGTTGAAGGGCATCTGGGTTCTTTCCAGCTTCTGGCTATTATAAATAAGGCTGCTATGAACATAGTGGAGCATGTGTCTTTGTTATGTGTTGGGTATATGCCCAAGAGAGGTATAGCTGGGTCCTCAGGTAGTTCAATGTCCAATTTTCTGAGGAACCTCCAGACTGATTTCCAGAATGGTTGTACCAGTCTGCAATCCCACCAACAATGGAGGAGTGTTCCTCTTTCTCCACATCCTCTCCTGCGTTTGCTGTCACCTGAGTTTTTAATCTTAGCCATTCTCTGGTGGGAGGTGAAATCAAACACATACTTTCAAGAAAACTAGGTACATGCATGTGGAACCATTCAAGTCACTTGTTGGGATGAAAATAACGAATGGAACACTTTTCTAAGAGAGAATACAGGGACTGGAAAAGAAGACATTGTGTCAGGTTGAGATCAACTAAGGGCTCCCTTCCTCCTGAAAACCTCAGCTTGGTATACAGCAGACTGGCGTGTGGGTGTAGTGGAACATATCGTGTGAGTAATAGATTTTACAGATCTATCCAGATGTGAAAGTGCAGGAGTTCTCTTTCTGAAGCTTTCAGGCAGTCTTAGGTAAAACCATCTTTAGTAGGCAGCTATTGTGATCTCCCTTCTTGAAATAGTTTCCTACATTAAAGGTAGAATGCCCTAAATGTGTTAAGCAATCGAATTGTAGCTGTGGAATGTAGGCTCAAAACATCTCCCCCAAACCATAGGTGAAAATTTCCTGAGGCCCTGGCACCAAAGGAGGAGCCTTCTCCCAGGAAGATTCTGATCATTTACCTTGCAGAAAATTTGCATGTGCTAACTGCCTGATATTCGTTTCATATTGTCTATAAATTTTAACAGTGCTATGGGCAAGGCACAGAGAAATTTAAAATTTCCCTCAACAGTAAATCGACAGATTTACATTTACTACTCCCTTCCTGTCTCCAATTTTTTTAAATAGTAAAGCTATAAACAGTAAGTTTCAAATTCTAGTGACAACACTTGTGACCTTGTGACCCATATGACCCCTATTCTTCACATACTAGCCCCATTTTATGGGAACTAAGTAAGAGCTATCCCTCTCAGACAACAGCTGGTTGAGCCAAACTCCTATAAGCTCTAGCCATTTCTCACTTGGATTATTGCAGTAAGTGCCTAACTGGTCTGTCTACCCATACTTGTCCTTGCCTAGCATTCTTAACAGAGAAAACAAGCAGAGGCAGCCCAAAAGCAAGTCAGTCCACACACAACTTCTATTAAGTCATACTTAAGAAAAAATGTTCACTAATACTATCCAAGCACTCAGTATGAACATTGCCTGAGCAGTGGGTGGGGACTCACATCCATATGCAGGACTAGTTTCCTTTTTTACATAGTTATACCCTCGCAGAGTGGTCTGCCATCCTAAGCTCAGTCTCATTGTCCATCTTCAGCTTGCCCTGGTTTGGCACTGGTGTTATCAGTTGGCTTCATACTAGGAAGCTTTGGTTGTCACCTTTTTCCATGTTTGAACTCTTAGTTCACAAGCCTTGTGCAAAGTAAGTATACAAACGAGATAATGAATGCATACTCTTACTTGATGACCCAACCTTAACCCTGACTGGAGCTTGCTATCCCAAATGCCTGTTCTCTAGACACTTCTGTATTTGCCTGTGGAATCTCATCTCCTCTCTCTACCACAACTACTACCAACAGTATCCTACCTATTGGAAATTGATACCAGAGAATGAGGGAACCAAGATCTTGTTATACATCAAAAATATCTTTATGATCTACCAAAACATCCTAAACTATTAGTTGGTAAAGAGCAGCTGAGAAAAGTACCGTATATGTTGTTCATTTGAGAAACAACTAGGCAAGTACAAAGGATTCAGATAAAAGTTGAATAAGCATACTTGATATTCTAGTACGTAGATTGTATTTCTTAGTCAGTGGGTGACACACACGCCACTGGTGTTAATGAAAGCTATCACTCTTCCAAGCATCTGGCAAACACAAACTGAATCCCCAGGTTGAGTCAGATGTTGCCTGGGGCTGGGCTCAGAAAGAATTTCTGACCTGGAATGATAAACAAATATGCAATAACAGAGTGGTACAGAAAGGTTATTTTGTAATAAAAGAGTAGACATTTTAGGGATTTTATTTTTATTTATGTTTATGTATGTATGTATGTATGTATGTATGTATGTATGTATGTATATGCATGTGTATATGAAACAGTCTAAAGTAGCCAAAAGAGGAAGTCAGATAGCATGGAGCTGGAGTTATAGGTGGTTCAGACCCTCCCAAAGTGGACGCTTGGAACCAAATTCTAATCTTCTCCAGATGATTAATCACTGAGACACATCTCCAGCCCCCAGGGTGTTATATATTTTAGGTGATAGAGAGATTGAACCCAAATCCAAGCATGCACTCTACCACTGAGCTGCCCTTAACCCTGGAAGCATCTTCTCTTGTTTTGAGGAACCCAGAGAAACATCTTGGTGGAGTTAATGCCCAAAGATTCACCTTAGAGTATGTGAACGTTTGCTCAACAAATGAAGGGAGAGCTATATTCTAATAAGAGAGAAAGGGTGAAGAAAAATGGAGGTGAAGAGCTTTCTATTGCTACTAAGACAGAAAGGAAAGGCAACAAAGCAGAAGAGAAGGGAAGAGCTGGAAAAGACATAGGCTGTTTTGAATATGGTGATACTCCTCTCAAATCCCCCTACAAGGAAAGGCTTGGTAGTCTCAGGAGCCCAGTGAGCTAATGCTTCTCAACTCTCAGTTCCTTTCAATGTCAGCCTCACTTGCAGAGAGCCTCTTTAACAAAATCATACCATCTTGTGGCCAGCCCACATATAATGATATCTAAAGCAAGAGTATAAATGAGTGGTCACTTTGGCCTAATTTGAGACACCTTCAAAGAGCAATCTAGCTTTCCAATTCCCTAGAGGGGAGGCTGTCACTAATGCAACTTAGCCTTTCCCTGGCACCACTCTTATTTCCTCCTCCCTTCCACAGTCATCGATCCCAGAAGGTCTCCTTAATAACTACCCTGCACATTAACTGTCTCAGAGTCTGTTTCCTAGGAAACCTAAACTGTGACACAGGCCATTAATGCCTACTGAGAAACTTAAATGTAAAGCCCCATCTCTCTCTCTCTCTCTCTCTCTCTCTCTCTCTCTCTCTCTCTCTCTCTCTCACACACACACACACACACAGACGTTAAAAGAAAAAATGAACTTAGAGCTTTATTGAAATCAGAAATCTGTCCTTCAACAACTATCACAGTATCATATCACTGTGTGCCCCTTGAGAAAGGAGGAAAGGATATTGTCAGATTCCAAGGATGTCCTCCTACTTATGCCAGCAACTACCCTCAAGAAAAATACATCTTTGCTGAATTATTTCTTGGGATGGGAATAAACCTCAGTGGCTTCATGACAGCTGTGCATGTGTGTAAGCATGTGTGTGTGTGTGTGTGTGTGTGTGTGTGTGTGTGTGTATGCATGCACGTTTGTGGGTATCAAAGATGGATATTGAATGTCCTCCTCAATTCTTCTACATATAATTTTCCGAGACAGAGACTTTGACTAAACCTGGAGATTGCTGGCCAATTCAGCTACACTGTCTGTCTCGATCTCCCCAGGCATAGGATTATAGTCATCCACTGACCGTAGCTTTAAAAACATGGGTCATGGTGATCTGAATTCAGGTTCCTGTGTTTGCATGGCCAGCTGTTTATCAGCAGTGTCATCTCCAATTCTAAGACAGCTCTTTGTAGCTCCCCTTACTGCTGTCATCTTCAAAGTCCATTAGATTTAAGTTGCCCATGAAAAGGGAGTATAAGTATAAGGGTGAGGTTGCTCTCTTCAATTGAGTGTGCCCTCTACAGGGGGATAACTGTAAAAGTAATTATCCACAGATACTTCCAGCAGCTAGGGAATCAAGACAATGGTCTTGGATGGGCAATTCTAGTGGCTCAGAAGACAGTGTGCCACAGAATGTGAGCTTTAACCAGCAAGCACATTAATGTAGCCAACTGTGAGAATGCAAAAGGAAAAAGAGGACAGAGTTTTGAAAATTAGTCTAGACTTGATGATGAGTCAAGGTCTTTTACTTGTATATAAGGCTAGGTCATGGCTAGAAGCTGCATGATGATATTGCATGTACCAATTGCTGTTGCTGCCATGTTCCAAGTAGGTATCAAAGAAGGGAGAAGTGAACATATGGCAGAAAGAATGGGAAGGAGGAGATAGAAATGACAGGGATGTAAAGGAGATGGATGTGGGACAGGCCTGTAAACCTACCACTCATGAGACAGAGACAGGAGAATCTCAAGTTTGAGGCCAGCCTGGACTACATACATAGATTCTGTTCCAACTACTACACAGCCTTTAAAAGTAAATTCTACAAGGAGAATTATTTTTGTCATTTTCCCTGTACCATCTAGAACAATGTGTGGCAAATAAAAGGTGACTCTGTCAACTTTGCTCAGATCACACTGAGCCACAGAAATCCTAGGAAGCTAGGGCCTTACAGCAACAAGCACTTATTTCTCTTTTGTGGTCCTAATATCAGCTCTAGCAACTCTGACCTAAGCTGAGGTTTGGTTTCAGATATGCCATATGTAGCTTCCTATGCCAGGGACCTGGTAGACATAGGATACTAGTTATTCTTTTCGTGAAGGACAGAATCCTTCCAAACTAGAATCTCCAATGCCTTTCAAAGTTTCTGTTACAGTATGGAACATTTTCACCTCCACTACTATTTAATTGGCATTAACAATTCATATGAGCAAGCTTCACTTTATTGGAACTGACAGAGAAGCATACTCCTCTTCTGGAGTCATGGAAAAGAAGAACCAGTATTTGCTTTAAATCAATGAAATCTAGAATAATGATGAATAGGTATTTGTTAAACGATTGTATAGATGAATCTACCAGTATTGAAAGGGGAAATTTGTAACACATTCTACTCAGCCAAAGATTAGAGGGCTAGCTCAGAGGTTTAGAGCACTGGCTGCACTTCTAGAAGGACCAGGTTTGATTCTTAGCACCAATGTAACAGCTTACAGTCACCTCTAACATCAGACTCAGAGAATCCAATGCATGCTTCTGGCTCTTCTGGCACCAGATAATTATATGGATATAGACATATATACAGGCAAAAAAACCATAAACGTAAAATAAATGTATTTTAAAGGGCAACAAATACACTGGGGTCTAATTTTTAAATATACCTACAAAGCTCAGAATCGGGCCTTGTCAGATGCAGACCAATGCAGAGAGCAGTGGTGGGACATGGAAGCAGTAGCCAGTCACCAGAGCACTTTCAGAAAGACTGTGTGAGAATGAAAGGAAGCATTTGCTTCTTCATCATATGACCATCTTTTGTAAAGTTATCATGCTGAAATGTATGTACTTTAAAAAAAAACTTTTTACTGATTCTTTATGTGTTTCATTATCAAACATCTCAGTCCCACTCATCTCCCAGTTTTCTCATATCTACTGTCCACCCTTGCAACCTCTCCTCTCAAAAGAAAATCCATGCAAATAAAAAATAAGCAAAACAAAACAAAGCATATAAAACCATCTCATCATGGAAGCTGTGTGGAAGCTCTGTCCACACATCTTCACTTGCCAATGTCCATTGCAATGAGTCATTGGATCCTCACTGGGACTCCTCCCAGCTATCCTGCTGTTGCCCTGTATCGTGCAGCTTTGGATTGGTAGGATCTGCTCTTTCATGCATCCCAACCATTTGCAGATGATACAGTTTTGGTGTAGGTCAACTCAAAACCCTGGATCTGGACCTGGGTGGTAGCTGATCTCGTCAGCCTGCCAGCTCTCCCTTAGCTGTGCCACCAGGACAAGCTTTTCAGATCTGCTCCAGCTAGGCCACTCAATGCTGCCATTGGCAAGAGACAGGGTCAGCCCTCCTGCTCTCATGCCCTTGGAGTTGGCTCAATCCCTGGAGCCAGCTCCACTGTGCTGCTCAGTCTAGGCACAGGGCCCACTTTCTCAAGGCTGGAGCCGGTGAGGGTCTCTGTATGCTTAAAAAAAAAGAATATGGAAAAAATGATTCAGTGTCCATTGTGAAGCATCTCACGACCTAGAGTCTGCATTGGAAAAATGTCAAATGAGCAATTTGGAAGAAGGAAGTTAATGTCATAGTAAGAGTGACAAATTAATAACAAAATAAGCCCTAACTATTATAATTGTTCAGTTACTGCTCTGACATTTAAAACATATTACAACCTTTATGGTAAGTGTCTTTATCTAGCTTGTGCAATGATTATGAAATTACTTTGAAAGTATCTCGCACTTATGTTGTATAAAGAGGAACGAACATTTACTTAACTCATACCATGTACTGAGTAGATATTTAGTGTTTGTTGTACTTAATGGGAAAAAATCCAAGAAAGTCTGTTTACAGTTTATATTTCCAATTCATGCTGGCATATTAAATAATGAACTCTAAATGCCATTATTTGTTTTGAAGTTGCTGAAAAATTCCACAATGTGAAATAAGTTAGATGTTCACCTTTCCACACATTTTGTCTGAAACTAGATGCCTCACCGGAGTAGAGGTGAATGTAAACTTTTTAAATGATTCGAATTATTGAAATAATTAAATTATTGAAATAGTGTCTTAGAACATCTTCCCAGGAATATGAATTGACTACTTTGCATATGTAACATCCCAGCAAACATGGAAAGTAGAAGAAAAAGCCAGAGATGTAGTTCAGTGACCAAATGCCTACCTAGCAAAGCTCTGAGTCTCATACTCACCACCATAATGAAGAAAAGAAAAGATTAAAAAGTTGAATAGTTAAGGGGTAGAAAAGTAGCTACCCAAGATAGATATTCTTGGTTTTCAAGTTGACTGTAACTAGAAATAACTAAAAATCAAATGTCTAGGTTTTAATTTACTTCTGAAGGATTTCTACTTAATTTGAAGGTCCACTTCTAATCCAGATCATTTGAGGTGGGAAGACTCCTTTAATCCAGATCTTTCAATCTGATAAAACCTGCCTTTAATTGTGCTACACCTTCTGCTAGAAGCATATATAAGAACAGTGAAGAATGAAGCTTTTGTTCTTTGACTGCTTGCTTGCTCTTGCCTCACTAGCAAGTTTATTCCCTCACTGACATTAAAGCCTACTTCTTGGGGATTCCAGTGTATACTGAAGACCATATGAGGCATCCAGCCTCGTGAACTGAACAACTACTGGATTCTTGGACCTTCCATTCATAGGCAGCCATTGTTGGATTAGATGGACTACACATCATTCCGTAAGCTCTGTTACTCTAGAAAAAACCCTGACTAATACAGTAGTCAAGACCATCAACACCCCCACCCCTAAAACCTCTCACATATTCTACTAAATTCATTGCAAAGAACAAATGCCAACAGTACTCCTCTCTCAAGAAAAGATGATGTATGGTCCATTTGAAATTGGAGAATAAGATTTTATGGTGCAGGGGATGAAATTCGGGGACTAGCTCATGCTACATACATGCTCTAACATGCCTCCTCCCTATCTCTAAACTTTGGCAAGTTCAAGGAGTCTTTAAGGTGATTCTTGGTATTAATAATTTCTGTTTTGGGTGGTGTGATGACTAATTTTGGTTGTTAATGTGAATGTATATGGATTCAATAGGAACTCAAGCTGCTGGACACTTCTGTGAGGAATTTTTCTGATCAGATTCTTTTAAACCAAGAAAATCCATTTTAATTCCTGGCAGCAAGTTCTGGGGTCATGAAAGACAGAAACTACTCCTGCTCAACCTCACTCTCAATGGCAATTTCATCTATAATGTTGCTATGACATTCTTTCACTAATACTAGAACAATGTCTCCAGAATTCCAACATCGACTGAAAACTAGCAGCTCTCCAGGAATCCTCCAGGCCATTAATAGACAAACAGCCTCATGAACTAAACAACTATTAGATCCTTGACATTTCAAGCACAAAACAGTAAGTGTACTATTTTGATATCTTATACTCTAATCTAATAAATCTCATACATATATATGTATATGTTACATATACATATATATGTATATGTTACATGTTATATGCCACATATTACATGCTATATGCCATATGTTATGTGTTGTATGTTATATGTGTGTTGTGTATTATGTGTTATATATGTTATATTCTTATATTCTATCAGTTCAACATTTTTTAATTCTTTAATCTTTTTTAACAATCCAGTCTTTATTCTCATCCTGGTCTGCCCTCCGTTCTTCATCCCATACTTCCTCCCCCCACCCTCCATCTCCAAGAGGCTGTCCCTCCCACACCTCATCAGATCTCCCCACTCCCTGGGGCCTCAAGTCTCTCAAGGGTTAGTTGCATCTTCTCTCACTGAGGCCAGCCAGACAAGGCAGTTCTCTGTTGCATATGTGTCTGGGCCCTCATACCAGCTGATGTGTGCTGCCTGGTTGGTGGATCAAGGTCTGAGAGGTCTCAGAAATCCACGTTAGTTGAGACTTCTGGTCTTCCTATGGGGTATCCCTCCTCCTCAGCTTCTTCCAGCTTTTCCTAGTTCAACCACACAGGTCTCAGGCTTCTATCCACTGATTGGTGCAAGTATCAATCCAGGTTTTTAGAGAACCTGGACTAATACCAGTGGTACATCCAAATTTTCAGGTTGCTCTCCAAATTCAAGTTTGTTCAATTATCCAAAGCCAAACACACTTGTGGTTCTGCCTCCTGTTAGTCCCATTTACAAGATGCCCATTGCAAATTGCACTGTGAATGTATTTGGTTACATTTACCATATATCGTACAGAGTTTCAGTTTATATCAATACAGTACAGCCTTCCAAGTAAAAAAGTATAACCTAAGCCAAAAGATTGGTTGACACACACTGGGCTTGAGAAGAGGGTATTTCACAGGCTAAATAAAAGTTATTGATCTGTGGCATCAAGGTACGATTACAACTAAAACCTAACCCTAACATTACACAGAACCCGAACACTAAAGCTAACCCTAATCCTAACCCTAATCCCTAACCCTAATCCCTAACCCTAACCCTAACCCTAACCCTAACCCTAACCCTAACCCTAAACCCTAACCCTAACCCTAGCCCTAGCCCTAGCCCTAGCCCTAACCCTAACCCTAACCCTAACCGTAACCTTACACCTAGCTGTTTTATACCTGGGTCAGTGCATCTTTCTAGATGGTGGTGTGGGTATCTTGACAAAGTGTCATCATTTCTTTAAGGGTTTACTTTCGGTGTTGGCCTGTGACTATTGAGGATGTCCCTTATAACAAAGTGATCTTGAATTCCTATTGTATTACTGAAGATGAATTCTTTCAATTGAAAGTGTTTGAAAATTAAGACTCAACTTAAGTGAAGCACAGAGTATAAATTGTTTGCTCATCTCTGAACCCCACAAAGTAGTAAAAGGGATGAAATGCTCTGAATGTCCATGCTTGGGTTTCTCAATGATTTCCAGATGAGTCAATGCCTCAGTATACCATAAGGACTGAGAAAGCAGAGAATTCCTCCCATGGGAAAGAAGAAAGATTCAATTCTGGGCCGATGTCATATCACTATTCAAATGGTAAAGAATTTCATTTGCTCAAAGTTACCCAGTTTAAACTACCATTTTTTTCTAACTTGCTAGATAAGAGTCAATGTCTTCGTTGAAATGTTTAAACATAAATAGAAAGTTAAAACCAAGGACAGAGCCTGAGCTGAAGATGGTGTAAATTCTGAATTGCTTCCCTCCTTTTTCTTAGCCATTACTGTTCCCAATAACTTTCTTTCTGCTTTAATTTCCATGTTTCAATTTAAAGGAAAGGCTCACTGGCTTAATTCCTTGCTAAGTACTTTCTTGAATAGAAGACCCAGCAGCTTAACTGACTCAATCTTTATTCTCTTCTGGAATTACTTCCCTTCCCAGTCTTCTTTTTAACTTCGCTTCATTGTGGCTTTTAATGTTGCTTTGTTTCAGGCTGCTTAAAGTGTCTGTGTGAGGTATGGTGTTATTTTCCTCTTGTGTATATATGTGTGATGTGTATGCATGTGTTAGCTCCCACATGTGTGTATGGAAGTTGCCAGGTACAGGGTATTATGATTCGAGCAGGTCCAGGCTCCCTCTTAGGTTCCAGGCCTTGTGTTTTCTGACTGTGGTGGCTACCTGCATTTCATGGCTTTATCCAATTTCTCCCTTTAAATTT
This sequence comes from Rattus norvegicus, assembly GCF_021556685.1. Lineage (NCBI taxonomy): Eukaryota > Metazoa > Chordata > Mammalia > Rodentia > Muridae > Rattus > Rattus norvegicus. The sequence continues at coordinate 11,600,274 of NC_141554.1, read as the reverse complement.
CATGTGGTGGATTTAACCTAAAGGTTTTCTTTTTTAAAGATTTCTCTCTCTCTCTCTCTCTCTCTCTCTCTCTCTCTCTCTCTCTCTCTCTCTCGCTCTCCTCTCTCTCTCCCCCCCCGCTCCGCGCGCGCACGCGATTGTGTGTGTGTGTGTGTGTGTGTTTGTGCGTGCGCGCGCGTGCACATGCTTGCTGGCCTGAGTGCTGAACTCAGGTCCTCTGGAAGAGGAGCCAGCATTCCTCTTAACCATGGACCCATGCTCTATATGTACACCCTCTGCAGTTTTCTTCTGTTTCTTCTCTTATACGTGCACTTAGCAACAAATTTGGGTACTACTTAATCATTTTAACATCCTTAATTATATTTGCAAACACTCATTCAAATAAGGTCATATTCATAGGTACTGACTTTTAGGACATGTACTATATCCCCTTTGGTGTTATGCATAGAAATCAGAACCTTAAGCATATTGTAAGATCTATCTCTGACCTCCAGCACCAGCCTCTAGATCTATGAACATTTTTAAATAGATACGATTTTGCTATGTTGCCCTGCTAGTCTCAAATTCTCAGTCTATCCTCTGGCCTTAACCTGATGAGTACCTTGGGCAATAAGCACCAACTACTATGGTCACCTTCTAATGTATATCTTCTTTGGATCCACATTCCTACCCATAACATCATCCAACTTACAGAGGTCTCACAGAGTAATTCCTCTCTCATCAAGCAATTCCTTAAATTGTATTTGTTTTAATTTTCTGTATCTTTATCAATAGTATATGTCTTATGTGATGGAATAAAAAACATATTCCACCAAATGCCTATGGTGATGCCAAAATCTCAAGCCCATGGTGATGGTGTTTGGTGGTGGGTCCTTTGGGAAGTGATTAAGTCATGATAGTGGAGTCCTCCTGAATGGGGTCAGTGCCTTACAAAAGACACTGCAGAAACAATGTCCCTACCCCCTCTGCCTGAGAGAATACACAGAAAGATGTCACTGTCTATGATCAGGATGCAGTCCTCATTAGCCACCAAATCTAATGGCATCATTATCTCAGACTTCCTAATGTCTGTAACAAGTAGAAACAAATTTCTGTGGTTCATAAGACCCCAGTGTTTGGTATGTTGTCATGGAAACTGCAAACTAAGATAAACAACATTTTGTTTTAAGAACCTCATTGTTTACTTGGTGGGTGGTATCTGACATACAATTAAAAAACATTTATTGGTGTCCATCTGCTCAAAACAGACGTCTTTCATGTCCACTTTGGGAATGGTGATCATCTGTGACTGGTTTTTGTCAACATTTTTTCTCTCCTGAAATTACGGAAGACATGCCCATAGGATCCAGATCTTCTAACACAAGCAGCCGAACCATAATGCTTCCAGGCAAGTAAATACACTTCATGTGGGAGAAGAACTTGCCAAGGAATCTAAAGACGACCATTTGGAAACTGCACAAAGAAGTGTAAGGACTGTGAGTACTGGAAAGTTGAAATGAGGACAGAGTGTAAGGATAATTATCCTCCCCTGCACTTAGAGAAAACAGCCTAAAATGGTCATGAGTAATACAACCTTATACCTCTCTGGAATGCAATGTCTACATTCTTTCCAAGTGGGCACTGGTGGTGTTGATTCAGGTTTGTGTTTGACTCTAAAAGCAAAAGGCAACTTGGAGATATCTGGCCTTCCAAAGCATTCATTTAAAAGTCTTGTGGTAATTTTCCTTAGAAATATAAGTTATTCCCAGGTTGTCATTCATACTGACTGTAAAGAACCAAATAGCACTTGTAAGAAAAGTTAAATCTATCATGTGACTCCAAGATTGTTTTGAAAAGAATTCCTATTTCAAAGAAAATAGAGTTTGTCATAGTAAAGATTATTATTACTGTGCCAAAACACCACAACCAAAGCAACTTGGGGAGGAAGTGTTTATTTGGCTTATATTTCCATAGCACTGTTCATCATAAAGGAAGTCAGGACAGGAACTCAAACAGAAACTGATACAGCATCCAAGGTGGGGTATAACTTGTTGGCCTGACTTGTTCAGCCTGCTTTCTTTTTTTTTTTTTTCCCTTTTTTTTTTTTTATTAACTTGAGTATTTCTTATATACATTTCGAGTGTTATTCCCTTTCCCGGTTTCCGGGCAAACATCCCCCTCCCCCCTCCCCTTCCTTATGGGTGTTCCCCTCCCAACCCTCCCACCATTGCCGCCCTCCCCCCATAGACTAGTTCACTGGGGGTTCAGTCTTAGCAGGACCCAGGGCTTCCCCTTCCACTGGTGCTCTTACTAGGGTATTCATTGCTACCTATGGGGTCAGAGTCCAGGGTCAGTCCATGTATAGTATTTAGGTAGTGGCTTAGTCACTGGAAGCTCTGGTTGCTTGGCATTGTTGTACTTTTGGGGTCTCGAGCCCCTTCAAGCTCTTCCAGTTCTTTCTCTGATTCCTTCAATAGGGGACCTATTCTCAGTTCAGTGGTTTGCTGCTGGCATTCGCCTCTGTATTTGCTGTATTCTGGCTGTGTCTCTCAGGAGCGATCTACATCCGGCTCCTGTCGGTCTGCACTTCTTTGCTTCATCCGTCTAGTCCAATTGGGTGGCTGTATATGTATGGGCCAAATGTGGGACAGGCTCTGAATGGGTGTTCCTTCAGTCTCTGTTTTAATCTTTGCCTCTCCCTTCCCTGCCAAGGGTATTCTTTTTCCTCATTTAAAGAAGGAGTGAAGCATTCACATTTTGATCATCCGTCTTGAGTTTCGTTTGTTCTAGGGATCTAGGGTAATTCAAGCATTTGGGCTAATAGCCACTTATCAATGAGTGCATACCATGTATGTCTTTCTGTGATTGGGTTAGCTCACTCAGGATGATATTTTCCAGTTCCAACCATTTGCCTACGAATTTCATAAACTCGTTGTTTTTGATAGCTGAGTAGTATTCCATTGTGTAGATGTACCACATTTTCTGTATCCATTCCTCTGTTGAAGGGCATCTGGGTTCTTTCCATTTTCTGGCTATTATAAATAAGGCTGCGATGAACATAGTGGAGCACGTGTCTCTTTTATATGTTGAGGCATCTTTTGGGTATATGCCCAAGAGAGGTATAGCTGGATCCTCAGGCAGTTCAATGTCCAATTTTCTGAGGAACCTCCAGACTGATTTCCAGAATGGTTTTACCAGTCTGCAATCCCACCAACAATGGAGGAGTGTTCCTCTTTCTCCACAACCTCGCCAGCATCTGCTGTCACCTGAGTTTTTGATCTTAGCCAATCGCACTGGTGTGAGGTGAAATCTCAGGGTTGTTTTGATTTGCATTTCCCTTATGACTAAAGATGTTGAACATTTCTTTAGGTGTTTCTCAGCCATTCGGCATTCCTCAGCTGTGAATTCTTTGTTTAGCTCTGAACCCCATTTTTTAATAGGGTTATTTGTTTCCCTGCGGTCTAACTTCTTGAGTTCTTTGTATATTTTGGATATAAGGCCTCTATCTGTTGTAGGGTTGGTAAAGATCTTTTCCCAATCTGTTGGTTGCCGTTTTGTCCTAACCACAGTGTCCTTTGCCTTACAGAAGCTTTGCAGTTTTATGAGATCCCATTTGTCAATTCTTGATCTTAGAGCATAAGCCATTGGTGTTTTGTTCAGGAAATTTTTTCCAGTGCCCATGTGTTCCAGATGCTTCCCTAGTTTTTCTTCTATTAGTTTGAGTGTGTCTGGTTTGATGTGGAGGTCCTTGATCCACTTGGACTTAAGCTTTGTACAGGGTGATAAGCATGGATCGATCTGCATTCTTCTACATGTTGCCCTCCAGTTGAACCAGCACCATTTGCTGAAAATGCTATCTTTTTTCCATTGGATGGTTTTGGCTCCTTTGTCAAAAATCAAGTGACCATAGGTGTGTGGGTTCATTTCTGGGTCTTCAATTCTATTCCATTGGTCTATCTGTCTGTCTCTGTACCAATACCATGCAGTTTTTATCACTATTGCTCTGTAATACTGCTTGAGTTCAGGGATAGTGATTCCCCCTGAAGTCCTTTTATTGTTGAGGATAGCTTTAGCTATCCTGGGTTTTTTGTTATTCCAGATGAATTTGCAAATTGTTCTGTCTAACTCTTTGAAGAATTGGATTGGTATTTTGATGGGGATTGCATTGAATCTGTAGATTGCTTTTGGTAAAATGGCCATTTTTACTATATTAATCCTGCCAATCCATGAGCGTGGGAGATCTTTCCATCTTCTGAGGTCTTCTTCAATTCCTTTCTTCAGTGTCTTGAAGTTCTTATTGTACAGATCTTTTACTTGCTTGGTTAAAGTCACACCGAGGTACTTTATATTATTTGGGTCTATTATGAAGGGTGTCGTTTCCCTAATTTCTTTCTCGGCTTGTTTCTCTTTTGTATAGAGGAAGGCAACTGATTTATTTGAGTTAATTTTATACCCAGCCACTTTGCTGAAGTTGTTTATCAGCTTTAGTAGTTCTCTGGTGGAACTTTTGGGATCACTTAAATATACTATTATATCATCTGCAAATAGTGATATTTTGACCTCTTCTTCTCCGATCTGTATCCCTTTGATCTCCTTTTGTTGTCTGATTGCTCTGGCTAGAACTTCAAGAACTATATTGAATAAGTAGGGAGAGAGTGGGCAGCCTTGTCTAGTCCCTGATTTTAGTGGGATTGCTTCAAGTTTCTCTCCATTTAGTTTAATGTTAGCAACTGGTTTGCTGTATATGGCTTTTACTATGTTTAGGTATGGGCCTTGAATTCCTATTCTTTCCAGGACTTTTATCATGAAGGGGTGTTGAATTTTGTCAAATGCTTTCTCAGCATCTAATGAAATGATCATGTGGTTCTGTTCTTTCAGTTTGTTTATATAATGGATCACGTTGATGGTTTTCCGTATATTAAACCATCCCTGCATGCCTGGGATGAAGCCTACTTGATCATGGTGGATGATTGTTTTGATGTGCTCTTGAATTCGGTTTGCCAGAATTTTATTGAGTATTTTTGCGTCGATATTCATAAGGGAAATTGGTCTGAAGTTCTCTTTCTTTGTTGTGTCTTTGTGTGGTTTAGGTATAAGAGTAATTGTAGATTCGTAGAAGGAATTCGGTAGGGCTCCATCTGTTTCAATTTTGTGGAATAGTTTGGATAATATTGGTATGAGGTCTTCTATGAAGGTTTGATAGAATTCTGCACTAAACCCATCTGGACCTGGGCTCTTTTTGGTTGGGAGACCTTTAATGACTGCTTCTATTTCCTTAGGAGTTATGGGGTTGTTTAACTGGTTTATCTGTTCCTGATTTAACTTTGATACCTGGTATCTGTCTAGGAAATTGTCCATTTCCTGAAGATTTTCAAATTTTGTTGAATATAGGTTTTTATAGTAAGATCTGATGATTTTTTGAATTTCCTCTGAATCTGTAGTTATGTCTCCCTTTTCATTTCTGATTTTGTTAATTTGGACGCACTCTCTGTGTCCTCTCATTAGTCTGGCTAAGGGTTTATCTATCTTGTTGATTTTCTCAAAGAACCAACTTTTGGTCCTGTTGATTCTTTCTATGGTCCTTTTTGTTTCTACTTGGTTGATTTCAGCTCTGAGTTTGATTATTTCCTGCCTTCTACTCCTCCTGGGTGTATTTGCTTCTTTTTGTTCTAGAGCTTTTAGGTGTGCTGTCAAGCTGCTGACATATGCTCTTTCCTGTTTCTTTCTGCAGGCACTCAGCGCTATGAGTTTTCCTCTTAGCACAGCTTTCATTGTGTCCCATAAGTTTGAGTATGTTGTATCTTCATTTTCATTAAATTCTAAAAAGTTTTTAATTTCTTTCTTTATTTCTTCCTTGACCAGGTTATCATTGAGTAGAGCATTGTTCAATTTCCACGTATATGTGGGCATTCTTCCCTTATTGTTATTGAAGACCAGTTTTAGGCCGTGGTGGTCCGATAGCACGCATGGGATTATTTCTATCTTTCTGTACCTGTTGAGGCCCGTTTTTTGACCAATTATATGGTCAATTTTGGAGAAAGTACCATGAGGAGCTGAGAAGAAGGTATATCCTTTTGCTTTAGGATAGAATGTTCTATAAATATCCGTTAAGTCCATTTGGCTCATGACTTCTCTTAATCTGTCGACATCACTGTTTAATTTCTGTTTCCATGATCTGTCCATTGATGAGAGTGGGGTGTTGAAATCTCCCACTATTATTGTGTGAGGTGCAATGTGTGTTTTGAGCTTTAGTAAGGTTTCTTTTACGTATGTAGGTGCCCTTGTATTTGGGGCATAGATATTTAGGATTGAGAGTTCATCTTGGTGGATTTTTCCTTTGATGAATATGAAGTGTCCTTCCTTATCTTTTTTGATGACTTTTAGTTGGAAATTGATTTTATTTGATATTAGAATGGCTACTCCAGCTTGCTTCTTCTGACCATTTGCTTGGAAAGTTGTTTTCCAGCCTTTCACTCTGAGGTAGTGTCTGTCTTTGTCTCTGAGGTGTGTTTCCTGTAGGCAGCAGAATGCAGGGTCCTCGTTGCGTATCCAGTTTGTTAATCTATGTCTTTTTATTGGGGAGTTGAGGCCATTGATATTGAGAGATATTAAGGAATAGTGATTATTGCTTCCCGTTATATTCATATTTGGATGTGAGGTTATGTTTGTGTGCTTTCATTCTCTTTGTTTTGTTGCCAAGACGATTAGTTTCTTGCTTCTTCTAGGGTATAGCTTGCCTCCTTATGTTGGGCTTTACCATTTATTATCCTTTGTAGTGCTGGATTTGTAGAAAGATATTGTGTAAATTTGGTTTTGTCATGGAATATCTTGGTTTCTCCATCAATGTTAATTGAGAGTTTTGCTGGATACAGTAACCTGGGCTGGCATTTGTGTTCTCTTAGGGTCTGTATGACATCAGTCCAGGATCTTCTGGCCTTCATAGTTTCTGGCGAGAAGTCTGGTGTGATTCTGATAGGTCTCCCTTTATATGTTACTTGACCTTTTTCCCTTACTGCTTTTAATATTCTTTCTTTATTTTGTGCGTTTGGTGTTTTGACAATTATGTGACAGGAGGTGTTTCTTTTCTGGTCCAATCTATTTGGAGTTCTGTAGGCTTCTTGTATGCCTATGGGTATCTCTTTTTTTAGGTTAGGGAAGTTTTCTTCTATGATTTTGTTGAAGATATTTACTGGTCCTTTGAGCTGGGAGTCTTCACTCTCTTCTATACCTATTATCCTTAGGTTTGATCTTCTCATTGAGTCCTGGATTTCCTGTATGTTTTGGACCAGTAGCTTTTTCCGCTTTACATTATCTTTGACAGTTGAGTCAATGATTTCTATGGAATCTTCTGCTCCTGAGATTCTCTCTTCCATCTCTTGTATTCTGTTGGTGAAGCTTGTATCTACAGCTCCTTGTCTCTTCTTTTGGTTTTCTATATCCAGGGTTGTTTCCATGTGTTCTTTCTTGATTGCTTCTATTTCCATTTTTAATTCCTTCATCTGTTTGATTGTGTTTTCCTGGAATTCTTTCAGGGATTTTTGCCATTCCTCTCTGTAGGCCTCTACTTGTTTATTAACGATTTCCTGTGTTTCCCTAAGTGTGTTCATGTCTTTCTTGAAGTCCTCCAGCATCATGATCAAATATGATTTTGAAACTAGATCTTGCTTTTCTGGTGTGTTTGGATATTCCATGTTTGTTTTGGCGGGAGAATTGGGCTCCGATGATGGCATGCAGTCTTGGTTTCTGTTGCTTGGGTTCCTGCGCTTGCCTCTCGCCATCAGATTATCTCTAGTGTTACTTTGTTCTGCTATTTCTGACAGTGGCTAGACTGACCTATAAGCCTGTGTGTCAGGAGTGCTGTAGACCTGTTTTCCTCTCTTTCAGTCAGTTATGGGGACAGTGTGTTCTGCTTTCCGGCGTGTAGTTTTTCCTCTCTACAGGTCTTCAGCTGTTCCTGTGGGCCTGTGTCTTGAGTTCACCAGGCAGCTTTCTTGCAGCAGAAAATTTGGTCTTACCTGTGGTCCCGAGGCTCAGGTTCGCTCGTGGGGTGCTGCCCAGGGGCTCTCTGCAGTGGCAGCAACCAGGAAGACCTGTGCCGCCCCTTCCGGGAGCTTCAGTGCACCAGGGTTCCAGATGGTCTTTGGCTTTTTCCTCTGGCGTCCGAGATGTGTGTGCAGGGAGCAGTCTCTTCTGGTTTCCCAGGCTTGTCTGCCTCTCTGAAGGTTTAGCTCTCCCTCCCACGGGATTTGGGTGCAGAGAACTGTTTATCCGGTCTGTTTCTTTCAGGTTCCGGCGGTGTCTCAGGCGCAGAAGTCCTGCCGCTCCTGGGCCCTCCCCCACGGGAGCCCAGAGGCCTTATACAGTTTCCTCTTGGGCCAGGGATGTGGGCAGGGGTGAGCAGTGTTGGTGGTCTCTTCCGCTCTGCAGCCTCAGGAGTGCCCACCTGACCAGGCGGTTGGGTCTCTCTCTCACCGGGTCTGGGAGCAGAGCTCAGCCTGCTTTCTTAAAGAACTTAGGACCAACAGGCCAGGGATGGCATCACCCACAGTGGGCTGAGCCTTCCTCCATCAATCACAAGTTAAGAAAATGCCCTACAGCCTTGCCTGCAGCCTTATCTTATGGTGATGTTTGTTTAATAGAGGCTCCTTTCTCTCTAATTACTTATTTCAAGTTAAGATAAAACTAGCCCACACAACTGATCTCTTGTCACCTTGACACAAAAACATACTACTTTCCAATTAGAACCATTCTCTTTTAATATATCCTCAAGATGACATATTAATATTAACATCAAAATATAAAACACAAATAACTTTAAAAGTCCAACATACCTTACCAATTTGAACACATTAAAAATTCAATCTTGTTCTGTTTCCCCAGCAGGCCCAATCCCTCAAATTAGTCCCTAGCACCAAAACAGAACACCTGCTGCAGCCTCCCATTCCCCCTCTCCATAAGCCCTGTGGATCCCACAGACTGTCCCATCCTGACCTTTCTCCAAACACTTACCCTGTGTCCCAGACCCAAGCTCAGATAGACACCCCTCTGCTCAAACACAGGCCATATCTGCCCTAAGACCAGATAGCCTGGCCACAACCCTTCTCAGCTATCTCTGTTCTCTCTGATGATCCAATCACTCCAACGCTCCAATCTTCAGTCTTCCTCTTCCCCTGTCCATTGCTCCTGTGGATCCCACACATCATCCTCTCCTGACCTTCAAAAAATCAGCAGCTAGACTCATAATCATCCCAAACCCAGATGTATACATGCCAGCATAAAAATACAATCAATATAATAGCCAGGACAATGCCTTCACTAAAGCACAGCTACCCTATTACAGCAGGCCCTGAATTACAAGATAGCCTGAAGCACAAGAAGACAATAAACCATATGAAGATGATAGAGGTCCTTAAAAGGGAACTGAATAAATCCCTTAAATAGATTGAGTAAAATACAATCAGAGAAATGAATAAATCCCCAAAAGAAAGCCAGGAAACAAAAACAGTTGAAGAATACAAATACAACTCTTCAAGATCTGAAAATGGAGATAGAAGCAATAAAGAAAACATAAACTGAGAGAATTCTGGAAAGGAAAGTTTTAGGAATTCGAAAAAGAACTTCACTAACAGAATCCAAGAGATGGAAGAGAGAATCGCAAGCATTGAAGCTATGATAGAAGAAATGGGTACATGGTAGAAGGAAATGTTAAATCTAAAAATCTCCTAACACAAAACATCCAGGAAATCTGGGATACTATTAAAAGACCAAACCTACAAATAATAGGAATAGAGGAAAGAGAAGGATCCCCGCTCAAAGGATTTTCAACAAAATCATAGAAAAATATTTCCTAACCTAAAGAAGGAGATGCCTATAAAAGTAAAAACAAAAAGCATATAGAACACTAAATAGATAAAACCAGAAAAGAAAGTCTCCTCACCACATAATAATCTAAACATTAAACATTAAAAAAAAACAAAGAAAGAATATTAAAAGTTGCAAAGGAAAATGACCAAGTAATATATAAAGGCAGACATATTAAAATTATACCTGACCTCAATGTCCCTAAAAGTCAGAAGGGCCTGTACAAATGTGCTGCAGACTCTAAAAGATCACAGATGCCAGCCTAGACTACTATACTCAGCAAAATTTTCAATTATCATACATGGAACAAATAAGATCCCAGGACTTCAGAGATTAAATAATTAGCACCTCCTGCATCCTTTGAGAAGTAAATAAATTATGAGAGTAGAACTTCTCAATAATACAGTACATGTTGGCACACTCTTCGCCAAGCATATTTATTAGAAGTCCAGTTGTATTGTTGTTCAGGCTTGGGAAAGAGCTGAACCGACTAATATCAATGCTGACTTCCTTTTAGTGGACAATGTTAAGGCCTCACCAGACTACTGTTTTCTGGGTCTGTACAGTTTCCTCAGCTACCAAGAATGGTAGTTATTGAGAGCTTACAGCTGCTGGCTTTTGTACAGAATTGCTCTTGTCCAAATGAGTCTTCTGACAAGAGAGAGTGCATTCTCCTCCAGTAATCCCAGGTAGTCTAAGAACATTCATACATAGGGTGATAGGAAAGGATCCTCACTTGTTTCAAGGTACAACTAATTGTGTGTTGTGACCAAGCTCCTGAGCTCGCTATCAAATCTCATTGAAAACAGTTTCTAAGTGGAATCACTAATTTCCTTTTATTTTTCTTTCCATTCAATGCCCCCTACATCTTTTTTGTGATACTGTGTTTTGCTATGTAGCCTTGGCATCCTAACCAACATGGTGCTGTGTATAGACCAGGTTGCCCTTGAACTTGCAGTGGTCTTCCTGACTCTGTTTTCAGAGTGATTGGATTACATATGTCAGGTCACCACACCTAGTGCCCCACCCTGTGAGTATGTCTGTGTGTGTGTGTGTGTGTGTGTGTGTGTGTGTGTGTGTGTGCGCGCGCGCGCGCGTGTTAGATACAGAATCTAGGGATATATACACCTATGTGTACTGGGCAACATTCAGTCACACCTCAACCCCTCATACCAGCTTCTTAGTAGTTTTCTTCCCTCACTCCTTTTTTCTTTGAAACGCCCTATCAGTAAATCAGTAAAACACCCCAAGAGAACCAGTATTGAGTTTTGCATCAAGAACTTTAATAAGGATACATTCCTTTTGCTTCTGTTGGGTGCTGATTGAACCTAGGCTCTCATGCAGGTCAAGTATGTATTCTATTACTGAGCTATATCCTCAGCAGGAGGATATATAGAGAGTATTAGGTGGAATATAAGAGTAATCATACACAGCAGAAATGGCTTGCTGCAGTGTCCATTCAGAAGAGCTGTACTCTCTCCACCTCCCCAAAACTAGTGTGCTACTAAATAAAGCTTCTCCCCTCTTAATGTCTCCTCATGCTATGATCTCGCCAGTTACCACCTCAGTTCAGGTTCTCTGAACCTAACTAGAACAAACCAATTACCTAATCACTCCAGGTAGGGCACTAAATTTTTGACTAGATTCCTTGCCCTTCCTAAGACACCATGTTTCTCTGTGCAAATGTGGGGAGATTCGCAGTTTATTGTATTTTTACTTTACAGGAGAAGGTAAGGAATGGAAATCAGATGGCATATAAGAAAAGAAAAGTATTATCATTATTATTCTGTTGGTAATAAGATACCATTGGAGTGCTTTGAAAATGAAGTAACATGCTCAGAGAAGCCATTCAGAAAGACACCAGCCAGAAGATAATAGGCCCTATCTTGAGTGAATAGACATCTCTTCATGTCTCCCTAGCAAAAACCAAATTATACAACAGCCAAAAATATGAGTATGCCACCTTGGACAACCAGCCCCTCACTTGTTTAGATGACCACAGCCCTAATTGCCACTGATTATAGGGACTTGAGAGACCCTAAGTAACAATTGGTTAGCTGAGAGCTTCCTTCACTCTTAGGCATAAAATTGTGAGCAAACTAGAATGGTTGCTCAGTGCCACTATGTTCTGGAGTAAATAGTTACATAGCAATAACCATGTTAGCCTTACAATCTTCTAGAACAGTTATGACATGTCCTTGCCTAGGGGAAACCTCTCAGTGTGTTGATCAAAATGGTGACTTCACTCCTGGTGAGTGCAGAGCCAGAACAAGCATAGCTAAGACATAAAGAAATGGAGTAATTTTTTTTTTACTTACAGTTGACATGAAGCTCACAGGAGAGATTTTCAAATCAGTATTCTCCAAAAAAAGTATGAACATTTTAGTCACAGAACCAATAGTCCCAGTTAGCTTTAAGTCTCAACACAACTAGAATCATGTAAAAAAAAGGAATTTCAATTGACAGATTGCACAGGTCAGATTGGTGTATGACAATGATGAGGGCTCCCAATTGCTGCTTGCTGACACACTTCCCCAACATGATGGTGATGGACTCCCTGGAACTATAGCCTAACATAAACCCTTACTTCTATAAGTTGCTTTGGTCAAATAGTATTTAATCAGAGCAATAGAAAAGTAACATACTGCTTAACTGTTTTCTGTTATCACTAGACAGTATTTTAGCACATCAGAAAATTTTATTTCTATCTGACTGAAAACCTGGTGTGTCTGATGAAGATACATCATAACTGAATTGTACCCTAGACAAATTGAATCTACTAGCCATCTACAAAATGTTTTGTTCTATGGCTACCAAATAGATGTTCTGCTCAACAGTAACATTAACTCAATAGTGAACATGATCTACAACAGGTCATATCATACACTATAAAACAAGACTCAGTAAATTTTTAACACTTGAAGTCATTCATATTGAGGAACTTTTTTGATCATAATGCAATAGAGAAAGAAATCAATAACACTGAAAACTTTAGAAATTATACAAACTTTTGTATTCCATTGTCTGATACCAAAGATAGTTAATGAACATTTGTCATCTATCACTAATTGAGAAGTTAGGAACTGCCTTATTCTCCATCCATGGGACAAATGAAATGAACAATTTTGGCTTCAATTCAGATCTGCATAAAATAGTAATTCTTAATCAGAGAGTAAGAAGCCTTAATTAACTATGAGAGCTAGTGACTGGATAAAAACAGTAGGAGCTCACTTGCCTAGTCTGTGTGAGACCCTGGTGTGGAATGCTGACTTCCAGCCATGACAGCTGTTGCACTCTTGAAGTCTGGGATTAATTGCACAAGACCTCCAGAAGATTATTCTTGTCTATATCCTGTGATGAGAGAGGCTCATAGGGCTCCCTTTCTGCCTGAGGATTTGTACTTACACAGCAATTGATAGGGAAGGGGGAGACAGCCTCACAGGTAATGTGGCTTCTTATAAGGTATATCTGCTCTAATAAACAATCCTCCATCTGTGTGTCTCTAGCAAATCCTATGAAATTTATTGGGTCACAAACACTAGGCATCAAAGTAGAATGCACGGGTTAGTTGTGAAGGGAGACAAGAGAATGCACTAGGGGTGAATATGATTGAAATATATTATGTATGTATATGAAAATGGCATGATATAATCCATTATATATAATTAATATATGCTAATCAAATATTTAACAAAGATTAATTTTGCCAGCTTTACTGTTTAGCATAGATATAAGTTATATATGTAAGCTACTTTGTGTATCAGGACTTCAGTTGTCTTTGATACAAAATCAATGAATACTGCCAACTTCTTATAGTTGCCTTCAGCAGAGAAATGCAGTAATTTTGTAGAGCACTGTGCTGGCTAGTTTCATGTCAACTCGACATAAGCTATAGTCATCTGAGAGAAGGGAATCCAAATTGAGAAATTGTTTCCATAAGATCAAGTTGTAGAAAACCATGTAAGGCATATTTTTAATTCACTTTACATCCTGCTCACTGCCCCTCCTTCTGGTCACTTGCTCCCACAAACCTTCCCCCCATCCCCTCCTCCCCTTCTTCTCTGAGAGGATAGGTATCCCCTACCCAGACATATCAAGTCTCTGCGTGACTAGTGACTAGATACATCCTCTCCCACTGAGGCCAGACAAAGCAGCCCAGCTAAAATAGCATATCCCACAGACAACTACTTTTGGGATAGCCCCCATTCCAGTTGTTTGGGTCCCACATAAAGATCAAGCTGCACATATGCTACATATGTGCAGGTGGATGAGGGCTAGTTCCAGCCCATGTATGCTCTTTGGTTGGTGGTTCAGTCTCTGAGAGTCCCAAAGGTTCAGGTTATTTCACTCTGTCAGTCTTCCTGTAGAGTTCCTATCCCCTTCTGGGCCTACAATCCTTCCCTCAATTCTTCCATAATAGTCCCTAAGCTCCATCCACTGTTTGACTGTGGGTGTCTGCATTTGTCTCAATCAGCTGCTGGGTGATTGCTAAACTCATGTTTGCAAGAATAAGAGTCAGGGTTGTCGGGGGTTGGTGCTTGCCCATGGGATGGGTCTCAAGTTGGGCCAGTTATTGGTTAGCTATTCCCTCAATCTTGGCAAATTAAAACAGTGGGTGACAGAGCTAAATAGAGAATTCTCAATAGAAGACTCTTGAATGGCTGAGAAGCACTTATAGAAATATTCAAATTCATTAGTCACCAGGGAGATGCAAATCAAAACAACTCTGAGAATTCATCTTACACCCATCAAAATGGCTAAGATCAAAAACTCAAGGGATAGCAAGTTGGTGAGGGTGTGGAGCAAGAGGAACATTCCTCCATTGCTGTAGGAGTGAAAACTTGTAGAACCACTTTGGAAATCAATTTGGTAGTCACAGAACATTGGGAATAGTTCTACCTCAAGACCCAGCTATGCCAGTCTTGGGCATATACCCAAAACTGTTCTACTATCCCACAAAGACACATGTTCAACTATGTTCATACCAGCTTTATTCATAACAGTCATAAACTGGAAACAACCTAGATGTCTCTCAACTGAAGAATGGATAAAGAAAATGTGGTACATCTATACAATGAAATACTGTTTAGCCCTATCTGGGGATACAGCCAACAAACCCAGACAATATTGCTGATGCTAAGAAGTGCATGCTGACAGGAGCCTGATATAGCTGTCTCCTGAAAGGCTCTGCCAGAGCATGACAAATACAGAGGTGAATGCTAGCAGTCAACCATTGGACTGAGAACGGTGTCCCAATTGAGGAGATAGAGAAAGGATTGAAGGAGTTTGCAACCCCATAAGAACAACAATACCAACCAGCCAGAGCTCCTAGGGACTAAAGCACCATGGACAGACCCATGGCTCCAGCTGCATAGATAACAGAGGATAGCCTTGTTGGGCACCAATGGGAGTAGGAGCCCTTAGTCCTGCCAAGGGTCGATCCCCCAGTGTAGAGGAATGTCAGGGCAAGGGGCGGGGTAGGAAGAGGTGAGTGAATAGGTGGGGGAACACCCTCATAGAAGAAGGGGAAGGAGGATGTGATAGGGGGTTTATGGACAGGAAACCAAGAAAGGGGATAACATTTGAAATGTAAATATTAAAAAATCCAATAAAAACAAAACTTAAAAAAAAGAAAAGAAATACTGTTTGGCTATTAAAAATATCATCCTGAGTGAAGTAACCCAGACCAAAAAAGACATGCATGGTATGTACTCATAAATGGATATTACCCATAAAATACAGGGTACCCATGCTATACTCCACAGACCCAAAGAAGCTAAACAAGAAGGAAGGCCCAAGTGAGAATGCTTGAATCTCATTTAGAAGGGGAAATAAAATAATCCTAGGAGGCAGATGAAGGTAGAGAAAAACGGGTGCGAGGGGGGATGGAGAGGGAGATGGGGGTTCAGGATCAGGTGTTAGGAGGGACAGAAAGGATGGCCAGATGGCCATGAGAATGAATGTAAATCTGCAAATGATGGCAATGGGGCATCTCCAGGACATGACAGAGACCTGGGATAGAAAATTCACAAGAATCAATGGGGCTGACTGTAGTTGTGACTCATAGCATTGGAAACATAGAAAACTGAAGACCACCTCCTGTATCCAGGCAGGAACCACAGTGGAGTGACAGGGACACCAACCCACCCACAAATTTTCAACCCAATATTTATCCAGTCTACATCAAATGCAGGGATGGGGTTGGGCATTTTCTCAATTAGTGATCAATGGGGAAGGCACAGTCCATTGTGGGTGGTGCCATCCATGGCTGGTGGTTCTGGGTTCTATAAGAAAGCAGGCTAAGCAAGCCATGGGAACAAGTCAGCAAGCAGCACTCCTCCATGGCCTCTGTATCAGCTCCTGCCTCCAGGTCCTTGCCCTGTTTGAGTTCCTGTCCTGACTTCCTCCAAAAATTGATTGTGATCTAGAAGTGTAAGATGAATAAACCCTGTCCTCCATAAGTTGCTTTCATCAGAGCAACAGATACCCAAATTAAGATAAACACCTACGTTGTGTCTTTCATTGAAAATATTTTTTCGTATAAGATATTGTGATCACAGTTCTCCCTCCCTCAACTCCTCCCATATCCTCCCCATTTCCCCAGCCACCCAACCTCCATGCCTTCTTTCTCTCTCTTTAGAAAAAAAAAACCAGGCAAATAAACAAGGCAGACCAAAAAAGAGAAAGTGCAAGAAACACACACACACACACACACACACACACACACACACACACACACAATCACAAAGTCAGAAAATATAATATACACAGAAAGAGCCAGTAAGATAAAAAAAATTCTCAAGCAAAACAATATGAGTCAGAAAATCTACAAAAATGTGTTTGATATTGACTATCTACTTCTGGGCACAAGGACTTAAGTGTGGCTTACCTACCCAGTGAGACCCCCATTGGAGAAAACTAAATTGTCCATTGCAGGCAGTTATCAATTGGAGATAAAGCATTTACCTACTTTGAGGCTTCAGCAATAATCCTTCTATAAATATATAAATAATAGGTATTCATGTTACAGGTAGTGAACATACATTCGAATTTCTGAGACTACAACAATTTCATTTTCAGTTTTCTACACAATCATTTGTCACATAAATAATCGAAATCTATTTGTAAGACTTATAGACACAAATTATTATTTTTTTAGAATATTTACCTTGGCAGTACTGGCCTTAGGAGTTTTCACTATAGAGAGCTAGGAAGAGGGAAGGGAGGGAGGGAGGGAACAAGAGAGGAAGGGAAGAAGAAGAAAAGAGATCTCCAGGTGCATACTTTACTTTCGATCTGTGTTTGTAAGTTTTGTAAAATTTAGGAACCAAGAGGTTCTTTATTCTGGGCAGGGGGTGGGGGGGATAAATAATTCATGTGTAGATTATTTTGCAAAATGCAGAGACACATTCTCAAACTATTGTCTAACATGAAAGGCTCAAAACAGACCTTATTTTCTTATTTTCCCCAAACAGTGAAAACACTCAATATAAAGTTTCCTTAAACAAATGCTCCAATTTTCTCTTCTCAAAAGATTCCACTTGCACCCCCAAACAAATCAGCATATAAATGGCTTCACAGTCCTACTCATTATACAACAGCAACATTTGTGCACAGGCCAGCAGTACAGAATATAATGCAAGAGATAATTTGAACCCACCCTGTAAATGATGTTAAGCATAATGGAGGGGTTTGGAAAAATACAAACCTTGGCTTTGTTTCTAATGTGTGTGTTTTGTATTATGTGTGGGACTCTTTTGGGTAGCTTAAATAATACAAAACCCATGTGGGATTAGAAAGCTGGACTGCACTCAAATAACCAGAGGCCATGTGTTCACAGTCTGGGATCTTCAAGCACGGAGGATCTGGAAAGCTTGCTTAAGAATCTCCTACTCCCTTCTGCTCCAGCTGTTCTATTTCCTTTCATGTTCTGCTCAGAGAAATTGGGAAACCATCTCCTCATGTTAGGGGGTCAGTGTTTGTTCCCCATGCAGATTCTTCCCAAACATTTGCTAGAAGAGAGCATCCAGCTTCTAAATGTCCTGACTGCCTAGGAAAGCCCTTAGATGATGTGGGAACAGACAGCCTGTGACACGTGAGTCTTTGTTAGTATTGGAAGATTAGAACAGGTCAACGAGAAGAAAGGGGAGAAGGGAGAGCTGTTTCTACTCTCAGATTTCCTTCTGTTGTTGCAAACCTACTTCTGCAGTGCTGGAACATTCAGTATACTTCTTGAAACATCCCCAGTAATAACCATAATTCCTGCTGCCACCCACTTACAAATGGAATTCAAGAAAAGGAGATTTAACCATAACTGGCTGGCTCTATGTGGCTAGAAAGGAGTGGCCTCACAGTTGGTCCTCTGTTTCTACAGATTCTTCAGCTACAGATTTGACTAACCACAGATGCAAAACAGTCAGATAAATGCTATACTGTTAGTGATATTTAGAACATAGTAAATGTTATGTTTGGACTTATCATGTAGTTTTGGTTACTATTCTTGTTACTATTCACTATAGCAATTATTTCCATTGTATCAGATTCTCTTTTGTTTTCCAGAGAAAGAATGCATACTTTTATTATTTTGGGAATGGTATATTCTTTCTTTCTTTCTTTTTACTTCCTGACTGTAGTTCCCCTCCCTCCTCACTTCCCAGGTTCTCCTTCTACCTCCCCTCTGACACACCCCCCATCCACTTCTCCTCCATTTCTCTTCAGAAAAGGGTAGGCCTCCCATGGATACCAATAAACCGTGGCCTATTAATAAATGAAATTGTAGTAAGACTAAGCACAGCTCCTATTGAGTCTAGAAGAGGCGCACAGTTGGAGGAAAGGGTCCCTAAAGCAGATAAAAGACTAAGAGACAGCTCCTGCTCCCACTGTTAGGAGTCCCACAAGAAGACCAAGCTACAAAACTGTAACATGGGTCAGTCGCATGTAGACTCCCTTATTATGGATTTTTGTCTCCCCTATAGTGAACCATTATGAGCCCAGGTTAGTTGATTCTGTGTGTTTTCTTGTAGTGTCCTTGACCCCTAGATTCTCTTTTTAAAATAAAGCATTGTTCCCCCACAAAAGACAATAAGTTTATATGAAACATGTGTGTGCAGGTGTTTGTGTAGAAGAGAAGATATCAGAAGAAGGATCCTGGGACTGAACTGAAATCCTCTGAAAGACAGAAACTGTTCTTAACTGCTGAGTCATATCTTCAGCTCCCTGTGTATAAAGATGACTGTCAATGACTTAGACACTGTGCATTTCAGTCTCAGGTACAAGCTTTCCTTAAGTACTTGGAAGAAGCTGTGGTGTAGTTTAAAGGCAAAGCTAGCTTCCATGTATACTTGCTTTGGACCAGGAATCATAGCTGTCTCAGAATGGTACCATGTGTTAACTCTATGCTCCAGTGACTTATTTTTGAAAATGACAAAGTTGATTTGAAGATTAATTACAATGCCTAAGAAGGAAAGAGCTGTCACGTGTTCTCCAACAATCAACAGTGCATTTGATAGTCATAACCATGTGCAACCATGAAGGAACTGCATCATTTCTCATTAATTAGCATCCTCATCATAGAAGGATTGAGCTGTGCATACTGTTTCTTTGGGGGATAGCATGTCTCCCTGTAGAACGGGCTGACCAGGAACTAGTGATCCTTCTGTCTAGCTTCACATGTTCAGGGATTACACAAATATGTCACCACCACCACCCAACTTGTATATTCCTTCTGAAACTAAAACTCAAAGAGATAAAATGCCTTCAGTTCTGGTCCTGCTTGAATTCATGCCCTGCTTAGTTCACTTTGACAAATAATAAAAAAAAAACATTAATCTTAAATACAGGAAAT
The DNA here is from genome assembly GCF_021556685.1 of Rattus norvegicus. NCBI lineage: Eukaryota > Metazoa > Chordata > Mammalia > Rodentia > Muridae > Rattus > Rattus norvegicus. The sequence continues at coordinate 11,580,590 of NC_141554.1, read as the reverse complement.
TTGAGTCCTACTTTTAGACTATCAATATCATTTCAGGCTTTTGATGATATTTGTTCTTAGTAGTAAAGTTGAACACCCAGAGAAAAGAAAATGCTGACTTCCTTTACCATCAATCTAAAAGAAGAAAACACCAAAGATTTTATTTCATCAGGACAATAAATCAAAAAATGAGAATTCTCACTTAAATATATAATAATAATAAAATTAGAGATCAAGTCTGAGTATTACATAACCACAGGCATCTTTTCTATGGTCCAGTAGAATGGCTTTAACAGCCAAAGCTCAGAGTATGTAAAGAATGCACAATTAGCCGATCATGAAAACTGTGTCTATAAGCATGTAACACAATAAAGTTTTTTTTCATGTCCAGTAAAGAAAGGAGAACAAAGCAGAATTGATGAAGAAGAGGTCTAATGCTGGGTATTGTAGTGAATGCCTGACATCTCAGGATACAGGAGGGTGAAATAGGATCCTGGGGTACATGTCCAGACCCTGTCTCAAAAATAACGTAACTGAATACCCAAACAACCCAAACCAAACAACAAAAAGGTCTAAAAAGAATGAAATAATTTTTCAAGAGAGAGGAAGTCCTGAGTCCTTGTCCCTGGATCCTTCGTATATAACAATAGGCTAGAGAGACACAGAAGAGGCAACATGTTTCTGTTTTTTTCCAACCAATTTGGGAATAATGCTGTCATTCAAGGCCCAGAACTGGAGTAAGAAAAGGACATCTTCAATGGCAAATCATAGCACAAAAATCAGGGGATAGAATTAATGGGAGAATTTGAGGGAGGGCTGCTGGCCTGTATCCATTTTCCCCCTTCAGTTAGTCAGGCTTGTTGCACACTGGGCTGGACTGGAGGGAGGGAGGGAAGCTTAGCCCAGCACAGCCGGATGCAAGCAGGATCTTGGTCTGCAGTGAGTGTGCAGGCTTTAAAAAAAAAAAAAAAGCACACACTTGGAAACAGCTTCAGAAAACTGGTTTAGTTTAATGGGGGAGGTGTAAAAAGGAGTATATATGCCCTTGAGGGGATGGTCACAGCCTCTAGGACAAGGTTTGTGGGGCTGTGTACAATTGGCCAGGACAGGGGTGTTAGAAGACACTTCATCTGCATACTCAGGGATTGGAGGGGGGGATCTTATAAGGTCTAACAAAGAGTGAAGCCTGATAACTGTCAGGGTAATAAAATATTACTAGGGTTGAAGGTGGGGTAGCCAATTTTATGGTTCCAAGTTGGGAGGAGGGAGGAATACCATCCTCATTCAAGGTGTCCAGGGCTTAGCTCTCCTTAAATCCTTCTTCCATAACCCCAGACCATTATAGTCTCACAAAGGACTGGTTGATTGAGGAGAGCCAACATTATAGGAAAACATATGTCAAAGCACTGGGGACATCCCTCTCAATTGCTTGCAAGGGTACAATGGAATCTTGTAACTTTACCAGCTTCATAATTTCTCCCTTTTTCTTGACTACTAGAGAGGCTACAAGGAGAATATCCTGAGTCCTATGAAATATTCAGCATATTTTAAAACTTGGAGGAATCATAGTGGTTGTGCTGGATAATTTTGTGTCAACTTGACACAAGTGAGCGTCATCAGAGAAGAAGGAACCTCAACTGAGAAAATTCCTCCACAAGATCAGGATGTACTCAAGCTTGTAGGACTTTTCTTAATTTAGTGACTGATGGTGTCGGGTAGGGGAATCTAGCCTGTTGTGGATGGTGCCACTTCTGGGCTAGTGATCCTGAGTTCTATAAGAAAGCAGTCAGTACAGCCAGTCACTGTTGCTGATGCCAAGAAGTGCTTGCTGACAGGAGCGATATGGATATCTCCTGAGAGACTCTGCCAGAGCCTTACTGGCAAAAATTAAGATACTTGCAGCTAACCATGAGACTCAGCATGGAGACCCCAGTGGAGGAACTAGAGAAAGGACTGAAGGAGCTGAAGGGGTTTGCAACCCCATAGGAAGAACAACAGTATCAACAAACCAGACCTCTCCAAAGCTCCCAGGGACTAAGCCAACAACCATAGAGTAGACATGGACAGACTCATGACTCCAGCTGCATATGTAGAAGGGGATGGCATTGTCTGGCATCAATAGGAGGAGAAGCCCTTGGTCCTGTGAAGGTTCCTTTCATTAGGGGAATGCCAAGGTGTTGAGTTGGGAGTGGGTGGGTGGGAGGGGGAACATCTTCATAGAAGCAGGGGGAGGGGGATGGGAGAGGGGAAACCAGGAAATGGGGTAACATTTGAAATGTAAATACATAAACTATCCAATAATTTAAAAAAAAAGAAAGAAAGCAAACTGAGCAAGGCATAGAATGCAACCCAGCAAGCAGTGTTCCTCTGTGATTTCTGCCTCAGCTGCTGCCCCCAGGTTCCTATTCTTACATTTGATAACGAACAGTGTGATATGGAAGTGTAACCCTTTCCTCCTCAGGTTGCTTTAGGTCATGGCACTTCATCACATCGATCATCATTCTAAGACAATGATCATTGGGTTTTGTTGTTTTTGTTCTGGGTGAACACCTATGGTGCTCAATAAATGTAATTTTCTTGTTCACAGAACTCTCAGTTTTTAATTGTCAATTATCAATTCTGTATGCTTATACTGACTTTCTCATTCCATCCTTTTTCTTTTTCTGTAGTACACTGATCAATCTTAGGGCCTCATGCATGCAGGTATCCCACCTCAACACTATATTTCTAGCCCACTCTTTCACTTTTTTTTTTTTTTGGTTCTTTTTTTCGGAGCTGGGGACCGAACCCAGGGCCTTGAGCTTCCTAGGCAAGCGCTCTACCACTGAGCTAAATCCCCAACCCCTCACTTTTTGTTTTAAGACAGAGGCTTACTAAGTTGCCCAGGCTCGTCTTAAACTACCTATATAGCACAGACCAATGATGTTTATGCCTCAGTTTCCACTAAAAGCTAGGATTACAAGAATGCATTTGCTTCTAGGTCCAGCTTCTACTGGGTCCTCTGAAAACTCCATTTTTCTCAGAGCTGTCTGCCAGGCCCAAGCTCTTGGAATTGTTCAAAATTTCCTACTTGTTTTAGGCAGATGCCACAACTTTCCAAACTTCTCAAATCCCCTAATTGTTGCAAAAGAGTATGGTTTTGCATTCCCACCAGAAGTGAATGAGAGTTCCTGTTGCTCCAACTCTTTATGGTAATTTGAAATGCAAAGACATCGAATAAGTATGTAGATGAGGTATCTTGACTCCTGTGTCCATATTCAGTTTCTGCTTCCTGGCCCATGCACATGGAATCACTCTGCCATGCTTCTTTACAGAAAAGCAACTAATAAAGTTAGATACCATGCTCTGGGAGCACCAAGCTTTGGAAGGGGGTTGGAGCTACTGAGATATTGCTGAAAAACCTCAAGATTTTGGTTAAATAGGAGTATCTTCCAGAGATCTAATGTGTAGCATGATTGGCCACAGTTACATAATATTGATATTATTTGAATCTCTAAGATTCATGCTTAAGGCCTTGTTTTTACCCTGGTAGAAAGTGGTAGAAAATTTAGAAGGTGGGCCCTAAGGGAAACAACTTAGATCTTTGGGGTATACCTTTGAAGGGGAATTGTAGAATTCTAGCCTCTTCTTGTCTTCTTTTTTCTTTCCTGGATGCCACACTGTGAGTGTTTTTTTTTACCACTGTGAGCTCCAACCATGATGCCCTGCCTCATTATAGGCCGAAAGCATCAGAATCAGGTAATCATGGTCTGAAATGGTGAGCCTGGTCTCTTCTCCTTTAGGGTAACTTTATGAGGTATTTTGTCACAGTGGTGGAAGAGTGTCTAACACAACTGTAGTTATTTAAAACTAGTTGAAGATGTAGAATGGTAGAATGCTTTGCTAGTGTGTATGAGGCCCTGGGTTCCATCTTCAGCACGAGAGGGCAGGATAAAATAAGAAAGATATTGTGGCATGTTCCTATAAACCCCATATTTCAGAGACACAAGCAAGAGGATCACAAGTTGTGGTTAGGGAATGCTAAAAGCAGAGTGGCAAGAGAAAAAAAAAACTATGTGAGGTAATACATATATTAATTGGCCTAATCATCATACATTAACAGTCTAAATCATCCTATGTTATGCATTAAACCATTGTGTTATATAGGCTATATACATGCAACTTTATAAACAATGAAGAAAATAAAATACAATTTTATAAAGGGGAGGTAATCACCAAAGAAATTGAAGACAGTTGACAAGAAGAGGCAGAAGGTAAAAGATGACCCTTTAAGCAAGAAGCAAAGGTGAACAAAGGCTATGCTTTCCCAAAGTTCCCTTCACCCCATGCTGCCAAGCAGACAAGTGACAAGATGGAGTTGGGTTATAAAGAGATGTGTGAAAATTTTTAGAAAGAAAAGTCTATCAACTCAGGCAAAACAGAAGCATGAATCTGTGGGAATTGGGGTATACATTTCACCTCTTACTTTTAGCCTTCTATTCTGCTTTGTTGTTATTTCTTGGTTTTAGTTGGGCTTTTATTTGTTTTGTTCTTTGATTTGGTTTGGTTTGGTTTGGTTTGGTTTGGTTTGAGTCAAGGTCTCACACTGTAGCCCAGGCTGGCCTCAGACTATTGATAATCTTTCTGCCTCAGTCTCCAGTACACTAGGATTGCAGGTGTGAGCTGTGGTCTACTAAAGCAATAGTTTACTTCAGGCAGTCGAGATTCTTTTAGTGTTCTAATTTGAATTTAAAGCAGTTGCATAGTGTGTCTCCACAAAGATATCTCTTCAGCACAGGCTGGAATAGGATTGGAACAAGATCTGAGAATTTCCCTTTTGACCCTACAAAGGCCAGCAGTACCTGTGGAACCTGCTCAGGCTCCTCCGCCAGCATATTAACCTATTGACCTAGGTGTAGATTTGAAATCTGAGTGGCCAGATGTGTTTTGAGATGTATGCCATCTTGCTTTATGGCTGTTCTGTTGTAAGGACATTTAGTCATACTTAATCTCAACTTCTCTTTCAGAGCTGAGGGATGTGTCTGAAGGAGCTTCTATGGAAACTTAATACCAGAGAAGATGGCCACATACCAGGACAAATGCCAGATATGCATACAGCCAAACTTCCTAAAAGAAGAGCAGAAATGGAGCAGAGAGGACAGGTTTGTGCTGGTAAAGAAGAGGAAGGAAACAGAAGCTATTAAATTCCAATGGAATTGTGAAGTTAGGGTTATTCCATCTGGTGGTGCAGATGAACCCGGAGGGCTGTGTTTTGGAAGCAAATAAGGTCTGGTGGGGGAGGACTGTAAGAAAGTTGGCCAAAATGCCAACTCTGGCTTCTAGACTGAATAAAACCAGGTTTCTATATTGAGGAAGCAGCCTGTGTCCTGACATCACCCTGACTACACTAGTCAGATTTCCCCCAGAGAGACAGAACCAAGAAAATATCTGTGATGGTTAATCTGTAATGTCAATTTGACTAGACTTAGAAACACCCAGGAGAAAGACCTCTGGATGTGTCTTTGAGAACATTTTAAAGAATTTTAACTGGGATGGGAAGATTCACCCAAATTTGCTTGGCACTACACCATGGGCTTCAGTCACAGTCTGAATAAAGAAGAAAGCAAGCTGAACTCTAGCAGTTATCTCTCTGTACTTCTGGCTGCTGATGCAAAATGACTGGCCACCTCATACATCTGCCACCACGCCTTCCCTGTCATTGTGGACTATGTACACTCTTATATTGTGTGCCCCAAATAAACACTTCCTTAAATTGCTTTTGCCGAAACTTTTGTCATAGCAATGAAAAAAAGTAACTATTACAGCATCTGGAAGGAGATGTATCAGGGGAATGGGCCATGTGACCATACTTCCTGACAGGCCCTAGGAAATACCATCTGCAAGCTAGAGATGCATAGAAGCTGCTACCCTGGCTTAGTCCATCTCTAACAACTTCAGAACCAGGGAAACTGATGAAACAACCCCTATATGAGGTCAAAAGCCTGATAACCCTCAAGAAACAACTACTGCAGGCTTCATAGTTGAAGCCAGTTCTGATGTCCACTGAAAAATATCAGTGTTAGAAACAAAGAATAATCGTGTTGTTGCACAAAAGAATGAAGGAACAAAGAAGTAAAAACTACTCAGCAAAGTCTTCTTTTTTCCTCAAAATGGGGCTCCAAGATCCACACTGAGCTAGCAAGCACACCAGAAGAGGAAATTCCATTGGGTTTCATTCTAACACAGGTGATGATGAGTCTTTTCCCTATTGGCTAAGGTAGGACCTCACAATCTTTCAAGATTAGTGAGTTTTTAAAATATCAGCACAATGGAAAGAAGAAAAGAGAAAATAGGTCACTTAGTCACTTAAATTCCCACAATGCAGTAGGGGTTTTTGTAAACAAAGGCCTTACAGGATAAGGAGTGTGAAACATTTGCATAAAGATTTTATAATATGAGGGGTGATAAAAGATTAAAGTCTAATGGGGGAGGAGACAGTATTTACTATTTCATACACTCCAGTGTCTCATAATACAAGGGAGACAAATTCAGAGAGGCTGAGAGAAAGGCAGACAAGGCCTCTTCTATCTTTTCATTTTACTTTCCTACATTGTTCATTGGTCTCAACTCACACTCCAACTTTCTCTGGACATATAAGAAAAATCACATGATAAAAAAAATCAGATAACTAAAAATCTTCTGTAGCCAAGGTTGATATTGAACTTGTTATCTATTGTCTTGGCCTCCTGAGTAGCTGGAAATAAAGTCCCATACCTACAGGTTAAGCATCATCTAGGGGTTCTCAATTAGATTGACACCCAACATTTATTATACTGATCAGAGAGAAAATAATATGTCTTCCAAAGTCAATGTTAAGAAACCATAGGCTATTAGCCCAAATCGACAGTCTCATTGTTTTGTCCTTGGAATATCAAAGAAAATATCTGTACTTTGGGACATCCAGGAATTCTAACTACAAAGAGCTATCCTGCTGGGATACCACAGAAAGAAAGCTTCCAGAACCACAGTCAACTTTAGAACCACAGTTTCCCATAGACATCTTAAGGGACTTGGGAGCTGGACCAAAACCAGTCTTTATTATTATTATTAATTAACTATTTTATTTACTTACATCCCAAATGTTGCCCCCTTCAAATCCCCCCTCCCCCAAATCAGTCTTTCGTGATTGTTGTCAAGAGTATGAAGGCTTCACTCTTGGTTGCATTTGGCAGAAACCAGGACACAGTCTTCCTCCTCTGAGTCTGTTTTTCTGTCACTACCCTGAGAGGCAGTTCAGCTCCTAATGGAATATCTCATAAAAGTCCATATTCATCCTCCATTTCTGTAAGCTTCATGAGAAAACAATTTTCAGCAAACCCCACAGACTTGGCTGTCTTAGACCATTTTCAGTTGTAACAAAATATTAGAGACTAGGTTTCCTACTTTGTTTCTCTGCTGCTGTGATACATTCACCAAAGCAACATGAGGAGGACAGAGGCTTATTTGGCTTAAATTTTCACATCACTGAGGGAAGCCAATGCAAGAACTCAAAACAGGATCCTGGAGGCATCATCCTAGAGGCACAGAGTGAAACAGAGACCATAGAAGGAAGGCTTGCTTCTCATATCTGCTGACCTTCAGTCCTTTTCCCTCACCCAATACCTGATCATGTTCCCCCATTTCACACCCAGGATCCTCCTTTCTTCCCCCTCCTATGATTGCTTTCTCTCCTATGATTGCTTTCTTCACCCTCACAAGTGGGATTGAGGCATCCTCACTTGAACCCTTCAGCTTGTTAACCTTTTTGAGTTCTGTGAACTGTATTTTGGGTATTCTGTACTTTTTGGCTAATATCTATTTTTAGTGAGTACATATCATTCATGTCCTTTTGGGTCTGAGTTACTTCACTCAGGATGATATTTTCTAGGTCCATCCATTTGCCTGCAAAACTCAGGATATCCTTGTTCTTAATAACTGATTAGTACTCCATTGTGTAAATGAACCACATTTTCGGTATCCATTCTTCTATTGTGGGACATCTAGGTTATTTCCAGCTTCTGGCTGTCACAAACAAGGCCACTATGAACATAGTGGAACACATGGCCCTGTGGCATGGTAGGGCAATTTTGGGTATATGCCCAAGAGTGGTATAGCTAGATCTTCAGGTAGATTTATTTCCAATTTTCTGGGAAATCTCTTGATTTCCAGAATGGTTTTACCAGTTCGCAATCCCACCAGCAATGGAGAAGTCTTCCTCTTTCTCCATATCCTTGCCAGAATCTGTTGTCTCCTGAGGTTTTGATCTTAACCACACTGATTGGTGTGAGGTAGAATCTCAGGTTCCTTTTGATTTGCATTTCCCTGATGACTAAGGACTTTGAACATTTCTTTAAGTGCTTCTCAACCATTTGTGATCCCTCTTGTGAATTCTCTGTTTTAGTGTTTCTTGGACATTACAGATTCCTCTGTTGAGAATTCTTTACTTAGTTCTTTACCGCATTTCTTAATTGGGGTATTTGGTTTGTTAGTATCTAATTTCTTAAATTCTTTACATATATATTCTGTATTATAGCACTCTCTCAGATGCAAGGTTGGTGAAGATCCTCTCCCATCCTGTAGGCTGCTTTTTTTTTTAAACCTATTGATGGTGTTCTTTACCTTATAGAAGCTTTTCAGTATCTTGAGGTCCTATCTATTAATTGCTGATCTTAGTGACTGAGCTGTTAGTGTTCTCTTTAGGGCATTGTCTCCTGTATCAATGCATTCACATTCTCTCTCCCTCTTTTTTTTTATCTTTATTAACTTGAGTATTTCTTATTTGCATTTCGATTGTTATTCCCCTTCCCGGTTTCCGGGCCAAAATCCCCCTAACCCCTCCCCCCCCTTTTTTTTATTAACTTGAGTATTTCTTATATACATTTCGAGTGTTATTCCCTTTCCCAGTTTCCGGGCAAACATCCCCCTAATCCCTCCCCCTCCCCTTCTATATGGGGGTTCCCCTCCCCATCCTCTCCCCATTATCACCCTCCCCCCAACAATCACGTTCACTGGGGGTTCAGTCTTGGCAGGACAAAGGGCTTCCCCTTCCACTGGTGATCTTACTAGGATATTCATTGCTACCTATGAGGTCAGAGTCCAGGGTCAGTCCATGTATAGTCTTTAGGTAGTGGCTTAGTCCCTGGAAGCTCTGGTTGCTTGGCATTGTTGCTCATATGGGGTCTCGAGCCCATATGCTCAAGCTTTCCAGTTCTTTCTCTGATTCCTGAAACGGGGGTCCCGTTCTCAGTTCAGTGATTTGCTGCTGGCATTCGCCTCTGTATTTGCTGTATTCAGGCTGTGTCTCTCAGGAGAGATCTACATCCGCTTCCTGTCAGCCTGCACTTCTTTGCTTCATCCATCTTATCTAGTTTGGTGGCTGGATATGTATGGGCCACAGGTGGGGCAGGCTCTGAATGGGTGTGCCTTCTGCCTCTGTTCTAAAGTTTGCCTCCCTATATCCTTCCAAGGGTATTCTTGTTCCCCTTTTAAAGAAGGAGTGAAGCATTCACATTTTGGTCATCCTTCTTGAGTTTCATGTGTTCTGTGCACCTAGCATTCTGTGCATTCAAGCATTTGGGCTAATAGCCACTTATCAATGAGTGCATACCATGTGTGTTTTTCTGTGATTGCGTTAACTCATTCAGGATGATATTTTCCAGTTCCATCCATTTGCCTATGAATTTCATAAAGTCATTGTTTTTTGATAGCTGAGTAATATTCCATTGGGCAGATGTACCACATTTTCTGTATCCAGTCCTCTGTTGAAGGGCATCTGGGTTCTTTCCAACTTCTGGCTATTATAACCAAGGCTGCTATGAACATAGTGGAGCATGTGTCTTGGTTATATGTTGGGGCATCTTTTGGGTATATGCCCAAGAGAGGTATAGCTGGGTCCTCAGGAAGTTCAATGTCCAATGTTCTGAGTACCCTAAAGACTGATTTCCAGAATGGTGGTACCAGTCTGCAATCCCACCAACAATGGAGGAGTGTTCCTCTTTCTCCACATCCTCGCCAGCATTTGCTGTCAACAGAGGTTTTGATCTTAGCCATTCTAACTGGTGTAAGGTGAAATCTCAGGGTTGTTTTGACTTGCAATTCCCTTATGACTAAAGATATTGCACATTTCTTTAGGTGTTTCTCAGCCATTTGGCATTCCTCAGCTGTAAATTCTTTGTTTAGATCTGAACCCCATTTTGTAATATGGTTATTTGTCTCCCTGCGATCTAAATTTTTGAGTTCTTGGAACATTTTGGATATAAGACCTCTATCTGTTGTACTATTGGTAAAGATCTTTTCCCAATCTGTTGGTCGTGTTTTGTCCTAACCACAGTGTCCTTTGCCTTACAGAAGCTTTGCAGTTTTATGAGATCCCATTTATTGATTCTTGATCTTAGAGCATAAGCCATTGGTGTTTGGTTCAGGAAATTTTCTCCAGTGCCCATGGGTTCTAGATGCTTCCCCACTTTTTCTTCTATTTGTTTGAGTGTATCTGGTTTGATGTGGAGGTCCTTGATCCACCTCGACTTAAGCTTTCTACAGGGTGATAAGCATGGATCAATAGGCATTCTTCTACATACTGACCTCCAGTTGAACCAGCACCATTTCCTGAAAATGCTATCTTTTTTCCATTGAATGGTTTTGGACCCTTTGTCAAAAATCAAGTGACCACAGGTGTGTGGGTTCACTTCTGGGTCTTCAATTCTATTCCACTGGTCTATCTGTCTGTGTCCGTACCAATACCATGCGGTTTTTATCACTATTACTCTGTAATACTGCTTGAGTTCAGGGATAGTGATTCCCCCAGAAGTCGTTTTATTGTTGAGGATAGTTTTAGCTCTCCTGGATTTTTGTTATTCCAGATGAATTTGGAAATTGTTCTGTCTAACTCTCTGAAGAATTGAATTGGTATTTTGATGGGGATTGCATTGAATGTGTAAATCGCTTCTGGTAAAATGGCCATTTTTACTACATTAATCCTGCCAATCCATGAGCATGGGAAATCTTTCCACCTTCTGAGGTCTTCAATTTCTTGCTTCAGAGGTATGAAGTTCTTATTATACAGATCTTCTACTTGCTTGGTTAAAGTCACACCTAGTTATTTTATATTATTTGTGACTATATGAAGGGTGTCGTTTCCCTAATTTCTTTCTTGGCTTGTTTCTCTTTTGTGTAGAGGTAGGCTACTGATTTATTTAAGTTAATTTTATACCCAGCCACTTTGCTGAAGTTGTTTATCAGCTTTAGTAGTTCTCTGATGGAACTTTTGGGATCACTTAAATATACTATCATATCATCTGCAAATAGTGATATTTTGACTTCTTCTTTTCTGATCTGTGTCCCCTTGACCTCCTTTTGTTGTCTGATTGCTCTGGCTAGAACTTCAAGAACTATATTGAATAAGTAGGGAGAGAATGGGCAGGCTTGTCTAGTCCCTGATTTTAGTGGGATTGCTTCAAGTTTCTCTCCATTTAGTTTAATGTTAGCAACTGGTTTGCTGTATATGGCTTTTACTATGTTTAGGTATGGGCCTTGAATTCCTATTCTTTCCAGGACTTTTATCATGAAGGGGTGTTGAATTTTGTCAAATGCATTCTCAGCATCTAATGAAATGATCATGTGGTTTTGTTCTTTCAGTTTGCTTATATAATGGATCATGTTGATGGTTTTCCGTATATTAAACCATCCCTGCATGCCTGGGATGAAGCCTACTTGATCATGGTGGATGATTGTTTTGATGTGCTCTTGGATTTGGTTTGCCAGAATTTTATTGAGTATTTTTGCGTCGATATTCATGAGGGAAATTGATCTGAAGTTCTCTTTCTTTGTTCGGTCTTTGTGTGATTTAGGTAAAAGAGTAATTGTGGCTTCATAGAAGGAATTTGGTAGAGCTCCATCTGTTTCTATTGTGTGGTATAATTTGGATAGTATTGGTATGAGGTCTTCTATGAATGTCTGATAGAAATCTGCACTGAACACATGTGGACCTTGGCTCTTTTAGGTTTGGAGACCTTTAATGACTGCTTCTATTTCATTAGGAGATATGGGTTTGTTTAAATGGTTTATCTGTTCCTGATTTAACTTCGGTACCTGTTATCTGTCTAGGAAACTGTCTATTTCCTGCAGATTTTCAATTTTGTTGAATATAGGCTTTTGTAATATGATCTGATGAATTTTTAAATTTCCTCTGATTCTGTAGATATGTCTCCCTTTTCATTTCTGATTTTGTTAATTTGTACACACTCTCTGTGTCCTTTCACTAGTCTGGCTAAGGGTTTATATATTTTGTTGATTTACTCAAAGAACCAACTTTTGCTTCTGTTGATTCTTTTTAAGGTCCTTTTTGCTTCTACTTGGTTGATTTCAGCTCTGAGTTTGATTATTTCCTGCCTTCTACTCCTCCTCCTTTTTGTTCTAGAGCTTTTAGGTGTGCTGTCAAGCTGCTGATATATGCTCTCTCCTGTTTCTTTCTACAGGCATTCAGACCTATGAGTTTTCCTCTTAGCACAGTTTTAATTGTGTCCCATAAGTTTGGGTATGTTGTACATTCATTTTCATTAAATTCTAAGAAGTCTTTAATTTCTTTCTTTATTTCTTCCTTGACCAGGTTATCATTGGGTAGAGCATTGTACAACTTCCATGTATATGTTGGCGTTCTTCCCTTATTGTTATTGAAGACCAGGTTTAGCCCGTGGTGGTCTGACAGGACGCATGTGATTATTTCTATCTTTCTGTATCTGTTGAGGCCTGGTTCATGACCAATTATATGGTCAATTTTGGAGAAAGTACCATGAGGTGGCGAGAGGAATGTATATCCTTTTGTTTTAGGATAGAATGTTCTATAAATATCTGTTAAGTCCATTTGTTTCATGGCTTCTCTTAGTCTATGTCTCTATTTAATTTCTGTTTCCATGATCTGTCCATTGATGACAGTGGGGTGTTGAAATCTCCTACTCTTATAGTGTGAGGTGCAATGCGTGCTTTGAGCTGTAATAGGGCCCGTTTTTTGACCAATTATATGGTCAATTTTGGAGAAAGTACCATGAGGAGCTGAGAAGAAGGTATATCCTTTTGCTTTAGGATAGAATGTTCTATAAATATCTGTTAAGTCCATTTGGCTCATGACTTCTCTTAGTCTGGCTACGTCTCTGTTTAATTTCTGTTTCCATGATCTGTCCATTGATGAGAGTGGGGTGTTGAAATCTCCTACTATTATTGTGTGAGGTGCAATGTGTGTTTTGAGCTTTAGTAAGGTTTCTTTTACGTATGTAGGTGCCCTTGTATTTGGGGCATAGATATTTAGGATTGAGAGTTCATCTTGGTGGATTTTTCCTTTGATGAATTTGAAGTCTCCTTCCTTATCTTTTTTGATGACTTTTAGTTGAAAATTGATTTTATTTGATATTAGAATGGCTACTCCACTTTGCTTCTTCTGACCATTTGCTTGGAAAGTTGTTTTCCAGCCTTTCACACTGAGGTAGTATCTGTCTTTGTCTCTGAGGTGTGTTTCCTGTAGGCAGCAGAATGCAGGGTCCTCGTTGCGTATCCAGTTTGTTAATCTATGTCTTTTTATTGGGGAGTTGAGACCATTGATGTTGAGAGATATTAAGGAATTGTGATTAGTGTTTCCTGTTATATTCGTTTTTGGACGTGAGATTATGTTTGTGTGCTTTTCTTCTCTCTGTTTTGTTGCCAAGATGATTAGTTTCTTGATTTTTCTAGGGTGTAGATTGCCTCCTTATGTTGGGCTTTACCATTTATTATCCTTTGTAGCACTGGATTTGTAGAAAGATATTGTGTAAATTTGGTTTTGTCATGGAATATCTTGGTTTCTCCATCTGTGTTAATTGAGAGTTTTGCAGGATACAGTAACCTGGGCTGGCATTTGTGTTCTCTTAGGGTCTGTATGACACCTGTCCAGGATCTTCTGGCTTTCATAGTCTCTGACGAAAAGTCTGGTGTGATTCTGATAGGTCTGCCTTTATATGTTACTTGACCTTTTTCCCTTACTGCTTTTAATATTTTTTCTTTATTTTGTGCATTTGATGTTTTCACTATTATGTGACAGGAGGAGTTTCTTTTCTGGTCCAATCTATTTGGAGTTCTGTAGACTTCTTGTATGTTTACAGGCATCTCTTTCTTTAGGTTAGGGAAGTTTTCTTCTATGATTTTGTTGAAGATACTTACTGGTCCTTTGAGCTGGGAGTCTTCACTCTCTTCTATACCTTTTATCCTTAGGTTTGATCTTCTCATTGAGTCCTGGATTTCCTGTATGTTTTGGACCAGTAGCTTTTTCTGTTTTACGTTATCTTTGACCCTTGTGTCGATGATTTCCATGGAATCTTCTGCTCCTGAGATTCTCTCTTCTATCTCTTGCATTCTGTTGGTGATGCTTGTATCTATGGCTCCGTGTTTCTTCCTTTGGTTTTCTATATCCAGGGTTATTTCCCTGTGTCCTTTCTTTATTGCTTCTATTTCCATTTTTAATTCCTTCACCTGTTTGATTGTGTTTTCCTGGAATTCTTTCTGGGATTTTTGTGATTCCTCTCTATAGGCTTCTACTTGTTTATTTATGTTTTCCTGCATTTGTCTAAGGGAGTTCTTTATGTCTTTCTTGACGTCCTCCAGCATCATGATCAAATGTGATTTTAAATCTAGATCTTGCTTTTCTGGTGTGTTTGGATATTCATTGTTTGCTTTGGTGGGAGAATTGGGCTCTGATGATGTCATGTAGTCTTGGTTTCTATTGCTTGGGTTCCTGTGATTGCCTCTCGCCATCAGATTGTTTCTGGTGTTACCTTTTTCTGCTATTTCTGATAGTGGGTATCAGGCCTGTCTGTCAGGAGTGCTATAGATCTGTTTTCCTGTTTTCTTTCAGCCAGTTATGGGAACAGAGTGTCCTGCTTTCAGACGGCTGGTCTTTCCTGCCTACTGCTCTTCAGCTGTTCCTGTGGGCCTGTGTCCTGAGTCCACCAGGCAGGTCACTTGGAGCAGAAAAGTTGGTGTTACCTGTCCTCCCGCGGCTCAAGTTCTCGTGGGGGGCTTCTTTTGAGCTCTCCGTGAGGGTGGCAACCAGGAGGGCCTGCGCTGCCTTTTCCCAGAGCCCCCATGCACCGGGGTCCCAGATGGCGTTGGGTGTTTTCCTCTGGAGTCAGAAATGCGGGTGGAGTGTAGTCTCTTCTGCCTTCCCAGGTGTGTCTGCCCCTCTGAAAGTTTAGCTCTCCCTCCCACGGGATTTGGGTGCAAAGAACTGTTGACTGGGTCCCTTTAGGTTCAGGTGGTGTCTGGACTGCAGGGGACCTGCAACTCCAGTGCCCATATCTTCTGGTTCCCAGAGGCCATATACAGTTTCCTCTTGGGCCTGGGATGTGGGCAGGGGTGGGCAGTATTTGTGGTCTCTCCCGCTCTGCAGTCTCAGGAGTGCCCACCGGTCCATGCAGTGAGCTTTCTCTCCCAAGGGGTTTGGGAGCAGTGAGCTGTGAGGCACATTCTCTTTTATAAAATTTAGTATGTCTTGTTTTATGTTGAAGTCTTTGCTCCACTTGGACTTGAGTTTGGTGCAGGGTAATAAATATGGATGTATTTGCATTCTTCTACCTGCAGACATCCAGTTAGGCCAGCACCATGTGTTGAAGATGTTTTCAAGTGTTCATAGGTGTGTGGGTTTATTTCTGAGTCTTTCATTCTATTCCATGGATCAACCTATCTGTTATGCCAATAACATGCAGCTTTTTATTACTATTGCTCTGTAGTATAGCTTAAAATCAGGGATGGTGATAACTCCAGAAGTTTTTTTTGTTTGTTTTTTCTTTCTTTCTTTCTTTCTTTCTTTTTTTAATTGTACAGGATTGTTTTAGCCATGCTGGATTTTTTGCTTTCCTATATGAAGTTGAAAACTGCTCTTTCTATCTCTGTAAAGAATTAAGTTGGAATTTTAATGGGAATTGCAGTGAATCTGTAGATTGTTTTTGGTAAGATGCTCATTTTTACTATGTTACTCCTACCTGTCCATGAGCATCTTTCCATCTTCTGATACCTTCTCTAATTTTTTCAAAGACTTGAAGTTTTTGTCATACAGTTCTTTCACCTGCTTGGTTAGAGTTACACCAAGATATTTTGTATTATTTATGGCTATTATATATGGTGCTGTTTCTCTAATTCCTTTCTTAACCCATTTATCATTGAATAAATGAGAGCTACTGATTTTTTTAAAAATTTATTTTGTATCCAGCCACTTTGCTGAAGGTGTTTATCAGCTGTAGTTGCTCTCTGGTAGAATTTTTCAGGTCACTTATATATATTATCAGATCATCTGCAAATGGTGATATTTTAAAGTTTTTTTTAATTTTAAAGAGAGTGAAGACTCCCAGCTCAAAGGACCAGTAAATATCTTCAACAAAATCGTAGAAGAAAACTTCCCTAACCTAAAAAAAGAGATACCCATAGACATACAAGAAGCCTACAGAACTCCAAATAGATTGGACCAGAAAAGAAACACCTCCCGTCACATAATTGTCAAAACACCAAACGCACAAGGAAGGAATCAGAGAAAGAACTGGAAGAGCTTGAAGGGGCTCGAGACCCCAAAAGTACAACAATGCCAAGCAACCAGAGCTTCCAGGGACTAAGCCACTACCTAAAGACTATACATGGACTGACCCTGGACTCTGACCCCATAGGTAGCAATGAATATCCTAGTAAGAGCACCAGTGGAAGGGGAAGCCCTGGGTCCTGCTAAGACTGAACCCCCAGTGAACTAGTCTATGGGGGGAGGGCGGCAATGGGGGGAGGGTTGGGAGGGGAACACCCATAAGGAAGGGGAGGGGGGAGGGGGATGTTTGCCCGGAAACCGGGAAAGGGAATAACACTCGAAATGTATATAAGAAATACTCAAGTTAATAAAAAAAAAAATCAAAAAAAAAAAAAAGATATTTAGGGTTGTGTTTTTACCAGTACTTGTAAGTGCACTGGATAGAATAGGATTGTTCATGGCCTGTCATATGATTCCAATACATTTATGCTTGAACAGAATCAGATCGTTCACATTCATTTTAGTGCTTGAAGGACATGTCTGTTTTATGGGACAGAGCCAATTTTTAGCTAGGGTCATGTTATAGAACCTAGGATGACTTTGAACTCCTGATTCTCCCACCTCTGTGATCTCTGAGTTACAGAGCAGCAAGACTGATTTAATTTGTTTTTACAGTTACAAAATATGATCTCCCAACTTGAAAACCATCTGTGATTAGAAAACAAGATTTCCAATCTGACCAGAATTTCAATTCTACTTTTCTTGAGTGGACCCCAGAGATCCCATGTTCCAGGACTAGTAGAGGTTATCACTGTTGCATTTCACAGATTGCTCCAATAAAGTCTCTTGAGTAGCACTGTAACAAACGGCTTCCAGAAGAATCTATCCTAGAGAAATGGGCTTTCAAGTCCTGGGGACTTCACACTGGAATCTACATCAACTTAAGGAAACTTAAATACATTCAGCTTTCAGGATAGATCAGGAACAGTCAATATCAGAGAAACATTCTATTTTCTACATCATTAAGCTGCACACTGAATGCTTCACAATTTTCCAGCGCCTCACTCTGGCCTCCTGTTGGTTCCCTTTTTTGTGTGGTTTTTGTCAAATGAATATGACAAGACAGAGTATAGTGTAGAGGCCAGATAGAGTTAGTTATGAAATAATATGAGGGACTTTCAAAGGTGACAGTGGTCAGTGATGAAAAGGGCCACTGTAGAGGAAATCATTATCGTGGTATGAGAATGGACAATGACCAAAGAGACCATTGTGCCAACCTACATATTCAGGTAGGCTTTAAACTGTTTTATAAAGTTTCTGGAACACACAGTTTTCCTGCAGAGCAGTTTCTGTCTAGGCAACCGACAGCCATATTTAGATTAACTCTTAAGGGAGGAGACAATTATTTATCTGTGTCCTTTACCAGAAATCCTCCTGTGAGATTGATCTCATAATCTTCATGGAAGGTCAAAATTTCGTGTCTCTATCCATGGCTAAAGAAATGACTCGTATCTCATTCTTTGGACCAAAAGCTATGCAATAGAGCAAATTAAAAACAATTGATGGAAAATTTAAAATAAATCTATAAAAATGCCATGGGTTTCAAAGAAGTTCTGTTGGTTCTATTCTTTCATATATTTTAAATCTTGGGACTAAGGAGATGGCTCAGTAGATAAAGTACTTACTGCTCAGATAAAACCTGAATTCTGATTTTCCCATGCAAAAGCTGAGTGTAGTAGTGCATGTCTAGAACTCTTTGCTGAAAGAGGAAAGACAAGTAGATTCCCAGAACTTCTTGGCCAGCCAAGCAGCCCAAATAGCAAGTTATGACTTCAATAGGAACCATGACTTACAAAACAAATGCATAACTAAATTGGAAAGTGATAAAGAAAGACAACCTGGGGCCTTCATGTGCATATGCACCCCTACACATACACACACACACACACACACACACACACACACACACACACACACACATACTTTTTAAAAAAATCTTTTTATCTCAAGTACAGACAATTGAGGTGCCTTCTTGATCTTTCCTCGTGGTATATTCAAATTTTGAGGGACAACTGTGATACTCCCTCATTTCTTAAAATTGGAGTGTTACCTGCTGTGGGAACTGAATCTCATAGGGGATAGGAATCTATCCTTGATAGTTATGTAATGTATGCAAAATCCTGAATGTGGTAGACTCTATAGAACAGATGACTCATTGTCTTCCACAAATAAATTATAAGAAAAAAGTTAAGGAAGGGAAATTAATAAACTTAAAGAACCTTTAGGAGCAAAATAACAAGTAAATGTGCATAGCTTTGGTAAGATACTGTTTTGAAGATGTTAGACCATAATTAGGAAACCTGTTTCTACCCTTCATTGCCAAGAAAAACAGTTTCAGCGCACTTTCAGAGGAGTGGTTCTCAATCTTCCTAATATGGTGACCCTTTAATATAGTACTTCATGATGTGGTTATCCCCCTCTGTGCCAGAGCTCTCCAGACCCAAATCCAGTCTCCCAGGAGTGCTGCCACTCCAAAGTTCACAGGTGAGACCACCCCAAACATAAAATTGTTTTCTTTGCTACTTCATAACAGTAATTTTGCTGCTGTTCCAGATACCAAAACTGTGAATGGAGAAAGGCTACAGGTAAGACAAGTGACCACTGTCATATTGCATACTAACTAGATCATTTATTTTTCCAGATGCTCTTTATTCAATAGTGTTCTTGGGACTGTCCAAAAACTCTACCTCAGCTAGAAATACAAGAAAACATAGTGTCTCATAGTCAACAAACCTTGGATCCATTTCTTCCTGACATGACACCTCTAGTCCTTGCTTCCACACAAGACCTTAAAAGAACAGGGTGTATTTGCACTAGGGCAGTGGTTCTCAATCTGTGGATCAAAACCCCTTAGCAAATCTCTGTCTCTAAACATATTTACATTATGATTCATAACAGTAGCAGAAGTTACAACATAGAAAAAAAAATAATTTTATGGTTGGGAGTCACCACAACATAAGGAACTGTATTAAAACCTGTATTAAAGGCCCACAGCATTAGGAAGATTGAGAAGCATGGCCTTAGGGTCCTGAAACTCTACCTCAGACTGCAGCTGTGCATAAAAGCTGTCAGTATACATAAAACATACCTGATGGAACAAAAGTATTCATAGGAGGGAATATGGAGGCAAAGTTTGGAGCAGAGACTGAAGGAGCAGCCATTCAGAACCTGCCCCACATGTGGCCCATATATATACAGCCACCAAAACTAGATAAGATTGATGAAGCTAAGAAGTGCATGCTGACAGCAACTGGATATAGATGTCTCCTGAGAGACACAGCCAGAGCATGTAAAATACAGAAGCGAATGCTAGCAGCAAACCATTGAGCTGAGAATGGGACCCATGTAGGAAGAATTAGAGAAAGGATTGAAAGAGCTGAAGGGACTTGCAACCCCATAAGAGCAACAATCCAACCAACCAGAGCTCCCAGGGACTAAACCACTATGCAAAGATTATACATGGACTGACCCATGGCTCCAGCTGCATATGTAGCAGAGGATGGCCTTGCTGGGTACCAATAGAAGGAGAAGCCCTTGGTCCTGCCAAGGTTGGACCCCCAGTGTAGGGTAATGTAGGGAAGACAGGAAGCAGGGTAGATGGGGAGGGGAACACCCTTATAGAAGAAGGGGAGTAGGAGGAGATAGGGGGCTTATGGCCCGGAAACTGGGAAAGGGAATAACATTTGAAATGCAAATAGCCAATGAAACAAAACAAACAAACAAACAAAAAAAAGTAAAGTGGCGAGTCTCCATCTTTGCCCTAGGACTAAAGCTGTGCCTGAGCTCTCCAGATGCAAATCCATCTCCTAGGAGTTCTGTCACTCCAAAAGTTCACAGGTGAGACCTCCACAAAAACAAACAAACAAACAAAAATGCCTGAAGGTGATTGTACTCACTATTTCTTCTTGAACTCCCACCCCCACTGCTTTCGTACCCTAAAATCAAACACTAGGAAATCAACTGTTGCATTTTAAGATGAGATATTTGGGGAAAGTTTTAATAATTATTAAATAATTCATAATGAGAGAAAATCATTTCAGGTTTATAGGTGTGATGGTATTATGGTGCAAGAAAAATAATGGATAACAATATTCATGTTCTGCAAAGGGACAAGGAGACAAGGGGAAAGCATCTCAGCAAGGCAATATGATTTGCAAGGAAAAAAAGAGCATTCCTGAACATATTAGGCTAATAATAGTAGGGGCCAAGATGGTTTTTGACCATGATGTAGGGTAGGTGAGGGCTACATATTATCCCATTGGCGGGATCAACTTCACAATCTAGTGTAATCACCTAAGAGGATAGGAGAGGTTCAGGAAATATAAGTCCTTGCCCTGTTAACTATCTTTAATTTAAAAAACCAAACTATTCTTCCCAGTGCTTATGAAAAACAAAGGAAGGGATGGGGAGAAAAAAGGAAGGGTAAATCAGGCTTGGTGACTTGCCCTATAATCACAGCTACTTGGAAGACTGAAGCAAGGTGGCTCATGAATTCAAAAAAAATCTGGGCTACAGAATGAGACCCTGGTCTCAAAGAAATTAAAAGTGAAAAGAAGGCTTGGGGTGTATCTCTGCTTGCTTAACAGGTAAGAGGCCCTAGGTTCAATCTGCAGTATAACAAAAAGGGATGTAAGATGAGAAGGAAGGGGGCAGTATACATGATGGAATATGAGGAAGAAGAGAAGGAAGGGAAAAGAAGGGGCAACAGGAAGGAAAGGGGCTGGGCCTTGTGGTGCACATCTTTAATACCAGCAATGGGGTGACAGAGACAGGTAGATCTCAGTGAGTCAAGGCCAGCCTAGTCTACAGGGTGAGGTCCAGGACAGCTATGGCTCTTACACAGAGAGTCTCGGTCTTGGAAAACAAAACAAGAACAACAACAACAAAAAAAAAGAAAGAAAGAAAGAAAGAAAGAAAGAAAGAAAGAAAGAAAGAAAGAAAGAAATCATCCCACAAACAAAAAAAGGGGGGGGGGAGGGAAAGAAGGACAGAAGAAATGAATTTGGACTTTGTTCCCCAGTGGAAAATAAAGTAAACCTTTGCAATCTCAGAAGTGATGAGTGTCTTTTTTATTTCTGATAGCCCACTCAGGACCCCACTTAACAGGATACGTTGACTGATAGCTCAGAGATGGCACTCGATACTTCAGTGTGACCAATATATTATAAACTCAGGGCTGTGATGCACATTTCAGCCTGATACCTAGAAGGTCAAAGAGGTGGGAGAGTAAGCTCAACATTACATAGGCAACAATTTCATTGATCATACTTATAGAATGAAAAGCCAATAAAAATTTTATATGCTAAAGCAGTGATTCTCAACCTGTGGGTCATAACCCCTTTGGGGTCAAACAACCCTTTCACCGAGGTTGCATATCAGATACTTACATTATGATTCACAACAGTTGCAAAATTACAGTTATGAAGTAATGGTGTTGTAAAAATATAAAAAATAAAAAGTATTGTGCTCTTTTACCCCACTGGGTCCGCACTGCTGTGTCCCATGATATCTGCTAGATATCTTGGTGGAAACACATCCCGGCCGCACACTTTCCTACACTCAAACCCTCACATAAAAGAACACCAACACAATAATCTTTGACCCAATTGATAAGATATAATTGCCCACTTAAACATACAAAGCCCGGTACCATCCATCCCTTAAGAACATTGATAACAACCTGTAAATACACAGAGCAGAATCTTAACATCACCTGCCATGGCTTCTCCCCTCTCTCTCTCCCCTGTCCTGTCTTTTCCTCTCTGTCCTAGTCTCCTCCTCCTCCTTCAAACTTCTCTCTGGCCCATCCTTCCTTCTCCTCCAATGACAGGCCTCCTTCTATCCTGTACCTGCCCCTCACCTGTACTTTACAAATTCAATGGGGAGGTGGTTCTGGTGAAGTCACCTGAGTCCTGAGTACGAGATGGGGGCAGCTGTTCTTGGGGCAGTGGAATTAGCATCAAAATACAGATAACTCCAGGGCAAACCACAACAAAGTAAGAATGAAATAATGCTGATGTTAGGGTCACCACAACATGAGGAACTGTATTAAAGGTTGTAGCATTAAGAAGATCCAAAGCCGCATATACCCAAAAGATGCCCCAACATATAAAAAAGACACGTGCTCCACTATGTTCAGAGCAGCCTTATTTATAATAGCCAGAAGCTGGAAAGAACCAGATGCCCTTCAACAGAGGAATGGATACAGAAAATGTGGTACATCTACACAATGGAATATTACTCAGCTATCAAAAACAATGACTTTATGAAATTCGTAGGCAAATGTTTGGAACTGGAAAATATCATCCTGAGTGAGGTAACCCAATCACAGAAAAACACACATGGTATGCACTCATTGATAAGTAGCTATTAGCCCAAATGCTTGAATTACCCTAGATGCCTAGAACAAATGAAACTCAAGACGGATGATCAAAATGTGAATGCTTCACTCCTTCTTTAAAAGGGGAACAAGAATACCCTTGGCAGGGAATAGAGAGGAAAAGATTAAAACAGACACAGAAGGAACACCCATTCAGAGCCTGCCCCACATGTGGCCCATACATATACAGCCATCCAATTAGACAAGATGGATGAAGCAAAGAAGTGCAGGCTGACAGGAACCGGATGTAGATCTCTCCCAAGAGACATAGCCAGAATACAGCAAATACATAGGCGAATGCCAGCAGCAAACCACTGAACTCAGAATAGGACCCCCGTTGAAGGAGTGAGAGAAAGAACTGGAAGAGCTTGAAGGGGCTCGGGACCCCTTATGAACAACAATGCCAAGCAACCAGAGCTTCCAGGGACTAAGCCACTACCTAAAGACTATACATGGACTGACCCTGGACTCTGACCTCATAGGAAGCAATGAATATCCTAGTAAGAGCACCAGTGGAAGGGGAAGCCCTGGGTCCTGCTAAGACTGAACCCCCAGTGAACTAGATTGTTGGGGGGAGGGCGGCAATGGGGGGAGGATGGGGAGGGGAACACCCATATTGGAGGGGAGGGGGAGGGATTAAGGGGATGTTTGCCCGGAAACCGGGAAAGGGAATAACACTCGAAATGTAAATAAGAAATACTCAAGTTAATAATAATAATAATAATAATAATAATAATAATAATAATAATAAAAGAAGGTCCAAAGCCGTCCCCAGCTCCAAAAAAAAAAAAAAAAAAAAAAAAGAAGGTCCAAAGCCATTGCACTAAATCTTCCTGCATTGGGAATACTCCTTTCATATATTGCCAAATGTTGATTCTGAAAGGGTACCCTTATCTCTGAGGACACTGAAGCTTCACATTTAATACCTTCCAAGTTCAAGATTTCATTCTATGTATGTTTTGTAATTTACCTCTTTGCTCATAGTAGACATAGGTGTGAATATGTAAGGCTTCAGTTAATTTTGTTCCTTTCTAGCAAACTGTCAAAACCAAGGGGCATGGGGAGTTTACCCTTGAACTTGTCATTGGTGTCAGAAATCTTAGTTGGATTTGGCACTCTAGTTGATTTTGCTCTTAACCTTGTAGCTAATTCCAAGTAGGAAAAAGGAAAAAGAGATAAAAGGGAAAGTAGAAGGAAAATGAAAGGAAATACATCTTTGAAGGCATATATAAAAATGTTTACAGATGAAGTTTGCCTTAAGTTTGTAGTAAACTAACCTAAGAAATTAAGAAAAGTGGTTGGTACTTAAACTGTCCATTTAGAATCACAGAAAACTAAGGGTTTAGGCAACTATTGTGCTTGCTTCAGTATATATTTTAAATTTCCTGAAATAAAATAACATGTAGAAAAAGTATGTTTCTCCACTTCATACCATAGGGTAAGAAAAGTTCTAAGATGGCTCCAAGATCCATGTGTACACGTACCTTCTCCCAGTTAGTAAATCAAACTCTAGTCTATAAAGTGTTATATGAAATTTATAGGTAGGATTAAATTCCTAAATTAGCTGATCTTAATTCTACCACAATTATGGTGGCTTGAAGAAGACTCTCAACTTCTAACTGAGCAAGTCGATAGTTAGGAGCTCGTTGTCAACCTTGTGAGCTTCTCAGGAGAAATTTTATACCTGGTATCAGACTTCTGAGACTGATAGGAATTGAGTTGACAAAGGTGATGTGTCTTTAGCAGCAAAACTAGTGGTAATCTGTTATTTTTAGAGATCAATATACACGATAAAAATAATAAATTCCAGCTGTGAAAAACAAAAACTTCCAATTTTAAACATTAAATTTAGAAAATTATTATCAATGAGGGTGGGTCCAAGAAGGATTTCTCAAAATACAAAAGACATAAACTTGAAAAGAAAAGAAAATATCAACAAACTCAACTTTACTTACATACTTCTTGATGATAGGATGTGCAAAAAAATGTGAAAAGAACATCTGTAGACTGGAAGATACCATTTGCAACTCAAAACTTTTAAAAGGATATAATCATTGAAAAGAAGAAGCTTTTTCTCCCCCCTCCCTGTCTCTCTCTGTCTTTCTGTTTGTGTCTGTGTATTTGTCTGTCTTTGTCTCTGTCTCTCTCTCTCTCTTTCTGTCTCTCTCTCTCTCTCTCTCTCTCTCTCTCTCTCACACACACACACACACACACACACACACATACACATACACACACACACACATACACACACTCACACACACATACAGTTTCTACAAATTCACAGAGGGAAAACAAACAAACTGACCAAACAGAATATAAATTTGTAATTCAAAGAAGAGGAAGATGCCCAATGTGAGTATCTATAACAGGAAACAAAACTAATGAAATGTTAACCCCCATCAAAAGACAAAAACTAAGAAGTCAAACACTATAGAGTTGTGTGAACCTATAGAGGAAGAGACCTGTTCTTGCCCTACTGATGAAAGTGGAAACTGGTACAGGTACTTTGGAAAACAATATGTAATATCAAGATAAATTGAAATTGTGTATACCTCTTCTCTAGCAATTTTACTAATATGAATATTTTCTAGGAAAAAATAGATGCACATTAGCTCAGAAAAATATATACATGTTTCATATGAAAAATGACCTTTGATGGCTGTGCTTTTGGTTTTGAAGGAGTATATTAAACACACAGTAAACAGTAATAAAAGAATTAAACAACCAGCAACTGAAAGAAAAGTATCTGATGAAACACTAACATCATCCAGCAAAAACCGACTGATGCCCTGGGAACCAAAACACACTCTCACCTATAAAAACAGTGGTTCCAGGCAAATTTCTCCTGGCCTATACTTCTGATTAGTTATTCTCACAATCGACATCTTCATGTTTTGACTTAAACAATAGCCTTTTGCTTTGGAAGGTGCCTGGGCATTGTTTACCTTCCAGCCATTACAACTTTATCTCTGTGCTCAAGGACACAGTACCTTCACTCTTGAGCTCTTTTTTTCTCCTTTCTATTTCTTACAGGGCCAGCCTGTCCTTGGACAAGGAGTTTTGGAAGACACTTTAAGATAAACATGCTTAGATTTAAAGAAGGCACTAACTCTGCATCCACTGCCAGCATCTCAGTGTGCCTAAACATGTGACAATTTACTAACTCAAAATATGTCACACTACACAAGTTACCATCCCCATAGCATTTATTATACTGAGTATCAAACAATCTGAATGTCCATTACTAAAGGAATGAAGGTCTAACATTTTCTCTTGTATCTGTTCTCAATATGTTCCTTTAATCTTGATAGTCAACCCACTCACAAATCTGTGAGTGAAGTACTCACTACAGTTGGAAATGAATGGTTCATTTCTCGAAGTATTACCTGCCATTCTCTCAATTGTTGTCATCTGCAGGATAAGAAAAAGATGTTGATACTGACTGTGAACTTTAAATAAGACTGGTGAACCCACAAAGATCAAAAGTGTCCACTATACCTGGAAATGGACTTCTAGCTAAGGATGAAATAAATGACTTGCTAAAGTAAGCTGGAAATTGCTGTACTGAAAGAGAATGTGGATAAGCCAAAGTAAGGTGAATAACTGCTTTGAAGCTATAGAAAGGGCATTCCTCTTTTTCAAATTTTAATTAATTTATGTGTTTCATTCATAAGTGTGTTTATTCACCACATGCATGCCTGATGCCCAAGAAGACCAGAGCAATCCATCAGATCCTTTTGAACTGAACTTACTAATGGTTGTGATCCCCACGTACATGCTGGGAATCAAACCTGGGTCCTATGCAAGAACAACAATGCTCTTATACTTAGCTATCACTCCAACGTTGAGAATCCTCTTTAAATTGGTGTGTGTGTGTGTGTGTGTGTGTGTGTGTGTGTGTGTGTGTGTGTGTGTGTGTGTAAATGTATAGTGGTTCTTCTATGCAGGTCAAAGGACAAATTCTATGGCTGTGTTCTCTCCTTCCACCATATCAATCTCAGGAAATATAACTCAAGTCTTGAGGATTGAAAAACTTCAAGCTTGAGAGCTAGCACCTTTACCCAAAGATTCATTTCTCTAAACTTGAAATCCCCTTTCTGAAAGGAACTTTCTAGTCCACATGAGAATTAACCTCGCTTAATGAAATTGAGACAAACAAAATTTGTTGTCTTAAAAATCAACATATTGACATTGTCTTAGTTAGGGTTTTACTGCTGTGAACAGACACTATGACCAAGGTAACTCTTACAAGGACAACATTTAACTGGGACTGGCTACAGGTTCAGAGGTTCAGTCCATTACCATGAAGATGGAAAACATGGTAGGGTAGCATCCAGGCAGGCATGACAACATCCAGGTAGGCATGGTACTGGAGGAACTGAGAGTTCTACATATTGATCAGAAGGCAAACAGGAAAAAACTGGCTTCCAGACAGCTAGAAGAAGGGTCTCAAAGCCAACCCCCACAGTGGCACATTTCCTCCAACAAGGCCACACCTACTCCAAAAAGGTCACACTTCCTAGTAGTACCACTCCCTGGGTCAAACATATTCAAACCACCACAGACACTTCCAACCACTGGAAGTTATTTTCTGTGGTTTAAAATACACCTAGCTTTGAAAATCACCTCCAAATCCTGTCATCTCCATTTTGGTTTTATACACATTCCTGTCTCAGATGGGAAAACTGAGTAAAATAGTAGGCTAGCAAAACTATAAGAGACCCTTATAAGTAGTAGTTCCTTAGGTACAGATTTTAACAAAATAACATTTAAAAAATGGAGAATGGATTATTTTGTCCTTTATCTGTTCCTAACAACATTACTTCTGAAGTATTAATTTTATACCCAATGTATCTTTTATTTGTTGTGACAGTTAATTTTGATTGTCAGCTTGACTGGATTTAGAATCACCTAGATGATAAAATGTCAGAAAATGTCTACAAGTGTGTTTCCAGAAAGATTTAACTGAAGAAAGAAAACCAATCCTGAGTATGAGTGGTGGCATTCTATGGGTTGAGGCCCTAAACAAATGAAGAAGAAGAGCAGAACACCAGCATTTATCTTTCTTTGCTTCCTGTGGACACAATATAACCAGATGCCTCCTGCCAGAATAACCTATCCTTTCAAACTGTGGCCCCATGTAAACCAGTTTTTCCTTAAGTTGCTCTTGTCAGGTTTTATCTGTTTTGCAGCAGATATTTATTAGGGAGAACACATTGGAAGTGGGTATACATTGTATTATTTATAATCGTGTTACCTGGATATCATCTAACACCTTCCCCTATAAGAATTGATTACAACTAGCTAAGATACATGCTTCCATATTTGTTGATAAATGCTTGTAATGGGGTGATATTTAAAATTCTAATAATATATTTTCCTAAAATATTTCAATTGCCAGGTTATGTATGAGATGCTGCAATTGTATGTGAGTTAGAGTTTAACTGATGATTTTATGAATAATCACCATATAATTACCTGGATTTATCATCATCTTAAATTAAATAAAAATTCTTTGCAACAGAAGTTTCCTATGAATATGAAAGTGGAGATTTTCTTATTAGTTCAACCTGATTATTAGAGATGGGTTTCTCTGGTAGTAAGAATGGGAATGGCACCCATGGGGAAAATGTTTTTTTCATACAATATATTCTGATCATGGTTTCCCTCCTCCTAGATCCTCCCTTTTCATGTCCTTTCTTTCTCTTTCTTTTTAGAAAATAGGCAAATAAATAAGAAAACAAATTAGAACTTTAGAAAAAAGAAAAAACACAAGAAACACACACAAAATACAAAATTGGAAACCATAATACACAAGCAAAGTACTAATAAAAGAGAAAATGGCAGGACAAAGCAATGGAAGACAAAATGCTTACAAAGATACCACTAAGTTTTTGCTTTGTTTTGGCCATCGACTTCTAGGCATGGAGCCTACTCTTAAATGTGGTTAATATACCCAGTGAGACTCCATTGGAGAAAACTAGTCTTTCCTTTGTAAGTGGATGTAAGTGGGTGTTAGAGATAGCTTTCTGATTAGATGTTGGGGTCTAAGAGTCACCCCACAAACCAACCAGGGCAACAGCTCAAAGGTGTGCGTGGACATTTCCCAGGCCAGTTTACAAAAGCTAACCCTGAAACAATGAGCTCATAGGCAGGTGCTGGAAGCGCTACCCAGTGGTTGGCCCTGACTCAAGCCATTTTAGACATAACAGTTCATATTGACCTTTAATTTGATGAGTCCTACATGAAGTTTATAGTTGTGGAATTTATTAACCTCATAGCATACAGAACATAACAAGGTATGAGGTCAGCATTACTCTCCTCTGAGTCAACTTATTTCTCTGCATCAATAACTGGCAGGTATGTTACAGTAACAATATGAAATAGCTGGCAAGCATGGAACAAAATAGCTATGGGGGCAAGCTTTGACATTAGAGATAAGAACTGGTGTCTACTTCCCCCTCTCAGCACAGGTATCCTGTCTGGCTTGAACTTGTACACACTCTGTGCATGTTTGGTCCACAATTAGTGGAACTTTGAGAAGGATTAGGTGATATGGCCTTGTTGGAGGAAGTATTTCACTGGGGTGTACCTTAATGTTTCGAAAACTCACACCATTCCCAGTTAGCGCTCTCTCTCTCTCTCTCTCTCTCTCTCTCTCTCTCTCTCTCTCTCTCTCTCTCCTCCTCCTCCTCCTCCTCCTCCTCCTCCTCCTCCTCCTCCTCCTCCTCCTCCTTCTTCTTCTTCTTCCTACTTGTGGATAAGTTTTTAACTACTGCTCCGGTGTCATGCCTGTGTGCCTGCTCCCATGGCATGGCATATCATGATGGTTATGGACTCTAACTCTCTGGAACTATAAGCCTTGATATATGCCTTGGTCTTGGTGTTGCTTCTTAGTAACAAAAAAATAACTAAGTCTGTTTCCATGAGAAAGTGGGTAGGCACTTGGGAGGTATGTGTGATGTGGTAAATCTCTTACCCTGCACTTGGCTCTGTGCAAAGGCCCTCCCTAAAGTACCGTCTGCATCTCTAAACACTGATACATTCCCAGTTGTGGCTGGTTCCACACCTGAAACATAAGTGCTCTCCAGCCAGTCATTAGGGACAGAGGGATGGGGAGAGTGATAGAAGACAATAAATGTCACATCAAGTGCCAAGCATAAGTAAATGATGGACACCTAGAGTGGTGGGGACATCTACAATATGGCAGAGGGTGACTCAAGATGAGATAAGATAAAGAAAGGGATGGATGAATTCAGTGTTTATTTGGGCTCTAGAGTTCCCCCTCTTTAGTGTTTTAGAGAAGGCTCCCAGTTAATCACTTATTGGGGCCCTGAAGTCTCCTCTGTGAGGCATGGGGACAACCTCTATTCCTCCTGAGTTGGCAACTGTGTTCTAGGAAGATGAAGACTTGATCTGATAAGGCACAAGCTGTTTATTTCTAGTGCCTGGGCAATTGCAGAGTTGAAGAGAAAATGGGGGTACAGGACACAGTTCAGCTTGGAAAACCTGTCATAAATAATGAGCAACTTGACCATCCTAGGACAAATCAAGGAAATCAATAAGGGGTGGGAACTCTGCCAAAAGATCCCCAAAGAAGCCATGCAGGGTATATGGAGGCAAGTTACCCAAGCTTAGTGATAATATCTGACTTAACAATGATTATAACAGTCCAAAATCATGAGGAAGTAGGTCTGGGACAATACTATATCCTGACTGTGACTTCTCTACATTTGAGTTGGTAGTCATTTTCTTACAGTCATGTCTGCAAGGCATACTGGGGCACTTTGTGTGAGGTCCCAGGCAGCTGTTCAAAAGAGAGGACTGAAAGGGTAGCTCAGACAACAATGTTAGCACCATGCCCATGGCTTTCTCAGCAAGCCAGTCCAGGTGTGGAAAGATATTCAACAGGGAACCTTTACATACTGACTGCCACCTGTCTGCTACTGGGTCTGGTGGGACATACACGTGCACTCATGCCCATGTGATTGTGGTATTAATGAGGTCTCAAAAGCTCAGAAGTGATTACAGGAGTTGGATCAGGCCTGTACTTAGCCGCAGAGAGCTTTTGAGTGAAGAGAGTTCTGAGAAGAGTCTGGAGAAGAGGCCAAGTCAAGCACTATCACTGATGAAAAAGAATGCAAATACATAAACAGTTTGGGATGGCAAAACTCTTGACATAATGGACCTAGAAGTAAGCAGTGGGCCAGAGGTCATTGACATGAAATATCTGGAATTTTCCTGTCAGAGGGACAAGAAGTAAAGTTTGAGAAGATTGGATATAATCCACAATCTCACAACCCCTCCCACTCAATCACTCACCAATCTAGTTGATGTCTGCAACATTAACAATGTCCAGTCCAATAAGTACTTGATGTTCTTTTTAATGATTTGATCACATATTGATCCAGATTTGTCTCAAGCTAATTAACGAGATGAACCAATAAGGTTTGTATTCAATCAGGAGTGGTCTCATCAGTGCTTGATCCAATCAGCATTTGATCCAATTGAAGACTGATTCAGTCAAGAGTTCATTTTATTCTATGCTTGATCCAAGGAAGGATTCAACTTAGGACTTGACCCAATTTGTGTTTGGACCATTCAAAAGCAGATTCAAATATTAACTAATATAATCAGGAGATTCAGTGTCTCAGTAGCTAACCTAATCAGCTGACCATCTGTCCTGATTAGTGTTTGCTCAACTTGACACAAGCAGGAACCTTAATTAAGGAAATTCTTTTGTCAGATTTCCTATATTAACGATTAATGTCGGAGGGCTCAACCCACTGTGGGTAATGCCACCTCTAGGCAGGTAGTACTGGGTAGATTCAAAAGCAGGCTGACCAAGTCAAGGAGAGCAAGCCAGTAGGCAGATTCTGCCATTGTCTCTGCTTTGGATCTTGCTTGCCTTGTTTGAGATCCCACCTTGGGTTCTTTTAATGATAGGCCAGGACATATAAGCCAAATAAACACTTTCCTTTCAAGTGACTTTTGATCATAGTCTTTAATCACATCAATAGAAAGACACTATATCATCTACAATCAGGAATTGAACTACAAAAGATTGATTCAATCAAGGGTCAATGTAACAAGCTTGGGTTGTAGCTAAGCTGGTAGAGCACTTGCCTACCATGCACATGGCCCTTAGTTCAATTCCTAGTACTTCATAAATCAGGAATGGTTTCTCATGCCTGTGATCCCGGGAGTAAAGAAGTAGAGCTGGGAGGATTGGAAGTTTGTGGTCCTAAGTTAAGTGAAAGACCAGCCTACAATGCATGAGATGAGGTCTCTCTCTTTTTTTTTCTTTTTTCTTTTTTTTGGAGCTGGGGACCGAACCCAGGGCCTTGTGCTTGCTACGCAAGTGCTCTACCACTGAGCTAAATCCCCAACAAGGTCTCTCTTTTAAAAGAGTCAGGCCGGGCACAGGTCTTCCTGGTTGCTGCCGCTGCAGAGAGCCCGTGGGCAGCACCCCACGAGCGAACTTGAGCCCCGGGACACAGGTAAGACCAACTTTTCTGCTGCAAGAAAGCTGCCTGGTGACCTTGGGACACGTGGAAGCAGAATTCCTGTAGGACCGGGCACGTTCTGTGTTTACCTGAAGTCCCACACCCGCGGATCCCGGCCCGCAGCAGCTCTCTGCCCCCAGACCCTGTGAGAGAGAGACCCAACCGCCTGGTCAGGTGGGCACTCCTGAGGCTGCAGAGCGGAAGAGACCACCAACACTGCTCACCCCTGCCCACATCCCTGGCCCAAGAGGAAACTGTATAAGGCCTCTGGGCTCCCGTGGGGGAGGGCCCAGGAGCGGCAGGACCCCTGTGCCTGAGACACCACCAGAACCAGAAGGAAACAGACCGGATAAACAGTTCTCTGCACCCAAATCCCGTGGGAGGGAGAGCTGAACCTTCAGAGAGGCAGACAAGCCTGGGAAACCAGAAGAGACTGCTCTCTGCACACACATCTTGGACGCCAGAGGAAAAAGCCAAAGACCATCTGGAACCCTGGTGCACTGAAGCTCCCGGAAACGGCGGCACCCTCTTCCTGGTTGCTGCCGCTGCAGAGAGCCCGTGGGTAGCACCCCACGAGCAAACTTGAGCCTCGGGACCACAGGTAAGACCAACTTTTCTGCTGCAAGAAAGCTGCCTGGTGAACTCAAGACACAGGCCCACAGGAACAGCTGAAGACCTGTAGAGAGGAAAAACCACACGCCCGAAAGCAGAACACTCTGTCCCCATAACTGACTGAAAGAGAGGAAAACAGGTCTACAGCACTCCTGACACACAGGCTTATAGGACAGTCTAGCCACTGTCAGAAATAGCAGAACAAAGTAACACTAGAGATAATCTGATGGCGAGAGGCAAGCGCAGGAACCCAAGCAACAGAAACCAAGACTACATGGCACCAACGGAGCCCAATTCTCCCATCAAAACAAACATGGAATATCCAAACACACCAGAAAAGCAAGATCTAGTTTCAAAATCATATTTGATCATGATGCTGGAGGACTTCAAGAAAGACGTGAAGAACTCCCTTAGAGAACAAGTAGAAGCCTACAGAGAGGAATCGCAAAAATGCCTGAAAGAATCGCAAAAATCCCTGAAAGAATTCCAGGAAAACATAAATAAACAAGTAGAAAGCCCATAGAGAGGAGACACAAAAATCCCTGAAAGAATTCCAGGAAAACATAAATAAACAAGTAGAAGCCCATAGAGAGGAGACACAAAAATCCCTAAAAGAATTCCAAGAAAACACAATCAAACAGTTGAAGGAATTAAAAATGGAAATAGAAGCAATCAAGAAAGAACACATGGAAACAACCCTGGATACAGAAAACCAAAAGAAGAGACAAGGAGCTGTAGATACAAGCTTCACCAACAGAATACAAGAGATGGAAGAGAGAATCTCAGGAGCAGAAGATTCCATAGAAATCATTGACTCAACTGTCAAAGATAATGTAAAGCGGAAAAAGCTACTGGTCCAAAACATACAGGAAATCCAGGACTCAATGAGAAGATCAAACCTAAGGATAATAGGTATAGAAGAGAGTGAAGACTCCCAGCTCAAAGGACCAGTAAATATCTTCAACAAAATCATAGAAGAAAACTTCCCTAACCTAAAAAAAGAGATACCCATAGACATACAAGAAGCCTACAGAACTCCAAATAGATTGGACCAGAAAAGAAACACCACCCTTCACATAATTGTCAAAACACCAAACGCACAAAATAAAGAAAGAATATTAAAAGCAGTAAGGGAAAAAGGTCAAGTAACATATAAAGGGAGACCTATCAGAATCACACCAGACTTCTCGCCAGAAATTATGAAGGCCAGAAGATCCTGGACTGATGTTATACAGACCCTAAGAGAACACAAATGCCAGCCCAGGTTACTGTATCCAGCAAAACTCTCAATTAACATTGATGGAGAAACCAAGATATTCCATGACAAAACCAAATTTACACAATATCTTTCCACAAATCCAGCACTACAAAGGATAATAAATGGTAAAGCCCAACATAAGGAGGCAAGCTATACCCTAGAAGAAGCAAGAAACTAATCGTCTTGGCAACAAAACAAAGAGAATGAAAGCACACAAACATAACCTCACATCCAAATATGAATATAACGGGAAGCAATAATCACTATTCCTTAATATCTCTCAATATCAATGGCCTCAACTCCCCAATAAAAAGACATAGATTAACAAACTGGATACGCAACGAGGACCCTGCATTCTGCTGCCTACAGGAAACACACCTCAGAGACAAAGACAGACACTACCTCAGAGTGAAAGCCTGGAAAACAACTTTCCAAGCAAATGGTCAGAAGAAGCAAGCTGGAGTAGCCATTCTAATATCAAATAAAATCAATTTCCAACTAAAAGTCATCAAAAAAGATAAGGAAGGACACTTCATATTCATCAAAGGAAAAATCCACCAAGATGAACTCTCAATCCTAAATATCTATGCCCCAAATACAAGGGCACCTACATACGTAAAAGAAACCTTACTAAAGCTCAAAGCACACATTGCACCTCACACAATAATAGTGGGAGATTTCAACACACCACTCTCATCAATGGACAGATCATGGAAACAGAAATTAAACAGTGATGTCGACAGACTAAGAGAAGTCATGAGCCAAATGGACTTAAGGGATATTTATAGAACATTCTATCCTAAAGCAAAAGGATATACCTTCTTCTCAGCTCCTCATGGTACTTTCTCCAAAATTGACCATATAATTGGTCAAAAAACGGGCCTCAACAGGTATAGAAAGATAGAAATAATCCCATGAGTGCTATCGGACCACCACGGCCTAAAACTGGTCTTCAATAACAATAAGGGAAGAATGCCCACATATACATGGAAATTGAACAATGCTCTACTCAGTGATAACCTGGTCAAGGAAGAAATAAAGAAAGAAATTAAAAACTTTTTAGAATTTGATGAAAATGAAGGTACAACATACCCAAACTTATGGGACACAATGAAAGCTGTGCTAAGAGGAAAACTCATAGCGCTGAGTGCCTGCAGAAAGAAACAGGAAAGAGCGTATGTCAACAGCTTGACAGCACACCTAAAAGCTCTAGAACAAAAAGAAGCAAATACACCCAGGAGGAGTAGAAGGCAGGAAATAATCAAACTCAGAGCTGAAATCAACCAAGTAGAAACAAAAAGGACCATAGAAAGAATCAACAGAACCAAAAGTTGGTTCTTTGAGAAAATCAACATGATAGATAAACCCTTAGCCAGACTAACGAGAGGACACAGAGAGTGTGTCCAAATTAACAAAATCAGAAATGAAAAGGGAGACATAACTACAGATTCAGAGGAAATTCAAAAAATCATCAGATCTTACTATAAAAACCTATATTCAACAAAACTTGAAAATCTTCAGGAAATGGACAATTTCCTAGACAGATACCAGGTATCGAAGTTAAATCAGGAACAGATAAACCAGTTAAACAACCCCATAACTCCTAAGGAAATAGAAGCAGTCATTAAAGGTCTCCCAACCAAAAGGGGCCCAGGTCCAGACGGGTTTAGTGCAGAATTCTATCAAACCTTCATAGAAGACCTCATACCAATATTATCCAAACTATTCCACAAAATTGAAACAGATGGAGCCCTACCGAATTCCTTCTACGAAGCCACAATTACTCTTATACCTAAACCACACAAAGACACAACAAAGAAAGAGAACTTCAGACCAATTTCCCTTATGAATATCGACGCAAAAATACTCAATAAAATTCTGGCAAACCGAATTCAAAAGCACATCAAAACAATCATCCACCATGATCAAGTTGGCTTCATCCCAGGCATGCAGGGATGGTTTAATATACGGAAAACCATCAACGTGATCCATTATATAAACAAACTGAAAGAACAGAACCACATGATCATTTCATTAGATGCTGAGAAAGCATTTGACAAAATTCAACACCCCTTCATGATAAAAGTCCTGGAAAGAATAGGAATTCAAGGCCCATACCTAAACATAGTAAAAGCCATATACAGCAAACCAGTTGCTAACATTAAACTAAATGGAGAGAAACTTGAAGCAATCCCACTAAAATCAGGGACTAGACAAGGCTGCCCACTCTCTCCCTACTTATTCAATATAGTTCTTGAAGTTCTAGCCAGAGCAATCAGACAACAAAAGGAGATCAAGGGGATACAGATCGGAAAAGAAGAGGTCAAAATATCACTATTTGCAGATGACATGATAGTATATTTAAGTGATCCCAAAAGTTCCACCAGAGAACTACTAAAGCTGATAAACAACTTCAGCAAAGTGGCTGGGTATAAAATTAACTCAAATAAATCAGTTGCCTTCCTCTATACAAAAGAGAAACAAGCCGAGAAAGAAATTAGGGAAACGACACCCTTCATAATAGACCCAAATAATATAAAGTACCTCGGTGTGACTTTAACCAAGCAAGTAAAAGATCTGTACAATAAGAACTTCAAGACACTGAGGAAAGAAATTGAAGAAGACCTCAGAAGATGGAAAGATCTCCCATGCTCATGGATTGGCAGGATTAATTTAGTAAAAATGGCCATTTTACCAAAAGCAATCTACAGATTCAATGCAATCCCCATCAAAATACCAATCCAATTCTTCAAAGAGTTAGACAGAACAATTTGCAAATTCATCTGGAATAACAAAAAACCCAGGATAGCTAAAGCTATCCTCAACAATAAAAGGACTTCAGGGGGAATCACTATCCCTGAACTCAAGCAGTATTACAGAGCAATAGTGATAAAAACTGCATGGTATTGGTACAGAGACAGACAGATAGACCAATGGAATAGAATTGAAGACCCAGAAATGAACCCACACACCTATGGTCACTTGATTTTTGACAAAGGAGCCAAAACCATCCAATGGAAAAAAGATAGCATTTTCAGCAAATGGTGCTGGTTCAACTGGAGGGCAACATGTAGAAGAATGCAGATCGATCCATGCTTATCACCCTGTACAAAGCTTAAGTCCAAGTGGATCAAGGACCTCCACATCAAACCAGACACACTCAAACTAATAGAAGAAAAACTAGGGAAGCATCTGGAACACATGGGCACTGGAAAAAATTTCCTGAACAAAACACCAATGGCTTATGCTCTAAGATCAAGAATCGACAAATGGGATCTCATAAAACTGCAAAGCTTCTGTAAGGCAAAGGACACTGTGGTTAGGACAAAACGGCAACCAACAGATTGGGAAAAGATCTTTACCAATCCTACAACAGATAGAGGCCTTATATCCAAAATATACAAAGAACTCAAGAAGTTAGACCGCAGGGAAACAAATAACCCTATTAAAAAATGGGGTTCAGAGCTAAACAAAAATTCACAGCTGAGGAATGCTGAACGGCTGAGAAACACCTAAAGAAATGTTCAACATCTTTAGTCATAAGGGAAATGCAAATCAAAACAACCCTGAGATTTCACCTCACACCAGTGAGAATGGCTAAGATCAAAACTCAGGTGACAGCAGATGCTGGCGAGGATGTGGAGAAAGAGGAACACTCCTCCATTGTTGGTGGGATTGCAGACTGTTAAAACCATTCTGGAAATCAGTCTGGAGGTTCCTCAGAAAATTGGACATTGAACTGCCTGAGGATCCAGCTATACCTCTCTTGGGCATATACCCAAAAGATGCCTCAACATATAAAAGAGACACGTGCTCCACTATGTTCATCGCAGCCTTATTTATAATAGCCAGAAAATGGAAAGAACCCAGATGCCCTTCAACAGAGGAATGGATACAGAAAATGTGGTACATCTACACAATGGAATATTACTCAGATATCAAAAACAACAACTTTATGAAATTCGTAGGCAAATGGTTGGAACTGGAAAATATCATCCTGAGTGAGCTAACCCAATCACAGAAAGACATACATGGTATGCACTCATTGATAAGTGGCTATTAGCCCAAATGCTTGAATTACCCTAGATCCCTAGAACAAACGAAACTCAAGACGGATGATCAAAATGTGAATGCTTCACTCCTTCTTTAAATGAGGAAAAAGAATACCCTTGGCTGGGAAGGGAGAGGCAAAGATTAAAACAGAGACTGAAGGAACACCCATTCAGAGCCTGCCCCACAGGTGGCCCATACATATACAGCCACCCAATTGGACAAGATGGATGAAGCAAAGAAGTGCAGACCGACAGGAGCCGGATGTAGATCGCTCCTGAGAGACACAGCCAGAATACAGCAAATACAGAGGCGAATGCCAGCAGCAAACCACTGAACTGAGAATAGGTCCCCCGTTGAACGAATCAGAGAAAGAACTGGAAGAGCTTGAAGGGGCTCGAGACCCCAAAAGTACAACAATGTCAAGCAACCAGAGCTTCCAGGGACTAAGCCACTACCTAAATACTATACATGGACTGACCCTGGACTCTGACCCCATAGGTAGCAATGAATATCCTAGTAAGAGCACCAGTGGAAGGGGAAGCCCTGGGTCCTGCTAAGACTGAACCCCCAGTGAACTAGACTATGGGGGGAGGGCGGCAATGGGGGGAGGGTTGGGAGGGGGACACCCATAAGGAAGGGGAGGGGGGAGGGGGATGTTTGCCCGGAAACCGGGAAAGGGAATAACACTCGAAATGTATATAACAAATACTCAAGTTAATAAAAAAAAATAAAAAATAAAAAAAAATAAAATAAAAGAGTCAGGCCATCTGCCTTGTATCAAATCTTGAGTTGGTCCAATAGTAACTAACTCAACCAGAAGATTGGTTCACCATATTCAGTTTCTAATCTCACAGGATCTAATCTAATAGTGGGTGATCTAAGCAGAAACTTCTTTGTTGATCCAATTAATGAACAAAAAAGTTAGTGGATAGTCCACTAGAAACAATTTTGTTTCATATATATAGAATGTGATGGATTTTTAAATTTTTATACATAAATTAAAATGTGAAATGATTGACTGTTTGACACTATTGTTAATTAAAAATTTTTCATATGTTTCTGTCAGGAGAGAGTAATGTTTGCATTTCAGATTAGCATTTTTTTTAGTAGGATTTTAAGATTTCAATAGACAAATACATAATATAGAAATTTAATTGTTAATTAACATGTTCATCACCTCAACAACCTGTCATTAATTTTAAATGTTTCCATTTTTTCATTGTATAAAAATAGAATAGAAGTTTCTATGTACATAAATTTCCATACAATATTGGTTATAATAGAAAAATTAGAGAGCATTTACTGTTCATCAGTAAAATATCCGAAGCACTTACCAGCAACTCCATGTATTACACCACACAACTATTAAAAGGAAATTAGTATTTTATGCATTAACATTTCATATAATTACTAGTAAAACTTAGATTATTTCAAACATCAAATTCCTTCATTACCCTTTGATTTAATTTCTCAGTACTCCTTTCCTTTCATTACTTGGCTGGCTTTGAATTAAATATTTTGTTGCTCTACTTTTCTCCCTATAAACGTTATAATTTTTAATATTTATGCTAATGATTAAATCATGACTACTTTGAATACTATGATAAAAATACCAATTTTATCACTTTCCCCAAATGCTAATTTAACCTTAGAACATTAAAACTAGTTTTAGTCTTCTTGACTTCTGTATTTTTATTGTCATGTTTTTGTTTGTTTGTTTGTTTGTTTGTTTGAGATAAGGTCTCTCTATGTAGGCCTGACTGTCCTGGATAGAGCAGGCTGGCTTTTAACTCACCTTCCTCTCCCTCCTGAATACTAGGATTAAAGGTACCCACTGTTGTGTTTAGCTCATTGCTGTGTATTTGAATTCTATCTATGTTTATGTCTCAAGATATCACTTTCTGGTCCTAGTACTACCATGCTTATGTTTTTAAACTACATATTTTGCTTTCTGTTCCTCTTTAATCCTTTCAGTTTCCATCTGTAATTATTTGCCTTTGAACTTAAGAACTCACTAATTTGTTCCTAGTTTTAACTCAGTTTTTTTCTTTTTTATGGGTGGTAAATCAACTAAACTTCAGAAACTTTTCAGAAGTAATGATAACCATTAAAATTAATTAATTGAAGATGTAATTGATTGAAAGTACAAAACCTTAAATAAAGGTCCACCTATTAATTGATTCTAACTATAGAGAAATTCATGTGATGTAGTGTTTGGGACTTGGCAAGAGTCTTCACGCATTCCTTAAGGAACCTGTATGAAGTTTTGATATGGCAGTTAAAATAAAATGATTTTATTTTACAAAATGAAAGGAAAAAAAGAACTCACCTTTATTTTCTTCCAAATTCAGAACCCCACACACAATGGGTAAGAACTCTACCATAAGCTATATCATTAGTCCTAGAATTTTCTTTCATATTTTAAAGCTGCTAAAGAAAATTTTCATGTTAACTTTTTCTTAAGTATCTGTCTATGGGAGTAATATTCCTTCTGCCTGTAGAATTCTCATCTCACAGGTTTGTCATTTTTGTCTTATTTTGGAGATTGAGTCTTGCTGCTATGGCCCAGGCTGACCTTGACCTTGTAATCTGCCTCTTCAGTATCTCTTGTACTAGAGTTTCAGGGGTGCCATACCATGTTTGGCTTGATGAAAGATTTTTCTTTTGGAGTAGAAGTGAAAGATTTTGAGAGAGCACATTGTACAAGAAAATGGAAAGTGACGTATCAACATAAAGCAAGATGAAAGCATGCTATAGATCACTTGTCTTAAAGTGTTAAAGGAGACCAGTCGGTGAAGTCCATACATCTTGAGCAAAGAGAATACTGAGGCAACAATAATAAATTCTCTGAATTGGAAAAGTCTCAAGTAGGGACTACTGCCACAGGGCAGAAAGCAAATAATCTCTCAGTCCTTGCTAGTTTCCCATTAAAAACATAATGTTGGGTTTCTTCTGCTACCAATCTTGTTATTTCTCAAGCTTTGTTATAAAACATCACATCAGATCATAGTAAAGACTGTTACATCATCAAAAATAAGTTCTGTTGATTTTTAAAATTTATTAAAAGTTGTTCATTTTAGAGGCTACACAATGCATTGTTCACATCCAAGTAGCCTTGTTATATCTTATAGCAATATAATATCTTGTTATAATATCTTATATCAATCTCTTACATCTCTGATATGTGGCTATGATACCAGTTGCTTAGCTTAATGAGTAGACACATAAGATGTCTCCGAGAATAAAGGAACCTACCACCAAATCTATTGTGAGTTCTATCCCCAAGACACACATAGTGGACAGAGAGAACTCAGCAATTCCCATGTTAAGATGCTGACCTGTGCTCACAAAGCTTAAGGCCAGAATGCTTATACACACTTGGGAAAACAGCATTTTCAAACCTTGTCCATGGACAGTGAACAGCTCCTAAACATTAGTGATTCAGAGAAACTCAACCAAAACTTGCTGCTCCCTCCTGTGAGAGAGCAGCCTGTTGCCCCATTTGATCAGTATGAGCTCCCTTTTGCTCCTGAGCTGAAGTCCAAATAAAGTAGCCTAGCTTGCCACTAAATCCCACTTCTACTATTTCATGGAATATGATTCTGTCACCTGGTGTCACTTGCACCAAAGCTTCTGTCTCCCACATGCTCACTTACGTCTTCCTAAACCTTGGAAACCAGAAAGCAAATAGAATTTGAGGAAGAAACTGGTATCCAGGGTCTTAGAAATGAGTTTCTAAAGTAAAAATTTCCCCCTCATCCCAGTAAGCTGGGGCTCCTTGACATGACTGTCTCTGCTTATTTTCTCTCCACTAGCACCCTTAAACTTCTCGTGGTTTACATTTTGGAGAGGTAAAGTAAAAAGTTATCGTGGATGTCATTGTTAGTGTTTTATCATTTACCACTGTGCTATTCAGAATTTTCATTGCTATAAAAATACCTGAGAGGAGTTATTTAAAAGAGTGAAAATTAATTTTAGCCAAGGGTTCCATACATTTCAGTCCAGGCTCCATTGCTATGAGTATGTGCTGAACTGGCACATCAGGGTGGAAGGGCATGGTGGGGCAGAGCTGCTCAACTACTGGCAGCCAAGAAGTAGAGAGAGTTGAGTAACAGGGACAAGATATGATAGTGTCTTACTGTCTCCAACTAGGCTCCACCTCCAAAAGTCTCCATAAGCTCCTAAAAATGCCATTATACTATGAATCCATGGGGAGATAAATTGATTAATGAAGTTACCCTTAGTTCCCCAAAGACCTACCTCTGACCATTGCAGAATTTGGAACTAGACTTGTAGCACAGAATCCTTTGGGGTATCCAAACGCTTCATATATAACCCATAAGAACCATCATTTCACATTAAGTGTTGATAATCTGTCTCGTACATGTTAAGAATGAGATCAAATGTGTGTACTAAGTACATTTTTTTCAAAACATGTTAAAGGCCAGTATTTTACCTTATTTGCAAGCTAAAGGGTTAACATCATGGCATCATGGATGCTGGTAGAAAATACAGTATTTCTAATAATAAGGTTGAGGAGCAGAGAGGTTTATTTTTTCCACAGCTAGACAGGGAAAAGGAAACCCTGGCAGAGTCATTTCTCCACAAACTCTATGCTGACAAAGGAGCCCTGAGCTTGTCTCAGAAGAAGGAACATCTGCAAGCTGTAGAACCACCATCTTAGTTGTGTCCTCACAGGCAGTGAATATAGAAGCCAGACTCCAATGCTGTGAATTTAGCTCAGAAGCTGAGAATTCTTAAATGTTTTGACTCAACAATGTAACATCTGAAAATGGCAAGCCACACTTGCTCTCCTCACTTCCTGGTTCTTTCTTCTTCCCTTGAAACTTTAGGCAGGTCATCCTTCTTAGAAGCTGTGCAGTTCCTAAGCCTGTACTCTCTTATATCTCCAACCCAACCACAGTCCTCCACACTCATTCAGCTCAGCCAGACAACAGCCTTACAATTCAATCCCTAGTTTGAGTACAGTCCAAAGTCAATCCAACTTAGTACTGGTTATAGAAGGACCCAGCAAAGAACACAGGGCTGGCAACTAAATTTTGATTCCATTCCATTGCTACAGGAAGCTGCTTCTCTACCTCAAGCACACTCTGGTTGCCCATTTTCTACTATCCTCACACACCTTCTTTGTGATTGTTACACAGCAAACCTGGGAGCCATTGGCTTAGAGTGGATTGAGCAGCCACTGATTTTTCAGGATCCTAGTTCTATAGGCTAAGCCCATCATCTTAAGCCAAGAACCATGTTCCATCACTTAAAGAAGCAAACAACACTAAGTCAGAGACAAAAGACAGCTCACTATTCACTATAGCAATGGCAAGAGCCTCATTTGTCTCTGTTCCTCAAACCTAATTCCCAAAAGGAGATACAATGAATGCTAACTGAGGCCTCTCTGCACTGTGAATTGCATTACAGGAGGGACCTCCAAATTTACAAGTCTTTTATACTTTGTGGAATACACTCACTACCTGAGCTCTGTCCAAAAAGAAACATTAAACTGGATGGCAAGTCATTGTACTGTCACTTCTGCATAGAAACACGATCTCTACCTTCCAGGGCTCTTTGTATATAAATATTCCTGAAAAGGCCCTCTGGAACAAATCCTCTTTGTTTTAGCAAAAAATATCTCAGCTTACATGGCATACAGCTATGCCAAGTCACCACAGAGAACTGTGTCCCAATAATGTTTTCCCATGTCAGCAACAGTAGTCATTGTTTCCACTGTTTTCTTTCCCAAATGAAAAAAATGAGGCCCCAGAGCTTGTGTGTCTAGAATTCCAAATTTCAGGCGGTAAGG
The DNA here is from genome assembly GCF_021556685.1 of Rattus norvegicus. Classification (NCBI taxonomy): domain Eukaryota; kingdom Metazoa; phylum Chordata; class Mammalia; order Rodentia; family Muridae; genus Rattus; species Rattus norvegicus. The sequence goes on along the minus strand of NC_141554.1, from coordinate 11,536,376 downwards.
TGTAGGTGAGCTGAAAGCCTGGACTGTACCCCTGGTGCCCAGAGACATGACTATAAAACAGTCACTGTGTCCAACAATAGATACTCTACATCATACAGACTTATATCTGGGGAGATGGAACCAAAGGGTGGTCTCTGTACTCCAAGTGGAATATGAAGAGTACAGATGGATTCCAGAACAATCTTAAATGCAAACTATCAAGAAAACTAGGCTTTTACAAGTGTGTGTTCCACCTCCACCATCTACCTTTGTCTTGTGCTTGGGGATTAAACAGAAATTCTCAGCTATCACTCCAATCAATGCCAGGCCTGCCTACCTGCTGCTCTGCTCCCAACCATTATGGTCCTGTGACTCAACCTCTAATATTGTAAGGGCCCATTAAATGCTTTCTTTTGTATACTGTGCTTTTGTCATGGTGTTTTGTCAGCAATAGAAAAGTTAGCTAAGACATTCAGTAACTTTGGACTGTGAACCAGAATTTAACCTGTTTCATGTATAGTTGATTTTTTTCAGACCATTTTGTCAAAGTAAAAGAATAGAAACTAAGACACATGGAAACTAAGAAACTAAGACAAATTACTTAAAAAATACATTTGTATTGAATATGTACTGTTTACTTTTCCTGTCATTATTCCCTAAATAATACAGTATACTATCTATTTGCATAGAAATTACATTTTGTTCATTATTAAAGTAATTTGGCATTGATTAAAAGCATAGGGGAGGAAGTAGTATATAGTTTCACTGCAAAGATGGTACTACTTTTCTAAGGAAGGCAGTTCCCTATAGGTGTTTGTTTAGTTGGTTTTTATTTGGTTGTGTTAGAGATAGAACCCAAAGCCTTATCCATGTTAGACAAGCAGTATACCACTGAGCTACACCACTAGTCTTTAAGCACTTATTTCCATTTCTCACTTGTTTCAGGGTAATCAATAAAAAAAATTATCAGCTCAGGACCCCAATACCAAGTTCTTAGCACAAAGGAGATTTATTTGCCCAAGAGAGACAAAGGGCAGGGAATAAGAGAGAAAGACAGGAGGTAGAGAATGAGGGAAAGAGGGAAGGGAATAAGGAAGAGAAAGGAGTATTTATTTGTCCTGGGGGACAAAGGCCTGCCGGTCTCTGGATAGAGAGGAGACAGACGTGGCATGCGGGAATATGACAGCTTATAAAGGTACAAGGTGAAACCTCATGTTAGGGTGAGTTGGTTAATTTTAATTGAGCATGTTAATTAGGTGAGTCAAAGGGTGCTTTTAATTGCTCTGAGACCAGACCAGCTGCCTGGAAGAAGCAGAGATAGCTGAGGTACCTGGAACAGTGTTAGTCCAACTACATCACTTGGAAGGGACACTCTCCAGCTGGACCTTGGTAGTCAGCCTCAGGAGGAGGAAGTGGCCAAATAGGGATATAGACCTTGAGGGCTAGCTTTAGGGATGTAATCTAAAGGTGTTCAGCAAAGCAGAGGGAATGGGGGAAAAGGTCAAGGCCTAAGAGAGCCATATTTGCTGTTATCTCGCTTTCTAGAGCCCCATAACTATACATGATCCAATTGGAGGTAGGGAAAATCTTCTAATAGTTGGAGTAGTAAAGTGAGCACATCTGGTCCAGGTTAAAATAGTGATGGTACAAGCATGATGGTGCACCAAGAATGTTAGCATTTTCAGGAGGATTGTGTGTTCAAAGACGGTGTGGACTATGAAAATCTATGGCAAAAATAATACTGACTGAGCCAGAAATGAAAAAATCTGTTGGCAGCTACAAGTGAGAACGATGAAGCTCAGCTTTGGAACTGAACTCCCATTCTGAGGTAAATACAGTATGCTGGATAGTTGGGCTTTTTTGGTGGTTGTTGTTGTTGGTTGGTGTGATTTTGTTTTTGTTTTTGTTTTGTTTTGTTTTGATTTTGTCAAATTTATACATGTCAGGGTTACGGGGAAGAGGGGGCCTAAACTGAAAAAAATACCTCAATCAGATGTCTATAGTCAAGTTTGTGGGGCTTTTTCTTTATTAATGATTGATGCAGGAGAGCCCAGCCCACTGTGGATAGTACCACCCCTGGGCAGTTGGTCCTAGGCTGTATCAGAAAGCAAACTGAGCAAGCCATAGAGAGCAAGCCAATAAAGAACATTCCTCCATGACCCCTTATTATGTGATAAGACTTTTCCTGGGAAGTTGCAACATGCATCAACAGATAGGGAGCCCAGGACTGAATAAAGTACAGATACTACCAAAGTCGAAGTTGGTGAGGCAATGAGTTTTATCGGAGTTACTTACAGTAGAAATATAGGTGAGGGGTTACTTACAGGAACAGAAATGACTCAGAGACAGCTGCATCAACAAAGTCTACCCCATCACAGGTGAGAAGTCACAAAAACTAGGAATGTGGAGTATCACTGCATGGCCTGTAGGCTGTTCAACAGGCTGGAGAGTGTCCCTTCCAAAGGATGTACTTGGCCTAACCCTCCTCCAGGCACCTAGGCTATCTCTGCTTCTTCCAGGCAGCTGGTCTGGTCTTGGAGTCTTTTTTGCAGCTTGAGTTGACTGTCAGCAATTTTTACTGTTTATTTAACCTTGGTGAAAGAGGGACCTAATGAATCTGGTCAGTTTCAGGGAGGTTATTTTGGTATCTTTGTTCTTAAAGTTATTCTTCCCAAGCTGCTTTTGGTCATGGTGTTTTATCACCTCAGTGGAAAGCAAACTAGTACACACAGCCTTCAACTCTTGCCAGTGCTATAGAGGTACATTCCAAACACTATACAAATAATTGAGCTTTGGTAAATTTAATAGTAATCTAATCAGTGGGTCTTAATCATGGATTGCAACTCCTTTGGAAAACCTCTATCTCCAAAAATATTTACATTACTATTCATTCTGTCTTTTTTTTTGCTTGCTTGCTTGCTTTTTTCTTGAATATTTTATGTATTTACATTTCAAATGTTATCCCCTTTTCCCCATTTCCCATACCTCTCATCCTGCTTCTATGAGGATGCTCACACTACTACCCACCCAATCCCACCTCAATACCCTGGCATTGCCCTACATTGGAGAAACAAGCCTTCACAGGACCAAGGGCGTTTCCTTCTATTGATATTAGGCAATGCCATCCTCTGCTACATATTTGATTGGAATCATGGGTCCCTCCATGTATACTCATTGGTTGGTGGTTTAGTCCCTGGGAGCTCTGGTGAGGTCTGGTTGGTTGATATTGTTGTTCTTCCTATGGGGTTGCAAACCCCTTTAGCTCCTTCACTCTTTTTTGTAACTCCTTCATTGGGGACCCTGTGCTCAGTCCAATAGTTAGCTGCACTATCTTAATCTGTATCAGTAGGTCTCTGACAGAGACTCCCAGAAGACATCCACATCTGGCTTTTGTCAGAGAGCACTTGTTCGCATCAGCAAGAGTGTCTGGGTTTGGTGGCTGCTTATGGGATGGATCCCCAGGTGGGGCAGTTTCTGGATGTCCTTTTCTTCAGTCCCTGCTCCACTCTTTGTCCCTGTATTTCCTCCCTTGAAATTCACCCCTTCATTCCTTCTGAAGGAATGAAGCATCCACATTTTGGTCTTCCTTCTTGAGCTTCATATGATCTGTGAGATTTTTCTTAGATACTCTTTTTTGATTGGATATATTCCTTTATTTACATTTCAAATGTTATTCCCTTTCCCAGTTTCCTGTCCATAAGCCCCCTATCCCCTCCCCATCCCCCCATAAGGGTGTTCCGACCTCATTGACCACCCCTTACCACCCCCACCCCAATATTCCCCTGTACTGGGGGTCCAACCTTGGCAAGACCAAGGGCTTCCCCTTCCACTGGTGCCCAACAAGGCTATTCTCTGCAGTTGGAGCCCTGGGTCAGTCCATGTATACTTTTTCGGTAGTGGTTTAGTCCCTGGAAGCTCTAGTTGGTTGGCATTGTTATTCTTATGGGGTTGGAAACCCCTTCAGCTCTTTCAATCCTTTCTCTAACTCCTCCAATGGGGACCGTGTTCTCAGTTCAGTGGTTTGCTGCTAGCATTCGCCTCTGTATTTGACATGCTCTGTATGTGTCTCTCAGGAGAGATCTATATCGGGTTCTTGTCAGCATGCACTTCTTAGCTTCATCCATCTTATCTATTTTTGGTGGCTGTATATGTATGGGCCACATGTGGGGCAGGCTCTGAATGGCCATTCCTTCAGTCTCTGTTCTAAACTTTGCCTCCATATCCTTTTTGCCTAATATCCACTTATCAGTCAGTGCATACCATGAGTGTTTTACTGTGATTGGGTTACCTCACTCAAGTTGATATTTTCTAGTTCAATCCATTTGCCTATGAATTTCATGAAGTCATTATTTTTAATAGCTGAGTAATATTCCATAGGGTAAATGTACCATCTTTTCTGTATCCATTCCTCTGTTGAGGACATCTGGGTTCTTTCCAGCTTCTGGCTATTATAAATATGGTTACTATGAACATAGTGGGGCATGTGTCCTTCTTATATGTTAGAGTATCTTTTGGGTATGTGCCCAGTAGTTGTATAGCTGGGTCCACAGGTAGTGCAATGTCCAATTTTCTGAAAAACCTCCAGACTGATTTCCAGAGTGGTTGTACCAGTCTGCAATCCCACCAACAATGGAGGAGTGTTCCTCTTTCTCCACATCCTTGTCAGTTCTGCTGTCACCTGAGTTTTTGATCTTAGTCATTCTGACTGGTGTAAGACATGTCAGGATTGTTTTGATTTGCATTTCCCTGATGACTAGGGATGTAGAACATTTCTTTGGGTGCTTGGTAGAGTAGATTTTAAATGCTATTACCACAAGTAACAATGTAAGGTAAACCACATGTTATTTACTTTAATTTAATAGTGACTGTTGTTTCCTGTTATTTTTGTTACTTGACCTTTTTTCCTTACTGCTTTTAATATTCTTTCTTTGTTTTGTATATATGGTGTTTTGACTATTATATGACAGGAGGAATTTCTTTTCTGTTCCAATCTGTTTGGAGTTCTGTAGACATCTTGCATGTTCATGGCATCTCTTTCTTTAGGCTAGGGAAGTTTTCTTCTATGGTTTTGTTGAAGATATTTACTGGCCCTTTAAGTTGGGAATCTTCATTTTCTTACACACCTATTATCCTTAGGTTTTGTCTTCTCATTGGGTCCTGGATTTCCTGGATATTTTGGGCTAGGAACTTTTTGCTTTTTGCATTTTCTTTTTTTTTTTTTTAGTTCATCTTTACGTTTTAAAATTGCATTGTTATTTACATTTGAAATGATGTCTCATTTTCAGATTTTCTCTCCAGACACCTGCTATCCCTCCCTGCTTCTATGAGGGTGCTCCCTCACCCACCCATCCACTCCCTCCTTTCTTGACATTCCCCTCCACTGGGACATTGAGCCTTGACAGGACCAAGTGTCTCTCCTCCCATTGATGCCAAACAAGGCCGTCCAGGCTACATATGCGGATGAAGCCATAGGTTCATCCCTGTGTTCTCTTGAGATAGTGATTTAGTCCCTGGGAACTCTGGGGGGTCTGGTTGATTGATATTTGTTCTTCTTATAGGGTTGCAAACCCCTTTAGCTACTTGATTTTCTTTTACCATTGTCTCAATGTTTTTTTTGTAACACACACAAATCTTAATTTTTTATTTCCATAAGACAAATATAGGTAACAATGTCCACACCTACATGAATGCCTTAATAGAAACACTTAAGGTCTGCACAAAACGTTAAAAAGTAACAGAGAAATCCAAAGCCCAGAAACCACCAATAAACACTGTTCCCTTGTCAGGACTCCAGGTCCTGCAGCCTGAGGTAATGGCCAGGGTGACAGGAAGCATCCCCAATTTCAGTTTCGATTTCCATCCCTTTTCCATCCAGCACTGCATAAATAAGTCTGGACGATTTTAACATCTCCCATCTGCAGCTGCCCAATTCACAGAAATGTGGCTCCACATCACCTCAGAATCCCACACAACAGCCTTTCTATCTTGAAGACTTGTTAGGATATGGTTCATTTTACTTTATTTATTTTCTTTTGAGACCGAGTCCTTTTAAACCTTAATTCAGGAAGCAAATACATGAGCATCACTGTGAGGCCAGTCTGGTCTACAGAGCAAATTCCACACCAGGTAATACCACACAGTGAAACACTGTCTCCGAAGAGGGGGCAATTTTTCTAGGTCTAATTTCATACTATAAACAGTTTTTACACTTTCCATTCAACTCACGACTTTATTTCACTTCAGTAAATACATTGACTAGATAGAAATAACTTCCATGTTTTTAGAAATAATTGCTATACAACATCTCCTTGCACATTTTGGAAAAATGCAATCACCTTGTATCATTATTAAAAAAAGGTGAAGTTACTTAGAATTGAAGTTTCAGCATTGGGAGGTGTAAGCAAGAGAATCTAGTTAAGGCTAGCCTTGGCTACATGAGAAAGAAGCAGATTTTGATTCTTCTGAAAGGGAGCAGCACTGCTTTTATCAACTTTCTGAGTCTCTAAATTTCTATTTCCCAAATTCTGTTGTCAAGCTTGTATTCCATCCGCCCCTCCCTGTGTGCATGAGTTTTGGTAAACAGAAACTTGGTTTCTCCCCCGCAGCTTCCTCTTTCCCTGCCACTATCTCTCTCCCTTCCTCCTAGCTTTCCTCCCTCTCTTTGTAATATACACAGGCTATACTGTCTTCTTAACAGTAGTCATTTTCAGTTTTATACTGTCGTGTACATCGTGAACATATTTTAAATTTAAAATCATGCACACATAAACAATACGGATCATGGCAATTAGAAAGTGATCTTCCAGGTTAAATGATCACCTTCCTCCACTCCCATTCCCATGTGGTGTTTACTTTTATAAAATGAGCCTTGCTTTTTTGCTTAGTACTGGGACAGTACTGCACTGTGATGCCTTGCCTGCCTTGGAGCTTGTGGTGGTCCAATGCATGAAATATGGTGACGCTGTCCAACTGTACTATGAACACTAACACAGTCACATTGAACAGCTCATTACTGAAGAGAACAACACTTATCTGGATGAAAATATAACACAGACACATAACCTAGAGACTCGAGGCTTATCAGGGCTTCCTGCTTCCATTTCTGACATGGCTTCTAGGCTGGTGAGGTCTTTCTGAAACAGCCTTCTCACTGCTCTGCAGCCTCTCCCCTCTGGCCACCTGTAGGTGTCTTCACTTTCTTGGAAGGATTCTTTCCTTGACCGGCTTAGGACGGGAATCCTAGGTCCAGGCTTGAACTCTCTCCAGCTATCTGCATTTCCAGCCAGTTCATCAGACAGCCATTCTTATTCTGATCTTTGTAGTTATCGTTCATCCAAGCAGGATGACTGTACATCGGGTTTTTAAATGCATATGGGTTGCTGGAGACTGCATACAGTCCTTTCCTGGGAGTCTTCCCATAGTTCCCAGAGGGCATCTTTTTTTTTTTTTTTGGAAGGCCCTTTTCCATTTTACTGCTATGGCCGTTAGCATAATCATCCATCATTAAATAATCTTGTTGGGGGTGACCCCTTCTGAAATCATCATCATCAATAATTCCACGGTCTTTAGTGCGCTTCACAAAATAAGGCAAGGCTTTGCTGTATCTCCCATGGTCTATGACTTCAACTTTCTTACTTTGTACCTGGGGGGGGGGGGGGATGGGCCCAGCCTGGGAGGCCAGTCCCAGCACCGCCCGGGAACACTCACCAGTGCCGCTGTGGTCCCCCGCCCTCTCAATGTTTTCTATGGTACTTTCTGCCCCTGAGATTCTCTCTTCTATCTCTTGTATTCTGTTGGTGATGCTTGTGTCTATGACTTCTGAGTTCTTTCTAGGTTTTCTATCTCCAGGGTTGTCTCCCTTTGTAATTTCTTTACTGTTTCTATTTTTATTTTTAGATCCTGGATGTGTTTGTTCAATTCCTTCACCTATTTGGTTGTGTTTTCCTGTAATTCTTTAAGGGCTTCTACTTGTTTACCTGTGTTGTTCTGTATTTCTTTAGGGGAGTTATTTATGTCCTTCTTAAAGTCCTCTATCATCATCACGAAACGTGATTTTAAATACAAATCTTGCTTTTCTGGTTTGTTTGGATATCCAATACTTGCTGTGGTGGAAGAACTAGATTCTGATGATGCCAAGGAGTCTCGGTTTCTGTTGCTTAGGTTCCTGTGCTTGCCTCTCTCCATCTTGTTATCTCTGCTGTTAGTTGGGCTTGCTGTCTCCGCCTGGAGCTTGTGCCTCCTGTGTACCTGTGAGCCTGTGATCTTAGGACTGAGAATGTTCTTGGGAGGCCAGCTCTCTCCTGGCAGGTTTTGGGTCTGAGGGGCTGTGGAACAGCCTTAGCTCTGGGCACAAATGGGGACCGGAAGTGTCCTCTCTCAGACTGCCCTGCAGCTCCTGCGTCCTGTGCACTCCCAGTTCTTTGGGTAGTCAGTGGAGAGAAAGTGGGGTCCTACCCGTGGGCTTAAGAGGGAAAATGCTCCTAGTAGACTGGCTCTCTGCAAGCCAGTACTGGATCTGAAGGACTGTTTAACAGCCTTACCTCTGGTCACAGATGGAGACTGCTATCTTACTATTCATAATAGTAGCAAAATTACAGTTACGAAGTAGCATATTTTGGGGTCACCACAACATGAGGAATTAACTATATCATAGAATCTCAGCATTAGGAATATGTAGTGTTTTGAAAGAAAATAGCCCCCATGGACTCAGAGAATGGCACTATTAGGAGGTGTGGCTTTGTTAGAGGAAGTGTGTTTCAGTCTCTTCCTGCTTGCCTGTGAATCAAGATGTAGAACTCTCAGCTCCTCGGGCACCATTCCTGCCTGCATGATGATAATGTACTAAACCTCTGAAACTGTATGCCAGTCCCAATTAAATGTTGTCCTTTATAGGAATTGCCTTGGTCATGGTGTCTCATCACAGCAATAGTAACCCCAATTAAGACAGAAGTTTGAGAACCAGTGCTCTAGAAGGATCAGACAGCAAATGTTCCAAACTTCACAGTTTTTATGCAGGTTGTGGCAACCTTCAGCTCTGCTGCTACCTTGAAGCAGCCATGGGCAATATGTTAAACAAATGATCAGTGTGGTCATGGCTCTAAGAAAATTTATTGCAAAAATAGATGTTAGGATGAATTTGGTCCACGAATTATAGTTTACTAGCTTTTCATCTAAACATGGTGTAAGATAGCCCGTTGTATAAAGTAAACTTGTAAGGAGTCCTACACTACATTTACCAAGTCCTCTCATGTCAGACATGGTGACATATGTCTGTGACCCTAGCACTCAGAAAACAAAGGTAGGAGTATACTAACTTTGAGAGTGCCAGACAAGTGTCTCAGCTGCCTCATGAGAACCATCTCAACAAACAAACAAGCAAACAACAAGAAAACCCTCAAAAAAAACTAGAAAAGTCCTTTAATGCTGGCCATAGTTGTATACAACTGCAATCCCAACATTCCAAGCCTGAAGCAGAAAGACTGTGAGTTCAGGTCAGTCTAGGATATACAATGTGACCATGTCTGAATCACATATACCCTTGAAAAATAAGAAGAATCTTTCATAATACACATCCCACATTCTACTGCTGCATATTTCCTGGTGCCTCTCATCATTTTTGTAAGTAGGGTATTGAATTTGTCACACACTAGGCAAACATTCTCAGCATGCCATTGTAACTGGAAGGCTTCCTGATCAGTGATTTTGTTTAGTCTCCTAACATGCAATAAACCTGTGTCTAAATTACCTCAGAATGATGAGAATTTGATGATCCACTAAGAGCTACAAGAAAGATTGATCCAAAATTGCCTTAATGGTCCATGCTGCCCTCAAAACAAAATTGTGTTTCTTTATATCTAACCTCAATCTGTTGCTGCTATTCAGACCAATTTCTTCTTGGCCTGTCTTTTTCACAAAGAGTAAACATTCAGTCTGTCACTTCAAGCCTTCTATGAATATAGGTAGCATGTCCCCTTGCGCAGCTCCTTAGAGTCATAGCATTTTCCCCAGCAACAATAATGTCTCACAATATCATCTCTAATCCATGTTGCCTCTCTTAGCCAGCCTTATCCCTATTCCTTCCACTGCGTATAACACTCTACATAAATACAATAGTAAAAAAACACAGAGCTATGCATATACCTCAGTATATAGAGCACTTGCCTAGCATGCACAAAGACCTGTGTTTGGTCCCCAACACTCAGGTTAACCTACCATGATGGCACAAGCCTGTGGAAGCAAAGGGACCAGAAGTTACAGGTTATCCTCAGACTCAGAGAAAATTGAACACCAGCCTGGGCTACACAACATCCTGTCTCAAAAAAAAAGGAGTGGGGAGATTAAATAGCATAACAGTGGGTAAAATGAAAATTTAAAATTATTTATCATAACTGACCTTTTCTGTAAACTCGTGTGGGGAGGAAAGTCCATAAGGAAGTGTAGAGGTGATTTGTGGGTAGCATCTCACAGGTGTGTCACAGATGCCAGAGGTGGGCTTACTGTGAAGCTTTTCTGTGATGCCTTCATTAATTAGGTCCTGGAAGGGGTTCTAGCTATGTGTTTATGTAGGCAAATATTTCTAGAAAGTCCATATCCACAAAAGGTGCTACTCACCTCAGACCTCTGTCACTCTTCCTTCTGTGACTCTATTTGGTTTTTAGATTTGGATCTCACTCTGTAGGTCAGGATGGCCACAAGCTCACAGAGATCTACTCTGTCTGCTGAGTACTGGATGAAGGTGTATGCCATCAAGCCCAGCAAACACCATCTCTTTTCACTGTCACATTTGTATTGCAGGGATGGAGGTGGAACCTGACACCTGAACAGGGAGAACTCTACCACCAAGCTCACCCACCCCCCACCCAGCTCTTTTCCATTTTCTAGAACTATTTGTTATATTTTTCCTCCTGTAGGCTGAGGATAGAGAGGTACTAGACATTTCTAAACACATTCTTTGAAAATTTTATATCTCAGTACTCATATTCAAATCTATTTTTCCAATGAGAACTTTTGCCTACACACACACACACACACACACACACACACACACACACACACACACGCACACACGCACACATGCACACACACACACAAGATCTATGTCCACACCTGGTTACTATTTTCAAAAGGAAAATTACCAAATGTGACTATATTAGTGGCTGGAAATGAATCAATTGAACTGCATCCATATTGGAGGGTAGGACATATTTGCTTGGTAGTGTTTGAGATGAAGCATTTCCTGCCAGGCTGAACAAGCTGTCCAGTTCATTTGCCATCCTCCTTGTTCTACCCTCCCACTCTCATAACAATGTTATGTCCCTTATCTAGATAATTCCCTCATCTAGAAGACAGTGGTTGACTGAGAGCCAGGAGGCTTTCAATCTCAATAGCCTAGAATAATTTCTAGTGTTGCTTCCTCTACTTCCTTAAGTATAGTACTTTCAGAAAAAGAGTCATACCTTTTGCCTGAGGAGCCTCTTAAATTCTAGGCAAGAAAATATACTTTTGTTTTGAACTTCAGATACCTTAGCCTGGCATCAAACTCACTATGTATCTAAGGATGACTTTGAATGTTTGATCCTCCTGCTTCCACCTCTGGTTGAACCACCACGACTGTTTATGCAGTGCTGAGGATTAAGCTCAGGGCTTCACGAATAGTGGCAATCAGTCTACCAACTGAGCTTCACCTCCAGCTCTAGAAAAATAAATTCTTAACTGTATTATTAGCACAGTAAAATCCTCTCTGCGCTAGTTCTGAAAACTTTACAACACTCCAATTTTCTAACCCTTAGACACACAGCACTTCCTATGATCCCAGCTGCCATGCACCAAACTCTAAATAACCACTTGCAGTTCTCGCAACTATGTTTCTAAGTAAGGATTGTTATTTCTCTTACGCAGAAGAAACTAAGTGTTGCAGAGGTCAAAGGACTCTCCCATACTGACAAAGCCATTAAACAGCAGAGTGAAAATCAGAATGATACTTTGAAAGTCACTCTACTCTGAAAACAGCCAGCAATTTCCAGATTACTTTGAATCCAGACTAACTGGCAGGATTTCAGCCCTATGATTTAGACTTAAAACATCTGGCTTTATGTAGATCGTTCCTGAGAGACACAACCAGAATACAGCAAATACAGAGGCGAATGCCAGCAGCAAACCACTGAACTGAGAATAGGACCCTCGTTGAAGGAATCAGAGAAAGAACTGGAAGAGCTTGAAGGGGCTCGAGATCCCATATGAACAACAATGCCAAGCAACCAGAGCTTCCAGGGACCAAGCCACTACCTAAAGACTATACATGGACTGACCCTGGACTCTGACCTCATAGGTAGCAATGAATATCCTAGTAAGAGCACCAGTGGAAGGGGAAGCCCTGGGTCCTGCTAAGACTGAACCCCCAGTGAACTAGATTGTTGGGGGGAGGGCGGCAAGGGGGGAGGATGGGGAGGGGAACACCCATAAAGAAGGGGAGGGGGAAGGGGGATGTTTGCCCGGAAACCGGGAAAGGGAATAACACTCGAAATGTATATAAGAAATACTCAAGTTAAAAAAATCTGGCTTTGTTTATGATAGGTGGGAGATACCCAGAAATTCACCTGTGACTGAACTGGCAAAGGGACAAAGGAATGGCTTGGCTGTTGTTACTTAGAAAAACATACTTACCAAAAAAAAATTGTAGCTGCTCAAAGCTTCAAAGTAGGTCTCCTTTAACAAGTTTTGGCTGCTCTAAGTATTATGGAGCTTCTGGGAAGTTGATAACATTCTCATCCTGTTTGGGCAAGTGGTTTCACAGGTGCACACAAAGATCAAAGTTCACTGAATTATGTGCATGAGACATGTGCCCTTTTCTATAAGTATACTGTGCTTCAGGGTTTTTAAGGTATGATAAAGCACATAGAGAAAGTTCCTGTGCATATGAAAAAAGAGCTTGAATTTTCTGAGCTTTTGTTTGGCTGGACAAGCATCACGTAGGTCTGGATACATAGAAAGCTGGTGACTTTTGTTGTTAGGATACACTTTGAGAAGATCAAGCTTTCTACCCTGAATATCCTCTTATGTCTGGTAAAGTTTTACCAAAGGATTGCTTTAAGTATTTATAACTCTAGTGAATAATGTCAAGGGAGAAGAAACACAAAAGCAGACTGGCTTCAGCCAGCAAAGGCACTTGCTGCCAAGCCTGGAGACCATGAATTAGATTCCTATAACCTTGATGGTGAAAGAAAAGCAACTCCCACAAGTTGTCTTCTGACCTCCCCGTGTGAACTGTGGCGTGCATAGGTAAGCAAGTAGGTAAATAATCAATATAAAGCTGTTTTAAAATTCACAAAACCACAAGGTCTCCTGAACGTAGTCACCAAACTTGGTGTGGGTTCACATCTGTAATATTCTGAGAAGTGTATGTTGTGGGGGGAAGACTCTCAGATACAGTATCTTGGGAAACTTTGAAGACTTGCACTTTTTATCTCCATACTAGTCATTGTGGTATGCTGCTATTGATGGGGAACAAGGGCCTGGTTAATGGGTACTGAATATGAAACACCTAGAATCTGGATGCAAGTGTACATTGACAATTAGCATGAGGGAGCAGTTGTGGATTGGCTTTTATATTGTTGTTTTTGTCTTTCAACCCTTGGCTTTCCTTGCTTTTCCTCCCAGGCCTGTGCATATCACAGACATACAAAGCCTTCAGAGGAAGGCTTTGCTTGGATGAGCTAGACTGAGAATGACTGCAGTGAAGAAAACAAAAGTAAAAGCTAGACAAAGAAATAAACATACGAACTTCTTTCAGATTCCTGTTCCTCTTTAACCTGCCCATCCCTCGCTTGATCACCCCTAAGATGAATTGTTTACTGTTTTTTGTTTGTTTGATGGTCCTGGGGAATCAAACCTAGGGCCTCTCACATGCTAGCTAAGTGTTCTATAAATGAACTGCACACACACACACACACACACACACACCAATGAATTCATTCACTCTTGGGTGGTGGTGGTGAGGGATTGTGTGAAGGTTTCATAAACAAATATTTCATATCTAAATGAATAAAAAGGAAGAATGGAAAAAATTAAATGATAAGCACACAGTACTTTAGTAAAATAATTTCACAAACAGAACAAGAAAGTTAAAAGAAACAACAGTCTTCAAGCCTTTGTTTAATCTTAGACATTTTGGCGTCCTGGAGAATGGCAATACAGTTTCTCACATTATGTGTTTCTGAATAGCACTAGAGATGAATCTACCATATCTTTTGTTATCTTTTTAATTTCATTTTATTTACTATATATTCATTTTATATATTATATTATTGGGGGCTGCACAGCCACAGTGCACACATGCCACAGCACACATATAGAGGTCAGAGCACAATGTGCAGGAGTCATTTTTCTCCTTCTACCACATGGGTCCCAGGGATCAAACTCACGTTGTCAGCTTGGCAAGCACCTTTACCTGCTGAGCCATTTCTCTGGCCCTGGTCTACCATTTCTTAAAACAATATTGGGCACTCTCAGCACTAATAATATTTGGAAATGGGTAATTGTTGTTAGGGGGTCTTCCTGTGGACTTAGCAGCATTCACTGGTATACCCAAGTCATGATAACCAAAGCTACCCCAGACACTGCCAAATGAGCCCCTGCATCAGATGAGGGGGAGAAAAATGTCCCTAATTGAGAACCACTGTCCTAAAGGATGTTATATGAAAATATTCATTCTAGGAACAACACCAGCCATCTCATTTCTAGGAAAGAGTACATATGTGCCATAGTGCAGTAACATACTCAAAGTCCATCTTAAAGTACAAGGAACAAAGAGATGTGTATTGAGGTCAGTCATTTAGTTTGAAATATATTTTTTATTTATTTTAAATATATAATGGTATACAGATTTAACAAATTAAGTAGAGCAAAAGGTTAATTGCAGAATCTAGGTGTCTAGGTTTTTGAGTGTTCATTGCAACATTATTTCAACTTTCCTGTGTGTTTGAAAATGTTCACAATAAAATAATGGGAAAAGAAGAATTCATGCATATTTAACTATCACAGCTAGGAAATCAAGAGGTTCAATTCACTTAATTATCATAGAGAAAAAACTACAGGGAGAGAACTTGTCAGTCCTGACAGGGATATTCTTTTTCCTCCAAATTGTACTATTACATCTAATTAATCTAATCACAAGAAAAAAAAACCACCTAGTAGTCACAGAGCAATTCAAAATACTGAACATGGGTCAGAGTTAAAAGAGGATTCAGAGTCATTAATTGTCCTGCTTTGTAGCTGATGAAGCTGAGTCCTGGAGAGATCATGCCCTGTATTTTTACAGAGCTGCTTTGCACAGTAATCGTTTTCTGTTTTCCAATTCCAGGGACTCTATCATTATCTTGACACTTTATTAATTAAAAATAACCATTAGAAACTATTTTCCCTATAGGAGGTTCACCATCTAATGAAGTCAGAAATTTTCAAATATCCCAGTTAAATTACATACATCACCTCCCGGGAAACATTTCTGACCCTTAATTATGGTGACTGCTTCCTTGAAGCATTTCATTAGGACATAGTTGGGCAATAGTTTATGAAAACTATTGAATGTTAGAAAATGTGTGTATAGTACCCATTCTATTGTCAGTGGAAAGTTCACACATTAATACCAACGTGAAATAGTGATGGTGCTGCCGTTGTCCTTCTGAGAGTTTTACAACCAGATAACGCCATGACTACAGACTAACATTTTAGGTTTAGTATTTTGCAAATGTGTAAAGAGCAGGGATGGAATGAAAGATGCTTAGAAGCATTTGTCATCATAGAAATGCAAATGAAAATTTACAATGTAATTCTATTATACTTCTATAGAGTGTCTAAAATGTACATCTGATCACTCAAGTTAGTAAGGTTGCAACACAAATGGAACTGCCATGTCCTGCTTGCAGGGACAAAATGCGGCAGAGTCATGTTGGAAACCATATTCATAGTTGCTCCTGGAGGTCAAATCATGGCAATAACCTAGCAATTGTACTTCTAGATTCTTATTCACAAAAAATGACATTAAATATCCATAGTATAAGTACTATGAGAGTTGTATATAGCAGATTTAGTAGCACAGAAGACAGCCAGAAATACTCTTTATCAATTAAAAGGTAAATAGATAACAGTATAGGTGTGCAATGCAGTACCACCAAACACCAGATGGAAGGAATTAATGCAGACATTGGTTATATCAAATTTACTCAAGACAGAGAATCCAGAGTTTCAGAGCTACCATTTCACCCTAGTATTTACCAAGTGCCCAGTCCCATGGCTACTTGGTTTATGTGATATATTTTCACACTATATCTTAGCCACTTTTCTCTTGTTCTGATAAAACACCAACGTCACTTATAAAACTTTGGCTTATGGTTCTAAGGCCTTAGAGACAAGATGGTAGATTGAAAGCATAGTAGTAAAAACAGCTGAGAGCTCACATCTCAAACCACAAGCAGGAAGCAGAGAGCACACTGGCAATGGCACAAGCCTTTGCAAACCTGGAGACTGACCCCACTGACAGACTTGCACCAACAAGGCCACACCTCCAAATGAAAACATTCTCCCGCTGGAGAATGAAATATTCAAATGTCTGAGATTTATGGGGGACATCTCATCTAACCCACCATAAACTGCAAGGTTGTTTTGAGGTCATTTACCATAACTCCCTAACCCTCTTAAGGACAGCTCTGTAAGGGGCCAGGCAGTGAGATGTCTCAGGAGGTAAAGACACTTGATGCACAAGATAGATAACTTGAGTTCAATCCTCAGAACCCACATAAGGTGAAAGGAGAGAACCAACTCCACAAAGATATCCTCTGACCTCTATACATTTGCCAATGCACATGTGCCCTCATACATAACACATACATGTTTAAAGGGCAAGCATGAAATAAACATAATAATAATGAGAGAGAGAGAGAGAGAGAGAGAGAGAGAGAGAGAGAGAGAGGAAAAGTCTCTCTATAAAGTATCAAAATAAAATCAGAGAGGATTAAGTTCAGAGCTCACATCTAAACTTGTGGATCCTTTATCATGAAGGCTGTGAGCAAGGCAAACCTGTCTGTCCTTGATAAGAGATCTGGCAGTCTTAGCTCGTTAGCAAATTGAGTAATGAGCTAATATAGTGGTGGGTTACCTTGGGGTAAGGAACTAGGTCAGTTTTCTAGCTATCAAGTTACAGTTAGCTTAGCTGGCAATGTAGTCAGAAATCTGGGATGAATAAATTATAATCTAGGAGTCATATATTAATAAAAATAGTTGGTCTATAGTTCACTGTCTAAACAGTCCCCAGGTCCCTGTGGTCTCCATTATAACTTGAACAGAGTCAGTCTGGCCTTCAAGCCTAGAAGACAAAAAGCTTTCTCCTGTGGAGTAGGTATGTGAAAAATGAGAAATGACTCACCTTGACTTAGGCAGTATGAGGCATTTAACGCTCTGGGCATCCTCTGTTTGTTCAGTGTAAGACAAGCCCTGGCAGCAGGCAAAGCAATGAAGCAGTGTTTCTCAGTGCTTATCATAACACAATCCAGGTAGAATCTTGTCACTGTGCCCAAATCTTTTTCATAGACCTTGGGGGATCACTGTTAGTCTTTGGGGGTCTTTGTCTATAACAACAAGCCCAAACATTTAACATTATATTTAGCATATTTTTCACAAGATTGAGAGCCAGTATCCACCAAGCATATCTGAGTTAGACAACCTGTGTTTGTTTAATTGCTTGTTCTAGATGTGTCTAGCAAATAAAGTGAGAACACTGTGACTTAATAACAGTAGCAAAAACAAGGCTAAACATATATTAAAGGCAATGATCTTTAACTTTTTATTGTTTAGAAATCAATATTTACCAAGGCAGAATAGAACAAAAACCTTAATTACTAAGTGACTTTGACAGGCTGTACTCCTAGAAACAGTGAACCGGGGACTGCCCATAACAAAGATGGTACTGGAGCCACAGGACAGTGTGAGGGGTGTGCAGTGCAGCTTGGCGGCAGGAAGTGGCCATGGGAGCTTATGTGCAGCTCCACAAAGCAGAATACAGGCAAGCTGGGGGGAGGGAGAGAGCAGAGTTTGAAGCAGTATTCTGTCTCCTAGCAACTCTGCTTAGGCAGGGGAGCAAGCTCCAGGTGCTCTGGGCAATGTAGGGTGAGGGAGCTTGCGCCTGCGCCATAGAGTGCCCAGCAGAGAAGTTGAGCAGGCAGCAGAGGCCGCAGGAATGAGGAAGCCCCAGAAGCAGCTTGACAGAGCAGGGAGCGAGAGAATGTGGAGAACTTAGGATAGTTAGGCCACAGCTGCAGGGAGCAAGAGTGAGGGGCGGGGTGAAAGTGCACAGCAGAGAATGAGGAGGAAGAGGAATGAACTATGGATCTGTGGATCAGTGGAGAGTTCTGAAAGCACCTTTAAGCGGCTATGTAGAGTTATTGGTTTTTGGATAATGGGGCCAAATTTAGCCTGTGAATTAGACCAAGAGGCATGGCATTGAAGACATTCCCATCTGGGTGAGAGTAGGAGGGGAACTAACGATTTCCCTGTTCCAGCCTCCCAAGAACAAGGTAGCTAGAGATCACAGCCAGGCCAGTTCACCAGGTCACACAGTGAACTAGGGCCTGAGCTCTGGGATTGCTGTGGATCTCAGAGCCTGAGGGAGAACAGTTTACCTAAATTTAGGATTTTTTTCAGCAGCGAGAAAGAACTGCTCCCCAGAGAGCAAGAGGAAGGAAGTCACCCAGGGGTAGAGGTCCTAGAACGAAGGTCCTGTAAGAACCTAAGCAAATGTATACAACACAGTATGAACATATTTAAAATAACCTCATCTTCTCCCAGTCATACAATGGATATAGGCCATGAGAAAGGGAGTTGAGGATGGAGTAGAGATAAAGACAGACAGGAGAGAGAGAGAGAGAGAGAGAGAGAGAGAGAGAGAGAGAGAGAGAGAGAGAGAGAGAGAGAAGAGAAGAGAAGAGAAGAGAAGAGAAGAGAAGAGAAGAGAAGAGAAGAGAAGAGAAGAGAAGAGAAGAGAAGAGAAGAGAAGAGAAGAGGAGAGGAGGCCGGCCAGAAACACGTGGAGAGATGGAGGGAAAGAAGGGACAGAGAGAGGAAGAGAGTGAGTAGGGGGCAAGTAGCCCCCTTTATAGTGAGTCGGGCACACCTGTTTGTTGCCAGATAACTGTGGGGCAGAGCCTAGAAGAAATGCTAACATTAGAGCAAGATTTCTAGGCAGCCAATTGCCTTGGGTAGTAGCTTAGCCTTTACTCTGTTCACACTTATTGGGTCTGTTTCTCTTCAAAGTCATTTATTCCTGGCATCTATCACAGTTTCATCAAAATTCCCAATCAACTCTTGCTTTATAGAAATAAAATTACTTCTTCTTCTATCATAAAACAGGCAACAACTATATTGCCTGAATTACTGTAAACCAGAAACATCACTGACTGTCTTTTTAAAACTAAGGGTATGGAAAGAAAAAAATCACTAATTCTAAAGAAAAAATGAATACTTGAACATTTCTTGTGTTGGTTATAATAAATGATTGTAGAATTTAGAGCCTTTTCTCAAGATTAACAGTCAGTGGGAAAATATACTTGAGATGTGAAGTCCACATTCTTTTAACTTTTTAAAAATCATATGATTCAAAAATCAGAATGCAGATGGACAGTCTTGGTCTTGTTGTGGTTCCTATGTGTCTCAATTCCTCCTCCATCTCATACAGACATTCACCTTTACTTATGTCATACATATCTTTTTCTTCCCCTAAGCAAATGTATACAACACAGTATGAACATATTTAAAATAACCTCATCTTCTCTCAGGAAAGGTAGCATTCACTGCTCTCTAGCTTACTGTTCTCATATAACGATAATGCCTGCAGGTTTTTAATATCAGTATATGAAGCATTTTCTTATTTGCTAACTAAATAGTATGTGTGTGAATTCTATTGTCACTAGTTAACTAGGTTGTTTCCCAACTTCTATTCATATTATAGATAATGCTGAAATAACCTTACATATATATCAAGAAAATTTAATAATATTTATTCAGTCTCAGGAAAATGCAGATTGTTTTCATCACACAACTTTTTATTTCTAAATTTACCTTTCAAGCATTGATTGGTTAATCTTCCTTGTCAACTAGATTTTTGAATCAGCATGGAAACACACCTCTGGGTATGTGCAGAAAAGTTTTTCCAGAGAGGTATAACTGAATAGGAATGACCAAATCTGAATGTGAGCTGAAGACCTGAAATGAATAAAAAATTAGAAAGCAAACTGAGTCCAACATTCTGCTCCATCACTGCAAACACAATCCAGCTGTCTTTTGGTGCTGCTTCCCTGCCTTCTTCACCATGATGGACTATTCTCTCAAGCTGAAAACTCAAACATACCTCTCTTTCCTTAAGTCTGTATCAACAGAACACCATGTGATAAGTATCTGATTATTTCTGCAAACGGTAGTTCTTGAAATTCTTAGAGCTGTTGAAAAAAAGCCTTTGTTATATGGTTATACAATAAAAATTAGAACCATGAATAAGAGCACTTAAAATGGGCTTTGCTGGAGTTATTCACTAAGCTTCACAAATATCATGTTACTACATGACTAGACATCAGCCCAAAGTATAAGAGACTTCTTTATACTACTAGAAGAAATGCAGCACAGTGCTCCTAGTTATAGATGGAAGATTTCCCTCTGAAACATCCATACATGGCCAGAATCTTGACTTACACTACACAACAGAATTTCAGGATGAATCCATATGAAGCAGAACTAGATTTACTAAGAAAGGAACAAGATAATGAGTATACTATACACTTTAGATTTATGTGTAGGCACAGAGAGAGAAAGCTGCAACTATTACAGTCTTTTAAAAATACTATTATTAAAATATTATTGTTGCACATGTACATGTACATATGTGTACATGTCTCTAGATGTCCCTTTGAGCTGGAGTTACAAGCAGTTGCAAATTGCCAGGACTGAGTACTGGGAATTGAACTTAGGTCCTCTGCCAGAAAAATACATGTTCTTAAGCACTGAGCCATTTCTTCAGCCACACAACTGTTACAGTTTTAATGTGAAATATCCCACACAGGCTCATTTTCTTGAACATTTAGACCCTAGCTGGCAGTGCTATTTGGGAGGTTAAGAAAGCTTTTGGACATGGGGTGTCAATGGTAGAGGAGAACTGAAGAGCTACTTTGGGAAATATTTTCTAAGATTCAACTTCAAAGTAAATGTGGTCCAAAGAGGCTCTATCTGAAGCTGGCTGCGGAACTTGGTGTTATTTAAGAGGTACTGATGTTACAGACATGCAAATACATGTAGTATGAGGTCATGGAGGCTTACATCAAAGTTCCAAAAAGGCACTGAGACCAGACAATGTATGTTAGGGTCATGGAGCTACTGAATACGCGATATATAAAACTATGATTGCAAAGTCTAACTCACCATGAAGACTCCAGGGTGTTGGACATGCCAGGAATGCGGAACATCTGCTGAGGAAAGTTGTGGGCATTAAGTCAAGCTGTCAAGAAAGAAGGCACGTGTGTTCCATGCCTGTTGAATTTCAAATGATTCCATAAGTTCTTAGTGCTAGATATAGAGCTATAGAATTTGGTATAAGGTGTCAGTCTTGATTTGACACTTTCTTTCTTCACTATGTCCTCACTTCTCCCTTTTGGAATTAGAATTTTAACTCTATTCCAATGTATATAACTCATTTTGTTTTCTAATTTTACAGGAGTTCACAGATGAAAAATGTCTTTAAGTCTCAGAAGATATTTAAGACTTTGAACTTTTTAACAATGCTGATGCTGCTAAGAATGTGGAGACTTTTGAAGTTAGACTGAATGCATTTTGAATTATGGGATGGACAAGAAGCCTGACAGAATATTGTGGTTTGTACATGAAGTGTCCCCCACAACTCTCATGTGTTTGATCATTCAGTTTTCAGTTGTTGGCAATAATGAGAGAGGTTGTTAAACCTTTTGTGCTTAGGACCTGACTGAAAAACAGTACTCTAAGGGTGGAGCTATGAGGCCCTGACTTACTCTAGTGCTGACCTCGGTGCTCTCTCTCTGCTTCCTGATTAGTGGTATATAACATGCTGCTATACAATCTTCTGTCTCTATATCTTTCCCAATAAAATGGATTACACCCACCCTCTCAAAACAAATCTTTGTTTTCTGAAGTTGTTTATGCCATCTATTCAGCCAGTGATGAGAAAAATGACAATAGAGAAACTATGTATATTAGTATCTCTCTGTATATGGTTTTGTCCTTTTTAAAGTTACATTCCTCAAAGGTAATTTATAACCAGAGTTAAAGGCTAAGAGGATTTTAAAACTTAGAGTTTAAAAACGAAGTAAAGCACATGAATTTGAAGACATATTTATATTATCTTAATTTCCTTTTGACAATGAAACAATAAAATGGTTTATGAGGTATATCCTAAGTATGCTGATGAAGTCAAAAACAAAAGTCACATGCACTTTGCTCTTAAGCAAACATGGTCCAATTGTTTTAAGTAACTGAGATGTAGTGCAGAAAGTGTGTCTCTATGGGCAGTTTTCACTGATGTTATTCTTCAGTTGTATGGAAGTTCTTTTTTTTTTTATTTTTATTAACTTGAGTATTTCTTATATACATTTCGAGTGTTATTCCCTTTCCCGGTTTCCGGGCAAACATCCCCCTCCCCCCTCCCCTTCCTTATGGGTGTTCCCCTCCCAACCCCCCCCCCCATTGCCCCCCCCCCCCCATAGACTAGTTCACTGGGGGTTCAGTCTTAGCAGGACCCAGGGCTTCCCCTTCCACTGGTGCTCTTACTAGGATATTCATTGCTACCTATGGGGTCAGAGTCCAGGGTCAGTCCATGTATAGTCTTTAGGTAGTGGCTTAGTCCCTGGAAGCTCTGGTTGCTTGGCATTGTTGTACTTTTGGGGTCACGAGCCCCTTCAAGCTCTTCCAGTTCTTTCTCTGATTCCTTCAACAGGGGACCTATTCTCAGTTCAGTGGTTTGCTGCTGGCATTTGCCTCTGTATTTGCTGTATTCTGGCTGTGTCTCTCAGGAGCGATCTACATCCGGCTCCTGTCGGTCTGCACTTCTTTGCTTCATCCATCTTGTCTAATTGGGTGGCTGTATATGTATGGGCCACATGTGGGGCAGGCTCTGAATGGGTGTTCCTTCAGTCTCTGTTTTAATCTTTGCTTCTCCCTTCCCTGCCAAGGGTATTCTTTTTCCTCATTTAAAGAAGGAGTGAAGCATTCACATTTTGATCATCCGTCTTGAGTTTCATTTGTTCTAGGGATCTAGGGTAATTCAAGCATTTGGGCTAATAGCCAATTATCAATGAGTGCATACCATGTATGTCTTTCTGTGATTGGGTTAGCTCACTCAGGATGATATTTTCCAGTTCCAACCATTTGCCTACGAATTTCATAAACTCGTTGTTTTTGATAGCTGAGTAATATTCCATTGTGTAGATGTACCACATTTTCTGTATCCATTCCTCTGTTGAAGGGCATCTGGGTTCTTTCCAGCTTCTGGCTATTATAAATAAGGCTGCGATGAACATAGTGGAGCACGTGTCTCTTTTATATGTTGAGGCATCTTTTGGGTATATGCCCAAGAGAGGTATAGCTGGATCCTCAGGCAGTTCAATGTCCAATTTTCTGAGGAACCTCCAGACTGATTTCCAGAATGGTTTTAACAGTCTGCAATCCCACCAACAATGGAGGAGTGTTCCTCTTTCTCCACATCCTCGCCAGCATCTGCTGTCACCTGAGTTTTTGATCTTAGCCATTCTCACTGGTGTGAGGTGAAATATCAGGGTTGTTTTGATTTGCATTTCCCTTATGACTAAAGATGTTGAACATTTCTTTAGGTGTTTCTCAGCCATTCAGCATTCCTCAGCTGTGAATTCTTTGTTTAGCTCTGAACCCCATTTTTTAATAGGGTTATTTGTTTCCCTGCGGTCTAACTTCTTGAGTTCTTTGTATATTTTGGATATAAGGCCTCTATCTGTTGTAGGATTGGTAAAGATCTTTTCCCAATCTGTTGGTTGCCATTTTGTCCTAACCACAGTGTCCTTTGCCTTACAGAAGCTTTGCAGTTTTATGAGATCCCATTTGTCGATTCTTGATCTTAGAGCATAAGCCATTGGTGTTTTGTTCAGGAAATTTTTTCCAGTGCCTATGTGTTCCAGATGCTTCCCTAGTTTTTCTTCTATTAGTTTGAGTGTGTCTGGTTTGATGTGGAGGTCTTTGATCCACTTGGACTTAAGCTTTGTACAGGGTGATAAGCATGGATCGATCTGCATTCTTCTACATGTTGCCCTCCAGTTGAACCAGCACCATTTGCTGAAAATGCTATCTTTTTTCCATTGGATGGTTTTGGCTCCTTTGTCAAAAATCAAGTGACCATAGGTGTGTGGGTTCATTTCTGGGTCTTCAATTCTATTCCATTGGTCTATCTGTCTGTCTCTGTACCAATACCATGCAGTTTTTATCACTATTGCTCTGTAATACTGCTTGAGTTCAGGGATAGTGATTCCCCCTGAAGTTCTTTTATTGTTGAGGATAGCTTTAGCTATCCTGGGTTTTTTGTTATTCCAGATGAATTTGCAAATTGTTCTGTCTAACTCTTTGAAGAATTGGATTGGTATTTTGATGGGGATTGCATTGAATCTGTAGATTGCTTTTGGTAAAATGGCCATTTTTACTAAATTAATCCTGCCAATCCATGAGCATGGGAGATCTTTCCATCTTCTGAGGTCTTCTTCAATTTCTTTCCTCAGTGTCTTGAAGTTCTTATTGTACAGATCTTTTACTTGCTGGGTTAAAGTCACACCGAGGTACTTTATATTATTTGGGTCTATTATGAAGGGTGTCGTTTCCCTAATTTCTTTCTCGGCTTGTTTCTCTTTTGTATAGAGGAAGGCAACTGATTTATTTGAGTTAATTTTATACCCAGCCACTTTGCTGAAGTTGTTTATCAGCTTTAGTAGTTCTCTGGTGGAACTTTTGGGATCACTTAAATATACTATCATGTCATCTGCAAATAGTGATATTTTGACCTCTTCTTTTCCGATCTGTATCCCCTTGATCTCCTTTTGTTGTCTGATTGCTCTGGCTAGAACTTCAAGAACTATATTGAATAAGTAGGGAGAGAGTGGGCAGCCTTGTCTAGTCCCTGATTTTAGTGGGATTGCTTCAAGTTTCTCTCCATTTAGTTTAATGTTAGCAACTGGTTTGCTGTATATGGCTTTTACTATGTTTAGGTATGGGCCTTGAATTCCTATTCTTTCCAGGACTTTTATCACGAAGGAGTGTTGAATTTTGTCAAATGCTTTCTCAGCATCTAATGAAATGATCATGTGGTTTTGTTCTTTCAGTTTGTTTATATAATGGATCACGTTGATGGTTTTCCGTATATTAAACCATCCCTGCATGCCTGGGATGAAGCCTACTTGATCATGGTGGATGATTGTTTTGATGTGCTTTTGAATTCGGTTTGCCAGAATTTTATTGAGTATTTTTGTGTCGATATTCATAAGGGAAATTGGTCTGAAGTTCTCTTTCTTTGTTGTGTCTTTGTGTGGTTTAGGTATAAGAGTAATTGTGGCTTCGTAGAAGGAATTCGGTAGGGCTCCATCTGTTTCAATTTTGTGGAATAGTTTGGATAATATTGGTATGAGGTCTTCTATGAAGGTTTGATAGAATTCTGCACTAAACCCGTCTGGACCTGGGCTCTTTTTGGTTGGGAGACCTTTAATGACTGCTTCTATTTCCTTAGGAGTTATGGGGTTGTTTAACTGGTTTATCTGTTCCTGATTTAACTTCGATACCTGGTATCTGTCTAGGAAATTGTCCATTTCCTGAAGATTTTCAAATTTTGTTGAATATAGGTTTTTATAGGAAGATCTGATGATTTTTTGAATTTCCTCTGAATCTGTAGTTATGTCTCCCTTTTCATTTCTGATTTTCTTAATTTGGACGCACTCTCTGTGTCCTCTCGTTAGTCTGGCTAAGGGTTTATCTATCTTGTTGATTTTCTCAAAGAACCAACTTTTGGTTCTGTTGATTCTTTCTATGGTCGTTTTTGTTTCTACTTGGTTGATTTCAGCTCTGAGTTTGATTATTTCCTGCCTTCTACTCCTCCTGGGTGTATTTGCTTCTTTTTGTTCTAGAGCTTTTAGGTGTGCTGTCAAGCTGCTGACATATGCTCTTTCCTGTTTCTTTCTGCAGGCACTCAGCGCTATGAGTTTTCCTCTTAGCACAGCTTTCATTGTGTCCCATAAGTTTGGGTATGTTGTATCTTCATTTTCATTAAATTCTAAAAAGTTTTTAATTTCTTTCTTTATTTCTTCCTTGACCAGGTTATCATTGAGTAGAGCATTGTTCAATTTCCACGTATATGTGGGCATTCTTCCCTTATTGTTATTGAAGACCAGTTTTAGGCCGTGGTCCGATAGCACGCATGGGATTATTTCTATCTTTCTGTACCTGTTGAGGCCCGTTTTTTGACCAATTATATGGTCAATTTTGGAGAAAGTACCATGAGGAGCTGAGAAGAAGGTATATCCTTTTGCTTTAGGATAGAATGTTCTATAAATATCCGGTAAGTCCATTTGGCTCATGACTTCTCTTAGTCTGTTGACATCACTGTTTAATTTCTGTTTCCATGATCTGTCCATTGATGAGAGTGGTGTGTTGAAATCTCCCACTATTATTGTGTGAGGTGCAATGTGTGTTTTGAGCTTTAGTAAGGTTTCTTTTACATATGTAGGTGCCCTTGTATTTGGGGCATAGATATTTAGGATTGAGAGTTCATCTTGGTGGATTTTTCCTTTGATGAATATGAAGTGTCCTTCCTTATCTTTTTTGATGACTTTTAGTTGGAAATTGATTTTATTTGATATTAGAATGGCTACTCCAGCTTGCTTCTTCTGACCATTTGCTTGGAAAGTTGTTTTCCAGCCTTTCACTCTGAGGTAGTGTCTGTCTTTGTCTCTGAGGTGTGTTTCCTGTAGGCAGCAGAATGCAGGGTCCTTGTTGCGTATCCAGTTTGTTAATCTATGTCTTTTTATTGGGGAGTTGAGGCCATTGATATTGAGAGATATTAAGGAATAGTGATTATTGCTTCCCTTTATATTCATATTTGGATGTGAGGTTATGTTTGTGTGCTTTCATTCTCTTTGTTTTGTTGCCAAGACGATTAGTTTCTTGCTTCTTCTAGGGTATAGCTTGCCTCCTTATGTTGGGCTTTACCATTTATTATCCTTTGTATTGCTGGATTTGTAGAAAGATATTGTGTAAATTTGGTTTTGTCATGGAATATCTTGGTTTCTCCATCAATGTTAATTGAGAGTTTTGCTGGATACAGTAACCTGGGCTGGCATTTGTGTTCTCTTAGGGTCTGTATGACATCAGTCCAGGATCTTCTGGCCTTCATAGTTTCTGGCGAGAAGTCTGGTGTGATTCTGGTAGGTCTCCCTTTATATGTTACTTGACCTTTTTCCCTTACTGCTTTTAATATTCTTTCTTTATTTTGTGCGTTTGGTGTTTTGACAATTATGTGACGGGAGGTGTTTCTTTTCTGGTCCAATCTATTTGGAGTTCTGTAGGCTTCTTGTATGTCTATGGGTATCTCTTTTTTTAGGTTAGGGAAGTTTTCTTCTATGATTTTGTTGAAGATATTTACTGGTCCTTTGAGCTGGGAGTCTTCACTCTCTTCTATACCTATTATCCTTAGGTTTGATCTTCTCATTGAGTCCTGGATTTCCTGTATGTTTTGGACCAGTAGCCTTTTCCGCTTTACATTATCTTTGACAGTTGAGTCAATGATTTCTATGGAAACTTCTGCTCCTGAGATTCTCTCTTCCATCTCTTGTATTCTGTTGGTGAAGCTTGTATCTACAGCTCCTTGTCTCTTCTTTTGGTTTTCTATATCCATGGTCGTTTCCATGTGTTCTTTCTTGATTGCTTCTATTTCCATTTTTAATTCCTTCAACTGTTTGATTGTGGTTTCCTGGAATTCTTTCAGGGATTTTTGTGTCTCCTCTCTATGGGCTTCTACTTGTTTATTTATGTTTTCCTGGAATTCTTTCAGGGATTTTTGCGATTCTTTCAGGCGTTTTTGCGATTCCTCTCTGTAGGCTTCTACTTGTTCTCTAATGGAGTTCTTCATGTCTTTCTTGAAGTCCTCCAGCATCATGATCAAATATGATTTTGAAAATAGATCTTGCTTTTCTGGTGTGTTTGGATATTCCATGTTTGTTTTGATGGGAGAATTGGGCTCCGATGGTGCCATGTAGTCTTGGTTTCTGTTGCTTGCGTTCCTGCGCTTGCCTCTCGCCATCAGATTATCTCTAGTGTTACTTTGTTCTGCTATTTCTGACAGTGGCTAGACTGTCCTATAATCCTGTGTGTCAGGAGTGCTGTAGACCTGTTTTCCTCTTTTTCAGTCAGTTATGGGGACAGAGTGTTCTGCTTTCGGGCGTGTAGTTTTTCCTCTCTACAGGTCTTCAGCTGTTCCTGTGGGCCTGTGTCTTGAGTTCACCAGGGCTTTCTTGCAGCAGAAAATTTGGTCTTACCTGTGGTCCCGAGGCTCAGGTTCGCTCGTGGGGTGCTGCCCACGGGCTCTCTGCAGCGGCAGCAACCAGGAAGACCTGTGCCGCCCCTTCCGGGAGCTTCAGTGCACCAGGGTTCCAGATGGTCTTTGGCTTTTTCCTCTGGCGTCCGAGATGTGTGTGCAGGGAGCAGTGTCTTCTGGTTTCCCAGGCTTGTCTGCCTCTCTGAAGGTTTAGTTAGCTCTCCCTCCCACGGGATTTGGGTGCAGAGAACTGTTTATCCGGTCTGTTTCTTTCAGGTTCCGGCAGTGTCTCAGGCAGGGGTCCTGCCGCTCCTGGGCCCTCCCCCACGGGAGCCCAGAGGCCTTATACAGTTTCCTCTTGGGCCAGGGATGTGGACAGGGGTGAGCAGAGTTGGTGGTCTCTTCTGCTCTGCAGCCTCAGGAGTGCCCACCTGACCAGGCGGTTGGGTCTCTCTCTCTCACCGGGTCTGGGAGCAGAGAGCTGCTGCGGGCCGGGATCCGCGGGTGTGGGACTTCCGGTAAACACAGAACGTGCCCGGTCCTAGAGAAATTCTGCTTCCGTGTGTCCCAAGCTCACCAGGCAGCTTTCTTGCAGCAGAAAATTTGGTCTTACCTGTGGTCCCGAGGCTCAGGTTCGCTCGTGGGGTGCTGCCCACGGGCTCTCTGCAGCGGCAGCAACCAGGAAGACCTGTGCCGCCCCTTCCGGGAGCTTCAGTGCACCAGGGTTCCAGATGGTCTTTGGCTTTTTCCTCTGGCGTCCGAGATGTGTGTGCAGGGAGCAGTGTCTTCTGGTTTCCCAGGCTTGTCTGCCTCTCTGAAGGTTTAGTTAGCTCTCCCTCCCACGGGATTTGGGTGCAGAGAACTGTTTATCCGGTCTGTTTCTTTCAGGTTCCGGCAGTGTCTCAGGCAGGGGTCCTGCCGCTCCTGGGCCCTCCCCCACGGGAGCCCAGAGGCCTTATACAGTTTCCTCTTGGGCCAGGGATGTGGGCAGGGGTGAGCAGAGTTGGTGGTCTCTTCCACTCTGCAGCCTCAGGAGTGCCCACCTGACCAGGCAGTTGGGTCTCTCTCTCACCGGGTCTGGGCTGTATGGAAGTTCTTATGTCTCAGCCAATGAGAAATGTAATGAGAAATGTGTTGGAGGGCTTCTTTCCCTTTCCAGGTTCCTGTAAGTTTGCCTGCCTTTCTAGCTTGTCTCACAATGAAGGACAGAGGAAATACAAAATGCCTTACATGTGTTTGATGTTATGTCATAACATTTTGTGGTGCTTACTAAGTCCTCTAAATTTTGTATATCTACTATTTACCATAACACAAAACCATCATAAATCAGTTTGACAAACCATCACAACAAAATAAAATAGGGAGAAATACCTCATTTTTCTGCATCTTCAGCAATTGCATTTAACTATTTCCTAAATAAATCAAAAGCATTTTTAGCAATATGTAATTCCAGGGGATTTGGGTTACTTCCTAATGCCCCCAAATGCTTACATCATGTAGATCCTAGTTTCAAAACCCTGCCTTATACCATTTTACTTTTTGTTTTATGATGTGAAGATTTTAATAAGTTGTTACCAGTAATTCATCTCCCTACACCCATTCTGCTTTACAATGAACGAATTTGCTTAGACTTACAAAGAACATAGTGTTCTGTTTCAATTCTGAATTCTTTGACATGTTACAAATATACGAAAGTCCCTAATTTGAGAAATCTCTTTTTCATGGATGCTGCTTATCTTTAACCTTTCATTTTCTTTGTCTTCTATGTTGTAGTCCTACTTTACATCAAAACACTAAACAGGTCATGGCACATATAAAGAATCAACAAGGTTTAATCATGCTTAATAAAGAAAGAAAACTTCAGGTAAGGAAAGATAAAATTAGAACACACATTCAATCAAATAAAAGCCTGTGAGATGGCTCAACTTTCTGTCAAGCCTGATAACATGAGTTTGATCCCCAGAATCCACATAGTGGTAGGGGAGAACTGATTCTCACAAGTTCACAAGTGTTGTCCTCTGACCTGCACATGAAACCATCACACTAGTGCACCACACACACACACACACACACACTCCCAACCACACAGACACACACACACACACACACACACACACACCACACACACATACACACACATTCTTCTCTCTCTCTCTCTCTCTCTCTCTCTCTCACACACACACACACACACACACACACGCACACACAAAGAATGTAAGAAAATGTTATGAATTATAATGCAGTGGCAGCAGAGGTAAGGGGTACATGGTGGGCCCATGCCAAGGTACTCCCCCACCCCAGCATTGAGAAATGATGCCATGCGACAAACCTAGTATTAAAGGAGGTTTATTTGGAGGAAGGAAGGGGAGTGAGAACCTGGAAAATGGGTAGAGCCAGACAGAGTCACAAGGGCTGAGACAGCAGAGATAGAGAAGGACAGAGGAGGGTGGGGGGCAGCCAGGGGCACTTGGGAACAGAGTAAGAGAAAGAAAGTAAGAGAGAGAAAGAAGAGAGAGAGGAGGACTGGGGTAGCAAGCAGTCCCTTTATGCTGCCAGGCCATCTGCATCTGGTGAGCTGTTGTTAGGTCCCTGTTGCTAGGTCCCTGGAAGGAGCCCAGCCCAGCTCAATCACTTGCAAGCTAACATAGATATTGTTATGAAATAAAAGGAAATGAAAGTTTGATAGAAACTGCGACTGGATAAACTTGAATGAAAACATTATGTTCAATGAAATTAGCCAAATAGAAAATGACAAATATTGTATGGTTCTATTTCTATGAGATAACTTGGAATAGACAAATCCATTCAAACAAAAAACAGAATAGAAGTCATCAAAGGATGGGGAAAGAAGTGTGATATTGAACAATATATATTCGGTTTCTTTCTTTCTGTTTCCTAGTGTACAGTTTCTAAAAATCCTTTAAACCTACCGAGTGATAAAATATCATTTGTATGCTTATAGCATGGAAAAATGGGGAAAATGCTAGAAGCTTGGGACTTTTAGCCTTTGTGTCCAGGGAGGGAAGAAAGGCTGGATGGTCAGTTGATTGCTGACAGCCAATATTATAATCAATCATGCCTTTGCAGTGATGCTTCCATTAAAAACAAACAGAAATGGGTTTGTGAGGAGATTCTGAATGGTAGAGGTTTTGAAGGGCCACACATCCTTGGTTCCATACCTTGCTCTCACCTAGTTATTCATCTGTATCTTTTTGACAGAAGCTCTAGAAAATTAATAAAACCTGAGTAGGGAATCCTAGGCACCCCAACTCATAGCCTTACAACTTGCCTGCCCTGTTGTTTTACTAAAACTAATAAAATTGTCTTCCAACTTCTGAGCCCATTCTTAAATTCTTTTTCTATCCAGACTAACCTCTGAGAGAGGACCCTAATTTCTGGTAACAAAATGTACTCCAAAGAATGAAAGTAAGCCAGAGAGCTGGAAAAGATCTGAGGCTCAAACGTCTTGGGCCCTAGTCTTGATTGTTTGTACATCATTTACATAGCATCTGCCTTTTCCCCACATTTCTAGAGCGTGGGATTTTCTCAGACTGTTTTGTTATGTGATGCTTGGGGGATTTCCAGTCTTCCTCAGCTATTGTTTTCTTTGATGTGTTAATTTTAATGCCATTTTCTACACATTCTGCTCTCCTACCACAACTACATTTTGTTGTTCTTTAAGAGGCTTTGTCTGGCCTCTCCTCCCCTCCCCCAGAAATTCATTTTCCTAAGCCAGCCTTCCCTCAGGAGCTTGAAGAAAGTTCATACTTGGAAAAATGGGGGGAGGGGCGGTAGTTAGTCTCTGTATCTCTCTATTTCTGGCAAAAGAAACATGATCATGGTACCTATTAACTTGTGAAGGTCAATCTAGCCTCTAAGTTCTTCTATCCCTGCTCACAAACCCCACTAGGCTCATGGGCCCCACCCTAGCTCAGGTCCTCCCTGTCTCCCAGTCCCAATGGAAAATGTTTCCATTATGGCTTCTCCCTGCTTTCCTGAGAGATAGCCTTGGCAGTTGGGAATAAACTTTTCCCTCTTCCCCCACCTATTTTGGCTTCTTTAATGTGCCTGTTTTTTCATTCAGCATCACACTGAAATGAGAACTCCATTTTAAATCTCCATTTTAAAAATATAAAAGTTTTTTTTTCAGAGCTGGGGACCGAACCCAGGGCCTTGTGCTTGCTAGGCAAGCGCTCTACCACTGAGCCAAATCCCCAACAAGTTTTTTATCATAAAGCTTCAATAATGACCAGAATATTCAGAAATAGGCCTGCTTATTTATTGAAATTGGGCATAGTAAAAGTGGGATGCTAATATAGTGGAGGAAAGAAGGTATTTTAAATAAACAGTATTTGTTGTGTTTATAAAAAGATAAAGAGAGGAGGAATATGTTTTGGTAGATGTGTAGTCAGGTATGGAGGAAGGGGGTGCTTCCGAGGGTCCTTGCTGAGGCATCCCTTCTCCCTGAGGGACCAGCCACACTAGGAAAAAGAATAGAATACGGTTTGTTTAGGGCATGGGGAGGGGAATTGAGAGGGTAGTAGGGGCAGAGAGCGAGAGCGAGCAAGCGAGCGAGCGAGAGAGAGAGAGAGAGAGAGAGTACAGAGAAGAGGAGTAGAGAAGTAGAGGCTGGCCAAGAGAACACATGGAGAAATGGGGAGGGAAACAGGAAGAGAAGGGGAAGAGGGTGAGAGGGCAGAGTGGGAGCAAGAAGACAAGAGCAAGAGAGAGCAGAGGGGATGAGTAGCCCCTTTTATATTGAGTCAGGCATACCTGGACATTGCCAGGTAACTGTGGGGCAGAACGTAGACAAAATACTAACAGTATTGACTTTTTAGCCATACAGAAAAAACAAAGTGTGACCTCCCATATTCCAAATAGGACATGGAAGAAATTCTAGAAAAAATCATGTATGAATTCTTGTACTGTCATTTACAAAATGACTTCCTCATTAGAACTCAAAAATCAGAAACAAAGAGAGGAAAATATTGTTAGATTTGATTATATAAAGTTGAAAAGAAACACTACATGCTACAAAAAAAATCCTAGAAACACCAAGAAAAATAACAAAGTGGCAAAGTGGGAAAAAGCAATTATAATTTGCATTCCTGATAAAGGTTCAATTTCTTTAAGTATTTGTTTAAAGGTAGAAATGGCATCTACTCCATAGAAAAATGGAAAAGAGAAATTAACACACATTTCAAGAAAAAGGAATGCAAACAGTCCCTGAGCATATAAAAGATGCTCAAGCTGCTGGTAATGAAAGAGATGCAAATTAAAGTTACACTAAGAAATCATTTTTCACCTATCAGATTGGAAAAGACTAAAGTCTAATGCACTGACTGAGGTCTCTCATGCAGTATTGAATAGAACATAGACTTCCTGGCCTCATCCCAAACACACTCAGAATTTCACCATTGTGAGCTATAGGCCTTTTGTACAAACCCTTCATCAGAATGTGAATGTCG
Organism: Rattus norvegicus; assembly: GCF_021556685.1. Classification (NCBI taxonomy): domain Eukaryota; kingdom Metazoa; phylum Chordata; class Mammalia; order Rodentia; family Muridae; genus Rattus; species Rattus norvegicus. The sequence continues at coordinate 11,502,329 of NC_141554.1, read as the reverse complement.
CCTTTATTCTGCGTTTGTTGATTCCAGTTTTTAATTACATTTAATTGTTGCATTTTATTAAATGTTTTCTCTTTCTGTATTGCTCAGTATATTATGGACTCCCTCTTTATTCTGTTAACATAAAGGTAGTTTTAGAACAAGAGTTCTCCCTGCCTCCCACAGCTTTGACAGGATAGAGTCAGCCAAGCATCCCAACATGCCAATTAACGAGATGGGTAATGAGGAAAAGTAGAAATTTATTGACTATGAACGCATTTTGAAGAGGAACAGAAAAAGGGAACCATTGTCCCCAAGTTCATCTTTGGGGTGTTGACGTAACATTTGGTCTAGAAAAAGAGGAGGAGAAAAGGGCCAGAAGTGCTCAAAACTAAATGGTCTTGGTCTCAGTGTTACATTTCTGAGACAGCATAAAGAGCTCACTTTAAATCACCCTTCACAGCTGCTTGGCCACACCTCAGGTGGCATCAGGAAAGAAATAAACAGTATGTGGCAGGTTGGAGTCTTGACTATGGAACAGGAGTCAGGACTTGGCTGCCATCTTAGACAAGGACTGTCAAATTCGTTCAGTACCTTGCTGACAGTCAAATCTAACTTCTCTGTTTTTTTTAAAGATTTATTTATTTATTTCATGTATGTGAGTACACCATCACTGACTTCAGACATGCCCTTTTACAGATGGTTGTGAGCCACCATGTGGTTGCTGGGAATTGAACTCAGGACCTCTGGAAGAGCAGTCAGTGCTCTTAACTGCTGAGCCATCTCTCCAGCCCAACTTCTCTGTTTTTTAAGCTTTAGGTGTTTGGATATACTAAGCCATACAGAAAACTACAGTGGCCTATAATGATGCCATATAGTTGGATCAGCAAAGTTGCCAATCTCTCTAGGAGCTGCATATATGAATAAAAAATGTTCAAACTTATCATGACCAAGGTTCTTAAATCCTAATAGTGACCTCCCCTAATGTCTCCAAGAAGATATGGGTATAATGACAAAGACGTCCATCTGGTTTGTGGTACTCTAACCAGTGGGCTCACCTGCCCCAATGCCTCACCCTCTGCCAGGACCTTGCCCAAAGTGTGGACAAACAGGACACCTGATATGCCTCACGTTGCATAAGACAAAGTAAGGTCAGTCTCCCAAGTTTCTTCTCCACAGGAAGGCGTCTCCAATTTACTGGATCTGGCAGTCAAGGATTGATCCTGCCTAGGACCTGTGTCTCCAAAGAAGCCATTAACACCACAGGAACCTAGTGTGGTGGTGGTCATCTAGGCAATGGGTAAAGTTTCTGCCATTTTAATTGTTACATAGGCTATTTGGACTATTGGGGATTGTTGTCTAGATGCAGGTGAAGGCAGGCACAAGATAAGGCAAGGCCTGTGATTGGGCAATGAAAAAGTAAGGTGGGCACAGAGTTTTGAAGGGAAGAGAGAGAGGAGAGAAAGAAAGAGAACCAAGATGGAGGTGGAGAAGGATGACCCAGATCTGTGTGGCCTTAAAGGACCACACAAGTAGTTATGAATATTTCATAAGGAATGGATTTTTATAGGACAATTTGTCTTTTTTAGGTGGAAAGGTTATATTAATATTAATTGGTTTGGAGTTCATTGTGTAGACGTTTTGTGGGGTGAGGATTTACTGATATAAACCTAACTGATAAATTACAAACTTATTGAGTTTTGATTTTAAAAGGTTACTGGAAATTGTGACTATAACCACAGGAGGTGGATGCTGAGACTGTGAACCCAGGTCACAGCAGAAAGTGGCAAGAGAGTGGCTGCTGCTGGGACAGACAGTAGCCGGCGACAGCCTGGGATGTAGAATGGAAATGTAGTGAGTGAGTCAAGTTGAGACGCTTTGTGATTGAGATGAAAATACTCCACAAATGCCATGTGACCCACCAGAGCTGGCAATAGCATGGGATGGTGCTTTTTTTTTTTAATATTTACTGCTACAGATTATATGTCCTACTTATTCAGGTAAAATGTGTCCTTAGGTCTCTGATGTATTTGAAGACTAGACTAATGACAGAAGTAGCTTTTTACTATTCCTTTAGCTAAAGAACCTCACTCTGCAGGGACTGCTTCCTGATCAACTACCCATGTCTCATGGTGAATGACTGGATAGGAAAAAGTGTCAAGGTTAAAGTTTATGTAAGGTCTGAGGATATAAAAGCTTCTAAGAGAGAATTCAAGGATCTAAGAAAGTGTTTGAGGGTCTAACAAGGTGTTTTGAGGTTGGTAAATGCAAGTTAGGAAGAGCAGAGGATGTAAAAGCCTTAAATGGTGATAAGAAACTGACTTAAGGCATACAAAAAGAATAAGAAATGCTTCAGATTTCTTCCCCTCCCTATGCTACTGTTGTATTAAGACTTTAAAGTTCAGAGTGTTAACATCAATCAGATTTTAAATTGTTTCCCAAGCCTCTACTATGACACAAAGGCATGCGTTTGTGGCTTTTTCTAGAATATGGATTTCAATACAGACTATAAACAGTGATAATATTTACATATCTAAAATTTATCTCTTTTTGTAAACTTAAAAATATTGTAAGCTTCAGGAATCCACTCGAACCCACCTGTCACAGGTCAAATGGATTCCAGATAACTACTGTCAATCAACACCATGTTTCTTTTTCCACTTGCTTATTCCTGAGGATGGGACTCTTCCCCCTTTCCCTGGTTTTAGGACTTTCCTCATCCTAACCTATATCATAGGACTAAAGTTTCAAATGCACACCCAAGAAAAATTTTCTTCCTAATCTTAACCTTTTCTTTTGTCATATGTGTGTGTGTGTGTGTGTGTGTGTGTGTGTGTGTGTGTGTGTGTGTGTATGCCAGGAGGTGCTTCCTGCTTTCAATCAGCTACCCAAAGGTACTCCCACACAGTTTGCTTCCTGGGCCTTCATGTACTAAAGCCCTAGATGGTCCTACAGCACTTGGACAGCAGCCTGCTTTCCCAGAGTTAGCCAATATTCTAGCTTTTGAATCCCCAATAATGATGTCTCAATGGAAACAGGAAGTATTCATAGATGTTTATGTTTCTTATTTATTTATTATCAACAAAAGCCTGGGATGTTGGGTTATAGACCCATGACAAGCTGAAGTGCCTATTTAGCATACCAAAGTAGACCTGGCCTCCAGGTTCACCCAGCATCCCTCAGTCCCTACCTGTTACAGGGCATGGTTGACATACCTTGCCCTCTACCCTGGCCTGGCCTTTTCAGCTCAGGGGCTGGACTTACTCTCCCCCAAAGGTTCTTCAATATATAATCCCAGACATTTAGGTTCCCGCTCTATTCTCTTCCTCTCTCTGAATTTCCTCTTTTCCCTCCTCTATCTACATCTCTCTCCTCTCTATGTGCACATGCTTTCTCTTTCTCTTCCCCTTCCTCTCTGTCTCCTTGTGCATCCTGACTTCACTGACCCCCTCTTGTGTAGTCAGTGAACTCAACTGAGAGCTTCCCCTAATAAACCTGCCTTTATACTTTAACTTAGTTTGAATTGGCTCATTTCATCAGCAGAGATAAGTTACCAAGCTTGATCTCAACAAACTGGACTGTTTATTTCAAAACAGCAAAGGACTGGATCTCCCATGGGAAAGGGGATGCCTGTGGGGTGGGTGGGTGGTAAGAAATGGCTGTTACTTTTAATAGGGAGTGTATTGTTTGGATCCACATTTCCTTGAATTGTCTGCTTCAAGCAAAACGGGTAATCTCTGCAAACATTCCTTTCTGGGACCCCCTGACCCAGCAGGGCCATTTATAGAATTAGTCTTATGACCAAAGCATTCTATTAAGTGTAGTTTGGTGGATCATTCTGTCAATTCTGGTTTTACAAAGTCCTCTTTTGAAGGGAACAATGTGATGATTCTTTTAGTAAGGATAATTCTTCCTGTTCCAAGGGGTTGTTGTACCCTCAAGGATAATTGCCTTCCTCTAGGAGGTGGTCTGTCCTGGAAAGCTTCACTGCTCTTGGAATCCAAGGTTTAGAACAATTGCAAACATCCTAGCACCAATGAAGATTCTAAAAAGACATGTGTTCTCTCTTTGGCTGACACACTATTAAAACAATGGGTCCCCAAAATTTCCGCAGGAGAGTCATACTGGAAGAAGGAAAAGGGTGGGTCCCTGGTGCCTGCCAGATTGGGACTTTGTGTCCTTGGCAAAACATTTCACTGAGTTCTGACAACTTGTCAGACCAACTTGTAGGAGAGACTGGAGCCAAGACAGTAGTGATAAGAGGCACTCGTTCCTCTTTCCTTTTATTTAAACCTAAACTTCCATTAGGATCTGAAAGATACACTTCAGCATATCACCTTCTTATTCCTTGTCCCAATGTGGCTTAGCAACTAAATGCCTTTTTCTGCTTTTCAGGATTATTTGTGCCTTTACTCAGCTGTTGAGGACAGGTGATCAAGTCTAGCTTGTTAGGCCCAGCAAAGCTCAAGCTCCGACATGAAGAACTTTAGTAACACAATGACTTAACCCTGTGTATTCAGACCAGAGGGGTATGACACAGACTGTAAAAGACAATGCTTGAATGATTAATATGCAGAGGTAAGCAGGTGATCCAAAGTAAAGCCATGGAAAGATACTGGCTCCTGTCTTGTTTTAGTTGTGCTGTAGACCTGAGGAGTTGATGCATATTAGCAAAAGAGCTTTTTTTTCTTTCTCTCTCTTTCTTTCTTTCTTTCTTTCTTTCTTCCTTCCTTCCTTCCTTCCTTCCTTCCTTTCTTTCTTTCTTTCTCTCTTTCTTTCTTTCTTTCTCTCTCTCTCTTCCTTCCTTCCTTCCTCCCTCCCTCCCTTCCTTCCTTCCTTCCTTCCTTCCTTCCTTTCTTTCTTTCTTTCTTTTTCCTTTCCTTTCTTTCTTTTTCTTATAACATATTTTTTATTGCAATATTTTCCTCATCTTAGAAAACTGTACCCTCACAGGTAGATTCTTCAAGAATGTTGTAAGTAACCAGCACAAAGCCTGTCACAAAAAAGAGTCCCACTGGTAGCCCATGCCTTTAATTCTGGCAATCTGGAGGCAGAGTCAGGTAGAGCTAGCTATCTTAGTTTGAGGCTAGCCTGGTCTACTAAGTGAGTTTCAGGACAGCCAAGGTTACACAGAGAAATCCTGTGTCTCGTGCTCTGAAAGATTCTGGGCCTTCGAAATGCCAGTTATACTGTAATAAAATATTTTGGGCTTTAAATGTTAAATGAAGCTAACATTTCTGAAATGGATCTCATTTGGTTGCAATATAATTTTTTAAAAACGTATTACTGGGTTCCATTTTTAATGTATTTTCTAGAATTTTGAAATTTATATTAATGAGATACAGTAGTCTTTAATTTTCTTTTGATAACAGCTTTGTTAGACTTTGCTATTAAAGCTATAGTGGCCTCATAAATAAGTCTGGCAATGTGATTAATGTTGCTATTCTTGGAAAACTTTTAAATAAGAATAGCATTATTTATTTAAATGCTTGGAAGAATTCAAACATTAAATCCATTTGGGCCTCAAATTAGAAGAGGTTTTAAATTGTAGATTCCAGATCAATAATAGGTATGTGGATCTTTAGATTTTACTCAGAATTCCTATTGTGTGAGTAAAATTTGGTAAATTACAGGGCGGGGCGTTCATACTAAATTTAAAATCCTTCCTATCTTGGGTCAAAAGGCAATTCCAAATTCCAAAGCAACTCGAACTTAGACACGATTTATTCAGTAATGTATAGCTCAGAACCCTGCTATTTTACAACCACAAATTTCTAGGCAGTGATTATTAATGGTTGCTCAAATGATTAAGTTATGGGCTGGTAGAAAATTTTATAATGACTGACTTAGGTTCATGTCACCAGGAGCCAGTGTTCAATATTAACCTTGCTTTCAACATAAAATAATCATCCAATATGTGTTCCTTCTTGTGTTATTGAAAGACCCCCCCGGAGTGGGGAGACCCTCACTCAAGTCTCGGGATGACGCGACCCCCCAAGAACTCACACAAGACCATCCTTGTTGTAATCACATGAGGTTTATCGATAGCAACCAGTGCACTGGGGTCGAGACTCGTATCCCACACAGGGGCAGTGGAGTTCGACCCCAAGAGGCTGGGAGAAGAGGTATTTAAAGGGAGAAACCACAACCCGAGGGGGCAGGGATGGCGTCATTGGAAAGTGTGTAGAATAACAGTGAAAAATCACAAGGAAGAACTCTCTGTCCCCCAAGATTGTTTCCTAGGAGAAGCTGTCTCTTACTTCTCAGATTGTTTAACTTCATGGTCCGCTAGTTCCTAGGAGAAGTTGTTTCCTGCTTCTCAAGATTGTTCTCTAAGATTTATGGTCAGCTAGTTTCTGGGAGAAAGCTGTTGAGCTGGCCAATGTAACTATCCATTCTATAGCCCTAGGAGAGGCTTCTTGGAACATATAATTCTGGGGCCTAACCTGTTTGTTTGGTTTTTTTTTCTGCTCTAAACTTTGTGTCTAGGGGGGGCAACTTCAAAACTTTTACCTTTCATTATAACATTAACTATATCCCACTACCTATGAAATGTTCTTGGGCAAAGAAGTAAGCCTGAATCTGATTGTATCTATAGATGTCACTGCCAGTTTATGGGCAATATAAAGGACAAAAGAACAAGTTAACTAACACCACAGAGATGCAATCAGTAACCTCCAAAGTACAGGAACTCTACATGACCTTGTTTCTTCACAAATAAATTCTAAGGAAAACCTAAAAGAGAACATGAATGGAAATGAATTAAAAGGAAATGATCAAACTTAACAGTAGCCAAATATAATACATGAACCAAATTTAGTTACTGGTTTGGAAAGAAACTGATATAATTGGGGAAACTGGAACATTGAGGATACCTGATACTACAAAAGGATGATTTTATTAAATTATTGGTGTGATAATAGTAATGTGAGGGCTTTTAAAATTCACTTTCTGCTCCCTCTCCCCCTCCTGGTTATCCCCTTCCACAATCCTTCCTCCCATACCCTCTCCACTTCTCCTCTGAGAGGATGGAGGCTCCGCAGGGTACCCTCCCACCTAGGCACATCAAGTCTCTGCAGGGCTAGGTGCATCCTCTCTCTCTGAGGCCAGACAAGGCAGCCCAGCTAGAAGAATGTATCCCACAGACAGCAAACAGCTTTTGGGATTGGCCACACTCATTGTTCTGGACCCATATGAAGACCAAGCTGCACATCTGCTACATATATGTGGGGAGGCTTACATCTAGCCAGTGTATGTTCTTTCGCTGGTGGTTCAATCTCTGAGAGGCCCCAGGGTTAGTTGACTCTATTGTTCTTCCTGTGGAGTTCCTATCCTCTGCAGGGCCCTCAATCCTTCCCTCTACTCCTCTATAAGAGTCCCCAAGCTCCAACCACTGTCTGGCTATAGATGTCTGCATTTGTCTGAGTCAGCTGCTGGGTGGAGTCTCTCAGAGGACAGCTATGCAAACATAACAGAGTATTATTAATAGTGTCACCAACTATTGTTTGCCCATGGAATGGATCTCAAGTTGGGCAGGTTATTGGTTGGCCATTCCCTCTGTTCTATCCCTCATCCCTGCATTTCTTATAGATAGGGTAAATCTTGGGTTGAAAGTATTGTGCGTGGGTTGGTATCCCTATTGCTCTACTGGGATTCCTGCCTGGGTACAAGAGGTACCCCCATCAGGTTCCATAATCTCAATGCTGTGAGTCACAGCTAACAGTCCCCCCTGTTGATTTTTGGGTGCCTTCCTTATTCCAGGTCACTGTCATGTCCTGGAGATTCCCCCCACCTCCCCACCCCCATCAGTTGCAGATTTTCATTCATTCTCATGGCCATCTGGCCCTCCCTCTGTTCCTCCCAACACCTGATCCTGAACCCTCCATCCTCCTCCCCATTTCCTCTCCTCCTCAGTTCCCTCCATCCATCTGCCTCGTTTTGACTACTTATTCCCCCTTCTAAGTGAGATCCAAGCTTCCTCATGTGGGCCTTCCTTCTTGTTTAGCTTCTTTGGGTCTGTGGAGTGTATCATGGGTATTCTGTGCTTTATGGCTAATTTACACTTACCAATAAGTATATATCATGCATGTCCTTTTGGGACTGGGTTGCCTCCCTCAGGCCGATATTCTCAAGATCCATATATATGTGTGTGTGTGTGTGTGTGTGTGTGTGTGTGTGTGTGTGTGTGTGTATGCTGTTGTGAAAAAAAATGAAGGTATTACTATTTAGCTCTGGTGAGACCAGGAAGACCCAGAACTCATAGACATCCTGCCAACCTCTGTCTCCTGAGGGTTAGAATTAAAGGCTTACCTTCCTATGTCGGTCTCTAATTGTAGTTTTGTTTTGTTTGTTATCTAGACAGGGTCTTACTATGTGCTCCAGGATGGCCTAGAACTCATAATGTTGACCATGATGGCCTTGAGTTTTTACTTCTACTATCTTAACCCCCTAAATAGTGAGATTATGCCATTAGTATTTTTTTTCTTTTTTCCAGACATAGTCTTGCTCTGTAGCCTATACTAACTGGAAACTATGTAGCCTTGGCTGGTCCCAAACTCATGGTAATCTTCCAGCACCAGCTTGCCAACTGCTGCTTATCAGCATGGACCACTATGCCCCTGATGCCCCACTTCTCTTTCAGTTTGGTTTGTTTGAGGTAAAAAAAAAATGAGCCTTCAGAATGAGAAGCTAAAGTATACTGAGTGTCACAGAAGAAAAGCACTCCACTGATATTATTTTATTTCCATAATTGTAAGTAACCTTCTCCATCAGGTTTACTGAGAGTCCATTTGGAGGGAGTCTCCATCTCACAAAACTAAAAAGGTAAGTTCAAGCCTTGGCATTTAAACATTAGGAATGTATATCTATATGCGCTCTAATCACAAGAATGCATGGCAGTCAGACACCAGCATGTACTTCGCAAGCTCTCTAATGTTTTTTAACTCAGAAATAATCCTACAAGATTCCAAACTCTAAAGCAGAAATAAAAATTCCTAAAGCTTTCAAAGAAGAAGCTTATCTAGAGAAGCTCAAAACCACACTGACATGGGGATCCAACAGCTACTACTATTGTATTACTACTACTATTGTACTACTACTAGGGTATAACAAAACAATTCCTTTATAAAGGAGGCCCAGGGAGACAATTCAGGCAGCAAATGTGCTTGTTACCAAACTGCACATCCTGTGTTTCATCCAGGGAAATCATAGAGTGAGAAGAGAAAACTCTTGCAAGTAATCCTCTGACCTCCACCTCCACACATATGCCAAGGCATGCATATAAGCACACATGTAGCAAATTAATAAATGTGAGGGCTGGAGATGTAGTTCAATGGCAATGTGCTTCCCTGACATACACAGGCATTGGGTTCAGTCCTCAGTAATGACACCCTCCCCCAAAAAATAGAGCAAAAAATATTGTGGATGACCATTTCCTTATTATTATGAATAGAGATGCAATAAACATGAATATCTCTGTTGGATGGACATAGTCCTTTGGATACATTTCCAGAAGTGGTTGGTATAGATGGTCATATGGTAGATAATTCTATGGAATCAGTCCAGATGACTATCAACTGATAATGAAGATGTGATACCTATATACAGTGGAATTTTATTCAGCTGCAAAGAAAAGGCAAAGTAAGAAAATTCCAGGAAAATATTGAGTGAAGTATCCTAGGATAACAAAGACAACACAAGTACATACCTATCCCCTCATAAGGATCTGTCCTTGTTAGGGTTACTATTAACAACTTTCTTACAGAACCAAGGACCACAAGACCAGGGATGGCACTACTAATAATGAGCTGGACTCTCCCCCATCAATTACTAGTTAAGAAAATGCCCTACAGCAGCTCTCATATTATGGAAGCAGTTTCTTAAATGAGGTTCCCTCCTACAGATTGGGTCAAATTTACACAAAATTATCCAGTACAAGATCCTACCTTCTAACTCTTATATATTTATATTAATCTTAAAGAATATATGAAGACCAGGAAACTAGAAAGAGATTCATAAGAGAAGAAAAAAAGAGGCTTTAAGGGGAGCAGGTAGGAAAACAGAAAAACAACTTTGATATGAAAGTTGGAGTGAGTATACTGGTGGAAAAGTAAAAGAAAAAATGGCTGCAGGGAGCTGGGAGGAAGGGACAGAAAGTAGCTGAGAGTAGTCATCTAAAAAGAAAAAAGTTAGAAAAATACCTTAAGGAAACCTACTATGCTGTAAGAAAAATTTAAAAATAATAAAATGAATAAAAAATAAAAACTACGGTAGATCTTGAATCATAGAAGAATAAGATTATTTTTCTTTTTTTTCTTTTTTTTTGATGTTTTTTTCTCCATCTTTATTAAATTGGGTACTTTTTATTTACATTTCAATTGTTATTAACTTTCCCGGTTTCCAGGCCAACATCTCCCTAGCCCTTACCCCTGCCCTTCTGTATGGGGGTCCCCTCCCCATCCTTCTCACACTACCGCCCTCCCCCCAACAGTCACGTTCACTGTGGAATCAGTCTTGGCAGGACCAATGGCTTCCCCTTCCACTGGGGCCCTTACTAGGCTATTATTCATTGCTACCTATGAGGTTGGAGTCCAGGGTCAGTCCACGTATAGTCTTTGGGTAGTGGTTTAGTCCCGGGAAGCTCTGGTTGGTTGGCATTGTTGTTCATATGGGGGTCTCAAGCCCCTTCAAGCTCTTCCAGTCCTTTCTCTGATTCCTTCAATGGGGGTCCTGTTCTAAGTTCAGTGGTTTGCTGCTGGAAATCAACTATCTATTTGCCATATTCTGGCTCTGTCTCACAGGAGAGATCTACATCCAGTTCTTGAGAGCGTGCACTTCTTTGCTTCATCCATCTTATTTAGTTTGGTGGCTGTATAAGTATGGGCCACATGTGGGGCAGTCTATGAATGGGTGTGCCTTCTGCCTCTGTTCTAAACTTTGCCTCCCTATTCCCTCCCAAGGGTATTCTTGTTCCCCTTTTAAAGAAGGAGTGAAGCATTCGCATTTTGGTGATCCTTCTTGAGTTTCATGTGTTCTGTGCATCTAGGGTAAGTCAAGCATTTGGGCTAATAGCCACTTATCAATGAGTGCATACCATGTGTGTTTTTCTGTGATTGTGTTACCTTACCCAGGATGATATTTTTCAGTTCCATCCATTTGCCTATGAATTTCATAAAGTTGTTGTTTTTGATAGCTGAGTAATATTCCATTGTGTAGATGTACCACATTTTTGTACCATTCCTCTGTTGAAGGGCATCTGGGTTCTGTTCAGCTTCTGGCTATTATAAATAAGGTTGCTATGAACATAGTGGAGCACGTGTCTTTGTTATATGTTGGGGCATCTTTTGTGTATATGCCCAAGAGAGGTATAGCTGGGTCCTCAGGCAGTTCAATGTCCAATTTTCTGAGGAACCTCCAGACTGATTTCCAGAATGGTTGTACCAGTCAGCAATCCCACGAATAATGGAGGAGTGTTCCTTTTTCTCCACATCCTCGCCAGCATCTGCTGTCACCAGAGTTTTTGATCTTAGTTATTCTGACTGGTGTGAGGTGGAATCTCAGGGTTGTTTTGATTTGCATTTCCCTTACGACAAAAGATGTTGAACATTTCTTTAGGTGTTTCTCAGCCATTCGGCATTCCTCAGCTGTGAATTCTTTGTTTAGTCTGAACCCCATTTTTAATAGGGTTATTTGTGTCCCTGCAGTCTAACTTCTTGAGTTCTTTGTATGTTTTGTATCAGTTGTAGGATTGGTAAAGATCTTTTCCCAATCTGTTGGTTGCCGTTTTAAGTCCTAACAACAGTGTCCTTTGCCTTACAGAAGCTTTGTAGTTTTATGAGATCCCATTTGTCGATTCTTGATCTTAGAGCATAAGCAATTGGTGTTTTGTTCAGGAAATTTTCTCCAGTGCCCACATATTCGAGATACTTCCCCACTTTTTCTTCTGTTAGTTAGAGTGTATCTGGTTTGATGGGGAGGTCCTTGATCCACTTGGACTTAAGCTTTGTACAGGGTGATAAGCATGGATTGATCTGCATTCTTCTACATGCTGACTTCCAGTTGAACCAGCACAATTTGCTGAAAATGCTATCTTTTTTCCATTGGATGCTTTTGACTACTTTGTCAAAAATTAAGTGACCATAGGTTTGTGGGTTCATTTCTGTGTCTTCAATTCTATTCCACTGGTCTATGTGCCTTTCTCTGTACCAATATCATACAGTTTTTATCACTATTGCTCTGTAATAGTTCAGGGATAGTGATTGCCCTGGAAGCCCTTTTATTGTTGAGGATTGTTTTACCTATCCTGGGTTTTTTGTTATTCCAGATGAATTTGCAAATTGTTCTGTCTAACTCTCTGAAGAATTGAGTTGGAATTTTGATGGGGATTGCGTTGAATCTCTAGATCGTTTTTGGTAAAAATGGCCATTTTTCCTATATTAATCCTGCCAATCCATGAGCATGGGAGATCTTTCCATCTTCTGAGATCTTCTTCAATTTCTTTCTTCAGAGGCTTGATGTCCTTTCATACAGATCTTTCACATGCTTTGTTAAAGTTACACCGGGGTATTTTATATTATTTGGGACTATTATGAAGGGTGTTGTTTCCCTAATTTCTTTCTCGGCTTGATTCTCTTTTGTGTTGAGGAAGGCTATTGATTTATTTGAGTCAATTTTATACACAGCTACTTTGCTGAAGTTGTTTATTAGGTTTAGTAGTTCTCTGGTGGAACTTTTGGGATCACTTAAATATACTATCATATCATCTGCAAATAGTGATATTTTGACTTCTTCTTTTCCGATCTGTATCCCCTTGACCTCCTTTTGTTGTCTGATTGCTCTGCCTAGAAATTCAAGAACTATATTGAATAAGTAGGGACAGAGTGGGCAGCCTTATCTAGTCCCTGATTTAGTGGGATTGCTTCAAGTTTCTCTCCATTTATTTTAATGTTAGAAACTGGTTTGCTGTATATGGCTTTCACTATGTTTAGTTATGGGACATGAATTCCTGTTCTTTCCAGGACTTTTATCAGGAAGGGGTGTTGAATTTTGTCAAATGCTTTCTCAGCATCTAATGAAGTGATCATGTGGTTTTTATCTTTCAGTTTGTTTATATAGTGGATTACGTTGATGGTTTTCCATATATTAAACCTTCCCTTCATACCTGGGATGAAGCCTATTTGATCATGATGGATGATTGTTTTGATGTGCTCTTGGATTCGGTTTGCAAGAATTTTATTGAGTATTTTTGCCTTGATATCCATAATGGAAATTGGTCTGAAGTTCTCTTTCTTTGTTGGGTTTTTGTGTGGTTTAGGTATAAGAGTAATTGTGGCTTCATAGAAGGAATTCGGTAGTGCTCCATCTGTTTCAATTTTGTGGAATAGTTTGGATAGTATTGGTACGAGGTCTTCTATGAAGGTCTGATATAATTCTGCACTAAACCAGTCTGGACCTTGGCTCTTTTTGGTTGGGAGACCTTTAATGACTGTGTCTATTTCGTTAGGAGTTATGGGGTTGTTTAACTGGTTTATCTGTTCCTGATTTAACTTCGGTACCTATTATCTGTCCAGGAAATTGTCCATTTCCTGCAGATTTTCAAGTTTTGTTGAATATAGACCTTTGTAGTAGGATCAGATTATTTTTTGAATTTCCTCTGATTCTGTAGTTATGTCTCCCTTTTCATTTCTGATTTTGTTAATTTGGACACACTCTCTGTGTCCTGTCATTAGTCTGGCTAAGGGTTTAACTATCTTGTTGATTTTCTCAAAGAAACAGCTTTTGGTTCTTTTAATTCTTTGTATAGTCCTTTTTGTTTCTATTTGGTTGATTTCACCTCTGAGTTTGATTATTTCCTGCCTTCTATTCCTCCTGGGTATATTTGATCCTTTTTGTTTTTGATTTTAGGTGTGCTGTCAAGCTGCTAAAGTATATTCTATTCAGTTTCTTTTTGGTAGCACTCAGAGCTATGAGTTTTCCTCTTAGCCCAGCTTTCATTGTGTCCCATAAGTTTGGGTATGTTGTACCTTCATTTTCATTAAATTCTAAGAAGTCTTTAATTTCTTTCTTTATTTCTTCCTTGACCAGGTTATCATTGAGTAGAGCATTGTTCAACTTCCATGAATAGGTGTGTGTTCTTTCCTTTTTGTTATTGAAGACAAACTTTAGCCCGTTGTGGTCTGATAGGACGCATGGAATTATTTCTATCTTTCTATGTCTGTTGAGGCCTGGTTTATGACCAATTATATGGTCAATTTTCGAGGAAGTACCATGAGGTGGTAAGAAGAAGATGTATCCTTTTGTTTTAGGATAGTATGTTCTATAAATATCTGTTAAGTCCATTTGGTTCATGACTTCTCTTAGTCTGTCTATGTCTCCGTTTAATTTCTGTTTCCTTGATCTGTCCATTGATGAGAGTGGGGTGTTTAAATCTCCTACTATTATTGTGGGAAGTGCAATGTGTCCTTTGAGCTTTAGTAAGGTTTCTTTTATGTATGTAGGTGCCCTTGTATTTGGAGCATAGATATTTACGATTGAGAGTTCATCTTGGTGGATTTTTCCTTTGATGAATGTGAAGTGTACTTCCTTATCTTTTTTGATGACTTTTGGCTGAAAATCGATTTTATTCGATATTAGAATGGCTACTCCAGCTTGCTTCTTCAGACCATTTTTTTGGAAAGTTGTTTTCCAGCCTTTTACTCTGAGGCTTTGTCTTTGTTGGTCTTTGTCTCTTACGTGTGTTTCCTGTAGGCAGCAAAATGCTGGGTCCTCATTGTGTATTCAGTTTGTCAATCTGTGTCTTTTTGTTGGGGAATTGAGACCATTGATGTTGAGAGATATTAAGGAATACTGGTTGTTGCTTCCTATTATCTTCGTATTTGGAGGTGAGATTATGTTTATGTGCTTTTCTTCTCTTTGTTTTGTTGCAAAATGATCAGTTTCTTGCTTTTTCTAGGGTGTAGCTTGCCTTCTTGTGTTGGGCTTTACCATTTATTATCCTTTATTGGGCTGGATTTGTGGAAAGATATTGTGTAAATTTGGTTTTGTCATGGATATCTTGGTGTCTACATCTGTGTTAATTGAGAGTTTTGCTGGATACAGTAACCTGGGCTGGCATTTGTGTTCTCTTAGGATCTGTATGACATCTGTCCAGGATCTTCTGGCTTTCATAGTCTCTGGTGAGAAATCTGGTGTAATTCTGATATGTCTGCCTTTATATGTTACTTGACCTTTTTCCCTTACTGCTTTTAATATTCTTTCTTTGTTTTGTACATTTGGTGTTTTCACTATTATATGACAGGAGGAGTTTCTTTTCTGGTCCAATCTATTTGAAGTTCTTTAGGCTTCTAGTATGTTCATGGGCATCTCTTCCTTCAGGTTAGGGAAGTTTTTTTTTCTATGATTTTGTTGAAGATATTTACTGGTCCTTTGAGTTGGGAGTCTTCACTCTCTTCTATACCTTTTATCCTTAGGTTTGATCTTCTCATTGTGTCCTGGATGTCCTGTATGTTTTGGGCCATCAGATTTTTCTGTTTTACATTATCTTACACAGTTGTGTCAATGATTTCTATGGAATCTTCTGCTCCTTAGATTCTGTCTTCTATCTCTTGTATTCGCTTGGTGATGCTTGTATCTACGGTTCCTTGTCTCTTTCTTTGGTTTTGTATATCTAGGGTTGTCTCCCTTTGTGCTTTCTTTATTGCTTCTATTTCCATTTTTAATTCCTTCACCTGCTTGTTTGTGTTTTCCTGTAATTCTTTCTGGGATTTTTGTGCTTCCTCTCTATAGGTTTCTACTTGCTTATTTGTGTTTTCCTGTGTTTCTCTAAGGGAGTTCTTTATGTCTTTCTTGAAGTCTACCATGATCATGACCAAATGTGATTTAAAATCTAAACCTTGCTTTTCTGGTGTGTTTGAATATTCTGTGTTTGCCTTGGTGGGAGAATTGGGCTCCGATGATGCCATGTAGTCTTGGTTTCTGTTGCTTGGCTTCCTGTGCTTGCCTCTCACCATCAGGTTGTCTCTGGTTTTACCTTGTTCTGCTATTTTTGGCAGTGGATTGGCCGTCTTATAGGTCTGTGTGTCAGGAGTGTTGTAGACCTGCTTTCCTGTTTTCTTTCAGCCAGTTATGGGAACAGAGTGTTCTGCTTTCATGTGTGTAGTCTTTCCTGTCTACTGCTCTTCAGCTGTTCCTGTGGGCTTGTGTCCTGAGTCCACCAGGCAGGTCACTTGGAGCAGAAAAGTTGGCCTTACCTCTGGTCTCTATCCTGAAATTGCTCCTCGGTGCTAATTTTCAGCTCTCTGTGAGGGCAGCAACCAGAAAGGCCTGCCCTACCTTCTCTCTGGTCCCTGTGCACAGGGGCCCAGATGGCACTAGGCATTTTCCTCTAGAGTCAGAAATGTGGGCAGAGAGTAGTCTCCTCTGGCTTCCCAGGTGTGTCTGCCTCTCTGAACGTATAGTTCTCCCTCCCACGGGATTTGGGTGCAGGGAGCTGTTTGACCGGGTCCCTTCAGATCCGGGTACAGTCTGGACTGTAGGGCACCTACTACTTGAGTGTCCCTATCTTCCTGTTCCCAGAGGCCCTATACAGTTTCCTCTTGGGCCAGGGATGTGGCTAAGGGTGGGCAGTACTGGCGGTCTCTCCTGCCCTGCAGTCTCAGGGGTGCCCACCTGTCTGCGTGGTGAGCTCTCTCTTCCACTGGGTTTGGAAGCAGGGAGCTATGGCAGAATAAGATATTTTAAGACACATAATAATATGCAAATCTAACTCCCACACTTTAAATTTCTTAAGAAAACAGTTTAACTAAAAGTATAAGTAATCCAAGAAAGATGATAGATGAGATAGTAAGTGCTAACTCTGTCCTAGATTTGATTTCCATATTGGGAGTGGATGCAGGCTATTAAAAAATAGGGACCCCAGGGATATCATATATGAGGTCCTGGGTTTAAGTCTGAGATCTAAAATAATCAATAAAACAAATATTTAGAAAGACATGAATGAGAACATGTTACTGAACAATGAAGTTTTTATTGAAATTAAAATATGATGAAATTTGATAAATGTTTTCTATTCTGTGGCACTAACCCTAAACATAATATTTTTATGCAATCACAGTGTGAAGTTTCTTCCTTTGTTATTTATATTATGACTGATTTTCTCTTGCTATCTTTTAAAATATGACTTTTGAAAATGGATTTCTACATACATGTTTCTGTGCACACTAGTGTTGGCACCTATGGATACCACAAAAGGGTACTGGATCTCCTGGAATTGAAGTTAGACAATTGAGGACATTGTTGACTTGGGTCCCCTGTAAGAACAATAAGCACTCCTTACCACTGATTTCTCTCTCCAGTCCCTATTTCTGACCTGCTTCCTACTTACTCTACTTTCTATTTCTTTTTCATTTCTGCCTTTACTTAGGTTATATAATGTGATGGTTTGAATAAAAATGGTCCCCCATAGGCTCATGCTCATATATATGAATGCTAAAACATCTTGGAGTGGCACTATTTGCCAAGAATCAAGAGATGTATGTAGTCTTGTTAGAGGAAGTGTATCACTATGTATCACATGGCTTTGAGGTTTCAAAATCCCATGCGATTCTCTCTCTCTCTCTCTCTCTCTCTCTCTCTCTCTCTCTCTCTCTCTCTCCCCAGATCAAGATGTAGCTCTCAGCTAACTCTACAAGTGTTGCCATGCTTTCCACCATGATGAAAATGAACTAACCCTTTCAAACTGTAAGCAGGCCCCAAATTAAATGGTCTCTTTTATAAGTGTTGCCTTGGTCATGGTACCTCTTCACAGCAATATATTCATGTTTAAAAGAAAAGTTAGTACACAGGTATTGCTGTGACAAGACTGATGATGATATTTATTGGAGGAATATGGAAAACTTTGAGACTTTGGACTAGAAAAGTGGTTGGACACTTTAAGTGGGGCTTGATGGGCTATCCTAGGAGGAGCATGGGAGATGCTGCTGCTGAGGGTAATGTGAACTACAGGATCCCAGCACAGGAAGTTTCAGAGGGGAAGAATATTAGTATGTGACCTAGAGACTATTCTTGTGATATGTTGGCAAAGAATGTAGCTGCTTTTCATCCTTGTCCTATAAATCTCCCTGAGGCTAAATTGAAGAGATTGGGATTAATGGCCTTGGCAGAAGAACTTTCAAGACAGCCTAGTATTGACTGTGCCCTGTGGTTATTAGTTGTCATTCTTATGCAGATCTATAATGAAAAGGAGCAAGCTGAGCAAAGAAAACACTCAGTTTGAAGAGAAACGGAGCACCAGGAAGTGGAATGTAGCTAAATACACTGTTAAAGGAGATTTAAAAAGTTGAAAGAAAAGCCTGATGCTAAGTGGAATAAAGGGAGCGATGACTTCATGGCATGTCCAGCTAAGCTTCAAGGTTGTGAAAGGGATTAAAGAAGAGCTTAAGCAGTGAAGGGAACCACAGAAAACAGAAAACTGATTCAGATATAATTGGATGTATTTGAATGGGAGGACCAAATTTCTGCCTCTATAGGCAGAAGAACTTGCCAGCTTAGGCCTCATGTTCTGCCTTTAGAATCATCCATAAAGAATTTGGCTGTGGGATCTGAGGCCAGTCATGTGTCAGGGGTGTCCCTGCCTGGAGGCCTGGTGATGTCATAATGCGAAATTATGTTACGCCTAGATTGCCCCAAGATGTTGGAGATGCCAGAACTATGGGATACCTACCAAGAAAAACTGCTAACAGCGAATGAAACCAGCCCAAGACAAAGAAGTTTGTTGCAGTCAACAAAGCTGAAAGGAGTTGGAGCTCTGAAAAACACTTTTGCATCAAACATGGATATCCAGAGTTTGGAGTTTGCCAGGTAGATTCTTGTTTTGCTTTGATCCAGTATTTCCTCACTTTTCTTCCTTTTGAAAAGGTAATGTATATCCTATGCCGTTGTATGTTGGAAGTATGTGATTTACTTTTTTAAAATTTTGATAAGCAGTGGTTCTCAACATTCCTAATGCTATGACCCTTTAGTTCCTCATGTTTTGGTGATCCCTAACCATAAAATTATTTTTGTGGCTATTCATAACTGTAATTTTGCTACTATTATGAATTTTTTAACTTTTGAGATCTTTTCATTTAAAGGTAATTGTAATGCTATTAAATTCAAAATATGCTATTTTTATTACCTAATCCTAATAATCTAAAACACACATTGCAAACATATAAGTATCTATTCTCTCCACATGTCAGTGCCCATTCATCATGTTTTTGGAAATGAGGAGAATAGATTTCCCCTTAAACTGCAAGTAGGTAGGTGTTTCTTTACAGTTAACTTTAGCAAAATTCATACAAAATAGTAATTAACAATGGTCTTCTCTACTTGTTAACTCACAGGAAACACCTTCAAAACTGCATTTTGTTAAAGTTTCTGTACTAAAATGTAGAAAAACTTAACTACACAAATATTGAAAAGTTAAATATTCCTTAATTTTTTATTCCTGGTATCACTACCACAATTTACTGGGCAAAATGTCTGACGTAATGAAAAGAAAAAGAAAACGAAAAAGCTACAACAGATAAGACCTCAGGGATGTACATCTAATCTTCACTACAGTGCATTAGTCAATGGCTGCACTTTTGCAAACTGTGGCTATGACAGTCCTGAGCAAGAAGGGCTTCCTCTTTGAGCTGCAGTAACTTCTCTGACTATGGATCATCGTTCCTTCTGTGGCAGATTTTACAGTTCCTCTAATGCATTTGGAACGACTGTCTCAAAGTAACCTGCAGCTTTCCTGACAACTCCTCGCTCTCTCTCCTGCTAAGAACTGTAGCCGTTTGTTTCTGTTTTAGTTTAAAACCTTCTGCTACCATAGCCACCACTTCCACCTCCAGATCCATAGCCACCACCACAGGGACTGCCTGAGCTTCTTCCACCAAAACTGACCCCCTTCATGGGTCTATAATTAGATTGTTGCTGTCTTCTATAATTTTCCAAATTCATTATAGTTCCCACCACCATCATAGTTACCTCCACCAAAATTTTCTCCTTCATTGTAACCATAATATCCTCCTCCTCCTCCACCATATCCATCATCTTGGTTTCCATATCCTCGTCTACCACCTCCATAACCTCCTCTTACTACTGTAACCCTGACTACCACCATAGTTGCCACCATCTCCTCCAAATCCATTATATCCACCATCACCACCTCCATAATTGCCTCTGCTGCCACCACTTCTAACACCATAGCCTCCTCTTACTATCATAAATTATAATGTGAATATCTGTGTTTTTCTATGATCTTGAAACAGTGAGTTGATACCCAAAGGTGTTGTGACCCACAGGTTGAGAACCACTGACATAAAGGATATTGTGTATTTATGAAAGAATAAATGGTAGTTTTGTAAGAAATGATTAATATAAGGATATGAAATTAACGGTATTACACAGCTAAATCTATATGTACCATAATAGGATACCCAGGTCAAATTGTGTACCTGCAATCCTAGCACGTGGGAAATTGAGGCAGGAGGATCATATATTCTTGGCCAGCCTAAGGCATCTCAAAAATAAAGCTCAAGAATTAACAGTTATAGTAAATACCAAGTGTCTCAGTTGGGGTGTCCATTGCTAGAATGACACACCGTGGCCAAGGCAACCTTATAAAGGACAACATTTAATTAATAGTTTCAGAGGTTTAGTTCATTATTGTCCTGGCAGAAGGCATGTCAGGGTCTAGGCAGACATAGTGCTGGAGAAGAAACTGAATGTTATACATCTTGGTCTGAGGGCAGCCAGGAGACTCTGCTTCCACACTGGGTAGAACTTGAGTATAGTATCTCAAAGCCCACCCACACAGTGACACACTTCTTCCAACAAGGCCATACCTAATCTAACAAGGCCACACCTCTTAATAGTGCCACTTTCTGGCTCAAGCATATTCAAACCACCACACCAAGATAAAAATCTTAAAAAGTCGAAAGTTATGTGGTGAAAATTCCTTGGGGTTAGAGAGAACTTGGGTAAAAAATGTTTTTTTAGAAGCCTTACAATCCTATGGGGGACTCTGTGACTACCAGGACCAGCAGATTGGATGATCCATGTAAGATAAGAAGGAAACCTACTTTACCACAACTTGGTAGCCAGTGTTGGTTCAAACATCTAGAGTCTGACACTGGGCAGTTTATTTTAGGCATATTTAAACAGAGGACAATTTTGGAAATAAGTTTCCCAATGATAATTAACTCAATCCTGTGTGTACAACAAAGCTTATACCACAATTTGTCAATCTACATCTGACTTCCTCCATAATGGGAAACAATGCTCAAGGTAAAGGTCTAGGAAGAATGATGGAAGTAAATATAAAAGTCTGTGTGAGTCAAGTGTTGCCTGGTCCTACAGAGAGCACAGAGGTCACATAGGCTCTGCTCCATTTGTAAAGTACATGTGACATCTGCCATAAGGATCTATTGACTGAGAAACAATGCTCAAGATAGCCTGGTGACCTGTCCATTCCCAGACTTTTGGGTGGAAAACAGGTTATACATCTTTTCCCTTGAAGAGACAATACTACATGTTTAACATGTAGTAAGCTTCGCTACTGCTTATCTGTAAGCACAAAGACCTTATGCCTGTCTTCTTGAACTATTTCCAGTATCTTGATAACAATAATTTAAAACCTACATTCAGCAAAAGAAGGAAAAATGTTGGAAAGAAATATTCCCTAAAGTAGCAATAAATTACCAGTTTTAAAATTTGGTCCCTGGTTCTAAACAATTAACTTCTTGTAACTATAAATTAGAATGCATTCAATGGAAGACTTCAAATAATACACAGAAATGGTGGCATCAGAAATAGAAATCCTGTGTTTCAACTTCTTAGTAACAATCAAAGCAAATAGAGGTGCCTATGTTTTCACTCATCAGGGTATATTTTAACAGTCAAGATGATATTGTAGCTTAGTTTTATCGCTAATGTGTGAATATCATTTTAGGTCAATTTATGTAACTCTATATTTTTCTTAATAATCATTTATAAATCTGTTATTTGAATATATCACTAAGTCTAGTAATAATTTTAACAAGTATCAGGATGGAAGATACATTACTGTATTTATTTTCATTATGAGGAATCAAGAGGTATTTACTTTAGTTGGTAAAAAATGAAATATTAAAGTATAATATTTAAATAAATAAAACTTTATCCTGATTAAGTCTTCTAAAAAGATTACATTTCAGTCATATTGTGTTTGAAATAAGAAAACATATTAAACAACAGCTATCCTTGAAGACAAGAAGTATATATACAGTTTAAAAATTAGTCAAAATGTTCCTAGATAAATTACAAAGCCTAAGCCACAAAACAGAACATTCTGTATAGTCAAGTTTTGCTAAAACAGCTTCTATGCCTTAAAATATAAAACTTCCCATTTCAGACAAAAACAAGCTATTTAGGCTTCTCATTGCAACGAAGCTCCACCAAGTTTCTGATAGTGCCTTTGTTTCACTGGATTGCTACAGAGAACAGTTTCCTATAGGTTGACACTACATCCAACACAAGTAAGAGCTTTTTCAATACTAATTTGTTTTCAATTATTATTTGAATACCTACTGTGATATGTAAAGAAACTCTTTCTGCACCAGGTAACATTCTTAGTAGCCACTGACCTCTGCTCTAAATTCCTGAAACATTAATTTCTAACAATCAAACCTATACCCTCCCCAGAATGGTAAACTGATGTGAGATCATTAACTACTTACTTCGGCTTCTATAAAGCTGCTTAACACTGTGTACACGGGACTGAAACAGCTCTTTTTATCACTGTGTACAAAAGGAGAGGAACAGCTTCTTATGTAGCTGAGGAAAGTGAATCAATTTCTCACACAGCTGAACGTTCCACAGAAACAGAACTGTGGTATCCACCTTTCCCTTAGCCTCTTCTAGGTGGTATGCCTTCAATTTGAATTTAAGGCTGTCTCCCTGCTAGCAGCTGTAATTTAGCTATTTACAATTTGAATTTAGTTCTATTGTGTCTTCCCCAGTGTTTTTAAACTCTGTAACATTCTTGGAGGCCCCATTGAGATACTTGGGAGATCCTTTACTCAGGCCTCCGGGGTCTGAAATAGGTTCTAAGCAGGAACAATCCTGAGGCAGATTTGGAAGCCCAAGGAGGCTGAAACCATGAATGCCACAAGTTAAAGGTTGCTAGTTGGGTATAGGACCCAGGTGGGAGTAAATTCCACAACTCAGAGGCCAGGAAGTGTATAGCCCTAGCTTGGGGTTGGGGCCAGTATTACGTGTGGACTTGAGGCCTGGGAAGCCTAGACCGTAAGCACTGAAAATTTTCAATTTCAAAACAAAACAAAGGAAAGGATTGCTAGCCAACATATGTGTGAACTTAAACTGGTCACTGAGTTGTTCTGTTCTGGAGTCCAGACATTTGGAGAAACACAGGGGAGAATGGACAGGATCATAGACTCAGTCTCCAGGACAAAGGAGATATGCTTCTGTCCTGGTTCTGGCATAAGAGTGAAGGTGGCTACTGCATGACTATGTTTTTCTGGTCTCTTGTGACTTCCTGACTGTTTTATCTTCTTACGCTGCCTGTGTCTGGTGGATTTGTTTTCTGATGTATTAATACATTTGGTTGCAGACATAGGTGCCGGACTGAGTAGTGGTGCCTCCTGATTGGCTAGCTCTGTCTCTCAGCTCCCTCCTGCAGCTTACTTTTATCTCTAGCCATGGCTATCTTGTCTCTATCCTCATCTCCCCATAGGAGCTGATTGCTCTGTTTCTGCCGCTAGTGTTGGATCACGGGAACCTGCTGTTTAAGTTCTGCAAAATCTTTTATCTCTGAGCTTTCTTTGTTTTATGCTTAATCTGAGCTCTCCAATCTGATCTCTCCAATCAGCTTCCTAAGGATTTAGGTGTCTTTGGAGTATGGAAAATATTGAAAAGGTTGTTTTATGCTGCTTAGGGTTAGGGTGTTAGGGTTAGGGTTTATTAAAAAGCTAGCTCTGGAGTTGGGTCATGCCCCTCTCTCCTGACCCAAACATGCTTGTTTAAAATTACTCTTCAGAAGTCTCTGTTCTATGTCAGAAGGCCATCTGACTCTATAATACAGATGTTGCATTTGTATCACACAGTGAATGCCAAGATTGTGTTGTTTACTGAAAAATCCTATTTCTAGTTGTGCAGTAGCTTATCTTTAATCCCTCTGGCTGGAATACAGAGAAATGTTTGACAGAATAGGTTCTGTTCTCTTATGAGGACAGAGGAAAGGGAAGCTACTTGAGGGGCCGTACAAACAGATTAGGAGGCAGTTTTACCAGGACAGTTATAGAGAAACAAGTTGCGGGAGGGAGGGAGGGAGGGAGGGAGGGAGGGAGGGAGGGAGGGAGAGAGAGAGAGAGAGAGAGAGAGAGAGAGAGAGAGAGAGAGAGAGCTAGACACAGGTGAATCTAGAGAATGAGGAGCCAGAAGATCGGAACAGACTGCTGAAGTTAGTATGAGGCCACGCACAGGAATTCAGGAGACACCGAAAGAGAAGCCAGATTCAATCAGTCAGCTTGGAGAGGAGTTTTAGCCAGAACAACTGGGTTGAACCAGACAGCGGAGCTCAGAAAAAAACTAGGAAGGGTGAGCTTACTTACCAGTAAGTCTCAGAAGCTGAGTTTTGGAGGCTAGAAGCTTCCAAGTCTAGGCCTAGGTTAGCAGATAGAGGCAGTAAGCCTCTGAAATAAGTAAATAGAAACAAAGGTTGCTTAAAATCAGTTATACATAAATTAATTTATAATTATTATATTAGTTATTATAATATTTATTATATAACATAATAATTATATTTGGTTATATAACAATATAACAATAAACTAATAATATAATTATATTATATTATAAATATATTTAAAATAATAAATTATAGTCCTCAAACTTCTAGGAGATCTGCTGAATATGGCATTTTTAATGTTTAATGAAAAAGCTTCCAGTGATAGACAAAAAATGCTAGCTTCTGGAAGCAACCCTAAGATCTCCTCCAAAGAAGATGATATGATATGGATATCACATGGATTGTGATAAAAGTAACCTCTGGCTACAGAACAAACTGCTTCATGCCTTACCCACAGCCAGTGAGGGCCCAAACTGGATATTTTTGGGTTAATGACCGCACTCCGCCTCACCAAGTTAGGTCAGTTTTCCCAAGTTCCACATGAAAATCTCTCAGACCTTCTGGGTCTGACAGCCAAAGACTTATTCTGCCCTGTGTGGCAGCTGAGAACTTAATGCAGTTCTGTTTCACAGTCAAAGACAGAGCACCTCTGCCAGTGTCCCCCCCCAAAAAATCAGGGTTACTGTCTTAGTTAGGGTTTCCATTGCTATGAAGAGACAGCATGACCAATGTGACTATTATAAAGGACAACATTTAACTGGGACTGGCTTAAAAGTTCAGAGGTTCAATCCATTATCATCATGGTTGGAAGCATGGCAGTGTCCAGGCAGGCGTGGTGCTGGAAGAGCTGAGAGTTCTACATCTTGTTTTGACTGCAGCCAGGAGAAACTGACTCTTCCAGGCTGGGCAGAGTTTCAAAGCATACCCTCACCATGATATTCTTCCTCCAACAAGGCATATCTCCTAATAATGCCACTTCCCATGGACCAACCATATTCAAACCACCACAGTTGTCCTGGAGGAGCCTAGGGTAATTATCCAGGTAGTGGGTAAACATCTGTCATTTAACTAATACAGAGTTCATTTGGTTTATGTTTCCTGTTCAAATTTATCCTTCTCAGATATTCCCAAAGGCTATAACAGTCTGGTTAGTCCATTTTATATGTAAAAATCAGACCTTGCTTTTGTCCAGAGCTACTAATTCTTCTGAAAAGGGCAAACCCAGACAGTTTACTTTGCTAAGAGGTTTTACATTAAAAGAAATAAACTCACAAAGTAGGTTTCAATATAACTAAACATTTTTACTATTCCTTGCTGTGCTGGCTGGTTTTGTGTCAACTTGATACAAGCTAGAGTCATCAGATAGGAAGAAGCCTCAGTTAAGGAAATTCCCTCATGAGATTCAGCTGTAAGGCATTTTCTCAATTATTGATCAGTGGGAAAGGACCCAGCCCAGTGTTGGTGGTGCCATCCCTGGGCTGGCTGGTGGTCCTGGGTTCTATAAGAAAGCAAGGTTGAGCAAGGCATGATGAACAACCTAGTAAGCAGCACCTCTCCTTAGCTTCTGCATCAGCTCCTACCCCAAGGTTCCTGCCTTGTTTGAGTTCCTGTCCGGACTTCCTTCAATAATGAACAGCAGTGTGGAAGTGTAAGCCAAATAAACTCTTTCCTTCCCAACTTGCTTTTAGGTCATGTTGTTTCATTGAACTACTAGAAATCCTAAGACACTTGCTTTTCAATGACCACTCTCAATAAACTACCACTTGTGTCATATGGTAAATTAATAAAAAGATATGTAAATGTAAATTATGAATTTGTAAGGAAATAATTTAAGATATGTAAAAATAAGATGCATGATATTAAGACTTCAAAAGTTCATTATTTTAACATATTAACCAACAGAGTTCTGACAAGCTATTAATCTAGATTATTTTTGTTTAACACAAGAGTTTATACTTTCTTTTTTAGTATTTTTACTTTTCTTATTGAATTTTTTTTACTTATTTACATTTCAAATGTTATCCCTTTTCCAGGTTTCCCATCCATAAGCCCCCATCCCCTCCCCCTCCCCTTTCTTCTATGAGGGTGTTCCCTCTCCCCAAACACCCATCCCTTCCCACTTCTCCACCCTGACATTCCCCTACACTGGGGGTCCAGTCTTGGTAGGACCAAGGACTTCCCCTCCCATTGGTGCTCAACAAAGTCTTCCTCTGCTACATATGCAGCTGGAGCCCAGGGTTAGTCCATGTGTAGTCTTTGGGTAGTGGTTTAGTCCCTGGGAGCTCTGGTTGGTTGGCACTGTTGTTCTTATGGGGTTGCAAACCCCTTCACTTCCTTCAGTCCCTTCTCTAACTCCTCCAATGGGGACCCCATTCTCAGTTTAATGGTTGGCTGTGAGCCACTTCCCATAGACCAACCATATTCAAACCACCACAGTCGCCTCTGTATTGGTCATGCTCTGGCAGAGCCTCTCAGGAGACAGCTAGCTATATTAGGCTCCTGTCAGCATGCACTTCTTGGCACCAGCAATATTGTCTGAGTTCGGTGGCTGTATGTGTATGGGCTGGATCCCCTTAATCCAGATTTTGTAAATAACTGGCTACTATTAGAGTCGCAGGTTAAATTTTAAATTTTCTTTTGGTTTTCTTCCAAGTATAGACTTAAAAGTGCTTCTCATCCTGCTGAAAACATCTCTGTTCAGTATCTCTTGTCCTCTGGATAGAGTAAAGAGTATTTATACCTTTAACCCAGAATCATTTTTTTGGGTCCTCAAACTTTTGCTATAGCTCAAAGGCATGAGTCTACTCCAGCTGTTTACAGACACTTGTTAACTGCTTTTTCGACAACAGGGATTCCAATACAGATTACAAAGAATGGAAATGCAAATAGCTCTAAAATGTTTCTCTCTCTTTTTTTTTGTAAACTTAAAAAAAAGACATCATGTAAACCTCATGGGGATGTGATTTGGATCCACATGTTATAGGTCAATTTAGATTCCAGATAAGTACTCCTCTCATGTCAGTCAATGGTCTAAGTTTCCTATAACGTTACTGCCTATTCTGAAGGGTAGGTTCTCTCCTATCCCTAGTCTTGGGTCTTTTTCTACTACCCCAACAACCACAGATCTGGAAGTTTCAAATTTAATATTCTCTCTTAAGTTCTTGAAACTATACTGAACACACCAGTCTGGAGTTGTCTTTCAGAAACAGCCAGCACTGGACTTGCTGAAAGATGATACAAACCAGAGGGTTCTGATGGAACTTCCTGCCAGCTTGAGTCCCTGTTTGGGGGCAGCATTCCAAACTGCTTCAAAGTCCCTGTACTTTGATATACCCTAGCTTTCCTGGCCTGTGAATGGCATTCTAGTCTTGAGTCCTTACAACAATGTCTTAATTTCAGCTGAGAAGCAGTTATAGGAAACCGTATGTTAGGTCTAAAGGAAACACAGATATCTGCATTACGATTCATAAGCAAAATTACAGTTATGAAGTAGCATTGAAAAAAATTTTATGGTTGGGGTCACCACAATATGAGGAACTATATTAAAGGGTCACAGCATTAGGAAGGCTGAGAACCACTGTCTAGAGCTAATACAGAATGTAATGGGCTATGTCATCTCATAAAATGTCAACTGTTAAAATATTAGCTCTATAGGCTCAGAATCAGTATGTACCTCAACATGAATCACTGATTTGATTTATACGATCTGGAGCTAATGTGGAATGCCTAAGGAAACGCCATTCTGTACAGGTACCCTTCTTAGCTGCTGGCCTCCGCCCTAAGTTCCTAAAAGCTGAGCTTCTAACAACCTATACCTTTCCCTTAATGGTGTAACTGCTGTGCGATAATTAACCACTTGCTCTGCCTCTGTAAAAACCTGCTTAATTAACACTGTATACAGGGGAGAAAGCTTCTCATGCCGCTGAGGGGAGTGAAGCAGTTTCTCATGCAGCTACAAATTCCACAGAAACAAGCTAACTGTGGTCTCCACCTTTAAAAATCCTTCCCTTCTGTTCTACAGGCCTTCAATTTAGCTTTAAGGTTGTCACCCTGCAGTAGTTTTTAATACATTCAGCTAATGCAATTTGAATTGAGTCTGTGGTTTCTCTTCTCTCTCTCTCTCTCTCTCTCTCTCTCTCTCTCTCTCTCTCTCTCCCTCTCCCCCTCCCCCTCCCCCTCTCCCTCTCCCTCTCCCTCTCCCTCTCCCTCTCTCACATCCACCATAGGGAAAGCACTAGACAGATTGTATAACACCAAAATGAAATCCCAAACCCATAACATTCTCCAAATAGGTACTTTGTCAGTACCAACATGATACATCCAAATAGAAAATTCTACAGCTTAGCTCATGTGATAGGTCCCAGTCTAATGCAGGCACAACAACCTCAAGAGAAGCTCCTGAGCCTCCTTAACTACAATATTTAAAAAAAATTACATAAAATTACTATTACTGCTGGGGTGCATGTGTGTGCAAGATAAGTGAATTTTGTGTTTAAGACTTTGGGTCCTGGAGTGCACAAAGAAAGAAGCTGGTTGAACAGCTTTCTTTCTGACTACAGATGTGACATCAACAGTAGCTTCATGTTTGTGCAGCCTTAACTTCACTACTCTGATGGATTATAGTATAATGCTCTCAACCTCCCTAACATTGTGATCCTTTAACACAGTTCTTCATGTTGTGATGACCCCCAACCATAAAATTATTTCATTGCTACTTCATAACTAATTTTGCTGCTGTTATGAACAGTAATATAAACATTGGATATGTGGTCCCAAACGGGTTATGACCCATGGGCTGAGAACCACTGGATTATACTCCAAGTTTTGCATACAAAATTTCAAACATCTCAAGAGACTTAGAAGTGTACAATGAAAGTGTTATCTTTTGCTGGCTGTTGTTGTTGTTGCTGTTGTTTTGTTAGGTTTGGGTTTTAGAGATGAAGTCTCTCTATTATATATTCCTGGCTAGCCCAGAATTTGTTATGTAGACCTAGTTGGCCTTGAATTCATAGAGATCTGCCTGCCTCTGCCTCTGCCATGCAGGGATTAAAGGTGAACACCACCATACTTAGCTGCTGTTGTGTGAGACAGGAGCTTAGTACACAGCCCGTTATGGCCTCCCAGCCACTCTGATCCTCCTGCATCAGTTTTCTGTATGCTGGGATTATTGCAGTATACCACCATTTCTAACTCTTGCTTTTATTTGTACATTTGGACTCCTAAAGGAAATTCTCTCCACTCAACACTATATTCAAACAGGTCCCATATTCTATGAATTCTTCATATGGGAATATTTGAATGTCTCTAATCGAAAGCTTGAGAGCAGACATATTGTGTTTTCCCTAGTTTTCTAACCTATCATCCAAAGAACAGATACTATAACAATCTTAAAAATAAAAACACTGGAGCTCCTTGAAATGGCCTGCCTTGCTGCACAGTAGCATCCAGGTGTGCTGCTCAGAAGCAGGGTCACAGCTATGATGGTTCTACTGACGTGACCTGAACACAATCATGATATTTCCTCTTTTTAGTTTTATAGCAACAAAAGGTTTAGTCAGTTAAAAATGGAGAAAAGCTCAAAAGAGAATAACATTTATAAGTACAATCACTTCATATTAAGAAACTGAGTTTTATTTAGCATTCTATATGAGGCACTAATGAGAATAAAAGAAACTCAAATTCAATCACACACTTGAGTTTAAAGAAGTTCAAGACAGCACAACACACACAGCTTATAACCAATATCAAAAATATGAAATGACACATTTACAAGACACAGAATATACAATGGGAGCTTCCTATGATAGAGACATAGTCTGAATAGCTACAATATTTTCAGTCTGAAGATTCTAACCTATACTGTTCTGCTGTTCTCCCCGGGGATAACCTAGAATTCTGTGAACAACAATAACAATACTGAAAGCTGTCTTTGGAAAAGAGATGCTCGGAATAAGTGTGAGGCTGGCCCAGAGAAACAAAGTAAACTGACCTAGTATTCAAGTAGCATAACACTAGCAATGTGTGAGAGCCCTAGTGCTTACATAACATAATCAAGGAAGCAATTATATTTAAGCTATAATTTTATAACTACACAGAAAATCACAGTTCTTCAGACAATAAATTCATAGCTTGTACCTTTTGATGAAGAGGCCAAAAAAAAAGAATTAGGATTTTTAGAAATAAAAAATGAGATGCATCTGAAATTAATAAAGCATATCAATGTCCCAACTAATAACATACTCCCAAATTAGTTCTATCTAAGCTATCAGGGATAAATAAATCAAACAAATCTGAAAAACTAGAACGTTGAAGGAAACATCTTAAAATCTGTAGATATTAGAGAAGGGGAAAGTGTTTTAGGCATGAAGTATTTCTTTACGAAAGCCTTCTTTAATGTAAAGATTACACATAGGCAAAGTAAGAAGCAGAAGGGGGAATAAACCTAAAGATTGATACATCAGAAGAATTAATATCTTAATAATTCTACTGTTACTTTCCACAAAGGGGTAAAACAATTCTTCATTATTGCAAATGCATCTTTTAAAAAAAGTCAGCCATAATATTGAAGCTATAAGACAATTTTTAATTATTGGTACTAGACAGTAAAACACAAAGAACTTTGAAAAGAAGACAGGGTAATATTTCATTGGACAGTACACATATGAACTTTTTCTGTCTCCAATATATCCAGTGCTGATAATCAGAGGCTAGTTTCTAAACAAATGCAAATTTAAAAATTTGCAAAAATCCATGATTTGCTAAGAATACAATTGGTTACACGCCACATAGGTTGTCTTACAGCAGATACTAGCTTGTTAAGCTTCAGGTGGCAAAGTGCTAAGCTGTTGCATTTGCAATTGTCCAGCTGGCTGTTCCTTTCTCTGGAGACTTTGGTAGCCATTGAGAGATCACCCTGCTGCCACAGTCTTCCTCTCACTGTTGGATTCACTACCATGGAGTCTCCAAGTCCTTAAGATGCCAGGCCTAGCAAAAAGCCTCCCACGAAGCCGCTGGATATCACAATGTTCTGCTTGATAAAGTCTGTTGCCTGAAAACCAAAGCATCAATAAAAAGACTTGTAATTATGCTACAGATATTATATTGAATAGATATCAATATATATTAACTAGATTATATATTACTTTGAATGAAACAGGATAACAAAAGGACAAATGTACAATTCTACTTACATACACTCTAATTAACTGACAATCCCAAAAATGAATGGAGGTTAGTGGAGGGGAAATTTGGGGAAAGAGTATTTAATAAAATTATTTTTTAAGTTATGCAAATGGATAGTGGTAATGACTGTGCAGAAGCATGCATGTACATGGTGCCCCTCTGAATTGTCTACTTATATACGATTTAACAACAATAAAAAGGCAAATTTAAAAGAACCTCTTATTTATTGAATTCAAAATAAATAACATTCCCAACTATTTTTCTTTTTTTTTTATTTGTTTGACATTTTTTTTGTCTCATTTGCTTTCTTGAAACACAGTTTTATTTTGTAGCTGAGGGTAATAAGCTAGTCTCTAATTCATGATTCAGTCTCCTAAGTTCTAGGATTATAGGTATGAGCTACCATGCTTGGCTCAAACATCATTAAAATAATGCAATCTCCAATCATATTTTCTACTGAAACCTACTACCAAAAAACAGAAGGCAAATTTCTCATTGTCTTACTTCTTCAATTATATTGTTGATTTCAGGTGCTGCCTTATTTGCTCGCTTCTTAATCTGTCTTTTTGCTTTGTTTACATCTTTTTCAACTCTCTTCCAGTCGATCTGCACATAGCCACTGTGACTGGCAACCTGTAAGCAGGCAATGAGAATTACTATTAGCCCAGAAGTAGAAGGCCATGTCGTTTTGCAGGAATTCCTGGAGCTTCTAAGTAAGAAACTGTTATTGACTCACCAATGTTCCCACTCTCCTTAGGATTGCTCTGGTGCGTTAGAAATGCAGAGTTTTAATACAGTAACTAACTAGTTCCTTAGATGCAGTGAACACAGGGTTAAGAAAAATATGGTACAGGGTGGGAAAGACTCAAAAGGCTGTATTAGAACTATTATAACAGCTTTCATCCTACCTTTTAGAATAGGGAGTCAGCTAAAAAGACAGATTATCTAAAATGTATGACTAATAAAAAACACCTTTTAATTAAACAGACGTGAACTAGCTAAACTGGCAATCAGAAAGCAATCAGTTGACAGTTATTAAAGAAATCTAAAGTAGCCTGATAAAGGCACTTCACTAGCTCTGAATCTATTTAATTTAAGAAGAGCGTGTGGGGGCAAGGGAACCTCCATTCACTGTTGTCGGGACTGCAAACTGATGTAGTCCATTTGGATATATATCAGTGTGGAGAATTCAAAAAAAAAAAAAAAGAAGCTAAAAGTAATCCCATCAAATACACTACTCCTTGGCGAATGCCCAATGGACTCCACAGATAGTGCTCAGCTATCCGTGTTCATTGCTCCTTTGTTCACAATAGCTAGGAGATGGAAACAAGTTAAAAGTCCTACAACTGATGAGTGGGTAACGAAAATGTGGTACATGTATACCATGGAATGCTTCCTATTTAGTGGTAAAGAAAAATGAAACCATTTCCAGGTAAACAGAGAGAACTAGAAAACATTTTACTGAATGAGGTAGCCCAGACCCAGAAAGAGCAACACCACACGCGCGACGTTCTCTCTCATCTACATGGTTCCTGGCTCCAAATCTTCAGATTTGAGTATATAACCTGGGCTAACCACAGAAATCAGGAAAGAAAATGGGGTCCAAAGGTGTAGGGTGTGCTAGAGATGGGAATAGCAGGATTTAACTGATAGAAAGGGGAAAGGGGGAAATGGGGAATGAGGCTTAACTGGGGAGGGAGGAGGGAGGTCAATACAGAACAAGGAGCATGAGAAGGAAGAATATTGCACTAAGGATGTTTGAAAAAGCCATAAGGGATCGTATTATTTTTTTATTTACCTAGAATAACATATAATGCACATTACTGTTTATGTATACATATATGTATATACACACACACATAAAGTTATGCGACTTGGGCTGACAATACTACCCACAAGAGCCACTAACTATTGAATGAAAACTAATGAAAAATGCCATCTTGAGTTGCTCAGGAGTCCAAGAGACTCTCAAAATAATATAGGCTATTGCTATTGCCCCTGGTAATCTCCCAGAGGTTGAAAGCAAGCATACATTGCTGTGCATATCACACACCTTAAACAGAGAACTTGGAGGATCTGAGCTAGACATGATCTGGAAGCTTTCTCCCTGAGGACTAGCTCTCATAGTACCAGAAGGTGCTATACAAAATGCCAAGGGAAAAAAGCAACCAACAGTCTCTCTTTTTTTTTTTCTTTTTCGGAGCTGGAGACCGAACCCAGGGCCTTGCGCTCGCTAGGCAAGCGCTCTACCGCTGAGCTAAATCCCCAACCCCAGCAACCAACAGTCTTATCCAACTGCTATACCTATTAATCACAACAATTACCAGCAGAGAAGATATCCGCAAAGGCTCAATAGTGACACTCATATCTTGGTAGTAACCAACAGATAGCTATTTGGACTTAAGGCCTGTTCAAGAGGAGGAAAATTATGTCTGGTACTTACTGGAAACCTAGCCAAGCACAAAGAAACAGTGAAATCATGGACCTTAGAGCTGAGCCTAGTACTGCTATTTTACTAAATCAACATAATTCCTATCTTCTAAATTCTTATCTTGATACCCAGATAAGTGTAGCTTTTACCCATAAATCAAAGCAGTTTTGCTTTGCAGCAGATGGATACCATTGCAAAACACAACTCAGACTTGAGGGACACATCTATAACACAACCCCTGCACCTAAGGCTCATAGAATATCTCAGAATAAAAGGGGAGAATATAAGAGGCAGGGACCAGGAAATTTGCTGTAAGATCTTGTCTCCTACAAATGGCAGGCAAGCTACACCCATGAAATACCTGCTTGAAGAGGATCTGAACAATGAGAATACCAATATACACCTATAATAGAAGAGAAAGTCAATGAACTACAGGCAATCAATGACTACTGAAATAGGGAAAATTAGTCAACCCCAGGATAGAGCCTCTAATTGGTTATCTGGTTCAAGTTGTCATCCCCGAAACCATATACAACAGTCAATGTGTGCATTTATACCTATATGTAATAGTAACAAAGGGAAGGAGACCATGAATTTTGAGAACAGAGTACATAGAATTGGAGGTAGGAAAGGGGAGGGGGGAAATGATGGGTTTCTGTTTTTATTTAAAAACTTTATAGTAATTGCTTTCCATAATAAATTTCAGACAATTAACCCCATTTATAAAACTATAGCTAAATGCTAATTCATTTTCAGAACCCTTATATGGGGGGCTGGAGGGATGACTCAGAGGTTAAGAGCACTGACTGCTCTTCCAGAGGTTCTGAGTTCAATTCCTACCAATCACATGGTAGCTCACAACCATCTGTAATGGAATCTGATACCCTCTACCGGTGTGTCTGAAGACAGTGACAGTGTACTCATATACATTAAATAGATCTTTAAAAAACAAAACAAAAAAATGGTGTCTTTAAAAAAAAGAACCCTTATATGAAGCTACTGGGCCACTGGCAAAACTGGAACAGGAACAATAGTGAGATGTAACCAGTGTAAGTAAAATACGAATATAAATAAGCATTCACAAAAAGTAAATAATTAAACTATATATACTGCTATAAGTCACTTCTATCCACTTGATATATTCTTTATAGGCTTCTAACCACATACAAAGTATTTCAAATAACAAAAACATCTGATTTCATATTTTCTCTGTGACTGACTCCACAGCAGACTTTATTTGCAGCTCTTCCTATACTCACTCACCAGGTACCTGTCAGACTCCAGCCTCAGCCAGAGAAGTGATCAAATTGAATGGCGTATGAAAACTTTTCTGGTAGAACGTGACACAGTGATTTGGATCATAGGCATAGAGGTGACAACGAACTTTAAAGGAGCCTTTATATATACAAAACAAAAAGTTGCCTTAGGAAGTACTCAAACTAGCTGATTACTTTGAAATCTTTACAGAATTTAACTGGATGTTGAATTTCAACATATCTTTTTATTGAAATGCAAAGATTCTATGCATGTGCATGGCTTTAGTTAATGGTTAGAATAGTCAAAATGCTCTCCATGTTAACGCACACTGAAGTAGAGTATAACACAGTTGCAGGGAGATGAGAAGTTTTGAGACAATTAGTACATCAATGTCTCTCTGGGGTCCTCCTCTCTAACACCTCCAAGTCACCTAGCCCTTTTCCTGCCCTCTTACTACACCATAGACAGCCATCCAGCTTGGCCATGATCATATGATTATATATGTTTGGCAGAAACCGTGAATCTCTGTAACAAATAATATCATGCAAGAAGATGAGTGAGAAACACTGGGTAAATGATAATAAAGACCACGAATAAATACTAAGTCTCCAAACTGTGCTAACAAACCTGTTTCAAAGAACACTCAACAAAGTAAGCAGACTAGATTGAGATTTCCTTGAGAAGTTCATGACTATCTTCCCTGAGACAGAAACCCGGTCAAACTGAAGGGGAACAGTTGAAAGTGAGCAACATGTTTCAGTGCAATGATCAAGGATGAATTATGTGTTCCCAGTGAGAGTCAAGTACATCTAACCTAACAGGTAAGTACCTCATCAGAACTGATCATCCAGGACTCAATTTACTTTTGTTCACTTCTTTTTTCCCCCTAGCCTTTTTTAAAATTAGTCATTTTATTCATTTACATTTCAAATGATATCCCCCCTTCCCGATTAGCCTTCCACAACCCCCATCCCACTCCCACTCTTCCCTCCTCTTTGCCTCTATGAGGGTGCTCCTCCACCCATTAACCTACTCCCCCTCTAGCATCCCCCTTCCCTGGGGCATCAAGCCTCCCTTCTCTCCCACTGATGTCAGATAAGGCCATATGTACCTGGAGCCATGGGTCCCTCCCTGTATACTGCTTGGTTGGTGGTCTAGTCCCTGGAAGCACTGGGTGGTCCAGCCAGCTGATGTTATTCTTCCTATGGGGTTGCAATCCCCTTCAGCTCCTTCAGTCCTTTCCCTACCTCTTCCATTGGGGTTCCTGTGATCAGTCTGCTGGTTGGCTTAGAGCATCTGCATCTGTATTGGTCAGGATCTGGCAGAGCCTCTCAGGAGACAGCTATATCAGGCTCCTGTCAGCAAGCACTTCTTGGTATCAGCAATAGTGTAGGGGTTTGGTATCTGCAGATGGGATGGATCCCCCGCCACCTTCCCCCAAACGGGGCAGTCTCTGGACAGCCTTTCCTTCAGTCTCTGTTCCATTCTTTGTCCATGTCTTTCCTTTGGACAGGAACATTTCTGGGTTAAAAATTTTGAGATATGTGGGTGGCCCCATCCCTCAACTGCCTATGTACTGGAGGTTGTCTCTACAGGTTCTATCTCACCTTTGTTGGGTATTTCAGCTAAAGTCATCGACATGGGTTCCTGGGAGCCTCTTGATTCTCTGGAGTCTGGGACTTTCTAGTAGTTACCCCCAGTTCTCCATCCCTTACCACTACATGTTTCTATTCAATTTCCTGATTCTCTGTACTTCTCTCCTGTCCCTTCCAATACCTGTTTCTGCCCCACCTTTTCTCCTTCCCCCTCTTCTCTCCCTCCCAGGTCCCTCCTTCCATCTACCTCCTGTGATTATTTTGTTTGTTCACTTCTAACTTATTTATATAACTATAAAGAAATGCAAACTAGCAGACTGCAGAAAAGTGAAACAATAATGACCACTTTTGAACTGTATTTGACGTTCCTACAACACTCAATATTTAATGACATTGGGTAAAGAAGCTTTATTAGAATAAAAGTTTCCCCATTAAATATAAGGAGTTGAATTTATAGCTCAGTGGTATAGTTCTTGTCTGGCATATAGGACATCCTGGGTTAGATCCCCAGAACCACAACAATAAAAAAAAATTACATGTTAAAAATAGCACCAAGCTTTCAAACAAAGATTCATTTCTGCTTGGAAGCTGTAATCTGGTATATGGGGCTTCCTGTTTGTCAGCCTCACCATAAGTGATCCAACTGGTTGCTCCACTTGGAAGACAGACTCTCCAACTCCCAATTTCAGATCTTCAGAAATTTTTTCTTAGACTAGTTAGATTTTCCCAAAATAAAATCCATTAAGGATTTAGAGTTTCATCAAATTTTAGTGCCTAGTTCTTAGACATGAACAACCAAGGATCATCAGACACAGAGGACAGAAGATTTTTAATTTGAAAACAGAAGAGTAAAACAAGCTAGGAAGGGGAGGGGCACACTTAGACAAGGGACTGGGGCTGCAGTTTAGTGATTGGCTACTTGTCTAGCAAGTTTAATTTTTTTTTTTTTTGGTTCTTTTTTTCGGAGCTGGGGACCGAACCCAGGGCCTTGCGCTTCCTAGGCAAGCGCTCTACCACTGAGCTAAATCCCCAG
Source organism: Rattus norvegicus (assembly GCF_021556685.1). NCBI lineage: Eukaryota > Metazoa > Chordata > Mammalia > Rodentia > Muridae > Rattus > Rattus norvegicus. The sequence goes on along the minus strand of NC_141554.1, from coordinate 11,464,200 downwards.
CCCGCAAGTTTAATTTTTAACATGTGAAAGAAAACAACCAAAACACCAACCAAAAACAAAAAGTAGGGAAGCAAAAGCTGTAGGGAGAGGTTTTAAAACAAAACAAGAGCTGAAAATATAGCTCAGAGGTAAAGCATTTGCCTAAGTATGAACAAGGCCCTGTGTTTGACCCCTAATACCATAGAAAAAGACCAGGAAAAGAGGGAAGAAAAGAGGGAGGGAGGGAGGGAGGAAAGGGGAGGGATTAGGAGGAAAGGAAAGGAAAAATTGATGGATGGATGGATGGAAGGAAGGGAGGAAGGAAGGAAGGAAGGAAGGAAGGAAAGAAGGAAAGAAGGAAAGAAGGAAAGAAGGAAAGAAGGAAATAAATCAAAAGGCAGGCAGGCAGGCAGGCAGGCAGGCATGCTGGGGAAATGGCTCAGTAGGTAAAGGGTCTGCTATATGCACGATGAAGCTTGATTTTAATCCCTAGTACTGACATGGAAATGCAATGGATGTATACTTACTAGAAGCATTTGATAATGAAAAGGCTTTAATATGTTTGTTTTGTCTCAGAGGAATGTGAAAGATGAAACTGGATGGTTAATTAAGGGTCTGGGTTATAGTTCAGTGGGAGAGGGTTTCCTGGGCACACATGAGGTCCTGGGCTCAGTCTCCAGTACTGCAAACAGACAGCTATCCCTGCAGTGTTGTCTGTAACACTGAAAAAAATAAACTGGTAGATAAACATTCTGTATAGAAACGAAGAACGTCATGCATGACAGACCATTTGAACCAACACTCAAGACCTGTAGCCAATAAAGGCAATTACTTCAAACTAGCACCTGGCAATTTAAAACATTTCAGTCCCGTCAGTCTTTTTTTTTTTTTTTGAGTTTAATAGTTATTCTTTTATTAAAAAATTCACCTTTCAGCTCACTCACTGCTCCCCCCCCTTTTCCTGGTCACCCTCTCCCATAATCCTTCCCCCTATCTCCTTCTCCTTTAAAGGGCTGGGCTCTCCCTGGGTATCCCCCCCCCCCCCCACCCTGGTAAGTCAAGCCTCTGTGGGAGCTTTTAAGAACCAATTGTTTTCGATTCAAATTAGAGAAGGCATCAAACCACACAAGTTCTCCCTACCTTCATGTGCTACAAGACAAGCAGTTAAAGTGGTTTCCACCAATGCTAGTGTTCTACTCTGTAATGGAAATGGGATTCTGGGGGGTCAATTTTATATAAACACAGTCTACCTCTGAATCTCTTTAAATAATCATAAATATGTCATAGGGATTACATGTACCGCACTGGTAGAATGCTTGCCTAGTACGCAAAAGGACCGAGTTGAACTCTCAGTACCAATAAATTAATAGACATAAAAAGTAGAAATGAAAAACTCAGCTAGAAAATGAAGTTGAAAATATTTCCCAGACAGTAAACCAAAAAGAGAGAAGTAAAAAATCAGGAAGGAAGCTATGAAAATTAGACAGTCAGTCTAGGAGATCCATATCATAGGAAACACACTGGTGGGCCAGGCAGCGCTGAAAATAAACAAAGAGCAGGAACTTCTTATCTAATAGCAAAAAAATGCTTGAGATGAAAGGGGGTAACAGTGGGCCCACAGCAAGGACTACAATGTGACAAACCAGAACACAAACACACACAAAGAAATCTGCTAAGCATTTGCTGGGAGGTCAGGGGAGGGAGGTCTGCATACAAATGGTCAGGCATTAGAACAGCTTGAAACTTTAAACAACTGCACTGAATTGGGAAGACAATGCAGCAATATCTAAACCCAGCTAAATTATTACTCTAACGGGGAGGGGGATGAAAAATTTCACATGTGCAAAGATCTCAAAAATTACACCCATGCTTATTTTCTCCACAAGTTACTTGAAGATCTAACAATGGGAAGAAGACATGTCCCTTGAAAACAGGAAACCAAGACAAAGCAAAGGCAACAGTCAGAATGGTACTGAAAGGGAAATCCCCTGAGAAGCAGTGTACACAAGGTCTAGAAAACTAGCAGGACAGACGAGGCAGAGATGGCTGTCTCCAGAACACTAAGCAGGCATATTCCTACAAGAGAAGATTCAGATAATAGGAATACATCAAAAGAAAAAGTCCCAAATGCCTTACTGGAATGGAAATAAAGGTCTAAACCTCAGTGTTTCTGTTGCTTTTTCTGCCTTTAAAAGAAAATCTATCTGTTCATTTTTATTCTGGGTTTTGTTTTATTTGCCTATTTGTTTTCTGAAGAAAGAAAGAAGGTAGGGAGTTGGGTGGTGTGGAGCTGGGAAGATCTTGGAGGAAATGGGAGAGGGGGAACCCTGATCAGAATGTATTGTATGCATTTTCAATTAAAAAAATAACATGAATTCAAGAAGTTCACTTAACCGTAGGTACACAACTATGAAATAATACTCAAGATGGGGCCAGAGAGCATGGGGGAGGGACAGAAAGCATTCAGTTGGGGATAGAACAGGATGACTCAAAATTAACAGTGACTATTCTATAATGTGAAGCCAATAGTGAACTCTCTTGCAGCTGAAAGATCAAACATTGGTCAATTATGTCAGGGAAAAGGAGGCTCTGTGAGAAGTTAAAGATATTTATCTACTGAAAAACATTTAAGATTGTAACTAGCAAAGCTTTAAGTCTTAACCCAAACTAATACTTATCTTTAATTATAAGCAAATGTTATGAAATATGGGATCAGGCCTAAGCATATGAAGCAATTAATTAGCTTAAAAGCAGTTTCTTTCTCTAGTTTTTCTTTCATTTTCCTCCTACTGTGTTTTCAAGGCTAATTATATCTGTGGGTGAAAGTGATTTGACAACGACAGGACCTGTGCCCTTCTGCCTTAGACTTCAAAAATACCAGGCTAAGAAAAGAAGGAAGTACCAGTGATAAAATGTGGATCTGAACAGTGAATAGTGAACGACTGAAATAGACTTCTAAGAGGTAAACATGCAACAACAGATGAAAACAAACACAACTCAATTCTGTCAACGGTTTTAGTCTAGTGCCCTTTGCACTAGACTAGAAATGACAACTCAGTTTCAAAATACTGACAGACTTAAATCTATCATATTTATCATATCATCTGTATCATTCTATACAAGTGCAATCCAAATCAGCCTAAGTAAAATTCTCTCCTGTATAAATACAAACATGCATCCAAAAAACCAAATTTAGAAATTAATCATACAGTTTTACTTCTAGCACAAGAAATATTACTCTTAATATTGTTAATAATAGAAAATACAGTCTTAAAATAGCTAGCTAGGAAACCATTTACACCAGTGCTTAATTCATATAAATATCTCTTTGCACTTAAAATAACTATGTTGGTTATTACAGGATCCATGGCTTAGGTACTAAAGTCAGATTTTGGTTGCTACGAATAGCAATCACTTCTTAAATCTGGTATAAGTGACAGTTCTCTGCACCTTTAAAACTGCTAACATTTATTCCCAGAAATTTTCAATTTTGAGATTTACTGTATTTGATCTTCTTTAGGAAATTCTATTTTAAGGAAAATACATATCAAATAGACATTAATGGTAGATAATATTCTCATAAACAGTCTCTAATAGCAAAGGATTTTACCCCTAAAAGAGGATATACAAAATTAAAATTTTAATCCACCTGTCTCAGAAATAGGACTGTAGATAGGATTATGGATATTTTTAAACTTAATTTTGCACTTTCTGCTTCTTCCTTTCTTTCTGTCGTCTTTCTTTCTCGTCTTTCCCCCATACTGTCTCAGTATATAACTGGTAGGCCAAGGCTGGCTTGATTTCTATATTCATCTGTCTTAACCTCTCTCAGCCTTTGGAGTGTGGGATTTCAGGTCTAAACCACCACACATGCCTCTGGTTCTTCAGTTTAAAGAAGTTGTTGGAAATGTTGCTAGTTGCTCAGCCTTTGACATAACTAGTCATTAGCTCATGGAAAAGCCATTATGATGCATGCACAGAGTGATCTATGAACCAGCAATGGTTGCACACATCCATAATCCTAGGATACTGGATTCAAAGGCTCAACTACTAAGCTCCACCTCCAAATCTGTTTAGTTTGGCTTGAAGATTATATCTTGCTTTGGACTTGTGGTTCTCCTCCCTCAGCCTCCTGAGTAGAGTAGCTGGGATTATGATGTATGCAACCACACCAGACTCAGTCATCTTTTTAAACAGTTAACATCACATTACACTGTGTACATTAGAGAATCTAGAAATATTTTTTCTTGACTGACAGATGCAAGCTTTCAAAACTCATTATGCTTTTTCTATATACTAATGCCTAAAAGAAAAATTAGACCTTTTATTAAAATGACCAGGAACGAAATGGGTAAAGTTAACATTCTCTGCTGTGTCCAAGGAGAAGTAAATATATAAAGGCGGGACATACCTGTAGAAGAAGAAAACCACCACCTACTGCAGTTGCAGCAAGTTTTCCAACCTTTTGGAATAAAAATCCTGCACACCTTTAATGACAGAAATAACAAGGATGAGAACAATCACTGATGTTCTAAATTTCTTCTACATTTTATTGCTTTCCTAATAAAAGCTTAATGTCTTCCCATTTCTTTTGATAGTGTCCTATGGTTGCTCAGAAACATTGTTTTTCTTCAGTCATATAGGGTCATTAAAAATGCACACTGTAAAAATGTCTGAAATTTGCTGCATAGTGAGGAAAGGAGAGAAGAGGAAGACTTAAAAGGAAAATCAAAAGAGCAGCTATTGAAACCAATCATGAGTACTTGAATCCACTATAATCCTACATTTGTGTAAGCTAAAATTTCCCACAGTAAGTCACTTGTTTGCTTTGCTTAATGCAGTCAAGGTGTTCCTAACACCAGGGCAACCCTCACTCTACCCAAATCTGCTATAACCCAGGTAGTTTTAAATGCATCATAATCTTTATTTGAGTTATTTATTTCCCCAGTTCCTGCCTAGGAAAAACTTCCTGCCTCTTGTGCCATTCCACTTTGATGATTACATTGCCCACATTTCTCTTAGCTTCCTTACCTAGTGTTGATTTTCTGTGTTAAGCTTGTTTTCTCTCCTCTAACATTGGAATGTCAGCCTATTCCTCTTGAGCACATTCATGGTCCCTTTACTATTCCACATCCAAGTTGCACAAAAGAATCCCAGATTTCTAATCCTAGCCTCATACCCTGAATTGGTGTTCCCACCAAATTAGTGTCCTGTAATTGAAATGGGACTGTAATTGAAAATCAGGTCACTGTTGATGTAATTAAGTAAGATGAGGTTATACTGGCGCACAGTAGGCCCTTAATTCAACATAAGTCATGTCACAGGAACACAAACATAGCCCAAATAGCTGCTTCTGAGGTCCCAGTTTCTATGTGATAGTACTACGCCCCATTTGCCAGGTCACGTTCATCTCAGACTCCCATCCTCAACTTCAAATACCTTATCTTGAAAATATTATTATGTTTTCTCCTTTCTACTTTTTATTATTACTTTTTATTTAGTGTGGTATGTCTAAACATTCATACATGTCCAACGAGTTGGTTCTCTCCACCATGTAGGACCTGTGGATAGAACTCAGGTCACCAGGCTTGGCATCAAGCCTACTTGCTGAGCTATCCTTCCACCCTTCCTCTGCACTCTTAAGGGCATCATTACCTTCATATTGTAATGTTGGGATTCCATAGCCTTGCTTCTGGGTCACTCTCTAACAGCTGAATCAGTATTCAGGTCCTCCAGGTCTCCTAGCAACCACTTATTCTCACACTAGTTTTCATTTCTTATTATCAAAAACCTATGGCTAAATACAATCTCCTTAGGCTATTCTTCATGTCTTGAATTGGTTTCAAGTGTTAAGTTAGGTTTATGTCTATTAATAGTTCCTCTTTAATGACACAATATCACATTAATGTTATATCCTGAGATTTCAAATATTTTCTACACTGAATCTATACTACAGTCCAAGTCATTACAACAAATCACCTATGTAGCTGGCAATATCACTTAGAGGTAGAGTGCTTGCAAAGTCCTGAATCTGTCCCCACACGAGACAAAAACAATAACAAGCCACCTGAATACAAGTGTCCTATTATACAGATCAGGTCATAAAGATGGCTGAGCAGGTAAAAGCTCTTGCTACTAAGCCTGAAGACCTGAAGTTTGATCCCCAAAATCCACATGGTAGAGAGATTAGACTCCTTCAAGTTGTCCCCTGATCCCCTGATCGCCACATATATACTGGGGACACATCTGTGCCCTGAACACAAATAGATGGATGTAAAAAAACAAACACCCACAAAGTGTTATATAGATCCTGGGTTGAATAGTTGGCTGATACTGATAATCCAAATGAATAATAATAACAATAACAATAATAATAATTATATTATTGTTGTTGTTATTAAGAATATGTTTCTTATACAGGAGTCAGTAATAAGGGCTCAGAAAAAGAAAAAAGAAGCAAATAGTGAAGTCTCCATTAAATCGCAGGTTGAACGCTACACAAGCTGTGTACTAGTCACTAAGATGGATCTACTAACTTCCGCTCTGCCATTAGACTTTTCAAGAAAACCTGGTAATTATGGGCCTTCTTACCAGGTTTGGTCTACAAGAAGAAAATGTGCAACAATCTGAGAATCCCATTTCTCATTTTTTTTAAAAGAATCTTGTAGCACTGGGCTTTTGGCCATGACTCTCACTAACCAATCACCTCTGGCACCAAATTATAAATGCATTTAAAGGGAGCAGAGCTGTAGTCATCCTACAGTGAACTCTGAGTGACCAAGGCCCTCAGCAAAAACTTCTGTTCTAACTGCGTGATTTTTCAATGAAACAGTATCAATACTGTGCCTGTGCTCCATGGAATCTTCAGAATGATTTTTTTTGTTTGCTATAAATTATAAAATGGCATTTACAAGAAGGCATAGGGAACATCATTATTCCAAGGTGCATGAAAAACACACACGAAGAAATGTCATTTACCCATCCCAAAAGGAAGCATGTAAATATTTTAATTAACAGGTGAATTTACCTTAAAATGTAAAGAAAAAACTGCTTACAACTTAAGTACTGTCGCTTCAAAAAGAGTCATCAACATTTTTCAAAATAATGACCTGTTTCTGCCCCTTGTTATCTGGTTAATATTTTATTCCAAAAATAATAGAATTAAAATACATGGTAAAAACAGTGTAAACATGTGTTTACATGAGTTGTTGCTTAGTTAATGGTAATAACCCCTCCTTATTGTACTCCACGTTATTGAATAACAAGTAATCATTTCATTAATTCTAACACAAAAGCAATCTCAGATCTTCTCCAAAGCACTATCATAATCAGAACTAGTGCATCCACAAAAAATAGAATCTGCTGCATCATCGTGAATAATTTTTACAGAGCATTAATGCTTCTGTGTACAGAGCTGAGAATCCTTGAAGCCAGTTTTGCAGTAGGAATTCTTATGCTTTTTTCCAATTGTTGGCACTGAATAGCAAATAACAACTTACTTATAATTAACTTGCTCAAGTTGGAAATTTGATAATGAATTAAAGGAAGGATAAAGGAAGGATAGAGGGTGGAAAATGGAACTATGGTGGGCCTTTGACTGAGGGAATTCATCAAAATCCAACAAGGAGTTTCTGAAGGTTGATGCAACCAATTAGATCAGGGGAAAGACCCAAAGTTGTGCTCTTCTGGAATTAACAGTGGCGAGCCATTGAAGATTTATGGAGGCTAGGCTATTTACAAAAGGACAGTAGCCAAGTTCCCACTGAAATTTAACAAAAAAAAAAAAGATGTTCTCACCAGCCAGTCACGCCACCCATTACTATCTGGGTAGCTACTGAGTATTTTTCTACCATAGGTCCGGAACTGTGGCCAAATACACGATTCCACCAGTGGTGTCTTCTTGCATACTCAGTTAAATCCAACACTTCGTAAGACTCGTCATCGCTCTCATAGTCTTTAAAAATACAAAATGGGAAAAAAAATTGGATCAATCTACAGTCAGAAACGGCTCACAATTTGTTTTCATAAAACCTGTGGGACGACTCACTGTTATGTCTGGCCTACAACTAAAAAATGCCCAGATGTAAGCGAACGAGCGTGACTAACTCGATCCCTGAGACTGGGGCCTCAAGTATAAAGGGTCTAGCAACAGCATCCCCATTTCCTTTCCTATGGCACCGGGACACAGAGCCAGAGGCCAGTTGAAATACAAAGCAGTGGGCGGTGACCCGCCCAATCTGAATAAGGTCAGGGCAGGGTGCATTTCCACCCGTGGGAAAAGGGGGAGAGGGGTTGTTCCTCCCAAGAAAAGAAAGGTCAGGAACCCAGCAAGAGGATATCAGAGCAGGACCAAAATGCAACCGACCAAATGGAAATCAATCCGCCAACCCCCTTACAGTTGCAAGATGGAGAAGGGCATGAGGTGGGGGCAGGGCAGGGTCTAGCCTTGGTTAGGTGTGGGTGAGCGAGCTAAGTACTGCAAAGAGGAAAAGGAGACATCTGGTTCGGAGGGGTCTCTCAAAGGGGCTGTGCAGCCACCGAGCCCCAAAAACACTGGAGGAGGGGAAGGGGGAAACACCGTAGGAATAAAAGGTCCAGAGCTGTGGGCAGCGTCCCAGAGACTACTTCGGGCCCTGGCTGCTCACCTTGGGGAGGGGGGTTCCGGGACGCCATGATACCGCCAGCGGCCAGTTGTGGGTGGTCCCCGCCCGCCTCTCCCCAACACTTTAAAGGACGCTCTAGGCCGAGGTGGAAGTCTATGGTCTCTCGTTTTCCTCCGCCTCCTCCTCCACACGCTCACTCACACACACACAAACTCTCACACACAGGCTCGTCACCGCCCACGCTTCCCTGCACAGCCCTTTTAACACTTTGTGCGCAGACGCAAGGCTTGGGATTTGGGGAGGAATAGCTGAGTCCCCGCCCCGTGTTTACTTATGGGAAATGTAGTTCGTGCTCTTTTCCACTGTACTCTGGGCATTCCCCCAACGCGCTCTAGAGTTTCCAAGATTTTTTTTTTTTTTAAGCTAAAGGAATGGAGGGAATGGAGGCACAGGGTAATAGAAGAGAATAACCAGTTTAGTGTTGGCAGATTGTTCTTAACAAGTCTTTATTCAGGATGCTCTTCTGAAGTTGTTTTTTTTTTTTTTTTTTTTTTTTTTTTTGATTAGGCGTTCTTTTTTTTTTGGCCCTATATTTAACATTTAGTTCTTGCAAGGATCACTTCTCGGCCTTTTAGCTAAGATCAAGGGTAGTTCTTGCAAGAATCCTGCTGACTTTAACAGAAATTTCAGCCTTGCCCCTCTCTTGATGGCTAATAACCCAGACTTTCTCCAGTTAAGAACGCTATTAAATTACCTTAGCAATAAACTCCCCATGCCCTGATTCTTGGTAGGATTCTACACCTTGACACCCTCAGATTATACACTATAAATCTCCAGCTTTTTGTCTGTATTCCAAATTAAAATAAACCCATTATCTATTTTAACAAGTGTCAGGGAAAATATTTTAAAGATGTTTTGTAAAACAACAAAAAACAAAAACCTGTTTTAAACACTATAGAAACAAAAGAGAACACGCTGTTTCAAGCCATAATTTTCTCAGACTTCCAAAAGTTCTCCATGAGACGAGCTTTTTTTCCTTAGTGCCCTGTTAGTTGAGCAGACTTTAGCTTGTATTTTTGTTTGTTTGTTTATTTTTAGACACCTCACATAATCCAGGATTCTCTGGAACTTGCTATGTAGAACATTCTGGCCTCAAACTTGCACAGATCCACCTCCTTCTCCAGTATTGGGATTAAGGCATGTATCACTCTGTTGCTGTGTTTGATTTTACACATGGCCTCGCTGTGTAGCCCAGGCTGGGCTCTGATCCTGGCTGGATTCCTCTGTCTCTCTCTCCAGTACTGTGATTACAAACATTCACCACCAAGCTGTGATTTTAAGAATTGTTATTATTTAAATGTGACATAGGGATAAAGTCAAGTTTTTTAAACACAAAGTTCCATGGATTCTGTAGAACATAACATGTTGAATACCAAATAGCTAATCCAAGTTCACGTAAATTAGCACCAAACTTACTTCAAATATGTACTCTATCTGAATTAGCTGGATGGTTAAAATGAACAGCCTGCTCAGTATTAATATTATTTAAAAATAATAGCTTTGCACTTGATATTTCAAATCTTGCTAGTTTAAAAACCATTCTTGCTTATTAATTTTTCATTTATATAAGCTTGAAAATGGCTTTCAGTCATTTCAGAATACCTCTAAGCAGGTAATATGCCTGCAAATTGGATTGCTTACCTTCATTATCATGAATCTTATTATACTAATTATAATAACTATTAAATAACAGGTATTTCTTAGTTCTTGCCTTATCAATGCAAATAATTCTTAGTCTGTTTGCTTAAATTCTACTTTCCTTTTCAGTTGTTTAGAAAACCAAATTTTCTTTGCTATGGTCTAATGGGATTCCACTATCTTCAGAGTATATACATAAATAGAATGTGTAAATAGAATGGAAATATCCAGCATCTGGAGCCTCTAGGCACACCAACATCTGCTGCCTGGATGTGTGAGCTTGTGTTAATCTCAGGCTTATGGAAAATCCAGAACAATTGCATAGTTACAGCATGCCTATAGCTCAAAATGTGCATCATGAGATTTTCACAGTCTTGTGATGAATGCAGTTTCCATTCTATTCTTACATTCTTTTAAAATGAAATCTGGTTGGAGATTGCCAATCAATCCAAACTCAGAAAATGCAAAAGTAAATATGGATTTTTATTTGAATGTCATAAAGCTTGCAATTCAAAGACAGGTTTAAATAGCTCTGAATCCACGTTCTGAGAGAAGGTGGGAAAAGAGAGAGCATATCTGCACCATTAACCATTGGGAAGAACCAAGGGCTATGTAACCAATACAAGATTTCTATAAGGTTCATTGAAGTCATTTTCTTAGTGATTGATGGGGAAGGGTCCAACACACTGTGGGTGTTGCCAACCTTGGAATCTTGGTTCTGAGTTCTATAAAAAAGCAAGCTGAGGAAGCCATGATAAGCAGGCCAGAAAGCAGTACCCCTCCATAATGTTTCTATCAGTTCTTGCCTCTAAGTTCCTATCTTGCTTGAGTTTTTGTCCTGAATTCCTTCAATGATGAACAGTGATATGAAAATGTAGGCAAAATAAAGTTTCTTCCCAACTTGCTTTGCTCATGGTGTTTCATCATAGCAACAGTAACCCTAAGATACTACTATACCCAGCAAAGTTTCAATGACAATAGATGGAGAAAATAAGACATTCCATGGTAAAACCAAATTTAAACAATATGTATGAACAACAATCTAGGCCTATAGAAGGCGTTGGAAGAAAAATCCAACCCAAGAGGTTAACCACACCCATGAAAACACAAGGAATAAATAATCCCAGAGCAGCAAATCAAAAGAGAGGACACACACACACACACACACACACACACACACACACACCACCACCACCACCACCATCACCATCACCACTACCACCACCACCACCACCAACAACAACAACAGTAAAGTAGTAGGAATCAACAAAAACTTTGAACTGATATTTCTCAACATTAATGGTGTCAGTTCCCCAATAAAAACACACACACTAACAGAATGGGTGTGAAAAGAGGATCCATCCTGCTGCTGCATCCAAAAAACACACCTTAACATCAAGAATAAACATAACCTCAGGGGAAAATGTTAGAAAAAGATATTCTAAGCAAAAGAACCTAAAAAGCAAGCTGGTATAATCATTTTAATATCTCACAAAATTGACATCAACAGTAATCAGAAGACATAGAGGAAGAAACAATATACTCACTAAAGGAAAAAAAATCCATGGAGAGGACATTCTATTTCTTAACATCTATGTCCCAAATACAAAATTACTCAAGTTTGTAAGAGTAACACTACTACAGCTTAAATCACATATCAACCCTCACATTGATAATGGGAGACTTCAATACCCTACTCTCACCAATCGACAGGTCATCCAGACAATAAATAAATAAATATTAGAGCTAACAGATTATAAAGCAAATGGACCTAACAGATAATTGTAGAACATGTCACTCAAACACAAAAAAAATACCTTCCTCTCTGCCCCTCCTGGAACTTTCACCAAAATTGTCTACGCATTTGGTCACAAAACAAGCCTCAACAGTTACAAGAAAATCCAAATAATTCCCTGCATCTTATCAGAGCATCACAATTTAAAGCTGGATTGTCAAAAAGAGAAACACCAGAAAGCTGTCAAACTCATGGAAACTGAACAACCCTTAGACTAAATGAAAAATGGATCAACATAAGTTAAGAAAGAAATTAAAAATTTCCTAGAATCCAAAATAAATGAACACATGGCATATCCAAACTTATGGGACACAATGAATAAGAGAAAACTTACAACACTAAGCACCTACTTTAAAAAAGGGACAGATCTCATACTAGCAACCTCACAACACACCTGAAAAATCTAGAACAAAAAGAAGTAATCAAACCCAAGAAGAGTAGATGGCAAGAAATAATCAATCTCAGGGCTATAATAATTTAAACAGAAGCAAAAATAATATTTACAAAGAATCAATGAAACAAAGAGTTGGTTCTTTGAAAAATATCAATAAGATAGACAAACCCATATTTAAATAAACTACAATGCAGAGCAAATACGCAAATTAATGAAATTAGAAATTAAAGGGGGTCAAAACAACAGACATGGAGGAAATCTAGGAATTCATAAGGACATACTTTAAAATCCCATATTCTATCAAATTAGAAAGTCTAAAAGAAATGGATAATTTCCATGATAACTACCACTGACAAAAATTAAATCAAGATCAGAGAGGCAATTTTAACAGACCAATAGAAACAATGTTGATAACTCTCCCAAACAGAACCAAACCAAAACATATGGTTTTAGTACAGAATTCTACAAGACTTTCAAAGTATTATGGGCAATATACCTTAAATTATTCCACAAAATAGAAGCAGGAGGGACAGTATCCAATTCACTTTACAAGGACATAGTTACTTTGATGCCCAAGACCCAACAACAGCAAAATAAGGGAAATACAGGCTGCCTTAGTTAGGGTTCCCATTGCTGTGAAAAGACACCAAGACCAAGACAACTATTATAAAAGAACATTTAATTGGAACTGGCTTACAGGTTCAGAAGTTCAGTACATTATCATCAAGGTGGGAGTATGGCAGTATCCAAGCAGGCATGGTGCAGTCAGAGCTAAGAGTTCTACATCTTGATCCGAGGGTTACCAGGAGAAAATTGTCCCTCAGCCAGCTAGGCAGAGGATCTTATTACCTACCTCCACAGTGACACACACCTACTTCAACAAGGCCCCACCTTTTCCCCAAGCAAATTCAGACTACCACACCTACTAATTTCCATTATGAGCATAGATACAAAAGTTCTCAATAAATGTGTTTAAGCCAAATCTAAGAACACATAAAAAAGATCATTTACCATGATCAAATAGGTTTCATTTCAGAGACACAGGGAAGGTTCAACATATGAAAATCAATAAATATAACCTACTATATAAACAAACTGAAAGATAAACCTACACGATCATCTCATTAGATTCAAAAAAGGCATTTGACAAAAATCCTACACTCCTTCATGATAAAAGTCTTGGGGGAATCAGGGATACAAAGAATATAACTCAATATAATAAAGCTATTTTACAGTAAGCCCACTTTCAATATCAACTTAAATGGAGAGAAAGTAAAAAAAAGGGGGTGGGGCAATTCCACTAAAATCAGGAACAAGACAAGGCTGTCCACTCTCTCCATATGTAGCCCTTGAAGTTCTAACTAGAGCAATAAGACAACTAAAGGAGTTTAAGGGGATACAAATTTGAAAGGAAGAAGTCAAAGTATCGCTATTTGCCGATGACATAATAGTGTAAACATGTGACCCTTAAAAGTATCTCTGAGAACTGGAAAGATGGGTCAGTAGTTGGGAGCACTAGCTGCTCTTCCAGAGGTCCTGAGTTCAAATCCCATTAACCACATGGGGATTCACAATCATCTGTGATGAGATCTGATGCTCTCTTCTGGTGTGTCTGAAGACAGCTTCAGTGAACTTACATTAAAAAGAAAATTTTGCTTCCTGTCTCCATCTGCACCCAAAGCTGGGGCTGTTCCACTGCCCTCCATGCCCAGATGCTGCTCAGAGAGAGCTGATCTCCCAGGAGTGCTATCACTTGTAAATCCACAGGTGAGAGTCCACTTTCACTCCATTAACCGTCCAAAGATGGACTCACCAGGAACACATAGGGCACAGGAACCACAGAGAAGCCTGGAATAGGATCCTTCCAGTCTCCATCTGTGCCCAGAGCCCTCCTTAGCCAAATCGCATACAGAGAGCTGGTCACCCAAGAATGAACCCAGTTCTCCCACCACAGCAAGCTCTGGATAGCCCAACACACCAGAAATGCAAGAATTGGATTTACAATCATATCTCATGATGATGATAGAGGAATTTAAGAAGGAAATAAATGACTTGCTTAAAGAAATACAGGACAACACAGGTAAACAAGTACAAACACTTAAAGAGGAAGCACAAAAATCCCTTAAAGAGGGGCTGGAGAGATGGCCCAGGGGTTAAGAGCACTGGCTGCTCTTCCAGAGGTCCTGAGTTCAATTCCCAGCAACCACATGGTGGCTCAGAACCATTTGTAATGAGATCTGGTGCCCTCTTCTTGTGTGTCTGAAGAGAGCTACAGTGCACTCATAAATAAAAAATTAATAAAAAAAAGTTTAAAAAAAACCCTTAAACAATTACAGGAAAACACAACCAAGCAGATGAGGAAATGAACAAAACCATCCAGGATCTAAAAATAGAAATAGAAACAACAAAGAAAACACAAAGAGAGACAACCCTGGAGAGGTAGAAAACCTAGGAGAGAGATCAAGAGTCATAGATCACCAACAGAATACAAGAGATAGAAGAGAGAATCTCAGGGGCAGAAGATACTGTAGAAAACACTGACACAATAGTCAAAGAAATGAAAAAAGCAGAAAGCTCCTAACCCAAAACATCCAGAAAAACCAGGAAAGAATGGACAATACAAGAAGCCTACAGAACTCCAGATTGGGCCAGAAAAAACCTCCTCCCATCACATAATACTCAAAACACCAAATGCACAAAACAAAGAATATTAAAAGCAGTAAGGGAAAAATGTCAAGTATAAAAACAGACCTATCAGAATTATACCAGGCTTCTCAACAAAGACTATGAAAGCTAGAAGATCCTGGGCAGATGTTATATAGAACCTAAAAGAACAAGAATGCCAGCAAAACTCTCAATCAGCATAGATGGAGAAACCAAGATATTCAATTACAAAACCAAATTTATACAATATTGTTCCACAAATTCAGCTCTACAAAGGATAATAGATGGAAAACTCCAACACAAGGAGGGAAACTACACCCAAGGAAAAGCAAGAAAGTTATCTTCTTTCAACAAACCCAAAAGAAGACAGCCACACAAACATAATTCCAATTCTAATAATAGAAATAATAGGAAACAAGAATCATCGGTCTCTAGTGTCTCTCAATATCAATGGAATAAATTCCCCAATAAAAAGACATAGACTAAAATGCTGCATATGTAAACAAGACCCGGCATTAGGCTGCATACAGGAAATGCACCTCAGTGACAAAGACAGACACTACCTCAGAGTAAAAGGCTGGAAAAAATTTTCAAGCAAATGGTCACAACAAACAAGCTGGAGTAGTCATTCTAATAGCAAATAAAATTGACTTCCAACCAAAAGTTATCAAAAAAGGTAAGGACACTTCATACTCATCAAAGGAAAAATCTACCAAGATGAACTCTCAATTCTGAATATCTATGCTCCAAATGCAAGGACACCAACATTCATAAAAGAAACCTTACTAAAACTCAAAGCATACATTGCATCTCACAAAATAATAGGTGACTTCAACACCCCACTCTCATCAGTGGACAGGTCATGGAAACAGAAACTAAACAGAGACATAGTGAAACTAACAGAAGTTATGAACCAAATGGATTTAACAGATATTTATAGATTTTATCCTAAAACAAAAGAATACACCCTCTTCTCAGGACCTCATGGTACCATCTCCAAAACTGACCATATATTCAGTCATAAAACAAGTCTCAATAGATACAGGAAGATAGAGATAATCCCATGCATACTATCAGATCACCAGGGACTAAGATTGGTCTTCAATAACAGCAAAAACAACAGAAAGCCCACATATACACGGAAACTGAACAATGCTCTGCTAAATGATAACTTGGTCAAGGAAGAAATAAAGAAAGAAATTAAAGACTTTTTAGAATTTAATGAAAATGAAGACACAACGTAGAAAAACTTATGGACACAATGAAAGCAATGCTAAGGGGAAAACTCATAGTTTTGAGTGCCTCCAAAAAGAAATTGGAGAGAGAATACATTAGCAGCTTGACAGCACACCTGAGAGCTCTAGAACAAAAAGAAGCAAATACACCCAAGATGGCAGGAAATAATCAAATTCAGAGCTGAAATCAACCAAGTAGAAACAAAAAGGACTATACAAAAAATCAACCGAACCAAAAGCAAGTTCTTTGAGAAAATCAACACGATAGATTAAACACTTAGACAGACTAGCCAGCAGGCATAGAAACAGTATCCAAATTAACAAAATCAGCAATGAAAAGGGAGATATAACAACAGAGACTGGAGGGAAAAAAAGTGATCCTACTACAAAATCCTATATTCAACAAAACTTGAAAATCTGGAGGAAATGGACTATTTCCTAGACAGATACCAGGTACCAAAGTCAAATCAGGATCAGATAAATCATCTATTTCTTTTTTTATTGGAGATTTCTTATTTACATTTCAAATGTTATTCCCTTTCCTGGTTTCTTGTCCATATACCCCCTATCCCAACCCCTTCCCCTTCTTCTATAAGTGTGTTCCCCCTTCCCAACTACCCGCTTCTAGCCACCCCAGACATTCCCCTACACTGGGGGGGGGGGGTGGTCCAGCCTTGGCAGGACTAAGGGCTTCTCCTTCCACTGGTGCCCAACAAAGCCATCCTCTGCTAAAAATACAGCGGGAGCCATGGGTCTTTGGGTAGTGGTTTAGTCCCTGAGAGCTCTGGTTGGTGGGTATTGTTGTTCCTTTGGGGTTGCAAGCCCCTTCAGCTCCTTCAATCCTTTCTCTAATTCCTCCAAACAGGGACCCTGTAATCAGTTCAATGGTTTGCTGCTAGCGTTCACCTCTATATTTGACATGTTCTGGCTGTGCCTCTTAGGAGACAGCCATATAAGGTTCCTGTCAGGTTGCACTACTTAGCTTCATCAATATTATCTAGTTTTGGTGACTGGATATATATATGGGTCACAGGTGGGGCAGGCTCTGAATAACCGTTCCTTCAGTCTCTGCTCCAAACATTGCCTCCATATCCCCTCCTATGAATATTTTTGTTCCCCCTTTTAAGAAGGACTGAAACATCTGCACTTTGTTTGTCCTTCTTCTTGAGTTCATGTGGTCTATGGATTGTATCTTGGGTAATTCAAGCTTTTGATCTAATATCCACTCATCATTGAGTGCATACAATGTCTGTTTTTCTGTGATTGGGTTACCTCACGCAGGATATTTTCTAGTTCCATCCATTTGCCTATGAATTTCATGAAGTCATTGTTTTTCATAGCTGAGTAGTACTCCATTCTGTAGATATACCACATTTTCTGTATCTATTCCTCTGTTGAAGGGCATCTGGGTTCTTTCCACCTTCTGGTGATTGTAAATAAGGCTGCTATGAACATACTGGAGCACGTGTCATTGTTGTATCTTTTGGGTATATGCCCAGGAGAGGTACAGCTGGGTCTTCAGGTAGTGCAATGTTCAATTTTCTGAGGAACCTCCAGACTGATTTTCAGGGTGGTTGTACCAGTTTGTAATCCCACCAACAATGGAGGAGTGTTCTTCTTTTTCCACATCCTTGATAGCATCTGTTGTCACCTGAGTTTTTGATCTTAGCCATTCTGACTGGTAGAAGGTGGAATCTCAGGGTTGTTTTGGTTTGCATTTCCCTGATGACTAAGGATATTGAACATTTCTTTAGGTACTTCTCAGCCATTTGATAATCATTAGCTAAGAATTCTTTGTTTAGCTCTGTACCCCATTTTAATAAGGCTAATTGGCTCTTTGGAGTCTAACTTCTTGAGTTCTTTGTATATTTTGCATATTAGCCCTCTATCTGTTGTAGAATTGGTAAAGATCTTTTCCTAATCAGTTGGTTGCAGTTTTGTCCTAACAACAGTGTCCTTTGCCTTACAGAAGCTTTGCAGTTTTGTGAGGTCCCATTTGTCCATTCTTGATCTTAGAGCATAAGCCATTGGTGTTTTGTTCAGGAAATTTTCCCCAATGCCCATGTGTTCAAGACTCTTCCCCACTTTTTCTTCTATTAGTTTGAGAGTATCTGGTTTTATGCGGAGGTCCTTGATCCACTTGAACTTAAGCTTTGTACAGGGCGATAAGAATGGGTCAATTTCCATTATTCTACATGCTGACCAGTTGAACCAGCACCATTTGTTGAAAATACTATCTTTCTTCCATTGGATGGTTTTAGCTCCTTTGTCAAAGATCAAGTGACCATAGGTGTGTGGGTCCATTTCTCGGTCTTCAATTCTATTCTGCTGATCTATTTGCCTGTCTCTGTACCAATACCTTACAGTTTTTATCACTATTGCTCAATAATACTGCTTGAAGTCAGGGATGGTGATTCCCTCAGAAGTTCTTCTGTTGTTGAGAATAGTTTTCGCTATCCTTCTTTTTTTCTTTTTGTTACTCCAAATGAATTTCCAAATTGCTCTTTGTATCTCTATGAAGAGTTGAGTTGGGATTTTGGTGGGGATTGAATTGAATCTTTTGGCAAGATGGCCATTTTTACTATATCAATCCTGCCAATCCATGAGTATGGAAGATCTTTCATCTTCTGAGATCTTCAATTTCTTTCTTGAGAGACTTTAATTTCTTGTCATACAGATCTTTTACTTGCTTGATTAGAGCCACGTAGAGGTATTTTATATTATTTGTGACTATTGTGAAGGGTGTTGTTTCCCTACTTTCTTTCTTAGCCTGTTTATCCTTTGAATAGAGGAAGACTACTGATGTATTAGAGTTAATTGCCACTTAGAGACTGTACCACCTGGGGATCCATCCCATATTCAGTCACTGTAACCAGTTCCTGTTGGTGATGCCAAGAAGTTCTTGCTGACAGGACCCTGATATGGATGTCTCCTGAGAGGCTCTTCCAGAGCCTTACTGAGACAGATTAAAATGCTCGCAGCTAACCATCAGACTGTGCATGGGGACCACTATGGAGTAGTTAGGGAAAGGACTGAAGGAACTGAAGGCGTTTGCAACCCCACAAGAAGGACAGCAATATCAACCAATCAGAACCCCCAGATTTCCTAAGGACCAAACCACCAACCAAAGGGTACACATTTGGGGGGACACATGGCTCCAGCTGCATATGTAGCAGAGGATAGCATCGTCTGTCATCAATAGGAGGAAAATCCCTTGATCCTGTGAAGACTCTTTTCCCCACAGTAGGGAAATGACATGGTGTTGAGGTTGGAGTGGGTGGGTGGGAGGGGGGGGATCCTCACAGAAGCAGGAGGAGGGTGATGGGAGAGGGGGGGAACTGGGAAAGGGGATAACATTTGAAATGTGAGTACATAAACTATCTAATAAAATAGAAGTTTTTCTGAAAGTCTTCTACAGTTGATAAACACTTTCATCAAAGTAGCTAGATACAAAATTATCTCGTAGCGCCTCTCACAATAGCCTTGAATTATTCAATGTATTCTGGGGTATCTGTAACTAAAGAAGTGAAACACTTGTATGCTAAAAAAAATTTCTTTGGACTATTGTAAATCGTTGTGTAATATACACTAATATACAATTATCCTGAACTGTTCAAGCCTCTGCCCAGTATATCATTTTTGTAATCTAGTCACAACAGATATAAATACAAGCTTATAGCTTGTATTTGTCTGTAGAAACATTGGAAGAACACACAAGACACAACGGTGGCTGGGGTAAGAAAGGACTAGGGAAGACAGAGTTAAGATAGCTCCTTTGCATTGGGAAGACTCAGTGAGTAAGTACTTACTGCACAAACCTGATGGCCTGAGTTTGGTGGAAGAAAAGAGATGGCTGCCAAAAGTTGTCCTCTGTGCCATATGTGCTCTCCACCCCCCACAATGGTAACTATACATAGAACAAAATGTAAAAACTTCTCCTCAGGTATAGCTTTTCATATGGCTTCAGTATTCGATATTGCTAAATGTATTACATAAGCCAAATTTTAAATAATCTTGCATTCTAGAGTTACCATCAAAGAAGCTACTAAGAACATTGCGAACTGTGTCCAGGGAAGGATAGAGGAACAAAGAAGATATGAGTCACAAGTTATCCACTGTGAAGCTATATCTACAAGTTCAAAATGTGGAAAAAATACGTTCAGAGCCAGATGTGGTGGAACATACCTATAATCCTAGCATTCGGGAGCCTGGGGGCAGAAAAACTCAAATTCCTGACTAATCTGGTCTATATAGCAAGATCCTCTCTCAAGACACTAGGGGAAAGGGGAGGGGGGTTGCTTAATTCTTTCAGAAGTATTTACTTTGTCCTATATGTGAGAATGCCAAGTTGCACTGGTGATTTTCATCCCTCATGTTTCTATGACATTCTGTGTTCTTCAAAATATTGTATAGCTTTGCCAAAAGTGCTATCTTTTTTTTCTGGATATAACCTCCATAGGAGAGGCATAGTGCTTTAAAAAGTAAATGTTCCAATGACATAAATTAAAGACTTAAGCAGAATTTCTTTTAGTTCTATCAAAAATAGGTAGTATGGTCGCAGAAATAAAGCTTATACTGCCTCATGCCTTCAAAAAAGTATGGTTCTAATTGCCTATGGGGGGGAAGAGAGAGAGAGAGAGAGAGAGAGAGAGAGAGAGAGAGAGAGAGAGAGAGAGAGAGGAGAAGAGAAGAGGCGAGGCGAGGCCATAGTATCTTATTATGACCTCCAAATCCCATAGTGAGAGTGAAAGATCCCCGAAGCTCAAAAGTCAGGGGTTTATATAGGGAAGGCTAGGGGGTTTGGCGTGGTTGCACGCAATTGGCTAATTTCTGGCGTGGCTATAAGTGATTGGCTCATTTAAACATGGCAGTGAGATTACAGCACAGCAGGAGAGTATGTATTGACTGGAGCGTACAGGATCTTAGGAGCTAGGGGCGTATCAGGGTTTGAAGGACATCTGGTTAAGGTGTGACTCTGAGTAAGCTGGGGGAGGTGCCTTTCTGCCAGATGGTTTGGGTCAGTCCTGATAACTCAGGCTGGTTCTTGCATTCCTTTTCTTTATCTTTATGGTCTGTTAGTCCTAGCGGCAGGGCAGGGCTGCCTGGACTTGCTTTTCACAGTGTTTTGTCCTGAGTCTGTGAATTTTGAAACTTACACTTTTAACTTCATATTTTTAAACCTTAAATCTGTATAATTTTCCTTTCAAGAGTAAAACAATACATTTTTCAAAGAAAGGCACAAGAGGAAAATGAGGTTAGTAATAATGTCATTCAATTATTTAACAAAAGGAAAAAGAAAGCAGCACCCATCTCAGATCAGTAAACACAGTCTTACTAAAGGGTACACAGAGAGCAAATTGTTCACAGGAGTCAGATGGCAGAGTACAGGAAATAATCCCCATCAGATGCAAGCCCTTAAAGTCATACACAAAATTTGCTACAGCACCTGGCTTATCAGAGGCTATCCAAAGCTTGTTGGCTGGCCCATGGAAATATCCTTCTGTAGCTTTCTTTTTTACTGGCTATTTTTTTAAAGTAACTCAGCACACTTCTTAGGGGGACTGAAAAGCAAGCATGTGGCCAGTGCAGCCATTCCTGAGCATGTCAGGAAACTGGAAGGCTGTCAACAGCCTATTCCCTGTTGTAAGCCTTCCTGCTCATAAGCAGATTTCAAAATAACATTTCTCACTCCAAAACATCTAGTGCAGCCTGACAGTTCATGGATGGGTGGAAATGGGCCTGTTCTTTGAGGATACTTTAGTAGCGCATCTTTTGAAAATGTTTTGAATCCTACATTCAACAACAACAACAACAACAACAACAACAACAACAACAACAAAAACATCCAGAACATTAGTCCCATTAAAAAAAACAAGACAGAACAAATAAATAAGAGCAATCATGATGACTTTTTACTGTCCTCAACTTAACCTTGTAATATCCCACTGCATCTTCAAGGTAATCATTCTGCTCTTCTGACTGGGCCTCCTAACTGTGCTTTCCTACTTTGGGTAAATGTTTGATTATTACAATAAGGAGAAACAATTGTTTCTATAAGGAGAAAAAAGGTAAGGTAACAATGATTTTCACTTCAATTCAATTCCCAGTCACTCCCATTCAACTCTGAGAAGTTTCAGTTAAAAAAAAATCCAGTTAAGTCTTAGAATTGCTAAAAGAACCTCAACAGGAAGCCACAGAAAGGCTTCAGCAGGGCTACCAGGTTGGGAACTTCAGGAGAGAATGCCCTACCCATAGCTATTCACTTTCATTGGGTTTAAACCCTTCACCAAACTTTTCTGTCTTTTAAGCCCTTGTCAATTCCACTTGGAAAGGTAAAAATGATGCAGGAAGTTTACCTACTGATTGGTATAATCTTGGGATCACTGTTTCACTTTAAAAAGCGATTCAAACTTTGCACAGATGGGATGTGCAAAGATGAATGGGTCAGGAGAGAGAGGTGAGCATTCAAGTTTTATTGTATCAATTGGAAAGGTATTTTCAAGAAAATGTCCACATCTCAATTCTACAAGGTGCAATTGTTAGAGTTCATTTATTTCTTCTTATACTCAAGGAATTAAAAGAAATCATGAAAAGAATGATAGGATTGAATTTTGTTTTACTGAAACATGATACTATAGTTAACTTATTTTTTAAATCAGATATTCTACTTTGATAGAAACAGGAATAAAACAAATACTAGTGTTTTGCATAGAAAATACTTCAAATATTGATATACAAGGTGTCTGTGAGGTTTAATCTTAGTTGTCAAGTTAATGAGTTCCAAAATCACCTTGGTGATGAGTTTCTGACTGTGCCTGTGGGATTCATCTTGATTAGGTTAGTTCAAGTGTGAGGAATTGATAATTGTGAGTGGCACCATTCCCTGGGTTGGATTCTGGACTGAATGAAAAGGAGAATAGAGACAAAGTACAAGTGAAAGACCCCAGGAGCGGGAAGACCCTCACTCAAGTCTCGGAATGATGCGACCCCCCAAGAAATCATGTGAGACCATCCTTGCTGTAATAAACATGAAGTTTATTGATAGGAACCAGTGCACTGGGGTCAAGACTCATATCCCACGCAGGGGCAGTGGAGTTCGACCCCGAAAGGCTGGGAGAAAGGGTATTTAAAGGGAGAAACCACAACCCGAGGGGGCAGGGATGGTGTCATTGGAAAGTGTCGAGAATACTAATGAAAAATCACAAGGAGGAGCTTCCTGTTTCTCAAGATTGTTAAACTTTATGGTCCATCAGTTCCTGGGAGGAGCTTCCTGTTTCTCAAGATTATTCTCTAAGATTTTAATCTAACTTTATGGTCAGCTAGTACAGGTAGAGGGCAGGGTCTGGTATTTGAGGTATTTGGGGCTTTTTTAAACTTCTGACTTCTTAGCTGCATTTTTTTATTCTTTCACAAGAATTCATTGATGTCTGTTTCTTTGCAGCAAATGCAGTGTGATTAGATATTTCAAGCTCCTCTCCACAGTAATAGACCCAGAACTGTGAACCAGAAGAAATCTGCAAGTTGTTTTGTCAGGGTATTTAATCATATCAGGAAGAAAGACAATTAAAACAGTATTACTTTTAGATATTCCTCTCTTTTCCTTTTTATGAGGCAGTGAGTGTCTCAGATAGGTCAGGTTATCCTCAAACTTACTACATAGTAAAGAATGCCCTTGATCTTCTGATTTTCCTGTCTCTGTCTCTTAATGTTGGGAGTATAAGCATGTACCACCACACTTTGTTTTTATCTATTCACTTTACATAGCCATTTACTATTTAACCAATAGTCTCTTCTGTGGAGTTTTTATTTTATAATTTTTATTACTTTCCAAATTATCTACAATGATCATTTTTTAAACTTAAAAAATTAAGTGAAGTTATACATGCATACTCCACAAGAAAATTATGACAAAAAGAAATAGTAGTGCCCCAATCCCACAAACTGCTTTTACTAGAAGGGGTAATTTGTAACACTTTTAAAGAATTATTTGGGTATTCATCACCACTACATTTCCTAATAGTCTTGATTTTGTAGCCCCAGGTCCTCTGGCATGACTTTCTTCTATGACAGAAGAGCTCAGATACTGTTGTTCACTAAACAAGGTCTCTGATGGATTGCTAACACATAGTAAAATGATGATGGTTGTTAATCCTGTTGGTTTGGTTGGAGTGAGAGCTACCTAGGAGATTAGTAAAGCACATTTCTGAGTTCATCTGTAAAGATGCTTCCAGAGATGACTGAGGTCAAAAGACTTGATCTGTGTGTAACTGGTGCCAAACAAGATGACAGGGGGCCCAAATGGAATAAAAAGTGGAAAATGAAGGAGCTCAAGTAAGTGTTAAAGTTCTATAAAGTTCTATTGTCTTCGGGAGAATCCTGACCAATTCGTGATTTTTTTTTTTCTCAGTGCGGGGGTGAACAGAATTTATAGTCAGTGTTGGCAATGTTGGCCCTTCATCTCTATACAGTGTTACTCAATGACTAAGAATTTAAGAGAGATCTTGTACTGGACTTCCATCCAGATGATGTCTGGCACTCGGTAATCGGTCACAGAATGATTAAACAGTAACACATTGATTTTGAAGCTTGCGTTCTTCATCCGTCAAGTGAAGTAATAAAGCTGGGTACTCTGAGGTCTTGCTTTCACTTGTGACTGAGAAATAGCACAAACCCTGGAAGGTTTCAGTAGGCTTAGAATTTTCAAAACCAACTTTAATATGAGTTCTTACACTCTTTAACCTTTCTTCTAGCCCACCAGAGGTAGTGGAGAGGAAAGGCTAATAGGAAATAGGGGTTGCAGACCTGTTTAGAAATAGTTCTTTGTATCACTTCTTGATAAAAGTCCCGGAAAGATCAGGAATTTAAGGCCCATATCTAAACATAGTAAAAGCAATATATGGCAAACCAGTAGCTAACACCAAACTAAATGGGGAGAAACTTGAAGCAATCCCACTAAAATCAGGGACTAGACAAGGCTGCCCACTCTCTCCCTACTTATTCAATACAGTACTCGAAGTCCTAGCCAGAGCAATCAGACAGTGAAAGGAGGTCAAAGGGATACAAATTGGAAGGGAAGAAATCAAAATATCACTATTTGCAGATGATATGATAGTGTACTTAAGTGACCCCAAAAGTTCCACCGGAGAACTACTTAACCTGATAAACAACTTCAGTACAGTGTTGGGGTATAAAATTAACTCAAACAAATCAGTAGCCTTCCTCTACTCAAAGGATAAACAGGCTGAGAAAGAAATTAAGGAAATGACACCCTTCACAATAGTCCCAAATAATATAAAATATCTTGGCATGACATTAACCAAGCAAGTGAAAAATCTGTATGACAAAAACTTCAAGTCTCTGAAGAAAGAAATTGAAGAAGATCTCAGAAGAGGGAAAGGTCTCCTATGCTCATGGATTGGCAGGATTAATATTGTAAAAATTACCATCTTGCCCAAAGCAATCTCCAGATTCAATGCAATCCCCATCAAAATTCCAACTCAATTCTTCAGAGAGTTAGAAAGAGCAATTTGCAAATTCATTTGGAATGACAAAAAACCCAGGATAGCGAAAACTATATTCAAAAATAAAAGAACTTCTGGGGGAATCACCATCACTGACTTCAAGCTGTATCACAGAGCAATAGTCATAAAAACTGTATGGTATTGGTACAGAGACAGGCAGATAGATCATTGGATCAGAATTGAAAACCCAGAAATGAACCCACACACCTATGGGGCACTTGATATTTGACAAAGGAGCTAAAACCATCCAATGGAAGAAAGATAGTATTTTCAACAAATGGTGCTGGTTCAACTGGAAGTCAGCATGTAGAAGAATGAAAATTGATCCAATTTTATCACCATGTACAAAGCTTAAGTCCAAGTGGATCAAGGACCCCCACATCAAACCAGATACACTCAAACTAATAGAAGAAAAAGTGGGGAAGAATCTCGAACACATGGGCACTGAGGAAAATTTCCTGAATAAAACACCAGTGGCTCATGGTGTAAGATCAAGAATCAACAAATGGGACCTAATAAAACTGCAAAGCTTCTGTAAGGCAAAAGACACTGTTGTTAGGACAAAAAGGCAACCAACAGATTGGGAAAAGGTCTTTACCAATCCTACATCTGATAGAGGATTAATATCTAAAATATCAAAGAACTCAAGAAGTTAGACTCCAAAGAGCAAATTAACCCTATTAAAAAATTGGGTACAGACCTAAACAAAACATTTTCAGCTCAGGATTATCGAATGGCCAAAAAGCACCTAAAGAAATGTTCAACATCCTTAGTCATCAGGGAAATGCAAATCAAAACAACCCTGAGATTCCACCTCACAGCAGTCAGAATGGCTAAGATAAAAAGCTCAGGTGACAGCAGATGCTGGCAAGGATGTGGAGAAAGATGAACACTCCTTCATTGTTGGTGGGATTGCAAACTGGTACAACCACTCTGGAAATCAGTCTGGAGGTTCCTCAGAAAATTGGATATTGCACTACCTGAGGATCCAGCTATACCTCTCTTGGGCATATACCCAAAAGATGCCCCAACATATAACAAAGACACGTGCTCCACTATGTTCATAGCAGCCTTGTTTATAATAGCCAGAAGCTGGACAGAACCCAGATGTCCTTCAACAGAGGAATGGATTAAAAAAATGTGGTATAGCTACACAATGGAGTACTGCTCAGCTATCAAAAACAATGACTTCATGAAATTCATAGGCAAATGGATAGAACTGGAAAATATCCTGAGTGAGGCTACTCAATCACAGAAAAACACACTTGGTATGCACTCATTGATAAGTGGATATTAGCCAGAAACTCAAATTACCCAAGATGCAATCCACAGACCACAGAAAACTGAAGAAGAATGACCAAAATGCGGATACTCCCACTCCTTCTTAAAAGGGGAAAAATAACCATAGGAGGGGATATGAAAGCAAAGTTTAGAGCACTTACTCAAGGAATGGCCATTCAGAGCCTGCCCCACATGTGGTCCATATATATACAGTCACCAAAACTAGATAAGATTGATGAAGTTAAAAAATACATGCTAAAAGGGACCAGATATAGATCTCTCCTGAGTGAAACATGCAGAGCACGTCCAATACAGAGGTCAATGCTAGCAGCAAACCACCGAACTGAGAACAGGACCCCCTTGAGGGGAATTAGAGGAAGGATTGGAAGAGATGAAGGAGCTTGCAACCCCATAAAAACAACAATGCCAACCAACCAGAGCTTCCAGGGACTAAACCACTACCGAAAGACTAAACATGAACTGACCCAGGGCTCCAACTGCATATGTAGCAGAGAATAGCCTTGTTGGGGCACCATGGAAGGGGAAGCTCTTGATCCTGCCAAAGTTGGACCTCCAGTGCAGGGGAATATGGGGGGAGCGGCAATAAGGGGCATTTATAGGGGGAATAACTGCATGGGGAGGGGGAAGGGAGGAAATGGGTGCTTATGGACAGAAAACCGGGAAGGGGAATAACATTTGAAATGTAAGTAAAGAAATATATCTAATAAATTTTTTTTAAAAAAGAAATAGTTCTTTGGGGTGATTTCAATCTTCATTGTCAGGATATCAGCAGTTCAGTTCACACAGATCAGCAGCGGTAGTTCCAATCCACTCGTAAACACTATTCATGAATCAGCAGTTGCAGTTTGATCTACAAGAAACCTCAAGGCAATGCGCCCAAGTCCCTGGAAGCAGCAAGAAACTGCCAGAACACCACCAGAAGTAGTTTCGAGTGTTTCTATGAAGTCAGAACAAACAATAATCAACAAAGAAGACAAGGTGAACCAATGCCGAAGAATTGTCCACTGTCTCTTGTTTCCAAATATCACATGTCCTCTCAAGTGTCCACTCTACCAAAACATCACATCCTCTTTACCCAGGCAGTTTCTGGAAAAACACCATGTGTCTGTTCTCATCAAAACATCCTCCCACATGTCTGCTTCAGCAAAACATTCTCTTATATATATCTTCTCATCATGCAGTTTCCAGAAAAACATCATATTACACAACCGAGTCTCCAAGGAAACCAGAAATTTCCACTTCAGGTTTCCTTCTGCCATTTTAGCTCTTACCTTGCATTTGCTTGCCAGTGTCTTCCTTTCTTTCAAAGAATTTTCCTGAGTCTCAGCCAGAGGAAGGGACGGCATGTTTGTCAGTGGTGAGATGGCTTTAGAAGGAAAAATGAATGAAGCAATGTTGTTCATCTTGGGATTGTTTTGTCAAATTTGAAATACGAAATTATTGTTTTGATAGAGCTTTTATGATTTTTGTCTTCCTCTTCTTGGGATGAAACAAATGGGGCCTCATACATCTTAGTCAAGTTTGGTAAGTGATCTTCTATAATCTCCACTCCCAATCTTCTTCCTTGACTTCTTGGTCATGTTAATGAGAATTATTTGCATCATGTATGGTGTGCATGGTGGTGGGATGGGGTAGAAATAGTGAGTAGGGAGGATGCCGAATCTGATTATTTGAGGAGTTAATTTCTCGACAATATTTAAGATACTTTCTTGGTCTGACAGTTGTTAATTTTGTAGAAAAAGTAGTCAGGTAAAGCAAAAAGAGAAGCCACATCAGCACAAAAACCAGGTATCCAGAGCATTTTATTTTTTTCATTTTCTCATCAACCATTGTGTCTTAATCTATTTCTGTTACTATAACAAAATACTTGAGGCTGGGTTCCATATAAAGAAAAAGTTGTTTGGGGTTGACAATATGTCTTAGTCAGGGTTTCTATTTCTGCACAAACATCATGACCAAGAAGCAAGTTGGGGAGGAAAGGGCTTATTCAGCTTACTTCCATGTTGCTGTTCATCACCAAAAGGAAGTCAGGACTGGAACTCAAGCAGGTCAGGAAGCAGGAGCTGATGAAGAGACCATGGAGAGATGTTTCTTACTGGCTTGCTTCCGCTGACTTGCTCAGCTTGCTTTCTTTATAGAGTCCAAGACTACCAGCTCAGGGATGGCACCACCCACAAGGGGCCCTTTCCCCTTGCTCACTAATTAAGAAAATGCCTTACAGCTGGGTCTCATGGAGGCATTTCCTCAACTGAGACTCTTATCTCTGTGATAACTCCAGCTTGTGTCAAGTTGACACACAGAACCAGCCAGTACACAATATAAATGCATTATAGAGTACTTGTTAGTATGCACAAAATTTGTATTCTTGTGGGGAGAATACCAAAGATAGGAGAGGGTAGTCAGAAGAGGAATTATTTAGCTTGGAGTTCTGGTGATTCAAGAGCATGATGTTATAACCCATTTAGCCTTTAGTCTTCTAAGTACATTGCAACATAGCTATTACAATCCTAGTGGGATCAAACACAAGCAGAAACCATCACATGCTGAGACTGGAAGCCAAAGAAATCCAGGCTTGTTCTTTCTTTCATTACTCTTTATTTTTATTAATTTAAGTCTTTTGAGATTATAATTCTATAATTTTCTCCTTTCTTTTCCTCCCTTCAAACCCTTCCATGTACCCCCTTCCTCAAATTCATTCCCTTTATTTCTTTAATTGTTGTTGGTGGTGGTGGTGATGGTGGTATATGGGTGTGTGTGTATAATTACAATGTACTAAATCTGTAATATATATATATATATATATATATATACATATATATATGTTTTTAGGTCTTGTTGGTGTGTTCTTTGTGCCCCCATGAAGGATCACCAACATAGCTGCCTAACCATGGCCTGAACAAGAATAATATCAACAGACACGCTAACATGGAAGGAGCAAATATCACTGAGCCTCAACCCTAGACAAAGAACTACAGGTAACTGAGGAATGCTGAGAGTTGGAGAAATAGAATTTTGTTGTAATTTTTGCCAACATTTTATTGGCACATAGAAATTCTACATATTTGTACTATGTAATGTTTCAATACATACATATATTGTATGGGCTTGCTCCACAATTTCATAGGATTAGAAGAGTTCCCATAAGAACTATATTAATCTCTCCTCAGACCGGTGTCCTAGTTTTGATAATTCCAGGACCTTTCAACATTTCTACGTTGAGGACCCAGTTTCTAGTACATGGAGTTTTGGGAAGGGGATCTAATAACCAAAGAACAGCCCAGTGGGATTGGTTCAAAGGCCTCTCAATTGAGGCATGCTTACCCTAAAGTTCTGAACTCCAGATCTTTGAATCCCTTATCCTATAATTTAGCATGTTCATTACTGTTAACCTTAAGTTAACAGTGTCATTGAGCTCCACTAATATTATCATCCCACATTATGCCCAAGCTATTGAGTGCATTGATTTAACCATTTTTGCGGTTATTGTTGCACTGTTTTGTTGAATACACACTTCATAAATGTGGGCAAATTATTCACCAGCAGTTTATTAAAAATAGTGATGAGAATAGTGACATACAAGTTCTAATTTAAAATAGTGTCACAAATACAACCAATAGTATTCCAGTCTAATTTCTACTATGAGTCTATAAATGGAAGTAAGAGTGAATCTGTCTGTGAGGATATCTGACAAGTCTCTGAAACAGAGATGCTTAAAATTGGAAATGTAATGACTATATTGGAAAATAAGACCTCATAGACCCGTATCTATCTAAAATTCTTCAGAACATAGTCTGCTATGGGGATGAAGGCATTGAGATGTCGGTTATTTAAAGTTAGACTGACCTCTCAGATAGCTTTATTGTGTTTATTGAAAATTAAGTATTAAGTAATGCTTCTCATTATGCAAATTATGAGTTCCAGATCTAAAATTAGATAACAACCTAAAGAGTGAAACTTTAAACTGTCCTCCCTTTGACAAACAGCACATAAATCCTGTTTTGTTTTGTTTTTTTAAGGACGTTTATAAAAGCAAATTCAAAACTAATGATTGATATCATGCTGGAAGAAAAAGCATGGTTAGCTACTGGTAAAAATAATATCATGTCCTGGGTTGATGTTTTGTTTTATAGTGAGGTGAAACTACCAAAGTAGCAAGCATGAATCAGCATTTAGCAAATATGTTCCATATATAAGAAAAGGGAGGCTGGATGATTGCCTTTTCTGATTATAACTGAGAAATCATGCTATCAGAGACAATATGGTTTGTTCACTAGTAGTTCTTTTAGGAGTCATGATGTAGTCTGGTCAAGAATGAACTGTACCTGGGACAATATGTGGACTAATCTTCAGCTGCAGCAACTTTTTCTTATAGAGCAGATTTAGCTTGATGCTAGTCCACACCCTATTCAATTCCCAGAAAAGAATCCATGGGAAATGAACCTCTTGACTTTGATTGATGGTTACAAGAACAGTGAAAAGCTTTGCATATAATTAAATTGCATGTTTTTCAGAAGATGAAGAAATAAGTAGCAGAGTAGTCTGTATAAAACCACAGATAGCACTAAACTTTATAAAGTCTATGCATTACTACAAAATATATCTATTACAAATTTAATTTATTAATTAGAGATAGTAAGAGTTTACCAATAAAAATAGAGAAATTATAACAGCAAACTCTAAGAAAGATATGTGCATGTGGTCTCTCAAAATGTATTGTAATCACACTTCTTATGATGCTGAGAGATGATGAAATGGTGAGACCATGTGAAGAAGGTGACATAGGCATCTCAAAGCAGCATCCAGATGCTATTGAATTTCTTCTTGTACATCACTAAAATGATCATATGCTCTGGATACTGAATTTTAAACACTAGGAAACGTCTCTGAAATTGAAGAGAGTGAAACCTAGGATAAGAGAGACTGTTGTGCATAAAAAGATAGAAGTTTGCTTTCACAAATGCAAATATAAAAAAGAAAAATTGCCCAGGGTTTGAGAAATGAGGAAGAAACAAAGAAATTCTTCTACACATTGACAATGTCATTCCAGGTGATTTGAATGATTTAAGATGGCTTGGCTTTGCTTTTGAAAAATAATTTAACTTTTTGAGGAGTTCATACTGCCAAGGATCAGCCTCAGCTTGGAGAGAGGTTCTGAGAGAAGGGGTGTCTAGGAGCAGTGAAAACAAATGACTTGAAATTAAACCATGGGTCTAAGCTGTCAACTTATGTTCTGCTTGAGACAACTTTCCAGATTGCTCTCTCTAGGTTATAATTCCTCTGGAGATGTCCAGACAGGTCTCTATTTTCTGCTCAAGACAGTTCTCTCTTGCTAACTAAAAATAAATCTCTGGATAATTCATCTTTTGCAGATCATAAGCCCAGTCTTTTGTTTTACATATCAATCCAGTCATTTACTCCATGTCACTTTTGATTATCCTATGAATCAGCGTCCTGTGACCCTAACCCTTTGATTCTTAGGAGACAGCAAGCACATTATTTTTTAACATTGCAAAAGAATTGAGATAGGTCCACCTTTGTTAAACACAGCCAATCAGCTAGCTAGGTGGGCTTCTGCCCTGAAATTAACATTTCTACTATGCCTGGGCCTGGACCAAACTTCCTTCTGTCCCAGGTTGACCCTGGAATCTGTCTGCTTTTGTAAGTGTAAACAAAAAAATTTAACTGGGTGGGATGTCCTGTGATCACCACTCCCTAAATCTCTTTATCTTCTTCGTTAGTAAGTTTCTGACAAATTGCTTTTGTTCCTTTAGTTTTGTGAAACCCTCATATAATTATATTGTATCCTTATTTTGCATAGTTGAGAAATTATGTAATTTTGAACTAATATATTTAGTTCTTAGCGGCTGTTCTAAAGGTCTCAGCATTTACTGTTTTGCTAAGACATAGCCACACACTCAACTCCTAAACCTATGCTGTTTCTAATTATCATGAACACCTTAATATTAGCAGGGAGGACATTCCTCAAAGGAGGAACATTAATATTTGTACATTATTATAGAAACAAGCCTTATGCCCATAGCAGCTATTGACACTTGTGGAGGCTCATGCCCTATTGGCCTTGATCCACGGGCAGGACCCTTGTCATTTTACCCCTACCAAGGCTATGCCAGACCCAGCATCATACATAAGCACCATATCTTTATTACTCCCATCCTTTCTTTCCCACTCAACTCATTCCATGTCCATTCCCTCCCAAATTCATAATTTCTTCTTTATTATTGTTACATGTATATAACACATATATGTATACACATGTGCATACAACCTTCAAAGTTCATTTAACATTATTCATGTGTCCTGGGCTGAACCCTTGGTATTGGGTAACCTATTAGGGACCTTGTTCCTGGAGAAGACTGGCTCTTCTGTCCACAGCCATTGATTGCCTACAACTCTTCATCTAGTGTTGGGGCCTTGTACTATATCTCCTTTCCATGTTGGCATGTCAGCTGATGTCATTGTACTTACTTGTCTTGTTTGAACAACTATACGGTTGAGATTTTGTGGGCGCATCTTCCCTGTGAATGTATCAGCTTCAATTGTGTACCCCATGGTCATTTTTCTGCCTTGTTTACACAGTATATTCCTAATCAGTCAAATAACTATATTCATAAACTGACTCACCTTGTCACTTGAGGGTCAGGGAGGGCAGTCTCACTGCCATAAGTGCAGTATACCTAAGAAATGGTCAGCCAGAGAGCGTTCTAAAGTTTTCAGTCTTTTGGTAACATACTATAAAGCTAAGGTTCTTATAACTCTAGAAATACTCAATGTAAATCCACCCAGATGTTAAGCAAAGGATAAAATGTTTCTTTATATCAAGGAATCCAATATCATGAATGGCATGGCTTGGTGTCCAACAGGATTTACTGGTTGTAAAGTAAGTACCTTAATGATATTATCAGCATTAAGTGAATTGCTGTTGTGGAGGGAGGGAGGAACATCTCTGTGAAACATGCTAAACACTGGAATAGTTCAGCAGCACAAGAGAAAGATTGTCCAGCCAACCCATTGACTCAGGAGACATGAAAAGTTGTAATCCATTAGGTTTGCGGGTGATTTGCTTGATTAATAAATGTCACAATGAGAACAAAGCCATATCCAAAATCATACATTTTCAATTCTGTTAGAGCTAACACCTCAACCTAAGTCATCAACTTATTATCTACATGACATGGGGTGCAGTTTTAAATTTTTCTGGGTTCCAACTTTTCTTTTATAGAAGGAAGATTATTGTGACTACCTCATGCTTTTATTATGTCAATCAAGAGTTTACCAGCTTATGAACATTGTGCTATACAGTTTACTGAAGATAAACCTAAATGACCTTCTAGCTTTGTGTGCATTTAGCTGACGTAAAATCACTCATTTGGGGATCACTCAGCTAGGCAAGTATGTTATGTGTTACCCATTTGCTTTACTATATCAAGCTTCTCTTCCATGTGGGTCATGGTAACAAGTTACCTACATTACTCCTTGGAGATTTAAAGCTTACTTTTCCTAAAAACACAGACTCATCTCTTGGGTCTGAAGATGTCTATTATGGGGCTTGGACCAAGATGACAAGGCTTGACATCTCTGTTTTCTTATCTCTTTCCTTTGTCACCTTAGATTTTGGCTCAAAATGGCCATCATGATTGGAAGCATTAGATCACGAGAAGAGTGAAAAGTAGGGACTGAGCCCCTCAAAACGGTATCTCTAGTCCCAGAAAAGACACATTCCATCACTCAATTAGCCTAGAGTTGAGTTTTCATTTCCTCTTGCCCTATCTCTTGAGTTATTGTCTTGATAAAGTAGTGTACTGGTTAGTTTTAAGTCAACTTGACACAAACTAGAGTCATTTGGAAAGAAGGGGCCTCAGTTGAGAAAATGCCCGTACCAAAATGGCCTGTGGGGAAGCCTGTAGTGCATTTTCATAATTAGTGGTTGACATGGAAGGGCCCAACACATTTTAGGTGGTGTCCTCCCTAGCCAGGTTGTCCCAGGGTATATAACAAAGTGGGGTAAGCAAGCCTTCAGGAGCAAGCAAGTAGGCAGCACTCTTCCATGGCCTCTGTGTCACCTCCTGCTTCCTCCTTCCTGCCCTGATCTCTTTTAATGATGGACCACAACTGTAGGGTAAAATAAACCATTTTCTCTTCAAGTTGTTTTTATTATGATGTTTTTATCACAGCAATAGAAACTCTATGACAAGCATGATTCACCATGTTTGTGCAGTACTAGGTATCAAACTTATAGGCTAATTCGGTCCCGGGCCCGCTCTGCCACAAGGGCCGGGCCCCTGAGGAGGCTGGATGTGGGAAGTTTGACCATGCTTACCCTACCTGCTGGGCAGGTGTCAGGCTGTGAGTAGCCATGGGACACTACTCTGGGGGTGGGACAGTGGCACAGGGCATTGCTGGAGCTGGCGGGGGTCTGGGCCTGCAAGGAGGCCCGGGCCATCTGGTTCTCAGGCTCTTGGGCATCCAGGCGCCATTGTGATGCCACGAAAGAGCTGAGACAGGAGTGGGGGTCCACAGGCTGGGTCTAGCCTGGGGCCAAGGGGAAAAAGAGGGGTGACAGTGGTGGGCTTGAGCTTGGTGGTTGCTGCCACTGGGACCGCAGGGAGGCCTTCTTCGGGGATTAGATTGTGGCTCTGTAGGTGAAGGACTTCTCTATGGGTCCCCACAGTAGATCCTATGAAGAGACAGTCCATGGTTTCAAGGCATTTATTGTCATGGCAGAAAGTGGATGAGTAAAACCGTACTCCACTTCTCAGGGTGGGCCTGAGATTAAATAACTTTTGCAGGAAGGACTGTCTGGGAAGGAAAGTTTATTGGCTATGCCTCCAGGGCTTTAGGCACCTCATTATAATGGGGATCTGTCTTGAGCCTACATGACATCCTCTACCTGGGAAGGGGCTGGGGCATTGCCCTGATGTGACTGATGGTCACAAATCTATGGAAGGCTGCGTGCCAGTGACTACCTGGTTTCCTGGAAACACCTATCATCCCTTTCAGGGTCACTGGGATTTTGAACCTCAGCTCAACCAGGAACCGGGGTGTCTTTCACTGCCCCACAAAACTCAAGACTGAGTTTCAGTCAATCACTTTACAATTCGAGCTACATTCCCAGTCTCGATTCATACTTTTCTATTAATAGCCACACAGTATTGGAATATTCATATTAGTGATAACCAATATGAGTTTCATGATATATAAATAGTACTCAATAAATACATGATGGTTATCATTCTTTCTCTTCTGAATCAGTGCCCTGGAATACTACACATCTGTTTCTACTACTGCAGCAGCTGTCTTGATTATTTATGCATACTCCCCTCCAGTATAGTTTGTGTTTAAAATGTCTCCAAGGGGCAAACTGTTGTTGAAGACTTGGTGCCTGTGGTAGTATTGGGATGTGGGGGAAACTTTAGTAGGTGCGGCATTAGGTGATTGAATGTATGTTCTCTGGCCCCTTCCTGTCTCTTCACTTGTACTTTGACTACCATAAGGCTAACATTCTTCCTCTTGATCCATATGCCTCAACCACAATGCACCATGTCACCATGGGCTCAAAGGCAATAGGACTAAGTGACCATTTAGGAAAATCTCTGAAAACGCCAAACAAGCCACTTTGTTTTGTGTTTGCATGTTCACAGGTGCATTGTGTATGTGTCTGTGCCATATATTTGCATGCTTGTATAGGTGTGTGTGTGTGTGTGTGTGTGTGTGTGTTTGTGTGTATAGAAGTCAGAGGTCAATGTTTCATATCTTCCTTGGTCTATTCCCACTTCATTTTGAACTCACAGCTTTAGCTAGACTAGCTGAGCAGCAAGCCTTAGGAAGCCACCTGCCTCTAGTCCTCTAGCACTGACTGCCCTCATGGATATGTGCCACCATGCTAGACTTTTTATGCAGCTGCCAAGGATCCAAACTCAGGTCCTTGTACTCCTGAAGCAGGCACTTTACAGACTGGGCTATCTCCCTAGCCCACAAATTACTTCTTTTAATCAATTCTTACTTATTCAATAGAAATCTGACTAATAAAGTCTCCATTTTGGATTATAAACTCTTTCATTGAAGGTGTGTATCACTTACCTTTCGCATCATATAAGCTCTCAGTATTTATATGTTGACTTCATGCATGTAAATTGACCAGGGATTGTAGCATTAGACCTGTTTCTGTGGTGAAATGGAACTAACTACCATGTGAACAAATATGAATTTGTCTTCTCTTGAGATAGGGCAGAACAGCTTCTTGCTTCCCTTCAGTAGGTGACAAAATATTGTACTTCGTTAAATAGGTGTTCACTTAAACTAGTGACTTATCCAACCAATAATATTTTTTCCTTTCATCAGCAAACTATTGGTTAAACAATTATTTCCTTTGGGGCTGTGGAGCTATACTCTTAGCAATTCATAATATGGTATTATGTCTTTCATATTTCTATGTCAAAGACAATTTATGTGAGAACTGGTTCAAATTGAGATAGGTAAAATTTATTTCTCTTTTCTCTGAAAAATATATTGGCATACTAATAAATAAAAGCTGGGCAATGATAGAATTGGAATTGGAATTGATGTTGTATGCCATGCTGGTTTGCCTTTGCTACAAGATATCTGGTGTTTTCAATAAACGTAGAGTGCATCATGACAGCAGAAGCAATAAACATGGAGAATACAATGAGCTACTTTGTCACTGATAGTTTTAGATGGTAAACAAATTTTAAAAATTTGTCTCCAGGGAAGGCAACAGTAACGCATTTAGTTGGGTAAAGAATTGCATTTTCATTAAATGAAATTAAAACACAAAACCAAAATCCATGTACAATTGATTACATATGTTAGACCAATATACATGCGCATGCAGATTTTGTTACACACTGCCTCAAAACAGCTGGAGGATTTGGGATTGAAGAGTCTGGAAGAAATTGAAGAAAGTCATCCAAAATAAAGTTGCTTTGGGACTTCATCTACTGAAAGGTTGCTGGTTGAATACCATAGCAATGAAGAACACAGAGAACTCCTGAGTTGAGGGGATTAAAAATCTGAAAATATTCACAAAGATTTCACATATTTTAATAAGCTATGTCAGAAAATTTAGACCTTCCATTGCTACAAAATCTCCCTTCCTAAATAGTGGATCCACTCATAGATGCACTTCTATTCTTTCTTTCCTGTGATATTTGATTATATTTATATATTATATGTTGATTTTCCCATTTTCTTATGATTCAGATTTTTTTTAAATTACATATATCTTCACTAAATTTAAGGTCTTTTGGTTTCTTACAGTAATTATGACATAGAGAGACCTCCAGGTTCCTCCCCCCTTACTATCTTTATCCTTATTCCTGCCTCTCCTTGGGAGTGTACGGGGCCTGCAATGTGTGTCTAATTAAAAGACTATGGCTAACATGATGGGAGATCACTCATGTGATTGTGTTTCATTATATAACGTGTTGCTAGCAGATTTTTCTCCAGACTAGAATTGCACTCTGTCCCTTTGCTAGCTTTCAAAAATCAAGCTGATGTGACTCTTAAAATCACACACAATTGAAGGC
The DNA here is from genome assembly GCF_021556685.1 of Rattus norvegicus. Lineage (NCBI taxonomy): Eukaryota > Metazoa > Chordata > Mammalia > Rodentia > Muridae > Rattus > Rattus norvegicus. The sequence goes on along the minus strand of NC_141554.1, from coordinate 11,425,445 downwards.
TGCCAAACCAGCACAGAAAGGTAGAAGGAAAGGAGCCTCTGCTTAAAAGCCGTGTAAACCTCATGATTGCAGTTTGTGTTGGAACCCTAAGAAGAACATTTAGGTAAGCAATGCCTGGATTTCTAGCCCACAGAAATTGAAGGGCAATAAATGTGTGCTGATTTGTTGAGCAGCAATAGCAAATTAGAGCTGATTTTTGTACCTGGAAGTGGGTGCAGTTGTCATAGATACCTGAAAACTGTGAAAAGGGCTTTGGAATTAGGTAGTAGGGTCAGGAGAATTTGAAGGATCATGCCAGAGAATGCTTAAATCAGTTTGAACAGATTTGTAGGAATCTGGACTTTGAAGGCACTAACTCCTAACAGACCCAAAGGAAGCAAGATGCATGTCATTGGAAATTAGAAGGAGTTGTAGCATGACAGAGATTTAGTAAAATTTTGTCCTGACATTATGTGGGCAGGATTCACAAATGATAGGCTTAAATGTAGTCATGTACTTCATGACCATGCTTTGACCAACAATATGATGGCATTTCTATAGGAATATAGTGACACTGAAATTTGCCTGTTGTTTTATGCTATCCTAGCTGTCCTAATAATGTCATAGTACAAATGGTACTTTTGTGTTTAAGATGATGCATAAACCTATCATGCTGCCAGATGTAAAATGTTTTTATAAGTATATTACATTATTTTTTGATAATGATAATAAGCAACTGTTTCTGGCTTATGTATTTACTATTTTGATCATTATTTTAAAGTTACTCCTACTTGTAACAGTTTACTATAAATTAGAATATTGGATTACATTGGCAGCAGGCTCATACTTCATGATTACCACAGTTCTCACCTCACATATTATTTCTAGTACTTGGTTTAATCTCATGCTGCTTGATTTATTGTAGTTCCTAAGTACACAAAATCCATCAGGGATGTGGCTAGTGAGAGGCCATGTTGAGGAAGTGATCTGAACAAAACATTAAAGACAATCAAACATTACATAGATAGAAAACTGCCATGCCTCATTCCACCACAAGTTACCATCTCAAAGAATAAGAACAAAATGACAGAAGTGCCTTTACTAGGTAAGGATTTTCTCTAAGGATCTTTTCTTTTTAATTAACTAATTAATTAATTTTATGAGGCCTGCACAGGTCTAAGCCAGATGGGGTTCCAGTACTGAGAAGAGAAGTGGACACCAAGCTCCATCCCTAACACAAAAGTTATCTTCAACCAACAGAATCTCACTGAGTATATAAACCACATTTAAGGGCAGGCATCATGATCAACACAATGGGAACATAATGGTACTTTTGGAGCTATTTGTTGTTTCATAATGTTCTGTGCATTGGTATTTTGTTGTTGTTGCTTATTTGTTTGTTTTTACCTTACAGGTCTTTTGCTTAAATATTACGTTTTCTGATTTTGTTTTTTAATGAGACTTCTCTGTGTGTGGTCTGTGTTTGTCTGTGTTTATTATGCTTTTCCTTTGGCTCATTTGCTCACTGTTTATTCTGTCCTATTCTGTTTGCTGTTGTTGGATTGTTTATTTTCTAAGAAGAGAGAGAAGGAATGGGTATGGATGTGGATGGATGGAGAGGATCTGGGAGGAGTAGGGAAGGGGGAAACAATGATGAAAATATATTCTATGAAAAATATTTTTAATAAATTTTAAAATTAAAGAAAAGTAATTATTTTAAAAAACTGTTTCATATAATACATTTTGATCATGCTCTTTCCTTCTCCCAACTCCTCCTCCCAGACCCTCCCTACTTTCCCAGTCACCCAACTCCATGCCATTTTGTTCTCTTTAGTTAATACTATAGGAGAAACTTCTAATGATCTTAACTGAAAATCAGAGACCAAAGGACATTCTTCTCAGATCCATGGCAATCATGGTTAAACAAAAGAAAAGGCTGTATTCAATGATCATATTGAATTTATTGTTAGGTCTGGGTAGATTTTGTTTCTGTGTTTGTAGATTTTGTTTTGCTTACCTCCAAGCCCAGGTTACAGGTACCATATTCAGTTTTGTTTGTTGGTTTAAAAAAACTAGTTTATTTATTGCTCTTTTTATTCATGTAGAAACCCAAATAAACTTTTACTTTACAGTCACAGAAATTGAATTCAGTGCCTTGTGTGTGCTCCACCACTAAATGGTACCTCCATTTCATGGGTCCGGCTAGTTGAAATGGTCTAAGAATTGCTTCTCATTTCATGTAGGAGTGAAAAGTGACTACAAGTGTTGATGTGAAGGCAGCTGAAAGAATTTTGGAAACCCTAGATAAACCGATTGTGGAGAAAAATGACTTGTGTGTGCAAATCTTCAGTAAGAATAAGACAACTCTATTTTTGAAACAGATGTCTGAAAGGCCTTTTACCCATAAGGAAGCCACATTGGTGGCAGGGTTCAAGGCTTTTGAAGATGTCTTGCATGTGGGCAATGTTGGAGGGTACAAATTAAAACCTGACATATGAGGACAAAGCATATGAACAAAGAATGTCCTGCTCATTTACCATAGGAATAATGTCTTAGGGTTTCTATAGCTGTGAAGAAACATCATGAACAAGGCAATTCTTATAAAGGACAGCATTGAATTGAGGCTGGCTTACAGTTTCAGAGGTTCATCATGGTGGGAATCATGGCAACCTGCAGGCAGACATGGTGCTGGATGAGCTGAGAGTTCTACATCTTGATCCAAAGGAAGGTAGGAGAAGACTATCTTCTGCAGGCAGACAGGAAAAAGTTGTCTTCTATACTGGGTGGAGCTTGAACACAGGACCTCAAAGTCCACTCCCAAAGTGACAAACTTCCTCCCTACAAGGCCATACCTCCCCGAATAAGGACAAACCTCCTAATAGTGCTGCTTCCAATGGACCAAGCGTGTTCACACCACCACAAATAGTAAGAAGTCGGGTGATTCAACATCTCTTCTAAGATATCCTGCTGAACTGCTATGCCACTGAGATGACAAATATTGTTTGGAGAATTGCAAGCTTTCAATATATTGGTTACTATTAATGAGGTTCCCATTTGCCCTCCTTATATTGTGATCTTCATGTCAATATCAAAAAAATCTCTCTCTCTCTCTCTCCAAATGCCTTCAGTGAATCAGGTAGTTACAGTAACTTTTAAGGCTGGTTACCTTAGTAGGCCTTTGCCCAGGCTAGTACAGCCATGGAGGAAGACACTAAGAAGGCAGTTCTGGAAGGATTGCTATATCTATGGCCGCATGAGAGCCTTGATTGGACTTGTGTCTGAGCAATTTCCTCCTGAGATGAAACATTCCCTCCAGGAAGGAACTTGGAGGCTTGTGAGACTCAGGAAGGAAAAAAAAATCACATGTCTAGGAAAGCTGAAACTATAAGATTCTGGAAGAAATAAGGAAATGGAAACAGTAAACAATTGCCAGGGAGAAGAGAGGAGGTTAATCTATCTAAAGGGACTGTCTAACTGGTCAAGATGTCTTGTATGTCAAGCAGAGAGCTCTAGGGTTGCAGCTTCAACGAGTCATTACCTTTTGGAGATAGGCATTTTGATTAATCACCTGTCCTTAAATCCTTGGTCTTATAAGTAACTCAAATAAAATTATTGCTTTGCCAAGTTGGACTATGGTGGGATTGTTTCTTTGATTCTTCATTAGTGCCCTGTTTGGGATGAGTAAATAGAAAAGGCTCACACAGCATGCATGAAGTGATGTACTAAATGAGTGCCTGGGTGCCAAGTACAGAGAGGTTACAAAAGTCAACAAGGTTGTGTTTGAGATAGAGGAGCATGACACAGAGGAACTCCTCCACATGACTTCTTTTTTTTTTTTTAATTTTATTTATTTTTTATTAACTTGAGTATTTCTTATATACATTTCGAGTGTTATTCCCTTTCCCGGTTTCCGGGCAAACATCCCCTCCCCCCTCCCCTTCCTTATGGGTATTCCCTTCCCAACCCTCCCCCCATTGCCGCCCTCCCCCCATAGACTAGTTCACTGGGGGTTCATTCTTAGCAGGACCCAGGGCTTCCCCTTCCACTGGTGCTCTTACTAGGATATTCATTGCTACCTATGGGGTCAGAGTCCAGGGTCAGTCCATGTATAGTCTTTAGGTAGTGGCTTAGTCCCTGGAAGCTCTGGTTGCTTGGCATTGTTGTACTTTTGGGGTCTCGAGCCCCTTCAAGCTCTTCCAGTTCTTTCTCTGATTCCTTCAATAGGGGACCTATTCTCAGTTCAGTGGTTTGCTGCTGGCATTCGCCTCTATATTTGCTGTATTCTGGCTGTGTCTCTCAGGAGCGATCTACATCCGGCTCCTGTCGGTCTGCACTTCTTTGCTTCATCCATCTTGTCTAATTGGGTGGCTGTATATGTATGGGCCACATGTGGGGCAGGCTCTGAATGGGTGTTCCTTCAGTCTCTGTTTTAATCTTTGCCTCTCCCTTCCCTGCCAAGGGTATTCTTTTTCCTCATTTAAAGAAGGAGTGAAGCATTCACATTTTGATCATCCGTCTTGAGTTTTGTTTGTTCTAGGGATCTAGGGTAATTCAAGCATTTGGGCTAATAGCCACTTATCAATGAGTGCATACCATGTATGTCTTTCTGTGATTGGGTTAGCTCACTCAGGATGATATTTTCCAGTTCCAACCATTTGCCTACGAATTTCATAAACTCGTTGTTTTTGATAGCTGAGTAATATTCCATTGTGTAGATGTACCACATTTTCTGTATCCATTCCTCTGTTGAAGGGCATCTGGGTTCTTTCCATTTTCTGGCTATTATAAATAAGGCTGCGATGAACATAGTGGAGCACGTGTCTCTTTTATATGTTGAGGCATCTTTTGGGTATATGCCCAAGAGAGGTATAGCTGGATCCTCAGGCAGTTCAATGTCCAATTTTCTGAGGAACCTCCAGACTGATTTCCAGAATGGTTTTAACAGTCTGCAATCCCACCAACAATGGAGGAGTGTTCCTCTTTCTCCACATCCTCGCCAGCATCTGCTGTCACCTGAGTTTTTGATCTTAGCCAATCGCACTGGTGTGAGGTGAAATCTCAGGGTTGTTTTGATTTGCATTTCCCTTATGACTAAAGATGTTGAACATTTCTTTAGGTGTTTCTCAGCCATTCGGCATTCCTCAGCTGTGAATTCTTTGTTTAGCTCTGAACCCCATTTTTTAATAGGGTTATTTGTTTCCCTGCGGTCTAACTTCTTGAGTTCTTTGTATATTTTGGATATAAGGCCTCTATCTGTTGTAGGATTGGTAAAGATCTTTTCCCAATCTGTTGGTTGTCGTTTTGTCCTAACCACAGTGTCCTTTGCCTTACAGAAGCTTTGCAGTTTTATGAGATCCCATTTGTCGATTCTTGATCTTAGAGCATAAGCCATTGGTGTTTTGTTCAGGAAATTTTTTCCAGTGCCCATGTGTTCCAGATGCTTCCCTAGTTTTTCTTCTATTAGTTTGAGTGTGTCTGGTTTGATGTGGAGGTCCTTGATCCACTTGGACTTAAGCTTTGTACAGGGTGATAAGGATGGATCGATCTGCATTCTTCTACATGTTGCCCTCCAGTTGAACCAGCACCATTTGCTGAAAATGCTATCTTTTTTCCATTGGATGGTTTTGGCTCCTTTGTCAAAAATCAAGTGACCATAGGTGTGTGGGTTCATTTCTGGGTCTTCAATTCTATTCCATTGGTCTATCTGTCTGTCTCTGTACCAATACCATGCAGTTTTTATCACTATTGCTCTGTAATACTGCTTGAGTTCAGGGATAGTGATTCCCCCTGAAGTCCTTTTATTGTTGAGGATAGCTTTAGCTATCCTGGGTTTTTTGTTATTCCAGATGAATTTGCAAATTGTTCTGTCTAACTCTTTGAAGAATTGGATTGGTATTTTGATGGGGATTGCATTGAATCTGTAGATTGCTTTTGGTAAAATGGCCATTTTTACTATATTAATCCTGCCAATCCATGAGCATGGGAGATCTTTCCATCTTCTGAGGTCTTCTTCAATTTCTTTCCTCAGTGTCTTGAAGTTCTTATTGTACAGATCTTTTACTTGCTTGGTTAAAGTCACACCGAGGTACTTTATATTATTTGGGTCTATTATGAAGGGTGTCGTTTCCCTAATTTCTTTCTCGGCTTGTTTCTCTTTTGTATAGAGGAAGGCAACTGATTTATTTGAGTTAATTTTATACCCAGCCACTTTGCTGAAGTTGTTTATCAGCTTTAGTAGTTCTCTGGTGGAACTTTTAGGATCACTTAAATATACTATCATGTCATCTGCAAATAGTGATATTTTGACCTCTTCTTTTCCGATCTGTATCCCCTTGATCTCCTTTTGTTGTCTGATTGCTCTGGCTAGAACTTCAAGAACTATATTGAATAAGTAGGGAGAGAGTGGGCAGCCTTGTCTAGTCCCTGATTTTAGTGGGATTGCTTCAAGTTTCTCTCCATTTAGTTTAATGTTAGCAACTGGTTTGCTGTATATGGCTTTTACTATGTTTAGGTATGGGCCTTGAATTCCTATTCTTTCCAGGACTTTTATCATGAAGGGGTGTTGAATTTTGTCAAATGCTTTCTCAGCATCTAATGAAATGATCATGTGGTTCTGTTCTTTCAGTTTGTTTATATAATGGATCACGTTGATGGTTTTCCGTATATTAAACCATCCCTGCATGCCTGGGATGAAGCCTACTTGATCATGGTGGATGATTGTTTTGATGTGCTCTTGAATTCGGTTTGCCAGAATTTTATTGAGTATTTTTGCGTCGATATTCATAAGGGAAATTGGTCTGAAGTTCTCTTTCTTTGTTGTGTCTTTGTGTGGTTTACGTATAAGAGTAATTGTGGCTTCTTAGAAGGAATTCGGTAGTGCTCCATCTGTTTCAATTTTGTGGAATAGTTTGGATAATATTGGTATGAGGTCTTCTATGAAGGTTTGATAGAATTCTGCACTAAACCCGTCTGGACCTGGGCTCTTTTTGGTTGGGAGACCTTTAATGACTGCTTCTATTTCCTTAGGAGTTATGGGGTTGTTTAACTGGTTTATCTGTTCCTGATTTAACTTCGATACCTGGTATCTGTCTAGGAAATTGTCCATTTCCTGAAGATTTTCAAATTTTGTTGAATATAGGTTTTTATAGTAAGATCTGATGATTTTTTGAATTTCCTCCGAATCTGTAGTTATGTCTCCCTTTTCATTTCTGATTTTGTTAATTTGGACACACTCTCTGTGTCCTCTCGTTAGTCTGGCTAAGGGTTTATCTATCTTGTTGATTTTCTCAAAGAACCAACTTTTGGTTCTGTTGATTCTTTCTATGTCCCTTTTTGTTTCTACTTGGTTGATTTCAGCTCTGAGTTTGATTATTTCCTGCCTTCTACTCCTCCTGGGTGTATTTGCTTCTTTTTGTTCTAGAGCTTTTAGGTGTGCTGTCAGGCTGCTGACATATGCTCTTTCCTGTTTCTTTCTGCAGGCACTCAGCGCTATGAGTTTTCCTCTTAGCACAGCTTTCATTGTGTCCCATAAGTTTGAGTATGTTGTATCTTCATTTTCATTAAATTCTAAAAAGTTTTTAATTTCTTTCTTTATTTCTTCCTTGACCACGTTATCATTGAGTAGAGCGTTGTTCAATTTCCACGTATATGTGGGCATTCTTCCCTTATTGTTATTGAAGACCAGTTTAAGCCATGGTGGTCCGATAGCACGCATGGGATTATTTCTATCTTTCTGTACCTGTTGAGGCCCGTTTTTTGACGAATTATATGGTCAATTTTGGAGAAAGTACCATGAGGAGCTGAGAAGAAGGTATATCCTTTTGCTTTAGGATAGAATGTTCTATAAATATCCGTTAAGTCCATTTGGCTCATGACTTCTCTTAGTCTGTCTACATCACTGTTTAATTTCTGTTTCCATGATCTGTCCATTGATGAGAGTGGGGTGTTGAAATCTCCCACTATTATTGTGTGAGGTGCAATGTGTGTTTTGAGCTTTAGTAAGGTTTCTTTTACGTATGTAGGTGCCCTTGTATTTGGGGCATAGATATTTAGGATTGAGAGTTCATCTTGGTTGATTTTTCCTTTGATGAATATGAAGTGTCCTTCCTTATCTTTTTTGATGACTTTTAGTTGGAAATTGATTTTATTTGATATTAGAATGGCTACTCCAGCTTGCTTCTTCTGACCATTTGCTTGGAAAGTTGTTTTCCAGCCTTTCACTCTGAGGTAGTGTCTGTCTTTGTCTCTGAGGTGTGTTTCCTGTAGGCAGCAGAAAGCAGGGTCCTCTTTGCGTGTCCAGTTTGTTAATCTATGTCTTTTTATTGGGGAGTTGAGGCCATTGATATTGAGAGCTATTAAGGAATAGTGATTATTGCTTCCCGTTATATTCATATTTGGATGTGAGGTTATGTTTGTGTGCTTTCATTCTCTTTGTTTTGTTGCCAAGACGATTAGTTTCTTGCTTCTTCTAGGGTATATCTTGCCTCCTTATGTTGGGCTTTACCCTTTATTATCCTTTGTAGTGCTGGATTTGTAGAAAGATATTGTGTAAATTTGGTTTTGTCATGGAATATCTTGGTTTCTCCATCAATGTTAATTGAAAGTTTTGCTGGATACAGTAACCTGGGCTGGCATTTGTGTTCTCTTAGGGTCTGTATAACATCAGTCCAGGATCTTCTGGCCTTCATAGTTTCTGGCGAGAAGTCTGGTGTGATTCTGATAGGTCTCCCTTTATATGTTACTTGACCTTTTTCCCTTACTGCTTTTAATATTCTTTCTTTATTTTGTGCGTTTGGTGTTTTGACAATTATGTGACGGGAGGTGTTTCTTTTCTGGTCCAATCTATTTGGAGTTCTGTAGGCTTCTTGTATGTCTATGGGTATCTCTTTTTTTAGGTTAGGGAAGTTTTCTTCTACGATTTTGTTGAAGATATTTACTGGTCCTTTGAGCTGGGAGTCTTCACTCTCTTCTATACCTATTATCCTTAGGTTTGATCTTCTCATTGAGTCCTGGATTTCCTGTATGTTTTGGACCAGTAGCTTTTTCCGCTTTACATTATCTTTGACAGTTGAGTCAATGATTTCTATGGAATCTTCTGCTCCTGAGATTCTCTCTTCCATCTCTTGTATTCTGTTGGTGAAGCTTGTATCTACAGCTCCTTGTCTCTTCTTTTGGTTTTCTATATCCATGGTTGTTTCCATGTGTTCTTTCTTGATTGCTTCTATTTCCATTTTTAATTCCTTCAACTGTTTGATTGTGTTTTCCTGGAATTCTTTCAGGGATTTTTGCGATTCCTCTCTGTAGGCTTTTACTTGTTTATTATTGTTTTCCTGTGCTTCCCTAAGTGTGTTCATGTCTTTCTTGAAGTCCTTCAGCATCATGATCAAATATGATTTTGAAACTAGATCTTGCTTTTCTGGTGTGTTTGGATATTCCATGTTTGTTTTGGTGGGAGAATTGGGCTCCGATGATGGCATGTAGTCTTGTTTTCTGTTGCTTGGGTTCCTGCGCTTGCCTCTCGCCATCAGATTATCTCTAGTGTTACTTTGTTCTGCTATTTCTGACAGTGGCTAGACTGTCCTATAAGCCTGTGTGTCAGGAGTGCTGTAGACCTGTTTTCCTCTCTTTCAGTCAGTTATGGGGACAGAGTGTTCTGCTTTCGGGTGTGTAGTTTTTCCTCTCTACAGGTCTTCAGCTGTTCCTGTGGGCCTGTGTCTTGAGTTCACCAGGCAGCTTTCTTGCAGCAGAAAATTTGGTCTTACCTGTGGTCCTGAGGCTCAGGTTTGCTCGTGGGGTGCTGCCCAGGGGCTCTCTGCGGCGGCAGCAACCAGGAAGACGTGTGCCGCCCCTTCCGGGAGCTTCAGTGCACCAGGGTTCCAGATGGTCTTTGGCTTTTTCCTCTGGCGTCCGAGATGTGTGTGCAGGGAGCAGTCTCTTCTGGTTTCCCAGGCTTGTCTGCCTCTCTGAAGGTTTAGCTCTCCCTCCCACGGGATTTGGGTGCAGAGAACTGTTTATCCGGTCTGTTTCTTTCAGGTTCCGGTGGTGTCTCTGGCAGGGGTCCTGCCGCTCCTGGGCCCTCCCCCACGGGAGCCCAGAGGCCTTATACAGTTTCCTCTTGGGCCAGGGATGTGGGCAGGGGTGAGCAGTGTTGGTGGTCTCTTCCGCTCTGCAGCCTCAGGAGTGCCCACCTGACCAGGCGGTTGGGTCTCTCTCTCACCGGGTCTGGGAGCAGAGAGCTGCTGCGGGCCGGGATCCGCGGGTGTGGGACTTCGGGCAAACACAGAACGTGCCCGGTCCTAGAGAAATTCTGCTTCCGTGTGTCCCAAGCTCACCAGGCAGCTTTCTTGCAGCAGAAAATTTGGTCTTACCTGTGGTCCCGAGGCTCAGGTTCGCTCGTGGGGTGCTGCCCAGGGGCTCTCTGCAGCGGCAGCAACCAGGAAGACCTGTGCCGCCCCTTCCGGGAGCTTCAGTGCACCAGGGTTCCAGATGGTCTTTGGCTTTTTCCTCTGGCGTCCGAGATGTGTGTGCAGGGAGCAGTCTCTTCTGGTTTCCCAGGCTTGTCTGCCTCTCTGAAGGTTTAGCTCTCCCTCCCACGGGATTTGGGTGCAGAGAACTGTTTATCCGGTCTGTTTCTTTCAGGTTCCGGCGGTGTCTCTCTCCACATGACTTCTAAAGATGTGACCAATGAGGAATTGCTGGGACTGGAACATGAACACAAAGTCCATAAGGAAGTAGGAGGAAGGAAATGGGAGCTAGCGTGGAAAAAAACAAGAAGCTCCCTCAACAGTGAAGTATTTACCAGCAGCTTTTGTAGACCTCAACCAGTTCCTTAAAATGTTTAAGGAAATGGATCTTGGGGTGGTTATTGTTAATTGTCCACTTAACAAAATCTAGAATTGGGGATGGCCTTCTGAGAGATCTTTCTTTAATTAATTGAAGTGAGAAGCATCACCCATTGTAGGTGGTGCCATTTCCTGGCTGGCATCCTGGACTATGTAAGTGGAGAAAGGGAGTTGAGCAATACCATTCATTCATTTTCCCTATTCACGATGTGTTTGTAACATGATCAGCTCCTCAAGCCTTTGCTGCCTTGACTTGCCTGCTATAGTGAACTTTGTATCTTGGAACTATGAGCCAGATAAAACCTTTTTGCCTTAGGTTGTTTTTCTCAGAGTATTTTACCACAGCAACAGAAAAATAAACCAGAATCCCACATTTAAAGATCTTTTCTACTATACAGGAATGTGCACCATGCATTATCCTCTATGATGAAAGAATCAGGAAACAAGTAAACCATGATAGACATATTTCTGGACAGACTGGTATCCTCATAGGAGAAGTTCCAGGCAGGTTCTTCAGGAGAAATCTACAAGAAGGCATTGTTATCTCAGGAGATAAAGCATTATATGTGCTATTGACTATGAATATTTTCTATCAGAATAAAATGTGGAAGTGGAAGATAGTGGAATCTTGACCCTGTATAGACTTAGACTAATGCTTTTTTAAAAACAGTACCATCATCATCTTCTTCTTCTTCTTCTTCATCATCATCATCACAACAAAAACCTTTAAAAGTAAAAATAAATCGTATTAGAAATAAAGCTTATAGAATACGGATATTGTGTCAGACTTTTGTTCCCAAATTCTTTACATCAAGTTAGATGTCTCTAGCAAACTTGGTGGTTTGATTCCTGTTATTTCAGCAAGATTTCAAGATGGAGAACAGAAGTTAGGTGGTAGAGCTACATGTGCCTGGCTTTAAGTAAGAGAGAATGAACTGTTTAAAGCACTGTCTCAAAACCTTTTTGAGGAAATTACTTCTGAAACTCAGTCAACTTAGAGTGAAAGAGACAAAGAAGACAGAATGCAGGGTCCTTTTGGATTCCCAACATTATTTTGGTGAGAAGTACACTAAAATGGTGCTGCCTTTCCTGGGAAAGGAAGAATGACTCTGGAAGCAAATAAGGGCCTTGAGGCACAACCCAAAGTGATAACAAATTATTCCCAGTAAACAAAGAACTAAGCAACATTTGCCCAGATTCCCAACTGATGGAAGCTGTGTGCTAATAAATGTAATCAGTGTTAAGTAACTTGGGTTTTATTGTGGGGGGAAGGGGGGGCAGTGTTCTGTAGCAACAAATCATGAACACACAATCTTCATCCTGTTTTCTCCTATCCCAAGTCTAAGAACCATCATGACTTTGGTTATGTGATTGCTCCTGCCTAATTAGCTTTCTTGAACATTTATTTACCAGTATAGAATGTACATCACTGTCCTAGTTAGGGTTTTACTTCTGTGAACAGACACCATGACCAAGGTAACTCTTTTGAGGATAACATTTAATTGGGGCTCCATTAGAGGTTCAGTGATTCAATCTATTATCATCAAGGTGGGAGCATGGCAGTGTCCAGACAGGCGTGGTGTGGGAGTCGCTACATCTTCATCTACATCTGAAGAGTTCTACATCTTCATCAGAAGTCTGCTAGGAGAAGACCAGCTCCTACATTGTTAGCAATGTCTCATTGCCCACCCCCACAGTGACACACTTCCTCCAACAAGGCCACACCTCCGAATAGTGCCACTCCCTGGGCCAAGCATCATGTTATACAAATAGGATTTTCCTCTCAGCACTTTATTTTTGAGATGCACCAGTGTGCTCCACTGAACAAATATGACATTGGTTTATCCTTTATATTACTGGCAGACCTTTACTTGCTGTGTGTATACTGGTGTCTCTTTCCTCAGTTTCACTTTCAGCTCAGGATTAGAACCATCCTGATTCCTGTGTATCTGTGCTGTGCATACTGTCTACCTGTGAGGAAATTACCAGCCTTCTCAGTTATAAGATAAGCTGCTCTGCTATTGTTGACTTCATCCTCAAAGAAGCCGTATTTTATTTCATAATGGCTCCAAATTATAAAACTGGTGGTGCTAGCAGTTTAGATAGGTCCCAGAAAGTCTTTAAGTTTCTTCCTTTAGCTGAAAAGTTAAAGGCTCTTGAAAAGAAATTAGAGTATGGTTGCTATACCCTACAGCAATTGACTATTGTTAACCACTTACCATAATTAATTACCATGATTAATTTACAAGATTGTGGGAAAATCCATAGTTATATATAGGATTTGGTGTTCTTTGTGGTTTGGGGCTTCCACTGAGGCTGTATTCGGCACAGATAAAGAAGGACTACATTTGTTGGCATCAGTTACTAGATATTAGTCATAGTAAAAATTTTTAGGGCAATTTTAACCAAGGCTTAAAACTGGAACTTTATTTCCATTAAGAGTTAATGATCACATATTTACCAGCATACCACCATATATTATGGTAATTGTTTCAATAATTTCTCTAGGTTATAGTCATAAAAGTGGTCTTTTTTTATATTGTGATGGCTAGCTTTCCATTACTGTAACACAACACCTGAGATAGCCAATGGGGAAACAGAAAAAAATCTTTTTTGGAGTTATAGTTTTAGAAGTTTGAATCCATGGTCAAGTAGATGACTTACTATTGAGTTTGTTATTGAGTTTGTGACAAGACAACATATCAGTGGTGGAAATATATAATGGAACAAACCTGTCCATCTCATGGCAGCTGAGACAAAGAGAATGACGGGAAGATCAGGGTCCCATACTTCTCTTTCAGGGCCCCAAGAACTTAAGATTTTCCACTCTCTTCTAACTTTAAAGTTTTTGCCACTTCATTAGTGCTGTCTTTTAAAACAAGCAAATACATTGGCTTCAGAGAGACATGGTAGGGTAAAATATAGCAGATAAGAAGGTTTTGAAATTATTTTGATCCTTATTTTATGTATATAGGTGCTTTGCATACATGAATGTCTGTATACCACTTGAGCGCATAGTACCTGGGTCGACCACAAGAGGGCACCAGATCCCCTGGAATTGTAGTTACAGATGGCCATTATGTGCTGGCACTCAAAGCCAGGTCCTTTGAAAGAGCAATCGGTCCTCTTAACTGCTGAGCCATCTCTTTAGCCCCTGAAATGATTTTAAAATTTTACTATATATTGTGTACTTGTTTTACAAAGTGCTTGTGCTGTTTAATATTCCCATTGTCAGTGTGGAAGGTCATTTTACCAATGCCTATTATTTAAATTTGTTGCAGTATGGGTTTGGAATGGTAGTAGTGTTTAGGTTTTCTTTGTTAGTAACAGCCTTATTCGGACATGTTTGACACGTAATAGATTGCCCATTCTTTTTTTTTTTTATTGGATATTTTTTATTTACATTTCTAATGCTATTCCCTTTCCCAGTTTTCTGTCCATAAACCCCTATCTCATCCTGTTCCCCCTTCTGCTATGAGGGTGTTCCCCCCTCCTCAACCACCCATCCTTCCCACCTCCCGACCCTGACATTCCCCTACTCTGGGGATTCTTCCTTGGCACGATCAAAGGCTTCTCTTCCCATTGACAAGGCCATCCTCTGCTACATATGACTTCCTACTCTTAATGTGTACAAACTAGCTAAATTTTAGCCTATGTATATATAACTACTGCAGCAAGTAACAATGAATAAATCTGTCACTGCTGAGAGATCCATTATGTCCCTCACCATCCCTTTGTCTTAATCTATGAGTGCTGTAATAAAAATGCAGTAAACTGGGCTAGCAAGATAGCTCAGCAGACTTTTGCTGCCAAGCCCTACAAACTGAGTTCAGTGCTAACAACCTACATTAAAAGAAAAGCCAACTTCTACAAGTTCTTCTCAAACCTCTAGTTGCACTCTGTGACACATGCCACACACACACACACACACACACACACACACACACACATACATACATACATACATACATACATACATACATACATACATACATAAATAGACTATGGGTAAGTAGAATGTATGTAGGTTTGCATACACATATATGCATACATATAGACAGTAAACTATGTGACTTATAAACTATATAAATTTATTTCTCACATCTGTTAGGATGTCCAAGATAAAGCACTGGAAGAGGCTGTTTCTGGTGAGGGTACATTCCTTGTGGAGCCTTCTTATTTTGGTTGTAGGAGGTTGAAGGAATTCAGTCATTTTGGGTTTTATGTAAGACAATGGTGTCATTTGAAGATCACATATGAACTAAGGAAATGCATATTGGCACCATGATGACAAGAACTAGACTTGTGATAGTCATGTTCTGATTTGAAGTATTTATTCATTTAGTTGCAGTGATAGGCCTTGAACCCAGGACCTGATGCATGCTAAGCAGGCATTCAGCTACTGAGGCCCAGGAGTGAGTAGCTTTAAGTTGACTGGGTTAAGGTATAATGGGAGCTGGTAAAATACGACATTTTGGTGTGCTTGTGTGGATGGATAGTCATAGAAGGAACTGTGACATGGGTCAGAGAATTGAATATGAGAGAGTCATTTGCTTCAGTACAGTTGAGTGTCAACCAACATCTGAAGTGGAATCTTGGTTTTTTGTTTGTTTTTGTTTTTGCTTTTTTTCCAGAGTTGAGGACCGAACCCAGGGTCTTGCGCTTGCTGGGCAAGCACTCTACCACTGAGCTAAATCCTCAACCCCCCTGAAGTGGAATCTTAAGGGTTCCTTGGAAAGTCAGTTGTGTTATATAGTGGTTTTGCTGGGGCAAATACAAATGAAAGGATGTTCTACTGAAGCAAGCACATGAAATAATACATGATAAAAGATTCTTTGCTAATGACACACATTTATTGGTCCACCTTATAGTGAATAGTTGAGCACCATTTGTTGGGACTGCATAAGAAAAATGCACCAAAAAACTTTGGGAAGTGTGCTGCAGTTTCTTGCTGCTTCCTTGGCTGATAGATAGAGGGATGCCAGCTGAGACAAGACACATGCTGAGGCAAGACCTGTGGAGGATACTTAATGTTTGAAGGGACTTGACAGATGGCGACAGAGGCTGAGCTAGGCTTGCTGACAGAGCTAGCTGTGCAATGCTTGGTGGTCTCAAGTCTTCACTGATTTTTGCTTCCTTGTGAGGCACAGCCGAGAACTTCTGGTGTTCCTCCAGGTCCTTCCTGCTGACTTAAGTTGAGGCTGCAGCCTGGCTGTATCTCCTAGGTAGTGCCACTGCTGCTGATTCATGCTTGCTATTCCAATTCTACTGAACTATACTTCTGGTATATCCATAAAATATTTTTTACAAAGAGATTGAGCTGCCACTGCAGACCTGAAAACTAAACTGCTGATTTCCAGACAACATAGACTGGAGTTTCTCCAAAGAACCTTTCTGAATAGGTCCACTTCTGTATACTTTCTTTCCCACTACTTCTGGTGGGTGGTAGGCTAAAAGGTAGGTTAAAATGTTTGAGAACCATCATTAAAAAGAAAGAGTAGAAAATTAAACTTACAAACCACTGCAGACTTGGATAAAATATAAAGGCAAACTTACTTCCTTTGCTTTCTCTTCTCCTTAGGTATCAAGTGTCTTCCCTGACCTCTCAGGCCAGGACTCAGGCTGAATTAACTGTCCTAGTTTTCCAGCTTGCTCCTCTGCTAGATCATGAGGCTCCTTGGTCTCCATAGTCACATGAGTCAATTTTTGTAACATACCATCTTTTATATATTTATATATGTATCCTATTCTGTTTTTCTGGAGAACACTGATTAATGTACTCTCCATCCCTCTACACTCCATGCTTGGCCCCACTGTTCTGTCTGCTATTTTATGTATTCATTTGTATTTCCTGAGAAGTTACTCAAATGGACCTTTTTGTTTTATTTAGAATAATTATTATGAGATTCATTTGTGCTGATGTTTATACTTCACTTCTTTTATTGATAACTTATATCCCATCATACAGATATCGTACAATTATTTTATCTACTTACATATTCATGAATTATTGAGTTTTTCTCCCTGTCACTATTACAAATAAATTTACAATGTATCAATCCTTATTTTGACATCAATTATCTCTCTTGGGTAAATATACAAGAACTGTATTGTTAGGAAAACTATTGGCTCAGGACCCCAAGACCAAGTTCTTAGCATATAGGAGATTTATTTGCCCAAGAGGGACAGAGGGCAGGGAATAAGAGACAAAAACAGGAGCTAGAAGACTGGGGAAAGGAGAAGGGAGAGGAGAGAGAAGTATTTGTCCAGGAGGGGCACAAAGGACTGCCTGTAGGTAGAGAGGAGACAGATGTGGCACATAGGAAAATTGTGGTTTATAAAGGTAGAAGGGGAAACCCTGTGTTAGGATGAGGTGTTTAATTTTGATTGGACATGTTAATTATGTGAGCCAAAGGTGGCTTTTGATTGCTGGACCTTATTACTTTGGTGGCTGGACCTTGGTAATGAACCTCAAAAGGAGGAAGTAGCCAAATAAGGGAATAGACCTTGGTAGCTAGCTTTGGGAATGTAATCTAATGGTTTTTTTTAACAGCAAGGCTGAGAGAATGAGTAAGAAGGACAAGGCCTGCCAGAGCCATATTCACTATATTTGAGCTGGACAGCATTCCTTCAAGGGTTGCTGAATCATGTGGTGGGCAGACATTTTACTTGGTAAAATACTGCTGGGGCCGGCAAGGTCAAACACTTATTTGTCCTCCAAGTATCCCTTTTTGACAAAGTATGTGTTCTATCCTTTTGCTCATTTCTTTTTTCCTCTTTTTCCCTGGTGCTAGTGATTGATTAAAACCTAGGGCTTGTGCGTGCCAGGCAAACACTCCATTAATTGGGCAATATCCCAGTACTTTTATTATTGTCCTGACACAGAATCTTGCTATTTAGTTCAGTTTGGCCTCAAACTCCATGGTTCTTTTAGGATTTCTCCTCCAAAGTGGTATGATTATAATTAGTCCTCACTGTTTACTTCTTTTTAAATAGTATTTTAATTAATTTCTGAGACTCTCTTACAATACATTTTTATTATATTTATTGCTCCCAGATCCAACCCCATTTCTTTATTCTCTCTCTCTCTCTCTCTCTCTCTCTCTCTCTCTCTCTCTCTCTCTCTCTCTCTCTTCTTTTATTGGGTTGTTTTGGGATTGCTTGCTCCTTATTGTTGAGTTTAGTTCTTTATAAATGAAAAATACAAGTCATCAGATATATTACTTCTAATTTTTTCTTCTAGTCTAGAGCATATCTTTTTACTTTCTTAACTGTACATTCTCCTTGTTTTTATCATTTATTTGTTATTACTTTGCATGTTTATAATGTATGCATGTGTATATGTAGGCATGTTCATGCTACAGCATGGGTTGTAGAGGTGATAGGGCAATTTTGCAGATTCAATTCTTTTCTTCTACTTTTCCATGGGCTCTAAGGATCAAACTTACAGAATAAGTGTTTTTACATACTGAGCCATCTTACTGGCCTTGGAAAATACCTTTTAACAAACAGGAATTCTTAATTTAAATTATGCACATATGTCAATGGGAGGGGTACCTTTATTGTAACATTAAAAAAACTTAACTGCACATGCTTCTCTATACCTGTGATACAAGAACTCAAAGACAGAATTATTACAAAGTCAAGACTGAGTTAAAGCTACCTCAAATCATAATAATAATCTTGCCATAACCCAAGATCACAAGTATTTCCTCCTATTTATGTGTCATAGCAGTAAGCTATATTACATAGAAGGCAGCCAAAGGATAACTTTAAAGCACTGGAATTCTCTGTTGAGTGAAATTCAAATGCAGACAGAATATAATATTTTTGTACATTCAAAACCTGAAAGAAGGTATTATTAGCAGATCTGTACTACAAGAAATGTTAAAATCCTCCAGGCGAAGGGAAATTATATTGGATGAAAATTTGGATATTTTTACAAAGGAATCCAATGAAAAAATACATATATTGTATATAATAGCTTGTTATTATTATTACTGTAGTAACTCTGCACAAACCTAGAGGGCTAAAACAACACAAATTCATTATTTGACAGCTTACTAGATTGGAAGTCTGACAGCTGTCTTCGTAAGCCAAATCATGGTGTTGTCATAGTGGTGTTCTTCTCTGGAAGCCTTAAGAATGACGGCATTTCTTTGCTGTCCGTCAGCTTGAGGTTGTTCTTAACTATGAAAGTTCTCTGGTCTTTATATATGGCTTCCTTTGCTAAAAGTATTCTCATATTGCCATTTCCACTGCCTATTCCTTCCTTCCTCTCTTCTATATTTGATGCAGGTTGTTAAAGTGAACACACCTAATACTCCAGTCTACCACCTCCTTAGCCTGGTAGAAGGAGAGAACAGACTCCCAAAATAACTTACTATGTTGTGTAGTTCATAAAATGTGGATGTAAAATGTCTGACTATAGCCCAATAGTCTAACAGGGATTAGGGTTGGGTGAGAACAGAAGAGGGAATGCAGAGTTCAAGTAGTAAACATGAAGGGGCATCTTAAACAGAAGACTCTATTCATTCCTCAAGTTTTGTTAGCATAGCAAACAACTTTGGTAATCAACTTAGAAAGAGAAAAAGGTTGTTTTGGATCACAGTTTTGAAGGTTGGCCTTGTTGTCTTGGGCCTGTTGTAGCTCATCGTGGTAAGAGTATTAGGTGAAACAAAGCTGTTCACCTGAATGCTGGAGATAGAGTGCAGTGGAGTAACTGGCCTACCAAAGGTAAGGTTTGAGCTCTATCACCTAAAAAGAAACATAAAGAAAAGTGTAATTGTAGAAACTTTTCAGCTCTTGGTGAGATTGAGAAGAGAGAAAATGGAAGAGATTATGGTGCCATAATCCCCTTTGGGAATGTGCTTGCCAATAACCTAAAATAGCCCACTAGGCTCTCCTTCTTTGTTTTCTTTTAGGTGCACATGGATGTGTATTTGTATGTGTGTTTGTGTGTGTGTGTGTGCTTTATGTGCACATGGCTGTGTGTGTGTGTGTGTGTGTGTGTGTGTGTGTGTGTGTAAGTGAATACCACTTGAGTGTGGGTACCTATGGAAGCCAGAAGAGGGTGTTGGATCCTCTGGAGCTAGAGTTAGAGGCTGTCATGGGCTTATAAATGTGGCTTGTGAACTCTGGTCCTCAGCAAGAGCATCAAGTGGTTTAAACTATCTCTCCAGTACCTGGGCTGTGTCTATTAAAATATCTACCACCTTTCAATGTTACTAAAATAAAATGAAGACAAAACCCTTAACATACAGACCTTCAGTGGCTATTCTCAATTAAAATCATAGTAAAAGTAGCCATTAATAAATTAAACATGTTTCTGGCTTAATTAATACAAGAAATGTACAACCATATTCATTTGTGCTTGTATATATCAATAAAAACTCTTGTCGTATTCAAGACAGGGTCTCAATATATAGTCTTGAGTAGTCTAGAACATGAAATCCTCTACTCTTTCCCTCCTAAGGTCTGACATTATAGG
The DNA here is from genome assembly GCF_021556685.1 of Rattus norvegicus. Taxonomy (NCBI): domain Eukaryota; kingdom Metazoa; phylum Chordata; class Mammalia; order Rodentia; family Muridae; genus Rattus; species Rattus norvegicus. Next base: position 11,405,135 of record NC_141554.1, on the reverse strand, counting down.
AACCTGTGACCATGCTGAACTTGATTGAAAAACTTTAGATTCCTGTTGATGAAGGGAATTTATAAGATAAGGAGTATATTCTTATTGTTTTACTAGAAATTGTCAACATTTTTGCTTTTCTTTACATTTTGATTAGTAAAGAATAACAAAGATTTTTTATCCTAATTATACTCTCTGTTACTACATTGGTTAACTCTTACTAACCTTGCAAAATTTATATCTTGCTTTATTTTATGTATTAACCAACTTTTCATATATTTATTGATCATTCAGGTTTCCTATTTCCTCCCTTTTCCTGGGATATATAGGTGCTCTTCAGACTTCTGTATATTAACCCCAGTTGTTATGTTGATCCTGACTATCTTTTCCATAGACTCTGACTTTACTATCCTTATAGCTTTTTCTTTTGTATAGAGATTTTGCACTACATCTGATGGTGGAGGCATTAGACTTGGGCCCTGTGCATGCTAAGCAGGTACTCTCACTGAGGTCCACCCCCAGCCCCTTTGGAACATTTTTGTTCAGTTAGACTTACTGATTTTTCCTTAGATAATCTTCATTTTCCTGTTTTGCCAAACAAGCCCTACTGTAGGGAGCTGCGACGTGCCACGCCTCAAAGATGGTGCTGGTTTCTGCCTTCCACCCTCCCAACGGTGAGCGCTCCTTGTAGTAAACAAGTCCTTATTTGGCTATGCCTGCCTGGCCTGCTAGCTTCTGCATAGTGACAGCCTATCTGCATGACCCACGTGGCTTGCTAGGATTGGCCAGTGTGTGGTGTGGGGCCTCCCCGGGGTCAGAAGATTGTATCAAGGTTCCTGAGTAAAACTGCTTGAAGAAGATCTCCTCTGGTCGTGTCTTCCTTGATGGTCGAGTTTGGGCGCGGTAAGTGGTGGCCCGTACGGGGACCTCCTGAGATCAGAACTTCTTGCAGTCAGGGCAGCGCTGGAAAGTTCCCAAGGTAAGGTGGGACCATAAGGACCACAGGAAATAAGTGGCTATAAAGTCTCAGGGTAGTGAGCAAGAAAGATTGCAGTAGCAGCAAACTGAAAGTAAAGTTCGGGGTTGGGGATTTAGCTCAGCGGTAGAGCACTTGCCTATCGAGTGCAAGGCCCTGGGATCAGTTCCCAGCTCCGAAAAAAAGAAAAGAAAAGAAAAGAAAAAAAAAGAAAGAAAGAAAGTAAAGTTCGCAGTAGCAGTGAACCGAAAGTAGCAAGACGCGTGGTGAATTTAGGCGTAGCAGCGTAGAAAGTTTTTGTCATGGGGACCTCACAGTCTCGTCCAATTTTTCTGGCTCTTCAAGAGCTGTTTGAGCAAGAGAAACTAAAAATAAAAAGGAGCACCATAGAGAGATTTCTGAGCGAATGCGATGACATTGCACCCTGGTTCGCAGTCTCTGGTAATCTTACTGTGGCAAGTTGGGAAAAATTAGGGAAAGACCTTGATCTTGCCTGGGAACAGGGGATTCTAAGACCTGGGGTCTGTCCAGTGTGGCGCTTAGTGCGTAGTTGCCTTGAGGATCAGAAATGATGTCAGGCAGCTATAGAGAAGGGGCAAACTGCCCTAGAAATGCTTCAAGAGGAGAGGTCAGAAAAGCAGGGCAGCGCAAAGGAGACAGACTCAGAAAAGACAGATACAGAGGAGGAAACAGATGAAACAGACTCAGAAGAAGAGTTACAAGAGTTGATAGATCAAATGCTGAAACAGTCTCTAAGGAATAGAAGAAGAAAAGGAAAAAGCCTAAAATGGTGGAGGAACCTCCTGGGTGGTTCCCCTCAGCTCCTCCTCCCTGCAATGTTGTAGAGGGAGGAAGTAGAGTTTTGGGTAGTACATTCTGACCAGAAGTGTGGAAGGCAGTCCACACAGAACTACATCTGGCCTATCCTGTTTATGTGGATGCTAATCAACAAAGGTATCATGAGCCTTTAGACTTTAAGGTGATCAAGTCCCTGGCGGAATCAGTCAGGACATATGGCATTACGGCCTCATTTACCATAGCTCAGGTTGAGGCCTTACACAGATTTTGCATGACTCCTAGTGATTCGACTAACCTTGCTCGGGCCTGTCTTAGTCTGGGACAGTATTTGGACTGGAGAGCTTTTCTTATTGAGTTTGCCAATGAACACGCTGCCGCTAACTTGGCAGTGGGGGGCGGCCAGGCTGCCTGGGATAGGGATATGCTGCTGGGTCAGGGACGCTTTGCCAATGCTCCGACAGGGTATCCAGGACAGGTTTACCAGCAGATTAATGAAGTTGCAACAAAGGCATGGAAATCCTTGCCTAAAAAGGGAGAAGTGAGTGGAAACCTCACCAAGATCCTTCAAGGACCTATGGAGCCATTCTCTGACTTTGTAGTCAAATTAATGGAAGCAGCATGGAAAGTCTTTGGAGACCCTGATACTGCTATGCCCTTGATTAAACAGTTGGCCTATGAACAGTGCACAAAGGAATGTCGAGCTGCTATCACTCCTTACAAGAACAAGGGACTTGAAGCTTGGATGAAGGTCTGTAGAGAAATAGGGGGACCTTTGACTAATGCTGGACTTGTGGCTGCTGTTATGCAGATGATGCAGAGAAAAGGAGGAAGCTCAGGAGTGTGTTTTAAGTGTAGTAAGCAGGGGCACCTAAAAGGGCAATATCCAGAAAGGAGAAGTCTACTCAGTACAGGAAGTGGCCAACGCCCAAGGCAACCAGGGCTGTGCCCCAAGTGAAAAAAAGGGGAACCATTGGTCTAATGGGTGCCCCTCGGTAAAAGACATCAATGGGCAGCCTCTTAGCTCTGGTTTTGGTGGAGCATGTCCAAAAAATGGACAGTGGGGCCCATGACCCCAGGGCCCACAAATATATGGGGCAGTCGAGAATCAGGATGTAGAACAGAGTCACGAGAGATGGCCATCCCTTCACCATCCGAGGGGCCAAGGAGAGCCACTAAGGGCTCCGCAGGACTCGACCTCCGCTCCACCGCCAGACTCGTACTAACTCTTCGGATGGGTGTCCAGTTGGTAGACTGATTTTAAAGGACCCCTTGAGCCTGGCACAGTAGGGTTACTTATAGGGAGATCATCTACAGGTTTAAGAGGACTACATGTCCATCCAGGAGTTATTGACCCAGATTATACTGGGGTAGTCAAGATCATGGTAGAATCACCAAAAGGGATTACTGCCATTTCCCCTGTGGACAGAATAGCCCAACTATTACTTTTGCCTAGCCTTCATGAAAGATTTGCAGCCCAGTCTAGAGAGAGGGGAGAGAAGGGTTTCGGTTCCACAGGCTCCAACCTTACATTTTTAGCCTTGGGTTTAGACCAACACCCAGTAATGGAGCTAAGGGTAGATGATAAAAGGATCCTAGTACTGTTGGTTACAGGGGCCGATAGAAGTATAATAGCTAAGAAAGATTGGCCCTCTGGATGACCAGTACAGGCCTCATCTCAAACATTACAAGGTCTCAGTTATGCAAGAGCTCCTGATATGAGTGCAAGACAACTGAGTTGGAAAGATCAGGAAGGGCATTCAGGAGTTATGCGACCCTATGTGTTGGATTTGCCCATTTCCCTTTGGGGGAGAGATTTGCTGAAAGATATGGGTTTCAAATTGACGACTGAGTATTCTGAAACTTCACAAAAGATTATGAAAAATATGGGCTATTTTCCCGGTAAACGAATAGGGAAATACCTGCAGGGTAGTACTAGCACTATAACTGCCCAACAGAGAGAAAGGAATCAGGACCTGGGTTTTTCTTAGGGGCCGCTGAGGAAGGCATTCCCATTACCTGGAAAACAGAAGAGCTGGTGTGGGTTCCTCAGTGGCCGCTTTCCTCTGAGAAGTTTGCTGCAGCTAAAGCCCTGGTAAATGAACAGCTGGGTATGAAGCATATGAAACCATCAGTGTCACCTTGGAATGCCCCAATATTTGTGATTAAAAAGAAGTCAGGGAAATGGAGACTGTTGCATGATTTACGAGTTATTAATCAACAGATGCAAATCATGGGCCCCGGGCTTCCTCTTTTATCCTCTCTGCCAGCCTGTTGGCCTGTTGTAGTGATTGATATAAAAGATTGCTTTTTCTCCATACCTCTTTGTCCAAGGGATAGTGAAAGATTTGCTTTTACTGTTCCATCATGCAATCATGAAGAACCTGATCAACGATATGAATGGGTGGTTTTACCACAGGGTATGGCCAATAGCCCTACTATGTGTCAACTTTTTGTGGGCAACGCCATTGCCCCATTAAGACAGAAGTTTCCTGCGCTGAGATGCGTCCATTTTATGGATGATATTCTTTTAACTGCAAAGAATGAAGAGATTTTGGATTTAGCATATGGAAATTTAGTTAAATTGCGAGAAGGTAAAGGATTGATTATTGCCCCTGAAAAGGTACAAAAGGGCAATCTTGTAAATTATTTAGGAGCAAAAGTAAGTCCTTATACCATTATCCCCCAGAAGGTTGAATTTAGGAAAGATAATCTTAAGACTCTTAATGATTTTCAAAAATTACTGGGAGATATTAATTGGGTCAGATGTTATTTATAATTACCAAGTTATGAATTAAAACCATTGTATAATACTTTAGTTGGGGATTCGGCCTTGGATTCTCCTAGACAATTGACTGATGAAGCAAGGGAAGCTTTAAAGAAGGTTGAAAAGGCGCAATTTTACATCGATGGAAGGAGGGTGCAGACATTGTGCTATGCATTCTAGCCACCTACATTCAGTCCACAGGATTGTTGTGGCAAGATGGCCCTCTGCTTTTGGTTTATCCCAGAGCTTCTCCAGCTAGATCAGTAGAGTATTATCCTACAGCCGTTGCAGGATTAGCCCTGAATCGGATCCAACAGTGCATACAATTTTTTGGTGTTGCCCCAACCTCGATCATAGTGCCCTATACAGGTCAGCAGATGAAGATCTTGTGTGGCACTGTGGAAGATTGGGCCATATTACCCTGTGGATTCCATGGAGAGATATATAATCATTATCGAAAACACCCTTTGTTATCCTTCTTTAAGGAACATCCCGTGATCTTTCCTAAGGTTACCTCCAGTGTTCCTATACAGGGGGCGCCAAACATTTTTACAGATGGATCCAAAAATGGCTGTGGAGCCTATATGGTTGACCATCAAGAGCCAATTTTGTGTCAATATCAACCTGGCTCTTCACAAGTAATTGAACTCAAGATTGTGTTGGAAGTGTTTAAAAATTATTCCTTTGCCTTTAATTTGCTCTCTGATTCATCATATGTTGTTAATGCAGTTAAGATATTAGAAGTGGCTGGCCCTATTAAAATTAGCAGCATGGTATGCCAGCTGCTGAGGGAACTTCAGGAATTGATCTGGAAAAGAGGTCACAAGTTTTTTGTCCAACATATTAGAGCTCATACAGGTTTGCCTGGTCCTCTCAGTGAGGGAAATGATCTTGTGGATAGATGTACCCGAATGGAGTTTATCTTCTTAAGCTCATCATTGGATCAAGCCCGACAGTTTCATCAACAATTTCATGTGCCTACTAAAACCCTACAGCAGAAGTTTCATCTGTCTCGAGCAGATGCTCGACAGATAGTTTTAGGATGTCAACAGTGTATCACTTTCCATCATCCCCCTAGTGTGGGGGTTAATCCTAGGGGCCTCCTACCCCTAAAGATTTGGCAAATGGATTTAACTCACATATCTGGATTTGGGACTCTAAAATACATTCATGTTTCTGTGAATACCTGTTCAGGTGTCATTCATGCTACCCCTATGAGTGGAGAAAAGGCACGCAATGTTATTGGACACTGCCTAGAAGTGTGGACTGCTTGGGGAAAGCCTCAACACTTAAAAACTGATAACGGCCCAGCATACACTGCCCAATCTTTCAAATCCTTTTGTAAACAGATAGATGTGCAGTTGAGCCATGGTCTGCCTCATAATCTCCAAGGTCAAGGTATTGTTGAACGAGCTCATCGTACATTAAAGGAATGCGTAATTAAACAAAAAGGGGGAATAGGCCATGGCAGAACTCCTAAGGAACAGATATCCTTATCCCTTTTTACTTTTAATTTTTTAATTTTGGATGATGATGGCCTTTCTGTCGCTGACCGACATCAATGTCGGGCGGGCACGTTGAAAGGTTATGTGAAATGGAAAGATGTGATCACTGGCTTATGGCATGGTCCAGATCTCGTGTTGGCGTGGGCGAGAGGGTCTGTTTGTGTGTTTCCTCAGGACCGGCAAGATCCGTTGTGGGTCCTTGAAAGATTGACCAGGAGGTGCAACAAAAATGAAGATCCTGCTGTTGCTGACACTTCTCGGTGTGACCCAAGTGCTGGTCCAAACAGAGCCCTGGTGGGGGATACTATCAGTGTTCCCGAGACTCATGCCAATACGTCATGACCTTTAAGCCCACTCCTCTAATTTGTCTAAACAGTTGTCAAGTTATCTTTTAGGTAATTGGACTGGAGAATTCGATTTCTTAATGGATCAGCTATGTGTAGCCATCGTGACTGTGAACTCCATACGTGCGGATGCTAGACTGGCTACGGGATTGTCATCTTGGATTGCTGCTGCTATGAATCATCTGAGGGAGTGGGTGGGTATGGGAGCCCTAGCTGGACTCTTGCTGCTGGTCTCCCTAGTGAGCCTATGGTGTCTCTGTAGAATGAGGTTTGTTCAGAGGCGGCACTCGGCTATGGTGGTACAGGCATTTGCAGCCATTGAGGCAGGACAGTACCCTCAAGCCTGGGTTACGGTCATTCAGAAGACCTAGTTGCACCTCGCCCCTGAGTATGTGTGAGTGACCCTGCCCAGTGACGGGCAACTTCCCTTTTACCTAAGGCATGGAACCTTGTGGGTGACAAGGTGTCCTGGGGCAGGTTTAATGAAGGGATGATCCTAAGACAGGGGGGTTGCCATGCTCAGCGGTGCTTTTGCCTGCTTGATTAATTAAACAAAAAGGGGGAACTGTAGGGAGCTGCGACGTGCCGCACCTCAAAGATGGCGCTGGTTTCCGCTTTCCACCCTCCCAACGGTGAGAGCTCCTTGAAGTAAACAAGTCCTTATTTGGCTATGCCTGCCTGGCCTGCTAGCTTCCGCATAGTGACAGCCTATCTGCATGACCCACGTGGCTTGCTAGGACTGGTCAGCACTAGCTATTTAAGTGTGGTTCGGGGGCTCCCCGGGGTCAGAAGATTGTACCAAGGTTCCTGAGTAAAACTGCTTGAAGAAGATCTCCTCTGGTTGTGTCTTTCTTGCTGGTCGAGGTTGGGTGCGGCACTCTACATTTTCTTATAGAAATTTAAAGGCTTATCTTCTCACACAGCATTTCCTATTCATTTGGAGCCATTATAAAGTTTAAGGGTAGAATTGTTTATCTATTTGCCTCCATTGCCCTAGTTTTAGGCCACCCTTTCTTGCATGGTCTGGCATGACCATAGTAAGGACAAAATGACTTGGTTCCTGCCCCTAGGACAGGGCCAGCAGGTGTGGGCCTCTGTGAGTATCCATGGCTGTTGTGGGCATAAGCTGTTTATATAATAATGTATATATTTTTACATTCCTCCTTCAAGGAATGTCCTCCCTGATAACATTAATGACTCCATGATAATCAGAGATAGCATAAGTCTGGGGAGGCGACTGTGTGACTCATGTCTCAGCAAAATGATAAACATTGGAACCTTCAGGACAGCCCTTAAGGCTGTGGAAAAAATGCTAGAAACATGGGTTCAAAAATATATAATTTCTCAAAAATAAGGTTGCAATATGAACTATATGAGGGGCTTTATAGATCTAAAGAAACAAAAGCAGCTGCGCTGTAAGCCAATTTGTCAGAAAGATATCAGGGAAGGAGATAAAGAGATTTAGGAAGTTGTGATCACAAGAAATCTCACCAAACAGATTCCTGAGTTCAAGGTCAGCCTAGGATAGAGCAAGGTTAGGCCTAGGTAGAAATAGTAATTTCCGGACAGGGTCCTGCCCAGCTAGTTTATCATCTGTACTTAACAGAGGTAGGCAGATCTCTGAATTCTTTTTGCAAGGTTAAAAGAAAATGTGTGCTTGCTGTCTCTTAAGAATAAAGGGGCTGGGGTCACGGGATGCTGATTCATAGGATAATCAAAAGGGAACCTGGAATAAATGACTGGGTTGATATGTAAGATAAAAGACTGGGTTTATGATCTATAAGAGATGAGCTATCCAGAGAAATTTTTAGAATACCAAGAGAGAACTTCTTGGAGAACTGTCTTAAGCAGCAAATAGAGAGAGCTCTCTGGAGATCTCCAGAGAAAGCAGAACACAGAGGGCAGTCTAGAAAGCTGTCTAGAGCAGAACATAGGCAGGTAGCTTGGACCCATGACTTGACTTTGAGTTGTTTGTGTTCACTGCTCCCATATACCCCTTCTCTCCAAATTCTTCTACAAGTCAATGCCAGTCCTTGACATTTTTCCTAGAGATTAAGAATGCCATCTCTGCTCTATATGAAATTTCCATAATTGTCTGAGTCTGCTTCTGAATTTTTATAATATTTGGCCAATCTATTTATCTCTGATTGATTAGTCCACTAGTTTGTTATACTCTAGCTTTTTTTCTTTTGGAACTGAGTCTCATATATCTCAGGCTGGCCTCACACTTGCTATTTAGTCAAAGATGACCTTGAACTATTATTGATCTTCTTGATTCTACCCTTTACTTCCCTCCCCCCACGTACTAGTGTTAAAGCATGTGGCACCATACTTGGCTTTATGTGTTGCTGGGGATAAAACCCAAAGCTTCCTACAAAGTTGGTTGTCAAGCATCCTCTCAATAGTACTTCTAGAGCCCTGCTCTATAACTTTGTCTTAAGCTTAATGGTAGGATAAATTTCATCTCCTTGCTTTTCATTAGTTTAAATAATATCTCCACATCATTATAGGATTGGTTATTTATTATTGTCAATGTGATTATCACTAACTTAGTAAGACACACAGATGTATTCCTATTCCACTTGGGAGAAAAGGCTTACACATTTCTTCTGTGACCACCCTCCAATACTTCCTATCTTGAAACTCAAATCTTTCCCATGAGTTTTAGGAATTTTGCGTTTACTTTGTTAAGAATTGTATTGAGTTTGTGTGTTTCATGTATTCTGTGATGTCATAATTTATAAAACACATCATTTGCTTTATGTGACACCAAGGAAAAATACTGCTCTGACATTGAGAAGGAAGACAAGAGGAATGAGGTTGGAAATGATAAAAGCAAATTATATACATGTTTGAAAGTGTCATAATAAAAACTATTTATATAATTAACATATACTATTAAAAATGACAGTGCTTTCTTTTACAAAATTAGTTCTTTGAGATTCAAACTATATTTTGATCATATTTACCCCTCCTCCAACTCTTTCGAGATCCAGCCCGTTCCCTATGTATCCAAATTTGTGCCTCACTTTTTAAAATGCACCTACCTAGTCAAATTTGTGCTGCCAATATACTGTTAAGTGTATTCATCCACTGGAGCATAGTCAGTCTATCAGGGGTCACATTCTTAAAGAAAACTGGTTTTCCCTCTCATAACTGTTCTATGTAGTTTTTGCTGCCCCACCTAAGCTCTGGGAATGGGCTACACTACCAGCCCCCGTCCAGAGAATACTGGATCCACGGATGAAAAACACAGACACAGAGTTGTTCAATTTCAACTTGCCTTATTGACTCACCTGTTGGGCTTGTCTAATCAACCTCTGCTAGTGTGCCTTTCCCAGTACTCCTAGTTTAGCACCCGAAGTCTGCACTCCGTTTCATTTGCTCAGCCACCTTCAGTTCCAGCTCAAAATCCCCAACCACCCACCACCACCTCCGCCTGTAGAAGTAGCCTGTGGCTGCTCTGCCAGAGATGCCCCATGACCGGTAGGCTTTCCCCCCTCCAAAGCACGGCAAAATAACCCTCTCCTCCCAATCCTGCATCTTCCAGATTGCCTGCGGGGCCTGGAAATCCCGCCTATTCCTGCAGCCCAGCAATTGGCCTGTGGCATATTTACTGACCGGTGAAGGACCAATTGTGAACAGGACCCCAGCGTCAGACCCACCCCACACAAAACAGCTAATAATTGCCAAGAGCTCCTCAGCTAGAGATGAGACCTTCTGCCTACTTCCCCTTTCTACGGTAGGATTTTGTCTGGCTTGAGTATGTGAAGATATTACACATGTTGCCGAAACTGCAGTGAATTACATGTGCAACTTGCCCTTCTGTGTAGAGAAAATGCTGTTTCCTTGTATTCACCAAGTGCCCCTGGGTGTTGTTGTTGGTGGTGGTGATTTTGTTTGTTTGTTTTTTACAATATTTTAACTTCCTCTTCTGCAATGGTTGATGAGCCTTGGGAAGATGAGGGGTGGGGCATTGGCAGGACTGTGGCAACATAGATGTACCATTTATGGTTAAGCATTCCACAGTCTTTTATTCTCTATATCCTGAGCAGTTGTTGGTTTCTGTATTAATTATCACCTACTAAAGAAAAACTCTGGTGACAGTTGAGAGATTCTCCAGGACGCATAATGCAGCTAGAGTCCTTGGTTGGGGACCGTCTTAGATCTATGAGGTTCAAAAGGGCCATAATACTTTATCCTGTGGACTTTTTGTCTTTACATTTACCAAATGTATACTTTGTATTTCTTTAGATGTGTATATTTGACTTATATTATTCTCATGGATCTATAAAAATAAAAATATAATTTAAACTGATTAAGAGATTCTTAAAAAACCTTCTTGACATTCAGGCTCTGACTTCTCTGAGATACTATAAAACATCAGTATCTGTGTTTCCTCACACACTAATGGGCCCTGTGCCATAAAAACACCCTACTGTCACAGCAGCCCACTGCTGTGCTGAAATGCACTGTCATGCTGAAATGATCTTCCTGGTCACAGTATCTACTCTGGACACCTTCCTGACCTAGGTTCCTTGAAGTGCCTTTTTGAACTTTGCATGAAAATGTGCAAATTTTCCTAATAACAGGGATCTGTGTCTTTGACATAAAATTTATTCCTGCTGCTCTATCTTGATGCTCTTTTTGTTTTAATGTTAAATCATAGCATTATGATTTCAAGACCTAATAGCCATTGAACTTGTAGCCCCTAAATGTATATAACCTAATTGAAGTAATAGTAAGAGAACAGTTTTGGTCAAAAGTTTACCCCATTCCAGGCAATAACCCTAACCATCACCAACTATCCCGGAGGAAAAGATAAGAGAAATCAATGGCACATTTTAGTTTTGAAACCATTTGAAAGAAAGAGCAAGCTGTTAATTGATGGATGATTGTATCTGTAGCAGAATTACTATGTTTTTAAATGTAGTCATGTAGTTCTTGACTGCTATAAATGTATATTTAATGTTCCCTTTTGTCTTTTAATGATATTTTCTGTGCATATGTTTACCATTATAAATTCTATATTTTATACAATGATACTGGATAATTGTCTACTGGGGTTGGAACTATTATTTTTTAAATATATTCACTTTGTCTTTAGCAACATCACTACACTAGCTCTATAAATTTATTTATATTTTCTGTGTAAGAAAAATTATGTCTAAAAATAACAGCCTCATGTCTCTTCCTTGGCAATCTACACTTCCTAATTATTTTTTCCTTTCTTGTTTGTTGATTTTTATTATGTGTCTTTTCAATATACTAGCAGGACCATATGGTTCTTATAATCTGCTAATGCTGTGAATTCTGTTGATAAAATTTTCTGATTTTGACTAACCCTTACACTGCTGGAATGAATGTACCTACATGTGATTTTAAATTTAGGTTGACATTTCAAAGCTATTTATCTTATTTAGTATTTTTAAAACCCTGAAACCACAGCTAATGCAAAATTAGTCTATAATTTTCTTTGTATCTTATAAAATAAATTAATCAATTTTCTCTCATTTTATATTCTCTGTTATTGCTTGAATATATGAAGTGTGGGTTTTCCTAATAGCCATTTGTAAAACTTTCTTAACCTAGGATTGTGGTGATAAATTTGATTATCAAGTAAAATTCTTTTTAGAGTAATGTGCTTATGATTCTATTCTTTTTGAATAAATTTTGTATTTTGTAACTCTATGTTCTTTAATTAATTGGCATAAATTCATTGTTTTAACTTATTTCCTTTCTTAATATCTTTTATCTACTCTTTGATTGTTTAATATATGTATACAATATTTTTATCCTATCCACCCCGAATATTCCCTTCTACTAACCCTGGATACCCACCTCTCAACACATTTCCCTCCTATGTTTCTGTCTTCCACATTTTCTTTTGTTTTTTTTGTAGTTCACTGAGTCCAAGTAGTGCTGCCTGCTAATTTTGACTAAACTTACTGTCTTAATCTTTGTTTTAGTTAGGTTTTTATTGCTGTGAACAGATGCCATGACTAAGGCAACCCTTATAAGGACGTTTAATTGGGGCTCCCTTACAGGTTCAGAGGTTCAGTCCATTATCATTAAGACAGAAGCATGGCGGCATCCAGGCAGGCATGGTGCAGGCGGAGCTGAGTTCTACATCTTCACCTGAAGGAATCCAGGAACAGACTCATCATCCTCAGGCAGCTAGGAGGAGTATCTCTAAGCCCATCCTACAGTGACACACTTCCTCCAACAAGGCCACACTTTCCTAGTGCCACTCCCTGGGCCAAGCATATGTAAAGCATCACATTTCACTCCCTGGCCTCCATAGGCTTGTTCAAACACATGAGTCTATGGAGGCCATACCTAAACATAGTATAATATAAAAGTACATTTAGTCCAACTTTCAAAGTCCCCATAGTCTATAGCAGTATCAACAATATTAAAAGTCCAAAGTTCAGTCTCTTTTGAGATCCATCCAATCACTTAACTGTAATCCCCGAATTAAGACAGGCAACCAGCTGGGCAAACTCCAGACTCTGCCATCTCCATGTCTAATGTCAAAGGAGTCTTCAGATCTTCAACTCCTTTTTCATCTTTGTTGACAGCAACAAACTTCTTTCTCCTGAGCTGGTTCTGCTCCCTGTTAGCAGCTTTCCTCAGCAGATAGCCTGTGGCTCGGGCAACTTTAACATCTTTGGGTCTACGAGGCAGCTTGTTTCAATGTCTTGGATCTACACATGATCATCCAAAAGGCTGACTCCACTTCTCCAGCTCTGCCCTCTGTAACACTCAGATTGATCCACTCCGCTGCTGCTGCTGTTACTGGTGATCATCCTGTGCTACTGCTATCTTCAATACACTGGGATCATCCACTGCAACCAGGCTTCACCTGAAGGACCCCAGTTCTTACTGAAGCATAAGAGCTATTAGGAGGCTTAGCCTGGTAGAAAGTAGGTAGGTTATGACTTTTGCCAGCTTTACACCCACTGCCTCAGGTGAAGATTAGGCCAAGTACCAGCTTCCTGCCTCGGGTCAAGGCTGGGCCAAGTTCCATTCTCCATCCACAGTTCTTGGGAGGAGCAGGGACATTCTTGAAAATTCGCCGAATGTACTGACTGATAGTCACCTTACCCTCTTGTTCCAGATAGAGCTCGAAGGCATGTCATGTAAGTTTAAAGTGTAAACTTACTGATGTAACCTGTATCACTAAAAGTATAAAAACTGTTTGTTACAGCCATTCAGGGTTGCCTTCTAGTCACTTACCATGAGGAGCTGATTGAAAGTTGACCCTAATGCACTAGAAATTAAACCTCTTGTGCTTGCATCTAACTCTGTTCTTGTGCCTCACTTGGAGGGCCGTGGTCTCCCAGTAGTTAAGACTCACTTTGAGCCTTACATTTGGTGCGCTGTCCAGGAAACCAGACCCCTCCTCCCATGAGGTCTCGAGGAACGGTGGTCAGAGGAACAGCTCGAGCTTGATGTCAGGTACTGCAGTTGTCTGTATCTGTGTTGTTTGTATCCATGTTGTCTATATCCATGTTGTCTGTCTTGCTTTTTGTTTGCTCATGAGTGTCTGTAAGGCTTTGAGAGCCTCTGGTCTGATCTGGTCTGGTCTGGTCTCGAGGAAGTTGGGAGGACTCTGATCCTTTTGGACTCTATACCAGCATAAGCTGATGAGTCACCTCTGTATCTGTAGACCTGATTCCAGCTTAAGTTGGTGGATCACCTGTATCTGTAGACTGGATGCCAGCATAAGCTGTCAGGTCACCTGATTACCTGGTTTCTGTGCCCATGAGAGGAGCAAGCTGTCTGTGTTTATTGTCTTTCTGTTTGTTTTTGGACTTCAGTATCAGTAGGAGCCAATCAAGTGGGTCTTGCTATGCACCTGTGGCAGGGGTGAAACTGTGTGTTGGTTGTCTTTCACTGTGTTCTTGGACTTGGACCGTGACTAACGCTATTTTTGGACATTGGACAGTCTGCATGTACCCTGTTAAACACCCTTGTTAACCACTGATGGGAAGTTAGGAAAAGAGGAGAAAACTTGTCAGAAAGGCAGGTTAGTTACTCTCTGTTCCTCTGAATGTCCCACCTCCAGAGTAGGGGGCCACCTGTAGGGACCTTTGACTTGCAGGTGATCAAAGCAGTAAAGGAAAGAGTCTTTAGGCCAGGATCCCTCGGGTACTCAGACCAAGTGCCCTATATAGTTACCTGGAAGGATCTAGTGGAGAACGCCCCCCCCCCCACAGTTGGATAAAAGATTTTTTATCTCCAAGACTCTTGAAGGTCCTGGCCATGAAGAAGAACCCTGTAGAGACAAATGAGTCTGTAAAGAACATCATCCAGGGAGTCTTGCACTGTGGACCTGCTGCTGATGGATCTTCCACCCCCCTTAACCCTCTACCATGGCCCCAGTTCCCACGGCCCATCCTCAGAGATCTCCTTAGAGCTCTCATCTAGCATCCATTTACCCTATCCTTTCTCAGGCCCCAGCAAGGGGGGAGCATGGGGAGGGACCCTCAGAATCAGAACCAGCCATGGGTACCCAGAGCAAGAGGGCCACTTCACCTGATACAACAGTGGCCCTCTCCCTCCAAGCCTATGGGCTCATAGATGAAGATGGCAATCAGGTCATGCAATACTGACCCTTTTCTTCAGATGACTTGTACAACTGGAAGGCCCAACACCCCCTTTTTCAGATAACCCCAAGGGGCCGATTAATCTCTTTGAGACTGTTTTGTTTACTCATCAGCCCACCTGGGATGATATCCAACAACTCATGAGAGTGCTCTTCATGACCAGAGAGCAAGAGAGGATAATGTAAGAAGCAATAAACAATGTACCCTCAGACATGGGGGGCACCATCGATTGACCAGGCTGTCATCCACAGTGGATTTTCCCTGACTAGACCTGACTGGGACTACTAATACAGCAGGAAGTAAGGACCACCTGAAGGTCTACCACTAGACTCCATTGGCAGGTCTCAAGGGGGTTGCAGGATGACCCACCAATTTAATCAAGGTATATGAGGTTAAGCAGGGACCAGATGAGTCACCCTCAGCCTCTCTAGAGAGGCTCAAGGAGGCATTCCACCAATATACACAGTATGACCCCAGCAGCTTGGAGCACAAAGCTACTATGACTTTGGCTTTTATAGACCAGACTAGTAGAGATATCAGAACAAAGCTTCAGAGGCTAGAGGGACTATAGGACGAGTTGTTGAGGGATTTAGTCAGGTTGCTGAGCAAGTCTACCATAACAGGGAGACAGAGAAGGAGAAGGAACAAAGAAAGAGAAAGGAAGAAGATGAAAGGGAGATACAAAAAGAAAGGTGACAGGAAAGGAATTTACTATAGAATCTTGACTACAGTAGTTAGGGAAAGCAGAGAAGAGAGACAGAACCCATTAAAAGGGTTGTGCATATTGCAAGGAGAGGGGCCACTGTGCTCAAGATTGCCCTAACAAACAGAAGCCGGGGGCAGGAAATCCCAGGTCTTGGGAAAAGCACTCCCAATGGCAAAGGTGTTAGTCATGTGGGGAGACAGTGACTAGGAGGACAGGGCTCAGAACCCCTCCCTGACCCCAGGGTAACCTTAAAAGTGTAAGGGAAACCCACCAAATTCTTGGTGAACGCTGGGGCCCAAAACTCAGTCCTCCAAGCTGATTGGCCAGTCTCCAGGAAAAGACTCCAAGAGGCCACTGAGACTAAACAATATTCATAGACTACCTGAAGAATTGTAGATCTGAGCATAGGCCAGGTATCCTACTTGTTCATGGTCATCCCTGACTGCCCCTATCCCTCGCTCAGGAGAGATTTGCTCTCCAAAATGGGGGAAAGTTTCCTCTTGCTTGGGCTGAAATGGCTGGGCTAGGCCATGCGTATGCATATCTGCAGGGTGTGTATGTGGTGCTTAAGACTCAGGTTGACCCTATCTCAATGCACCAGTACCTGATGTTGGGGGAGGCATGAGAAGGAATTAAGCCACACATCTCCCTGCTCCTCTGCTTTGAAATATTCTTAGTGCCATTCTGCCTGGAACACACTGCTCCTACAGCCAGGCACTAATGATTATCACCCAGTCCAGGACTTTGGAAAGATAAACCATGGTAGAGTGGCTGACTTCCACCCTAACTGTGCCTAACCCCTATACTCTGAGTTCTTCATCACCTTCCAGAATTTGGTACACCATTTTAGACTTGAAAGGAGGTGCTTTCTTCTGCCTGAGCTTGGCACCCCAAAGTAAAAAATACTTCACCTTTGAGTGGAAAGACCCAGAGGATGGGATCACTAGTCAGCTAACATGGACTAGATTCTCCACTGGTCAGGCTCAATCTGGCCACTTGATCTGGACCTGGAGCCATCATAGCACGAAGTCCATGGGTGGAGGGAACATCTCTCCGACTGACTGACCAACCCCTGCTGGGTACCAAGGCTACTTTGTCTATAGACAGGAGCAGTTTTCTTCATGAAGATCAGAGATGAGTGGGTACTGCCATGATGGACAACACAAATGTCATCTGGGATAGCTGAACCTCTATCCCCCAGCACAGATGCCTTTGCCACAGCCCACACCCACAGGGCTATATATTAAGAAAAAAAAACAGAAAATCTTGGATCTCTTAGATACCCTGATGAAGCCAGCAACTGTGAGTATTATTCATTGCCCAGGACATTAGAAGGGAAGAGACTGAGTGGCACTGGGCAATAGCCAGGCAGATCAGGTGGCTCGAGAAGTGGCTATGCAGGAGCCTGTCCTGGTTATGGGCCTGCAAGAGACAGCACTGGGAACTGTGATTGGACTAAGGGATGGCCTCACTTAGAATATACAACAGAAGAAAAGGTCCAAATTGCTTAGAAAAGGAAGAACAATGGTACACTTGAGGGAAAAGCAATACTCCTCAGAAAACAAGTAAAAGAATCACTTTGTCAAATGCACTAATGGACTCACTTAGGGGATAAGAAGCTTATCCAAGCAGTTAAGGTATATGTAATAGACTTTAGATTTTTAGCCACAGAGACAATTGAACAGTGTAGGGTATGTCAACAAGTAAATGCTTAGAGCCAAGAGCAAACAGGGCAAAGAGACCTAGGGAGTTTATTGGGAAGTCGAATTTACAGAAGTTAAGCCAGGAAAATATGGTTACAAATACCTTCTAGTGTTTGTAGATACTTTCTCTGAATGAGTTGAGGTTTACTCACCAAGCAGGAAACAGCTGCTGTGGTAGCCAAGAAGATATTAGAAGAAATCTTCCCCCTT
This sequence comes from Rattus norvegicus, assembly GCF_021556685.1. NCBI lineage: Eukaryota > Metazoa > Chordata > Mammalia > Rodentia > Muridae > Rattus > Rattus norvegicus. Next base: position 11,387,538 of record NC_141554.1, on the reverse strand, counting down.
GCTCTTCCCCTCTTCTCCTTTGTCTCTCCTCTCCTCATTCCCCTCCCCCTCCCCATTCCCTGAATAAACTCTATTCTAATCCTAAAAAAGAAGAAGGAGAAGGAGAAGGAGAAGGAGGAGGAGGAGGAGGAGGAGGAGGAGGAGGAGGAGGAGGAGGAGGAGGAGGAGGGGAAGAAGAAGAAGAAGAAGAAGAAGAAGAAGAAGAAGAAGAAGAAGAAGAAGAAGAAGAAGAAGAAGAAGAAGAAGAAGTAGAAGAAGAAGAAGAAGAAGAAGAAGAAGAAGAAGAAGAAGAAGAAGAAGAAGAAGAAGAAGAAGAAGAAGAAGAAGAAGAAGAAGAAGAAGAAGAAATAATAATCATGTTCCCGAGGTATGGGGTGCCCATGGAACAATAGTTCTGCTTTTGTTTCTAAAGTAAGTCAGGGATTGGTAAAGATATTGGGGACTAATTGGAAGCTCCATTGTGTGTACCATCTCCAGAGCTCAGGGCAGGTAGAGAGAATGAACAGAAACCTAAAATAGACCTTGATTAAATTGACCTTGGAAACTGGTGCTGACTGGGTAGTGCTCCTTCCCTGGCCCTACTCCAAGCCCTGAACACCCCCTACTATTTTAACCTGACCCTTTTTGTGATTCTGTTTGGTACCCCAACTCACTTGATGTTCACTGGACCCTTCCTAGTGGTATCCCAACTCACTGATAGGAGCCTCTTCTTGAGGCCCCAAGCCTTTTTAGTCAATACAACGTGAGATTTGGCCTAAACTGTATGCCTTATATGCTACAGGAATGCCAAAGAACACCATTTCCAGACTTGTGACTGGGTCTATGTCCAGAGGCATTGGGCATTGCTGGAATCCCAGTGGAAGGGACCCTTCCTGGTGCTGTTAACTACTTGGACAGTCCTTACTGTGAACAGCATTGCAGCCCTGGTGCACACATCCCATGTGAAACCTGCAGATGACTCACTTCCAGGGGACTCCTGCTACAGCCTTGTGCCTGTCTGTCAAACCTGGGCTATAATTTCTACTGGAACTGGAGATGAGGTTGACTCCCTGAATACCTCCAAACCCCTCACCAATTACTTGCTCTGTTCTAGGCTGGCCTTAAACTCAGAGATCTGCTTTCTTTGCCTCCAGGGATTAAAGGCTTGTACTAAGTTGCCTAAGAGCTTACTTAGCTGGGTGGGATCTTGTCCCAAGGTCATTACTTCCTTAATTCAATTTAGTATCTTTGAACACAGGATTCAGCACCACTTCACTTCCTGATGTCCCTTTAATACTTGAACCATATTTTTTTTTTTCCTTTTTCAACTTCCCCTTTTTCGTTAAAATGTTCTCCAGGAGACTTAATCAGAGAACAAAGTCTATGATGGGCACTTCTGAGACTTCCTTTGTCAATGCAATTAATGAGTCTTTTCACCTTAGTCTCAGGCAGACTCTTCAGATAAAAAAGGCAGCCACATTCTTACCAAAGTACCACAAAAGCAGTCTGTTTACAGCACAAACCGAAATTCTCTGAAACCCTTTGGGCCAGGCCTGCACAATTCAAATCACTCTCAGTAACAAAGACTTCTGCATTCCTACTAAGATAGCCCATTAAACCCCTTTTAAAGCATTCCACTGCTTTCCAAATACAAAGTCCCCAAATCCACATACTTCCAAACAAAAGCATTGTCAGGCCTATCACAGCAATACCCCAGTCCCTGGTACCTACTTTTGTCTTGGTTAGGGTTTTATTGCTGTGAACAGATTCAATGATCAATGCAAGTTGTATAAAGGACAAGATTTAATTGAGGATGGCTTACAGGTTCAGAGGATCAGTCCATTATCATCAAGGCAGGAACATGGCAGGCAAGCATCATGCAGGAGGAGTTCTGTTCTACATCTTCATCAGAAGGAAGCTAGGAACAGACTCAGCATCCTCAAGCAGCCAGGAGGTTGGTCTCCAAGTCCACTCTCATAGTGATACACTTCCTCCAACAAGGCCACACCTTCTAATAATGCCACTCCCTGGGTCAATCATCACAATCTTTTTGAAGGTTTGTGAACCACCGTTGCTCTGAGTACATGAGTGCAATGGCCACCTCATGTCCATAAGATAGGCATTCCATTACACTCCTCCCCATTATGCAGCTCTTGTATTTTTTCCACAGCTTCTTCTTAGATGGTCTCTGAACCTTAGGGGTGAGAATGTTGATACAGGTGTCTCATCTACAACTAAACACCTAGTCACTTGTTCTTAGCACATTAAACAGATATGACTCTCTGCATTTAACTCTACCCACCATAAAAAGATGTTTATTTGGGCTGGAAAGAGGGCTCAGCAATTAAGAGCACTGGATGTTCTTCCAGAGGGCCAGGGTTCAATTTCTAGCATCCACATGGTAGCTCCAGTTCCAGGAAATCTGACACACTCACACAGACATACCTGTAGGCAAAACACCAATGCACATAAAATAAAAATAAATAAATCTTTTTTTTTTAAAAAAAGGTGTTTGGCCAAGGTTGAGAACATGTGAACATAAATATTTACAAATTGACAGCACTTACCTTTAGCAAAATAATAGTAGTAGTTTTGATTAGATTTATAGTACCAGGTATGAATTAATCTCCTATAGAGAAGGCCTCAAGTCCAGTGGTTGGTTACCCTCATAACTTTTATGCCACTATTGTATCAGTGGGTACATCTTGACTGCCAGGCCAGTATTATATCATTCAGGGTTCATTGCTTGGTAATACCATTGATGACCCATCTCTCTTAACAGCCTGCATGACACATTATAACATTATGAAAGCTAACGAGAAGGGAGGAAGCTTTCAGGTCAGTTCCAACTTGATTTCTCTTGTACCTAAAGTATGTGATATCTTCAGCAATAGTTATGGTGTACAACCAAGAACAATGTCAACAGCCTGTATTATTTTGGGGCCTCTGGGGCCTCCTTCATTTATTTCTAAACTTCTGCAGTAATTTAGTAATAGTTGCTTTTTATTCCTAACTTTCTTTTTAAGCTCTGTCAGTCTTGTTAGAGATTTATTATTGTTAATTTGTGTAGGGAATCCTATTGGATTTGGGCCTGGCCGCTTTTTGACTGCATGGCTCAAAGTGGCTAGGTGACTCTGGGCTGTTTGGCCACAGATATTCACCCCTAAGGTGACTGCCATAAGTCTTAAGATTGTTGGACAAAACCCTCTCCCATTAATTTACGGTACAGGAAGATAACATTCAAGGGATGCCTCAGCTCCAGCAGATACCAGTTAAAAGCAGAAACCAGTTATCTCCTGAGTCAACACCCAGTGTCTCCACCGCCTGACCTCATCATCTACCACCTGACCTCATCGTCTACCGCCTGACCTCTTTGCCTCCTGCTATCACTGCCTATACCCTCACCCCTCCATCCTTCGTGTTTCACAAAGGACACTCCCCCTACCTGAAAGCCTTAAAAGCTGTAATGTTCACCCCAATAAACGAGACCTTGACAACAGAACTTTTGCTTGGTCTCCTTCTTCTCTTCACCCCCATTTGACCCACACGTAGAAAGCCTCTTTGGGACCCTGAATAACTGAGTCCCTGCTAGCAGGGACAAGTGGTGCCGGAACACAGGGATCCCAAAGCACAGCCAACTACAGGATGACAGAGACAAGAGAGCTGCAGTGGGAATTGAGGACTCTTCAGGCCGTATCGCTCATGTGTTGCTGGAGAGGGAGGTAAGGACTGGTCAAATAATTGTCATCCAATTGTCATGGGGAAGATATGGATTAATGAGGCTTGTTTCATAGGAGAGGTCAAGCGCTCACTCAGGGAGAGAGGATTAAGAGTTAAGAAAAAGGATTTAATCAAGTTCTTTTGTTTTATTGATGAAAAGTGTCCCTGGTTAATTTTAAGTGATTTTTTTTTTGTCTTTGTGTCAGAAACTTGTCCTTGGTTTATTATTGAAGGACCAGAAATTAATTCCTATAGTTGGAATAAGGTTGGAAAGTGTTTAAATGTCTTATTGTAAGAAAAAGGTTCCTAGGCGGTTCCAATTCAGGAGGTCTGTGTCTTTATGTCTTCGTGTTTTGTGCCGGCTAAACTCTGGGTCTGTATTTGCTACTCTGGGTCTGCATTTGCTCATGAATTCTGGAGTTCTGGTTTTGCAGCTGCTCCCATCTCGGGCTGAGAGGGAGGATCGTGTCTCAGGAGAGATGCGGATGTGAGCGGTAGATGTGCCAGGGGCTCACCGATTGTGCTGCCCAGGGAGATGTCCCAGGAGGTAAGAAGGGACCCCAGGGATGCCTGGGAGATTCCCGTCTGGGTGCCGGTGAGGATTTGGTGATTCTCATGGATTGGAGAAAAGACCTGCCTTTCCAGCCGTCTGTATTTCCAGAGTGGCCCTTGTCTGTGTGTCTTAGGTCTTTGTTTTGTGTTACTTGTGACTTTGACAATGGGAAGATTCTGTTTGGGAAGGAGGAGTGATGTGGAATCTGCTCCCATTCATCTGTCTTTGCTGAGCTCATGGAAGCTCCCATCTGAATCAGCTCAGTTTTGTGGCAATCTTGCGGCGGCCGCTTGTTTTTTGTTTTTGTGCGCACTTTTGTTTTTTTTTGTCAGTTAATCTTTTGATTGTCTTTCTGTGTGACTGAATGCTTTTGCCCTCTTCGGAGGACCTCCATTTTCTGGACTCTCTTCTTGTTTTCTCATCATCCCACTTGGGATGCTTGTTAGTGGCTGTTACAGGAAATCTATAATGCTCACTTGTGAGTGTGCTTTAGAAACAAGAATTTCAGGTTTGCCCTGGGTTCCATTGGGATAAGTGTGGGGATAGGCTTGATTTCCATTGCAAATGATGTAACATTGCATATGTTAGTACTCCTAACACATCTTGGGACTGTGCCTCAGGGATCACAACCTGTATAAGTTTAGATGTTCTAAAAGGTAGTCATGACCTTTGTGTGTAGGTTCGGATAGTGTCCAGTTTGTAATCCTGATGCTAAAGACTTAGTAAGACAGAAAAGAGAGTTGAGAATTACTTAGGGCTATCTTAGGTGGATCCTAGGTGCTGCAAGGGCAGCTATGAGGACATCTGCTGTTGCCCTGCAACACAAGGATTATGGAGAATTTGGAATTGCCATTGACTTAGATATAGAAAGAGTAAAAAAAGACTTTTTAGCTGACCTCCAAGAATCCCTAAGCCCCCTCTCAGAGATAGTCCTTCAGAATAAAAGAAGATTAATTAGACCTGATATTCCTTAAAGAAGGAGGTCTGTGTGCTACACTAAAAGAAAAATGTTGCTTCTATGTAGACCATTCAGGAGTAATTAAAGACTCCATGAGTAAACTTAGAAAAAGGTTAGACAAAAGACAGAGAGACAGAGAAGCACATCAGGGTTGGTTCAAGAGCTGGTTTAGTAGATCTCCTTGGATGACTACTTTGAAATCTTCCCTTATGGGACCTTTCTTAATTTTGCTTCTGTTTCTGGTTATAGGTCCATGTGTGTTAAATAAGCTAGTTACCTTCGTTAGAGAAAGAGTAAGTGCTGTTCTGATTTTGATGTTATGTCAGCAATATCATGTTTTAATTCAGTTCTATGATTAGAACTAGCCACTAGAAGAAGTGGGGAATGATAGGTAGAAGTTTTAAGGTTGCCCCCCCAAGCCCCAGACAAAGGTTCAGAATAGAAAAAAAAATTGGTTAGGCCCTGGAATTGTATGTTCCAGGAAGCTTCTCCTAGGACCATAGAATGGGTAATTACATCAGCCAGTTTGACAACTCTCTCCCAGGAACTAGAGGACCATAAAGTTAAAGAATCTTGAGAAACAGGAAACTCCTCCTTGTGAGTTTTCAATGGTATTCTCGACATTTTCCAATGATGTCCTTCCTACCTCCTTTTCCCTAACAGCAGTTTTTTGGCAGCAATATCCTCTTTACTGGATACATTTACCTGCCTCCTTAACTAGGGTCCTTTCCACCTATCCTTTGCTGGTGGCACAAATCATACGTCTTGGAAGAGAAAAGTCCCATGCCTCCTTAACTAGGGTCCTTTCCACCTATCCTTTGCTGGTGGCACAAATCATACGTCTTGGAAGAGAAAAGTCCCATAAGCTCTTTTGAAGGGACCCCGATGCTTTAATCTTACCCTGTAGCCCCTCCCAGTTCTCTTGGCTCAGTCAACAGGTAGACAAATGGACAATTAGCTGCATTGCCTTTCAGGGTGAGAGAGATAATCATTATCCCTTAGGTAAGTTGATACAGTTTTCCAAAAGTAACACGTGATTACCCTTTGTCCGGAGTCTACCTTGTCTTTACAGACTGCTCCGTTAATGGACAAGCTGCATTTTACATTGATGGTCAAATACAACAGTTCTCTATTCCATTAGATTCCACTCAGCTGGTAGAGGTTCAAGCTATCCTCGCAGTATTTTGTGTACAACCCTCACACCTACCTTTAAACTATTTTAAGAAATACAAAAACATATAAGGGCCCGGCCAAACCCATACTTTGTGGGCCATATCAGAGCTAACCCGAATCTGCTCGGTCCTTTAACCAAAGGTAATGATTTAGCTGACAAAGCCACTAGGCTGACAATGATTGCTTCTCTGTAGGGAGTCCTATTGGATTTGGGCCTGGCCACTTTTTGACTGCATGGCTCAAAGTGGCTAGGTGACTCTGGGCTGTTTGGCCACAGATATTCACCCCTAAGATGACTGCCATAAGTCTTAAGATTGTTGGACAAAACCCTCTCCCATTAATTTACGGTACAGGAAGATAACATTCAAGGGATGCCTCAGCTCCAGCAGATACCAGTTAAAAGCAGAAACCAGTTATCTCCTGAGTCAACACCTGGTGTCTCCACCGCCTGACCTCATCGTCTACCACCTGACCTCATCGTCCACCGCCTGACCTCTTTGCCTCCTGCTATCACTGCCTATACCCTCACCCCTCCATCCTTAGTGTTTCACAAAGGATACTCCCCCTACCTGAAAGCCTTAAAAGCTGTAATGTTCACCCCAATAAACGAGACCTTGACAACAAAACTTTTGCTTGGTCTCCTTCTTCTCTTCACCCCCATTTGGCCCACAGGTAGAAAGCCTCTTCGAGACCCTGAATAACTGGGTCCCTGCTGGCGGGGACAAGTAGCGACCGAACACAGGGACCCCGAAGCAAGGCTGACTACAGGACGATGGAGATAAGAGAGCTGCAGCGGGAATTGAGGACTCCTCAGGCCGTATTGCTCATGTGTTGCTGGAGAGGGAGGTAAGGACCGGTCGAATAATTGTCGTCTGATTGTCATGGGGAAGATATCGATTTAGGAGGCTTGATTCATAGGAGAGATCAAGTGCTCACTCAGGGAGAGAGGAAAGAATTAAGAAAAAGAATTTAATCAAATTTTTTTGTTTTGTTGATGAAAAGTGTCCTTGGCTAGTTTTAAGCGGCCCCTATATACACCCCCCTTACTTGGAATAAGGTGGGTTAAGACATTAATAAACTCTTGAAAGCCGGTGACCCAGTATCCGCAGCATTTTTCAGTTATTGGGGTAAGATGGGCTAGAAAAGGCCTTGATGATTTGGGCTGGCGTAAGAAAAACTTGTATTAAAAAAGGGACAAGGTAATGGTAAAGTGTTTTTGTGTATGCGTTCTTTTAGAATTATGTTTTAGTCTTTGGACCCTGATTAGAGATAGTTTATACCCTAGACATGAGAGAGAATGGGTTTGGGAAAAACAGTCCTCCCGGACTCTCCGCAGATGCTTTGGAGAAAGAGAAAAACTTTCAGAGATCTCCTAGGAACAGAAGAAAGGCAGGAGACGTCCTGCCTCTCTGCTGGCTCCTATTGGAGAAATGCTTATTTCTGACTCTGGGTTCCATAGGTAGGATATCTGGGTCCCTTCGGTGGGACACCATCTAGTTTTTCCCCTCTATGTCTATTGTCTGTTCTTGGTGCACCAAGCTGTCCATGTGTGTCAGTTTATGTCTGTGGTTTTTGTTTCTTGTTGTTTAAATGTTTTATGTTTCATGTTCAAAAGAAAAAATGGTAAAAACTTTATCTGCCAGTCATTCACACCTTGATTTGGTTTTAATTCATTTCAAAAAAAAAAAAAGGAACAAATGAATAAAACACAGTTTCAATTGGCCTTTGGAGCCCTGTACCTGTAGCTAGGAGCCTAGGTCAGCTGGAGAAGCTGCCCTGGGGCTGAGCGTCTGCAGGAGCTGATCTTAAAGGCGCCAACAGCTAGCTCCTCAGCTTCTATGGTATGGGAGCTGATGGCTGTTTCTCTTAGAAAAATTCCTGACTTATTGTTAGACTTAGCAGGTGACAAGGTGCTTCTCTTAAAATCACAGCTAGAAAAGTAAAAATGGTGCTTGTAGCCACTTCAATTTTGTTTCTGACTGGTTCTAAATGTATAAATATGCTCTACATGCCTTGGTTATGGACTATTGGCTTTTAAGTTACTAGATATGGTTAAAAAGGTGTAACATTGGTAAAAGAAAGTTGGCTTAAAACTGTAATTTGGATAAAGTCATTCTAGACAACATGTGGCATGAGGCAACCTAGGGAAACAGGTCTAAATTGAGATAATATTTTTATGGAACTCTTATCCTAGAAACCAGGCTTCTAAAAGAATTTAGGGCAATGTCTCTTTGTTGAGGTATCAGAGACCACACCATCGTGCATTCATATGTAGGAATTGGCAGTCAAACTTTGTAGCATAGACTTGGTATTTTGGAGACTAGATTTTAGAGACTAGGTTGTTGGAGGTTGAGTTTTACTTTCCAAAGTTGTGGTTTGCCCTGAAATTACCTATATTTTGATGCTAATTCCACTGCCCCAAGGACAGCTGCCTAGTCACATACTCAGAACTCAGGTGACTTTCCAAAGTTGTGGCTGTGCTCTGGTGTTACAAGGAGAACTTAAAGATTGTGATTAAAGATTGCCAGTGTTACATTGACTAACTCAAACTTATTTATAATTAAAAAAAAACAGGTAGAGATTGTTACAAGATTTACGAAGGATTGATGAGGTTTTAACTTGTGAGAGCATTACAGCTTGTTTGCTTACTCCAACTGACATTTCAAGATAGATTTAGAGGATTGATTTTATACAATTTGTTTACGTCCTGGCGATTGTGAGTTTTCATTTCGTGAGCTTGCTCATAATTTTAGAAAGCCCATAAAGTGATATCATTAAAAATTTTACAAAAAAATGGCTAATAGCCTTATATTATGTAATTTTGTCACTTCTTTAATGTAAGAAGTTAGAACTTATGAATCTTTCAGTGTATATGGAAATTTTTACTACAAACCTTTGCTCTCAAAATGAGCTTTAATATTTAGAGAGAAGCTATTGCTCCAGAAAAGATTCAATATTCATTTTTAATATTTAAAACTAATTTTAAGCTTCTAAGGATATGTTAATTGCCTAAGTACCTCACCTTACCAGAGGACTTAAGCCTTTGTTATCCTTATTGGAGATAAAGCTTTTGTCGTATTAGTACAAAATTGTAGGCTAGAGTCATGGAAGTATTTTAAAAAGAAACCTGGTGAAACATACCTTATTCCAAACAGCAATTAAATTGGTTATTACAAAATACTGATATTTGGCCTATCACATATACAAAATTTTCAGGCAAAATTGATAATTTTACTCTTTACCTGCTTTTGTATTTCCTATAGATTTGTGCATACAACCCATAGGAAATGCGCTTACTGTATTTATAGGTGGTTCATCTAATGAAAAGGCTACATGTATGATTGGATCACTTGTTTATTCTCTTGAGTTTCTGCTGCTTCAGCACAGATTATTAAATTACGTGCTGTAGCCCCTGTTTTTAAAATGTTAAAAAAAAATCAAGCTTTCAATTCATATACTGATAGCCAATGTGTGGCTTGTGGTTTACAATTGATTTCAATTACTTAATGCTTTATTGGAGGCAGGTTTTCTACATAAATCAGTGAGTGATGATGTCAGTGTGAATGTCTGACAGCTCACTGTCCTTTTAGAACTCTGGTGCAGACAACTAAATTCAACCATAGACTCATACCTAGCTTTGTGGAAATGGTAATGGAGTTGATAACACACACTTATGAAAAGAGAAAGACTCCATTTGCTTACTTTCAACTCCCAGCCTCACCTTGCCAGCTCAGGGATTTCTAGTACGACTGAATCTGGACAATATTTATAGGATTTGGCATTTCTAATTAATGCTTATGTTTAGGTAAATAAAGCTGGTGAGGTGCTGGAGAGATGGCTTAGTGGTTAAGAGCACTAAGTACTGTTCCTTTATAGGCCATTTAAGAACTCAAACTGGATTGCCTGGACATCCCTTAGCAAGGGAGGACAATGATACCAGACAGATTATAGGCCTTACATAGGAACAATTAGTCAAAAAAAATCTCATTCTTTATATCACCAAAACAATAATGCTGGAGACAATAATTTGGTATTAAAGTCAATTTATAAATACAAGTGCTCAGTGTCCTCAATTTAATCCTCGAGGACTTATCTTAATAAATAATATCTTAACTATATCTTAATAAATAAAAAAGGGGAGTTATCCCTGTATGCTAAATAATGCTCCCTTTATTTCAATATTAAAATTTGGATGCCAAGGAACACTCTGAGTTTATGGCACCCTACAACTAGGCATACTTCTGCCTAGGTGAAATAGAAAGACCCACATATTGGCATGATCCTGTCCAGGTATTTTATATGGGGAAGAGGGAATCTTTGTGATTTTTCTACAGGATGTTACAGGAGTATGCCAGCTGCCTGAGTGGCTGGTGAGACTTGCTGATCCTGGGAGCATGAAGATTCAGCTCTCCTGGTTCGGGTCCCTGGAGTCATTCCTGTGCCCTTGGAGGAAGATGGAGACTTTTTAAGATTTACCCTCACCGAGGTGTCCAGGGTGGGAAGTTGTATTTTGGGAGAACATATGCTCCCTCCTCACCAGCTGTTAGAAATATGCAACCATACCTTGGTTGTTAACAAACATCATGAGTACCTGCTCGCCTCAAACGATACTTATCTGGCATGTTCATCAGGGCTGACTACCCATGTAATAATATATGAGTTCTTGCAGCAGCGTGATTATTGCATATTGGTACAACTACTCCCAAGACTCGGCATTCATAAACCAACAACGCTATCATTTACTCAGCGCTGCAATTGACCAGGACCTAGCTGAACTGAGAGAGGGCTTAGCCAATTTAAAAGATTCTGTTGCCTCCCTTTCAGAAGTAGTACTGCAAAATAGAAGAGGGCTTGATTTACTCTTCCTACAACAAGGAGGACTTTGTGCAGCCTTAAAAGATGAATGCTGTGTTTATGTAGATAAGACTGGACTTGTAGAAGACAGTCTAAAAAAGGTGAGAGATAGCCTAGAAAAACGAAGGAGAGAGAGAGAGCAACAAGAGTCTTGGTACAAAAACTGGTTTTCTACATCCCCATGGCTCTCTACCCTGTTGCCCCCAATTTTGGGACCCCTTGTGGGCCTACTTTTGTTGATTTCCTTTGGTCCTTGGGGCTTTCAGTGACTTACATGCTTTATTAAATCACAAATAGATTCTGCTTTGCCTAGAAATTCTGTTTCAGTACATTATCATCTCTTGGAGACCGGAACAACTAAGGAGAACCAGAGAGACAACGAACAAGATGAGGTGCCCACTACTTATCGGGAGAGGCTCAACTTCCACAATCTCTTAAATTAATGCCATCTGGCCCCTACTCTTTCGCCCCTGGGCTCAAATAAGAGGAATGAGAAGATGACCCAATGTAGCTATCCTCAGCGACGGGCAACTTCCTCTGACCCTTGACCAATCTAAGGCGACAAGGTGATCCTATGACAGATAAGGCTGGGGTTCAAGGGATGGCTACACCCCGTTTAAACATACGGGGCGGTCAAATGCTCCTCTGCCCAGTTTCTCCCCTAATAAACACACACATATAGCCCAGAATGGTGTGTTACAGCATAAGTTCATTCCTAGCCATTGGGGTGCAGTCCTAACTGCAAGAGTGGCTCGCCATGGCCGAGCTGGGCACTCTGTGAGGCATGTCTGATCTCTCTCAGACCACTACTTCCATCTAATGGTCTTTTTAAAAAGAAAAACGTGGGAGATGTAGGGAGCCGTATGGGATTTGGGCCTGGCCGCTTTTTGACTGCATGGCTCAAAGTGGCTAGGTGACTCTGGGCTGTTTGGCCACAGATATTCACCCCTAAGATGACTGCCATAAGTCTTAAGATTGTTGGACAAAAGTCTCTCCCATGAATTTATGGCACAGGAAGATAACATTCAAGGGATGCCTCAGCTCCAGCAGATACCAGTTATCTCCTGAGTCAACACCTGATGTCTCCACCGCCTGCCCTCATCGTCTACCGCCTGACCTCTTTGCCTCCTGCTATCACTGCCTATACCCTCGCCCCTCCATCCTTCGTGTTTCACAAAGGACACTCCCCCTACCTGAAAGCCTTAAAAGCTGTAACATTCACCTCAATAAACAAGACCTTGACAACAGAACTTTTGCTTGGTCTCCTTCTCTTCACCCCCATTTGGCCCACAGGTAGAAAGCCTCTTTGGGACCCTGAATAACTGGGTCCCCGCTGTAGGGGACAAATTTGCAAGTAAATTTTTTCCACAAGCATTTTTTGTAGAAACAGTGTTTTTTTTTCCCTAGAGATTTATTTTGTTGTTTTCACTGTGTGTGTGTGTGTGTGTGTGTGTGTGTGTGTGTGTGTGTATTTGTTCAGTTCATGTCAGAATATGTATATGTGGATATATATATATATATATATATATATATATATATATATATACACACACACACACACACACACACACACATGTGGAAGCTAGAGGTCAATCTTTAGTATCATTCTTCAAATGCCACCTGCATTTTTATTACAGTTTAAATTTTTTTATTTTACTTTTTCTGTGTATGAGTGTTTTGCCCACATGTATGTCTGTGCACCATGTGTATGCCTAACACCAACAGAGACTATATGAAGGTATCAGATCTTCTGGAACTGGAGTTACAAATGGTTGTGAATGGCCATGTTTTGAGAATTGAACCCTGGTCTTCTAGAAAAAAGCACCCAGAGTGCTTAACCACAGAGCCATGTCTTCAGCCTCATCCAACACATTTTTGTGACAAGGTTTATCTTGGCCTGTACCTAAATAAGTTGGATTAGCTGGCCAATGAGCCCCAAAACCCACCTGCCTCTCTCTACCCAGTATTGGGACCCAAGTGTATACCAGTTCACCAGCTTTTTCAGATTTTCATGCTGTGTGGCAAGTGTTTTAGTTATTAGGCATTTTCCTCAGTTTTTTATTGATATTTTCAAATTTAAATCTAATAACTATTTAGTAGTTTAAAATTTCAAAGGTAGCTGATATGTTGAATGTAACAAGTGACCTATCTACTTTTTTAATATTAGCTTTTTAAAATAAAATCTGGAATTAGGGGTGTGGTTCAGTGGTATGCCATTTGTCTAAAATGTGTGAGGCCTTGCGTTTGACTAAAGGCTGCAGAAAGAAAAAACATATAAGTATGATCTTACAGTATATAATACCCTACAATTTGTGATTATGTTATATGATAGTTTTTGCAGAGATATTTACTAGAATCTAGAAAGTTATTAACCTTGGCAATTTAAACCTGAATAAAATCAATGGATTTGATATAATTTGGACTGCATACATTAACCTCTGACCTGCCATATACATTATAATCCGAACTAAACTTACTGTACAGGTAAACACTTAACTCTGAAGTTTTAAGTTGCAGGAATACATATTAAGAGTCTCCCCCCATTGAATTGCACCAGGAACCTTTTGACTTTAACTGTAGAATTTATTGGTTTTGAATTAAATCAGTTTTGTTTTTTAACTTAGCTATACCTTTTTCATATTCAAATATTTACAGTTTTCTAGTTTTAGACCCTCCAACATGTTTCCTGTGGGTATTTGTTCTACCTCCTGCAGAGGAAGCACCTGTTGATGATTTTGAAACTTTCATCACAATGCCTAGGCAGGATAGATTATATTTTAACAATAGCCATCATCTGGATGGAGAAAATACTGAGAGAGAGATGAATTGGGGGATGGGCATTTTGGGTGCAAGGTAGAAAACCAATTAAATGGAAACTCCATGGAATCTACAAAGGTGACACTAGCAAATACTCCTCGTAATGAGAGACATGGAGCCTTAACCACCCATCCTCTGTAACCAGGCAAGGCCTCATGTGGAGGGATTGGGATGAAAACCCAGCCACAAAAACTCTGACTTACATTGTGTCATGCCTGCAGGTTGTATTGGGACAGAAATTTAGCATAATGGTCATCAGAGAGACTAGAGAGACTTCATCCAGCAACTAATAAGAACAGACAAAGAATCCTGCAGCCAAATAATAGGTGGAGCTTGGAGATCCCTGTGGTGGAGGGATCAAGGTTACCACAAGAACATGGGGCCCATTGAATCAATTAACCAAGACCCAAGTGGGCTCACAGACATCAGGGAGCCTGAATGGGTCTGATCTAGGTCCTCTGCATATATGTTATGGTTGTGTAGCCTGGTGTTCTTGTGGGATTCCTAACAGTGGGAGAGTGTGTTGTCTCTGACATTTTTGTCTGTCTTCCAGGACCTGTCCTCCTACTGGGTTGCCTTGTCCAGCCTTGATGTAAGAATATGTGCCAAATGGCTGAGAAATGCCTAAATAAATGTTCAACATCTTTAGTCATAAGGAAAATGCAAATCAAAACAACCTTGAGATTTCACCTCACACCAGTGAGAATGGCTAAGATCAAAAACTCTGGTGACAGCAAATGCTGGCGAGGATGTGGAGAAAGGAACACTCCTCCATTGTTGGTGGGATTGCAGACTGCTACAACCATTCTGGAAATCAGTCTGCAGATTCCTCAGAAAACTGGACATTGAACTACCTGAGGATCCAGCTATACCTCTCTTGGGCATATACCCAAAAGGTGCCCCAACATATAAAAAAGACACATGCTCCACTATGTTCATAGCAGCCTTATTTATAATAGTCAGAAGCTGGAAAGAACCCAGATGCCCTTCAACAGAGGAATGGATACAGAAAATGTGGTACATCTACACAATGGAATATTACTCAGCTATCAAAAACAATGACTTTATGAAATTCATAGGCAAATGGATAGAACTGGAAAATATCATCCCGAGTGAGGTAACCCAATCACAGAAAAACAAACTTGGTATGCACTCATTGATAAGTCGATATTAGCCCAAATGCTTGAATTACCCTAGATGCACAGAACAGATGGAACTCAAGAAGGATGACCGAAATGTGAATCCTTCACTCTTTCTTTAAAAGGGGAACAAGAATAACCTTGGCAGGGAATAGGGAGGGAAAGTTTAGAACAGAGGCAGAAGGTACACCCATTCATAGCCTGCCCCATATGTGGCCCATACATGTACAGCCACCCAATTAGATAAGATAGGTGAAGCAAAGTGCAGGCCAACAGGAACCGGATATAGATCTCTCCTGAGAGACACAGCCAGAATATAGCAAATACATAGGGGAATGCCAGCAGCAAACCACTCAACTGAGAACAGGACCCCCGTTGAAGGAATGTTAGAAAGGACTGAAAGAGCTTGAAGGGGCTTGAGACCCCATATGAACAATAATGCCAACCAACCAGATCTTCCAGCGACTAAATCACTACCCAAAGACTGTACATGGACTGACCCTGGGCTCCAACCTCATAGGTAGCAATGAATACCCTAGTAAGAGCACCAGAGGATGGGGAAGCCCTTGGTCCTGCCAAGACTGAACCCCCAGTGAATTTGATTGTTGGGGGAAGGGTGGTAATGGGGGGAGGATGGTGAGAGGAACACCCATATAGAAGGGGAAGGGGAGGGGTTGGGGGATGTTGGCTCGGAAACTGGGAAGGGGAATAACAATCAAAATGTAAATAAGAAATACTCAAGTTAATAAAGATGGAAAAAATATATTACCAAGGGTGAAATAAACTTCCAAAAGTTAATTATCACTGCAAAAAGAAAAAAGAAAAAAGAATATGTGCCTGGTCTTACTGTTATGTTTTATTTGCTTGATGTTCCTAAATTCTGCACTTTTCCGAGGGGAGGTGAAGGGATAGTGGATGCACATGGTGGGGGGTGGGAGTTCTTAGGAGAAGGAAGGGAAGAGAAAATACCATTAAGATATAATATGGAAGAAGAATTTAAAAATATCTAGGTTATATTCTGGCAAAGAATCCGGCTGCATTCTTTCTGTTTCATGAGAAACTGAGTAAGACTAAATTCAAAAGCAATAGCCTAATTTGTTTGAGAAAAGAAATTTCAAGGCAAGACAACCTTGAGGTTTGGTTTTGGATATTGTTCACTGCTTTCATTCCAATCTACAGTGACAGAGTAAAACATGGAGTACAAAGAAAAAAATGTGAATTTTTGTGAACAAATATTTGTGAGAAAGCATTAAGCCTTTTGTAGTATTAAAATGATTGACATAAAAGAGAGATCTCCTGCTCTGCACTAGAGCAATAGGAAAGGTGTCCTGAAGGTAAAGCCTCACTCAGCCAATGCTCCAATGTGTAAAAGTGGAAATTTATATGTGTGATGGTTTGCATATGCTTGGCCCAGGGAGTGGCACTATTAGAAGTTGTGGCCTTGTTGGAAGAAGTGTGTCCCTGTAGGGTGGACTTGGAGACCCTCCTCCTAGCTACTAGGATTCTCAGTCTGTTCCTGAGTGAAGATGTAGATGCCTACCTGGACATTGCCATGCTTCTGCCTTAATGATAATGGACAGAACCTCTGAACCTGTAAGCCAGGCCCAATTAAATGCTCTCCTTTATAAAAACTTGCATTGATCATGGTGTCTGTTCACAGCAATAAGACCCAAACTAAGACAATATGAAAAGACAGAGCCTAAATTCAGAATGTGAACGGGAGTTCCTGGTCCTGGAAATCAACTCCTTAGAGAAGTTTTTCCTTGGGGTCAGCACACAGAAGCTGATGTAACTGTGGTCCACAGGTACCAGGCTACATCCGGAGGTTATAGGTTTACAGTCATGAAAGAGGCAAAATGGAGGGGAGCAGACATTAATGATCCAACCACAAACTCCGGAATGCCAGCATTTCCCAGAAGGAGAGGAAACAAGAAAGAGATGCTTTTCTAGTAGTACGTCCCCGAAGTGAGCATAGTCTTGCCAGTTTTCAAAATTCTGTTCTCCAAGATAGTGAGAGAAGCAATTTCTTTCATTTAAACCATCAAGTAAGTAGTAATCTATTATAGGAGATGTAGAAAGCGATAAAAAGGTATTTATAGCCCATAGTGGTAGAGCAGGTTTTTATACATTTACACAGACACACACAGACACACAGACACACACAGACACACACAGACACACACAGACACACACACCGACACACACACACACACCGACACACACACACACACACACACACACACACACACACACACACACACACAGCATTTGGGAGGCAAAAGCAGATGGATTTCTGTGAGCTCAAGGCCACTCTGGTCTACACTGTGAGTATTAGGCCAACCAGAGTAACATAGTAAGCCTTTCTTCCTTCCTTCTTCCTTTCTTTCTTCCTTTCTTTCTTTTTACCTTCCTTTCTTCCTCACTCTCCTCTCCCACATGTATTGTATATATATGTACATACATACATATACCTACATGTCTGTCATAATTAGTCTCAATACTCACCAAAACTGACTAAAAACAATTGTCTATAAAATTATTTATGAAACACCTTTCATGACCAGAGGAGAAAATCTCACGGGATCTCAAAATACAAAATGTAAAAACAAAACAGACAACTCAGTGCATACAGTATAAAATGCATTGCCTTTGGTTTTAAAGCACTTTCTTGAGAAGTGATTAAAACCATAAATTGGGTTCAAAAGAAAGGTCTATGCAAGACATACTATGTCTTAAATCCACTGGAGTTAGCAAAAATTATGATGGTTGGTCAGTTGTTTATTACCAACTCTCCAGTCTTATTATCAATGGAATTTCTGTTGCCAACTTCCAGCTTTGGGCAGGACATGGCCTTTTGGGCTGGTGAACCTGGTTTTTGATCCCCAAATTGCTGAGTCCACTGAAACTGATCCATGTAGTCTTTAGTAAACCTTTAGTGCTCTGCAATAGGGTTTCACATTTTCCTGAGCTAGACAAGAGCCATAACTCTCATAGATTAAGACCCTGAATGATCAGAGAGGAATAAGACCTTGGGTTGCCAGATTTATCACATACACACACAGGACATTCAGTTAAATTTCAACCTCAAATAAAAAAAGGAAAGTAAATAACTATGTCTGATGCAGCATGTAGAATGTATTTTGTGAAAATAGTATTTGTTATTTAAATGAATTCAAATTTAATAGACTATTCAAAGAGATAATCTAACAACTTTAATGAGGAACAATCGGTATTGTAATAGAACTCTCACTTTAGCTGGGCAGATGCCAAATAAAAGAAGCACACAATTGTGACATGGGCCGCAGGCTGTCTTAAGAGTGGTGCCACCCCATATTAAAGGCTTACTGAGACAGGAGCTAGCTTTGCTTGGCAAAAGTGATAAAAGGTTGGGATGACTGGAAAGAGATAAAGAACATTTTCAGCAGAGATGGAGAGCGGTAATATGGAGGACTTTCAGATAATGAGGCTAATCTGGGCTGGGTAGAAAAGCAGGCATAAGTATTAAGAATTAGCAAGTAGACACCCGCGGATCCTGGCCCGCAGCAGCTCTCTGCTCCCAGACCCGGTGAGAGAGAGACCCAACCTCCTGGTCAGGTGGGCACTCCTGAGGCTGCAGAGCGGAAGAGACCACCAACACTGCTCACCCCTGCCCACATCCCTGGCCCAAGAGGAAACTGTATAAGGCCTCTGGGCTCCCGTGGGGGAGGGCCCAGGAGCGCAGGACACCGGCCTGAGACACCGCCGGAACCTGAAAGAAACAGACCGGATAAACAGTTCTCTGCACCCAAATCCCGTGGGAGGGAGAGCTAAACCTTCAGAGAGGCAGACAAGCCTGGGAAACCAGAAGAGACTGCTCCCTGCACACACATCTCGGACGCCAGAGGAAAAAGCCAAAGACCATCTGGAACCCTGGTGCACTGAAGCTCCCTTCGGAAGGGGCGGCACAGGTCTTCCTGGTTGCTGCCACTGCAGAGAGCCCCTGGGCAGCACCCCACGAGCGAACTTGAGCCTCAGGACCACAGGTAAGACCAAATTTTCTGCTGCAAGAAAGCTGCCTGGTGAACTCAAGACACAGGCCCACAGGAACAGCTGAAGACCTGTAGAGAGGAAAAACTACACACCCGAAAGCAGAACACTCTGTCCCCATAACTGACTGAAAGAGAGGAAAACAGGTCTACAGCACTCCTGACACACAGGCTTATAGGACAGTCTAGCCACTGTCAGAAATAGCAGAACAAAGTAACACTAGAGATAATCTGATGGCGAGAGGCAAGCGCAGGAACCCAAGCAACAGAAACCAAGACTACATGCCATCATCGTAGCCCAATTCTCCCACCAAAACAAACATGGAATATCCAAACACACCAGAAAAGCAAGATCTAATTTCAAAATCATATTTGATCATGATGCTGGAGGACTTCAAGAAAGACATGAACACACTTAGGGAAACACAGAAAAACATTAATAAACAAGTAGAAGCCTACAGAGAGGAATCGCAAAAATCCCTGAAAGAATTCCAGGAAAACACAATCAAACAGTTGAAGGAATTAAAAATGGAAATAGAAGCAATCAAGAAAGAACACATGGAAACAACCCTGGATATAGAAAACCAAAAGAAGAGACAAGGAGCTGTAGATACAAGCTTAACCAACAGAATACAAGAGATGGAAGAGAGAATCTCAGGAGCAGAAGATTCCATAGAAATCATTGACTCAACTGTCAAAGATAATGTAAAGCGGAAAAAGCTACTGGTCCAAAACATACAGGAAATCCAGGACTCAATGAGAAGATCAAACCTAAGGATAATAGGTATAGAAGAGAGTGAAGACTCCCAGCTCAAAGGACCAGTAAATATCTTCAACAAAATCGTAGAAGAAAACTTCCCTAACCTAAAAAAAGAGATACCCATAGACATACAAGAAGCCTACAGAACTCCAAATAGATTGGACCAGAAAAGAAACACCTCCCGTCACATAATTGTCAAAACACCAAACGCACAAAATAAAGAAAGAATATTAAAAGCAGTAAGGGAAAAAGGTCAAGTAACATATAAAGGGAGACCTATCAGAATCACACCAGACTTCTCGCCAGAAACTATGAAGGCCAGAAGATCCTGGACTGATGTCATACAGACCCTAAGAGAACACAAATGCCAGCCCAGGTTACTGTATCCAGCAAAACTCTCAATTAACATTGATGGAGAAACCAAGATATTCCATGACAAAACCAAATTTACACAATATCTTTCTACAAATCCAGCACTACAAAGGATAATAAATGGTAAAGCCCACCATAAGGAGGCAAGCTATACCCTAGAAGAAGCAAGAAACTAATCGTCTTGGCAACAAAACAAAGAGAATGAAAGCACACAAACATAACCTCACATCCAAATATGAACATAAAGGGAAGCAATAATCACTATTCCTTAATATCTCTCAATATCAATGGCCTCAACTCCCCAATAAAAAGACATAGATTAACAAACTGGATACGCAACGAGGACCCTGCATTCTGCTGCCTACAGGAAACACACCTCAGAGACAAAGACAGACACTACCTCAGAGTGAAAGGCTGGAAAACAACTTTCCAAGCAAATGGTCAGAAGAAGCAAGCTGGAGTAGCCATTCTAATATCAAATAAAATCAATTTCCAACTAAAAGTCATCAAAAAAATAAGGAAGGACACTTCATATTCATCAAAGGAAAAATCCACCAAGATGAACTCTCAATCCTAAATATCTATGCCCCAAATACAAGGGCACCTACATATGTAAAAGAAACCTTACTAAAGCTCAAAACACACATTGCCCCTCACACAATAATAGTGGGAGATTTCAACACCCCACTCCCATCAATGGACAGATCATGGAAACAGAAATTAAACAGTGATGTCGACAGACTAAGAGAAGTCATGAGCCAAATGGACTTAACGGATATTTATAGAACATTCTATCCTAAAGCAAAAGGATATACCTTCTTCTCAGCTCCTCATGGTACTTTCTCCAAAATTGACCATATAATTGGTCAAAAAACGGGCCTCAACAGGTACAGAAAGATAGAAATGATCCCATGCGTGTTATCGGACCACCACGGCCTAAAACTGGTCTTCAATAACAATAAGGGAAGAATGCCCACATATACGTGGAAATTGAACAATGCTCTACTCAATGATAACGTGGTCAAGGAAGAAATAAAGAAAGAAATTAAAAACTTTTTAGAATTTAATGAAAATGAAGATACAACATACTCAAACTTATGGGACACAATGAAAGCTGTGCTAAGAGGAAAACTCATAGCGCTGAGTGCCTGCAGAAAGAAACAGGAAAGAGCATATGTCAGCAGTTTGACAGCACACCTAAAAGCTCTAGAACAAAAAGAAGCAAATACACCCAGGAGGAGCAGAAGGCAGGAAATAATCAAACTCAGAGCTGAAATCAACCAAGTAGAAACAAAAAGGACCATAGAAAGAATCAACAGAACCAAAAGTTGGTTCTTTGAGAAAATCAACAAGATAGATAAACCCTTAGCCAGACTAACGAGAGGACACAGAGAGTGCGTCCAAATTAAGAAAATCAGAAATGAAAAGGGAGACATAACTACAGATTCAGAGGAAATTCAAAAAATCATCAGATCTTACTATAAAAACCTATATTCAACAAAATTTGAAAATCTTCAGGAAATGGACAATTTCCTAGACAGATACCAGGTATCGAAGTTACATCAGGAACAGATAAACCAGTTAAACAACCCCATAAGTCCTAAGGAAATAGAAGCAGTCATTAAAGGTCTCCCAACCAAAAAGAGTCCAGGTCCAGACGGGTTTAGTGCAGAATTCTATCAAACCTTCATAGAAGACCTCATACCAATATTATCCAAACTATTCCACAAAATTGAAACAGATGGAGCCCTACCGAATTCCTTCTAAGAAGCCACAATTACTCTTATACCTAAACCACACAAAGACACAACAAAGAAAGAGAACTTCAGACCAATTTCCCTTATGAATATCGACGCAAAAATACTCAATAAAATTCTGGCAAACCGAATTCAAGAGCACATCAAAACAATCATCCACCATGATCAAGTAGGCTTCATCCCAGGCATGCAGGGATGGTTTAATATACGGAAAACCATCAACGTGATCCATTATATAAACAAACTGAAAGAACAGAACCACATGATCATTTCATTAGATGCTGAGAAAGCATTTGACAAAATTCAACACCCATTCATGATAAAAGTCCTGGAAAGAATAGGAATTCAAGGCCCATACCTAAACATAGTAAAAGCCATATACAGCAAACCAGTTGCTAACATTAAACTAAACGGAGAGAAACTTGAAGCAATCCCACTAAAATCAGGGACTAGACAAGGCTGCCCACTCTCTCCCTACTTATTCAATATAGTTCTTGAAGTTCTAGCCAGAGCAATCAGACAATAAAAGGAGATCAAAGGGATACAGATCGGAAAAGAAGAGGTCAAAATATCACTCTTTGCAGATGACATGATAGTATATTTAAGTGATCCCAAAAGTTCCACCAGAGAACTACTAAAGCTGATAAACAACTTCAGCAAAGTGGCTGGGTATAAAATTAACTCAAATAAATCAGTTGCCTTCCTCTATACAAAAGAGAAACAAGCCGAGAAAGAAATTAGGGAAACGACACCCTTCATAATAGACCCAAATAATATAAAGTACCTCGGTGTGACTTTAACCAAGCAAGTAAAAGATCTGTACAATAAGAACTTCAAGACACTGAGGAAAGAAATTGAAGAAGACCTCAGAAGATGGAAAGATCTCCCATGCTCATGGATTGGCAGGATTAATATAGTAAAAATGGCCATTTTACCAAAAGCAATCTACAGATTCAATGCAATCCCCATCAAAATACCAATCCAATTCTTCAAAGAGTTAGACAGAACAATTTGCAAATTCATCTGGAATAGCAAAAAACCCAGGATAGCTAAAACTATCCTCAACAATAAAAGGACTTCAGGGGGAATCACTATCCCTGAACTCAAGCAGTATTACAGAGCAATAGTGATAAAAACTGCATGGTATTGGTACAGAGACAGACAGATAGACCAATGGAATAGAATTGAAGACCCAGAAATGAACCCACACACCTATGGTCACTTGATTTTTGACAAAGGAGCCAAAACCATCCAATGGAAAAAAGATAGCATTTTCAGCAAATGGTGCTGGTTCAAATGGAGGGCAACATGTAGAAGAATGCAGATCGATCCATGCTTATCACCCTGTACAAAGCTTAAGTCCAAGTGGATCAAGGACCTCCACATCAAACCAGACACACTCAAACTAATAGAAGAAAAACTAGGGAAGCATCTGGAACACATGGGCACTGGAAAAAATTTCCTGAACAAAACACCAATGGCTTATGCTCTAAGATCAAGAATCGACAAATGGGATCTCATAAAACTGCAAAGCTTCTGTAAGGCAAAGGACACTGTGGTTAGGACAAAACGGCAACCAACAGATTGGGAAAAGATCTTTACCAATCCTACAACAGATAGAGGCCTTATATCCAAAATATACAAAGAACTCAAGAAGTTAGACCGCACGGAAACAAATAACCCTATTAAAAAATGGGGTTCAGAGCTAAACAAAGAATTCACAGCTGAGGAATGCCGAATGGCTGAGAAACACCTAAAGAAATGTTCAACATCTTTAGTCATAAGGGAAATGCAAATCAAAACAACCCTGAGATTTCACCTCACACCAGTGCGATTGGCTAAGATCAAAAACTCAGGTGACAGCAGATGCTGGCGAGGATGTGGAGAAAGAGGAACACTCCTCCATTGTTGGTGGGATTGCAGACTGGTAAAACCATTCTGGAAATCAGTCTGGAGGTTCCTCAGAAAATTGGACATTGAACTGCCTGAGTATCCAGCTATACCTTTCTTGGGCATATACCCAAAAGATGCCTCAACATATAAAAGAGACACGTGCTCCACTATGTTCATCGCAGCCTTATTTATAATAGCCAGAAGCTGGAAAGAACCCAGATGCCCTTCAACAGAGGAATGGATACAGAAAATGTGGTACATCTACACAATGGAATATTACTCAGCTATCAAAAACAATGAGTTTATGAAATTCGTAGGGAAATGGTTGGAACTGGAAAACATCATCCTGAGTGAGCTAACCCAATCACAGAAAGACATACATGGTATGCACTCATTGGTAAGTGGCTATTAGCCCAAATGCTTGAATTACCCTAGGTGCCTAGAACAAATGAAACTCAAGACGGATGATCAAATTGTGAATGCTTCACTCCTTCTTTAAAAGGGGAACAAGAATACCCTTGGTAGGGAAGAGAGAGGCAAAGATTAAAACAGAGACTGAAGGAACACCCATTCAGGGCCTGCCCCACATGTGGCCCATACATATACAACCACCCAATTAGACAAGATGGATGAAGCAAAGAAGTGCAGACCGACAGGAGCCGGATGTAGATCGCTCCTGAGAGACACAGCCAGAATACAGCAAATACAGAGGCGAATGCCAGCAGCAAACCACTGAACTGAGAATAGGTCCCCTATTGAAGGAATCAGAGAAAGAACTGGAAGAGCTTGAAGGGGCTCGAGACCCCATATGTACAACAATGCCAAGCAACCAGAGGTTCCAGGGACTAAGCCACTACCTAAAGACTATACATGGACTGACCCTGGACTCTGACCCCATAGGTAGCAATGAATATCCTAGTAAGAGCACCAGTGGAAGGGGAAGCCCTGGGTCCTGCTAAGACTGAACCCCCAGTGAACTAGTCTATGGGGGAGGGCGGCAATGGGGGGAGGGTTGGGAGGGGGACACCCACAAGGAAGGGGAGGGGAGAGGGGGATGTTTGCCTGTTAACCGGGAAAGGGAATAACACTCGAAATGTATATAAGAAATACTCAAGTTAATAAAAAAAAAAAGAACAAGTTATATAAAAAAAAAGAATTAGCAAGTAAACTCAAAGATGACAGGTGGACAAAGAGTTGAATAGGGCAAACCACTGATAAAGATGTCAACTATAGGCTTAGGCAGCTAATAGACTAAAGTGAGTAAATTTGTCTTTATCACATAGCACCATTATCACTCCATTCTGTTTTTTTCTTTTGTAACTTTATTTTTCTATGTATGTATGTATGTATGTATGTATGTAGGTATGTATGTATGTATGTATGTATGTATGTATGTATGTATGTATGCAAGTTTGTACGTATTCACTTTACATTCTGATCACTGCACCCTCCTTCTGGTGTCCCCTCACACAGTTCCTTCCCCATCCCCTTCTTCTCTGAGAGGATAGAGCCCACCCCCCCCCATGCCCATGCTCCGCTCCCCTTGTACTTCAAGTCTCTGCAGGGCTAGGCACATCCTCTTCCACTGAAACCAGACAAGGCAGCTCAGTAAGAGGAATGGAATCCACAGCTTCAGGAACAGCCCCTGCCTCAGTTGTTGGGGGACCACATGACACTGAGCTGCACATCTGCTACATATCTGAATGGTGGGGGAGGGGTATGTAAACTTCCAGCCTGTGTAAGCTCTTTGGTTGGTAGTTCTGAGAGACCCCAAGTGTCCATTATGTACTCACAAGTGGATATTAGCTATAAAATACAGGATACCCATGCTATAGCCCATAGACCCAAAGAAACTAAACAAGAAGGAAGGACCAAGTGAGGATGCTTGAACCTCACTTAGAAGGGGGAATAAAATAGTCACAGGAGGCAGATGGAGGGAGGGAACTGAGTGGGAGAGGGGATGGGGCAGGGAAAGTGGGGGTCCAGGATCAAGTGTCGGGGGAGATAGGAAAGAGGGCAGAAATCTGCAGCTGCCAGGGGCTCTTGCCAAGTACCAGCCTTAACTTGAAGAGGGGTTCTGAGAAAAGAGGTATCTGGAAGCAGTGAAAACAAAGGACTCAAAGTCAAATTGTGGGTCCTGGTTGGCCTATTACCTATTCAAGATGGCTCTTAGACAGTTCACTTTAGATGGCTCTTGGCTCTGTAGTCAGCTCAAGACAGCTTTTCAGACTGCTCTCTTTCTGAGTGTGTTCTGCTCGTGAGACAGCTTTTTTGTTTGTTTGTTTGTTTGTTTGTTTTTTGCTCTTCTAAAAAAACTCTCTGATTGAAACACCTCGCTTACTGCTTGAGACAGCTCTCTCTGTTAGTTAAAAATTTAAAAGCTCTCTGGATGACCAAAGTCAGAAAAGTTGTTATAAATTCTTGGATCTTCTGATTAAGTCAGAAATCCTGTTAGATTCAAAAAGTGTGGTGATTTGTATATGCTTGGTCCAGAGAGAGGCACTATTAGAAGGTGTGGCCTTGTTGGAGTAGGTGTGTCATTGTGGACATGGGCTTTGAAACCCTCATCCTAGCTGCCTGGAAGTTAGTCTTCTACTAGCAGCCTTCAGATGAAGATGTAGAACGCTCAGCTCTTCCTGCACCATACCTGCCTGGATGCTGCCATGATCCCACCTTAATGATAATGGACTCAACCTCTAAACCTCTAAGGCAGCCCCAATTAAATGTTATCCTTTCTAAGACTTACCTTGGTCATGGTATCTGCTTACATAAGTAAAAACATAACTAAGACAAAAAGTAATTCTTGGGTTTTCTGAATAAAATCAGAAAGCCAAAAAACAAAGGAATGAGTGAATAGATAATTTTCTAAAAGAGCTATACTCACTGTTTAGACAGTGTTCTCTGGATAACTGCTAGAAGACATTCTAAAATAGTTGTGTTAACTCTCGAAGTAATTCTTGGGATTTCTGACCTCATAAATCCTGTTAGTAAAAATTCTTGAAGAGCTGGATTTGCTCTCCCAATATCTTCAGATAGCTCAGTTCTTGATAGAGAAAAATTCTAAAAAAAGAAATGCTATCTTTTTTAGGGAGCTCATATCATGCAGATGGAAAGACCAGTTTTTATTTACATATCAGTTCAGTTATTTATTCGAGGTTCCCTTTTGATCTCCCATGAATCAGCATTTCATGACCTTAGCCCCTTGACTCTTAGGAAAAGGACAGCAAGTACATTCTTTGTTCTTTTTTTAATATTTCAAAACAATTTAGATATCTGTCTGCCTTTGTAAACTTAGTTGAGTGGGACTTTGTCCTGGAGTCTATCATTCTGACCACATCTGGACGCAAATTAGCTCTGTCCCAGGCTGTTGCAGAACTCAGGAATCTGCCGTCACTTGTATTTGTCTGTCTTTGTATCTTTCTGACAAGCTAACTCATATTGTAGTTGCCTCTGTTCCTTTAGATATGTGATACATCGGACTGAGAACAGGGTCCCCAATAGAGGAGTTAGAGAAAAGACTGAAGGACATGAAGGGGTTTACAACCACATAGGACGAGCAACAATATAAAAAACCAGACCCCACCAGAGCTCCCAGGGACTAAACCACCAACCAATGAGTACACATGGACAGACCTATGACTCCAGCCACATATGTAGCAGAGGATGGCATTGTCTGGCATCAATTGGTCCTGTGAAGGTTCATTTCTCCCAGTGTAGGGGAATGTCAGGGCATTGAGGTTGGAGAGGGTGGGTGGGAGTAGGAGCATCCTCATAGAAGCAGGGGGAGGGGGTATGGGAAAGTGTGGGGGGAGGGCATAACATTTGAAATATAAATACATAAAATATCCAATAAAAAAGTAACAAAGACATTAAAAATGATATGTGAAGCTCCTTATACAATTCATATTATATCCTTATATTTTTGCATAATTGAGAACTTATATACTTTTGAAGTCGTGATTTTATTATTCTTTTCCATAGCCTTAAGGGCTGTCCTGAAAGTCTTAGTGTTTACCATTTTGCTGAGATATTAGTCACGCCTTAGTCTGCTGGACTGATGCTGCCTCTGACTACCATGGGCACATTAATATTAACAGAAAGGACATTCCGCCTCAAAGGAACATGAAAATATGTACATTATTATACAAACAAGACTTATTCCCCCATGCCTGCTGGCACTGTCCTAGGGGAAGCATTTTGAATATGTTCCAGAGACCTGGTATTAGGGAGGTTCCCAGGAATCTATGGGAGTGACTTTACCTGAGACCCCTAGCAGTAGGGAAATAGAACCTGAAGTAGCCCCCTCCTGCAGCCATGCAGGACTCCCAGTGGAGGAAGAGGGACACCAATCTACTCACAAACTTTTCATCCAAAATTTGTCCTGTCTACTCTACTCTTTGAACTCATCAGCTTACTATGAGAACCATAGGTTCTGAAATTATAGGAGAGGCCATACCCAGAAACTCAGTTTGCTCTTTTTAAAAATTTTTATATTTCATAATTTCTTATATGTATGATATACTTTGATAATATTCCTTCTCATTATCCTTTCTTAATTCCTTTCCCTCTCACAAATACCTTTTCACTATATACCCCTCCTGCTTATTGTGCCTCTGTGTGTGTGTGTGTGTGTGTGTGTGTGTGTGTGTGTGCGGCTAGTGCATTCAATTACATTTCCTTGCATGGTCAGTTATTTGAACAAGGACTCTATACACTGAGGAATGATTCTCCTTCCTCCCAGAAACTACTGTCAATAGCTCTTCAGAGACAGATGTGGCCTCCCACCCATGACAGGTGCTGATGAGCTGCTTTGACTTCATAAGTCAGTAACCATGTCCTGAGAAGATGGTGTTTCGCAGTCTACTTCTATCCTCTTGTTCTCTCATTACGTGTTTTTACATTTGTTTATTAATATGTATGTATGTCATATACACCATGGTGTGTACCTATGAAGGTCATGGTTCTATACTTCCACGGCATAGAATCTGAGAATTGAATTCAGGTCCTCAGGCTTAGGAGCAAGCTCCCTTAATGTGCTAAGCCATATCAACAGCCTAGCTCTTACTATCTTTTCCCCATCTATTCTGCAATGTTCCTGAGTCTTGAAGGGAATACTATAGCTGTCTCATTTAGAACTGAACATGTAATAGTCACTTATTCTTAGCAGATTACCCAGTTATAAGTCTCTCTGCATTAACTGCTGCCTTCTCCAAAAAGAAGTTCCTCTCACCAAGACTGATATCAACACTAATATATGAATATAAACTAATATTTTAAAATTAGTTTGATAGCATTTACTAAGTTCCCTTCTAGGGCCTATGATCTCCCCAGCCAGTATCTTTTAACCAGGTATACAATACTAAGTATAATATCCCTGTGGTAGAATGAGCATCAAATTTAGTAAGAAAAGTTGGTTACCCATAGGATATACTTATATACCTCTATAATGTATACTGTTATGCCACTTTTGCACCAGTGAGACAATCTTGGAAGGCTCCATTCTGTTAACAGAGATGTATAACAGAGTTGTAACAGATAACTCTTTAAGGACTTAAGATCATTTACTGGGTAAAGGTTAGAAGTAAACTAAAACACTTTGTAATCTATTCAAAATTGTAGAGTGATACAAGAGGAGGAATTTTTTTTTTTGTTAAAGAATGAATCTATCAATTGAACATTCTATTCTATAGGAGATGGATGAGGAAAATAAACACAGAATAAACTGTCAAACAAATAATTTTCCAGCTGTGAGGAAATCCTTGCAAAGAAAATGGTCATGCTTGGAGACCAACACTACTTAAAGTGGGGAAAGGAGAGGAATTGGGTGGTAACTGTCAGCTCTCAGCCAGAAAGTTTCTAGATGATTGCCACTTTGCTCCATTATTTATAGATGTCAGGGGAAAGGATTCAGGGGTCTTGCAACTTTGTTCCCATCTCACACAAGTATTTGCCTTAGAGCAGCAGTTATCAACCTATGGCTAGTGACACTTTGGCAAACCTCCATCTCCAAAAATATTTACAGTACCATTATAAGAGTAGCAAAATTACAGTTATGAAGTAGCAACAAAAATAATTTTATGGGTTGGGGGGGTCACTACAACATGAGGAACTATATTAAAGGGTTGCAACATTGGGAAGGTTAAGAGCACCTGTATTAGAGAAAAGCTATGAATAGAGCCTAAGTCTAGAGGTGTATAGGTGGGCAGGCATCACAATGAAGCTGCTTAGATGTGCTTTATGGCTTTAAACATAAAGCAAAGAGCTCCTACACACTTTTATTATAAAAATTTTAGGCACTCAAGCGGCACTAACCCTGAGGACCAGATACTGCCCGGATCTGAAGAGACCCAGTCAACAGCTCCCTGCTCAAAAATTCCGTGGGAGGGAGAACTAAACCTTCAGAGGGACAGACACACCTGGGAAGCCAGAAGAGACTACACTCTGCCCACATTTCTGATGCCATAGGAAAACACCTAATGCCATCTGGGACCCCGGTGCACAGGGGCCCCAGGAAAAGGCAGCACAGGCCCTCCTGATTGCCGCCCTCATGGAGAGCTCAAAAGCAGCCCCCCCTCCCAGGAGCAACTTCAGCTGCGGGACCACAGGTAAGACCAATGTTTCTGCTCGAAGTGACTTGCCTGGTGGAATAAAGACACAGGCCCACAGGAACAGCTGAAGACCAGTAGACAGGAAAGACTACATGCCTGAAAGCAGAATACTCTGTTCCCAT
The DNA here is from genome assembly GCF_021556685.1 of Rattus norvegicus. NCBI lineage: Eukaryota > Metazoa > Chordata > Mammalia > Rodentia > Muridae > Rattus > Rattus norvegicus. The sequence goes on along the minus strand of NC_141554.1, from coordinate 11,356,808 downwards.
AACTGGCTGAAAGAAAACAGGAAAACAGGTCTACAGCACTCCTGACACACAGGCTTATAGGATGGTCTAGCCACTGTGAGAAATACAGAACAAGGTAACACCAGAGACAACCTGATGGCAAGAGGCAAGTACAGGAACCCAAGCAACAGAAACCAAGACTACGTGGCATCATCAGAGCCAAATTCTCCCACCAAAGCAAACATGGAATATCCAAACACACCAGAAAAGTAAGATCTAGATTTTAAATCACATTTGATCATAATGCTGGAGGATTTCAAGAAAGACATAAAGAACTCCCTTAGACAAACGCAGGAAAACATAAATAAATAAGTAGAAGCCTATAGAGAGGAATCATAAAAGTCCCTGATAGAATTCCAGGAAAACACAATCAAACACGTGAAGGAATTAAAAATGGAAATAGAAGATATGAAGAAAGAATACAGGGAAACCACGCTGGATATAGAAAACCAAACGAAGAGACAAGGAGCCGTAGATAAAAGCATGACCAACAGAATACTAGACATAGAAGAGAGAATCTCATGAGCAGAAGATTCCATAGAAATCATCGACACAATTGTCAAAGATAATATACAATGGAAAAAGCTACTGGTCCAAAGCATACAGGAATTCCAGGATTCAATGAGAAAATCAAACTTAAGAATAATAGGTATAGAAGAGAGTGAAGACTCCCATCTCAATGGACCAGTAAATATCTTCAACAAAATCATAGAAGAAAACTTCCCTAACCTAAAGAAAGGGATGCCCATAAATATGCAAGAAGCCTACAGAACTCCAAATAGATTGGACCAGAAAAGAAACTCCTCCCATCACATAACAGTCAAAACAACAAATGCACAAAACAAAGAAAGAATATTAAAAGAAGTAAGGGAAAAAGGTCAAGAAACATATAAAGGCAGACCTATCAGAATCACACCAGACTTCTCACCAGAGACTATGAAAGCCAGAAGATCCTGGACATATGTCATACAGACGCTAAGAGAACACAAATGACAGCCCAGGTTACTGTATCCAGCAAAACTCTCAATTAACATAGATGGAGAAACCAAGATAATCCATGTCAAAACCAAATTTACACAAGACCTTTCTACAAACCCAGCCCTACAAAGGAAAATAAATGGCAAAGCCCAACATAAGGAGGCAAGGTACACCCTAGAAAAAGCAAGAATGTAATCGTCTTCGCAACAAAACAAAGAGAAGAAAAGCACACAAATATAATCTCACATCAAATACAAATATAACAGGAAGCAACAATCACTATTCCTTAATATATCTCAAAATCAATGGACTCAACTCCCCAGTAAAAATACATAGATTAACAAACTGGATACGCAATGAGGACTCTGCATTCTGCTGCCTACAGGGAACACACCTCAGAGACAAAGACAGACACTACCTCAGAGTGAAAGGCTGGAAAACTACTTTCCAAGCAAAGGGTCTGAAGAAGCAAGCTGGAGTAGCCATTCTAATATCAAATAAAATAGATTTTCAACTAAAAGTCATCAAAAAAGGTAAAGAAGGACACTTCATATTCATCCAAGGAAAAATCCACCAAGATGAACTCTCAATCCTAAATATCTGTGCTCCAAATACAATGGCACCTACATACATAAAAGAAACCTTACTAAAGCTCAAAGCACACATTGCGTCTCACAAAATAATAGTAGGACATTTCAACACTCCACTCTCATCAATGGACAGATCATGGAAACAGAAATTAAACAGAGAGATAGACAGACTAAGAGAAGTCATGAACCAAGTGAACTTAACAGATATTTGTAGAACATTCTATCCTAAAACAAAAGGATATAACTTCTCACCAACTCATGGTACTTTCTCCAAAATTGACGATATAATTGGTCATAATACAGGCCTCAATAGATACAGAAAGATAGAAATAATCCCATGTGTCCTATCAGACCACCACGGGCTAAAGCTGGTCTTCAGCAACAATAAGGGAAGAATGCACACATGTATATGGAAGTTGAACAATGCTCTACTCAATGATAACCTGGTCAAGGAAGAAATAAAGAAAGAGATAAAAGACGTCTTAGAATTTAATAAAAATTAAAGTTACAACATACCCAAACTGATGGGACACTATGAAAGCTGTGCTAAGAGGAAAACTCATAGCACTGAGTGCCTGCAGGAAGAAACAGGAGAGAGCATATATCAGGAGCTTGACAGCACACCTAAAAGCTCTAGAACAAAAAGAAGCAAATACACCCAGGAGGAGTAGAAGGCAGGAAATAATCAAACTCAGAGCTGAAATCAAAGTAGAAACAAAAAGGACCATACAAAGAATCAACAGAACCAAGTGTTGGTTCTTTGAGAAAATCAACAAGACAGCCAGACTAAACAGAAGACACAGAGAGTGTGTCCAAATTAACAAAATCAGAAATGAAAAGGGAGACATAACTAAAGAATCAGAGGAAATTCAAAAAAATCATCAGATCCTACTACAAAAGCCTATATTCAACAAAACTTGAAAATCTTCAGGAAATGGACAATTTCCTAGACAGATACCAGGTACCAAAGTTAAATCAGGAACAGATAAACCAGTTAAACAACCCCATAACTCTTAAAGAAATAGAAGTAGTCACTAAAGGTTTCCCAACCAAAAAAGCCCAGGACCAGATGGGTTCAATGAAGAATTCTATCAGACCTTCATAGAAGACCTCAAACCAATACTGTCCAAACTATTCCACAAAATAGAAACAGATGGAGCGCTACCAAATTCCTTCTATGAAGCCACAATTACTCTTATACCTAAACCACACAAAGACCCAACAAAGAAAGAGAACTTCAGTCTAATTTCCCTTATGAATATCGATGCAAAAATATTCAATAAAATTCTGGCAAACCAAATCCAAGAGCACCTCAAAACAGTCATCCACCATGATCAAGTAGGCTTCATCCAAGGCATGCAGGAATGTTTTAATATACGGAGAATCATCAACGTAATCCATTATATAAACAAGCTGAAAGATAAAAACCACATGATCATTTCATTAGATATTGAGGAATCATTTGCAAAATTCAACACCCCTTCATGATAAAAGTCCTTGAAAGAACAGGAATTCAAGGCCCATACCTAAACATAGTAAAAGTCATATCCAGCAAACTGGTAGCTAACAATAAACTAAATAGAGAAAACTTGAAGCAATCCAACTAAAATCAGGGACTAGACAAGGCTGCCCACTCTCTCCATACTTATTCAATATAGTTCTCAAAGTCCTAGCCAGAGCAACGACACAACAAAAGGAGATCAAAGGGATACAGACTGGAAAAGAACAAGTCAAAATATCACTATTTGTAGATGATATGATAGTATATTTAAGTGATCCCAAAACTTCCACCAGAGAAATACTAAACCTGATAAACACCTTCAGCAAAGTGGCTGTGTATAAAATTAACTCAAATAAATCAGTAGCCTTCCTCTACACAAAAGAGAAACAAGTTGAGAAAGAAATTAGGGAAATGACACCCTTCATGAGAGTCCCAGATAATATAAAGTACCTCGGTGTGACTTTACCCAAGTATGTGAAAGATCTGTATGATAAGAACTTCAAGACTCTGAAGAAAGAAATTGAAGAAGATCTCAGAAGATGGACAGATCTCCCTGGCTCATGGATTGGCAGGATTAATATAGGAAAAATGGCCATTTTACCAAAAGCAATCTACATATCAATGCAATCCCCATCAAAATGCCAATCCAATTCTTCATAGAGTTAGACAGAACAATTTGCAAATTCATCTGGAATAACAAAAAACCCAGCATAGCTAAACTATCCTCTACAATAAAAGGACTTCTGGGGTAATCACTACCCCTGAACTCAAGCAGTATTACTGAGTAATAGTGATAAAAACTGCATGGTATTGATACAGAGTCAGATAGAACAGTGGAATAGAATTGAAGACCTAGAAGTGAACCCACATACCTATGGTCACTTGATTTTTGACAGGGGATCCAAAACCATCCAATGGAAAAAAGATAGCATTTTCAGCAAATTGTGCTGATTCAACTGGAGGTCAGCATGTAGAAGAATGCAGATAGATCCATGTTCATCACCCTGTAGAAAGCTTAAGTCCAAGTGGATCAAGGACCTCCACATCAAACCAGATACACTCAAACTAATAGAAGAAAAAATGGGGAAGCGTCTCGAACACATGGGCACTGGCGAAAATTTCCTGAACAAAACACCAATGGCTTATGCTTTAAGATTAAGAAGTGACAAATGGGATCTCATAAAACTGCACAGCTTCTGTAAGGCAAAGGACACTGTTGTTAGGACAAAACTATAATCAACAGATTGGGAAAATATCTTTACCAATCCTACAACTGATAGAGGGTTCACATCCAAAATATACAAAGAACTCAAGAAGGTAGACTGCAGGGCGACAAATAACCCTTTTAAAAAATGGGGTTCAGAGCTAAACAAAGAATTCACAGCTGAGGAATGCCGAATGGCTGAGGAAACACCAAAAGAAATGTTCAACATCTTTAGTCATAAGGGATATGCAAATCAAAACAACCCTGAGATTTCACCTCACACCAATGAGAATGGGTAAGATAAAAAGCTCAGGTGACAGCAGATGCTCGCTAGGATGTGGAGAAAGAGGAACACTCCTCCATTGTTCGTGATACTGAAGACTGGTACAACTATTCTGGAAATCAGTCTGGAGGTTCCTCAGAAAATTGGACATTGAACTACCTGAGAACCCAGCTATACCTCCCTTGGGTATATATCCAAAAGATGCCCCAATATATAACAGAGACACATCCTCCACTATGTTCATAGCAGCCTTATTTATAATAGCCAGAAGCTGGAAAGAACCCAGATGCCCTTCAACAGAGGAATGGATACAGAAAATGTGGTACATCTACACAATGGAATATTACTCAGCTATCAAAAACAATGACTTTATGAAATTCGTAGGCAAATGGATGGAACTGAAAAATATCATCATGAGTGAGGTAACCCAATCACAGAAAAACACACATGGTATGCACTCACTGATAAGTCGATATTAGCACAAATGCTTGAAATACCTTAGATTCACAGAACACATGAATCTCAAGAGGGATGATCAAAATGCGAATGCTTCACTCCTTCTTTAAAAGGGGATCAAGAATGCCCTTGGCAGGGAATAGGGAGGCAAAGTTTAGAACAGAGGCAGAAGGAACACCCATTCAGAGCCTGCCCCACATGTGGCCCATACATATACAGCCACCCAATTAGACAAGATGGATGAAGCAAAGAAGTGTAGGCCGACAGGAACCGGGTGTAGATCTCTCCTGAGAGACACAGCCTAAATACAGCAAATACGTAGGCGAATGCCAGCAGCAAACCACTGAACTGAGAATGGGACCCCCGTTTCAGGAATCAGAGAAAGGACTGAAAGAGCTTGAAGGGGCTTGAGACCCCATATGAACAATAATGCCAACCAACCAGATCTTCCAGCGACTAAATCACTACCCAAAGACTGTACATGGACTGACCCTGGGCTCCTACCTCATAGGTAGCAATGAATAGCCTAGTAAGTGCACCAGTGGATGGGGAAGCCCTTGGTCCTGCCAAGACTGAGCCCCCAGTGAATTTGATTGTTGGGGGGAGGGCGGTAATGGGGGGAGGATGTGGATGGGAACACCCATAGAGAAGGGGAGTTGGAGAGGTTACGGGTATGTTGGCCTGGAAACCGGGAAGGGGAATAACAATCAAAATGTAAATAAGAAATACTCAAGTTAACAAAGATGAAAAAAAAGGAAAAAGAAATAAAGCCTAAAAAATGTTTTGTGTAGCTCTGTACCCTATTTTTAATAGGGTGATTTGGCTCTCTGGAGTCTATCTTCTTGAGTTCTTTGTATATTTTGGATATTAACCCGCTATCAGACGTAGGATTGGTAAAGACCTTTTCCCACTCTGTTGATTGCCCCCCCTTTTCCCTAATGATAGTGTCTTTTGCTTTACAAAATCTTTGCAATTTCATGAGGTCCCATTTGTCGATTCTTGAATGGAACTGGTGAAGGTCCTGCCTCAGTTTTAGTTAATGGCTTAGGACTGAAGGGGTCAAGCATTGGAGTTGAGACTTGGCACCATGAAGAGAGCCTATGAGAGGCTATGGCTGAAGCCTAGTTGCCTCAAAAGACCCCAGTGTATTGGAGATGCCAGTACTCTGAGATGACCACCAAGAACAGCAGCAGTGGAGTAGAGTCAACCAGAGCTCAGAGTGCTACAGAGGGCAGAGCTGGAGAAGTGACACAAGCGCTTTGAAGGAGCCCAGAAGATCATGTGTGGATCCTAGACATTGGAACAAAAAGCTGTGATATTGAAGTTGATTTGGAAACCCCACGTTAAAGATGCCAGGGTTATGGGATACCTGTTGAAGAAATCTGCTACCAGGGAACCTGCCCAGGAGAAAGAAATTTGTTGCAATCAACAAAGGTAAAAAAAGGAGCTATAGATCTGATGACTGATTTGACATCAGATAAGGAGATGCAGAGTTTGGAATTTGCTCAGCTGGTTTCCTGTCTTGCTTTGGAAATTACAATTAAGTGATTGAATGAATCTCAGAGGAGAGTATGAACTTTGGACTTTTAACATTGTTGCAACTGTTATAGGGTATGGGAATTTTTAAGTTGGACTAAATGTATTTTGCATTATGCTGTGCAAATACATAGACTCGTGTTTGAACAAGCCTATTGGGGGCTAGAGAGTGGAATGTGGTGGTATGAATTTGCTTGGGCCAGGGAGTGGCACTATTAGGAGGTGTGACCTTGTTGGAGTTGGTATGGCCATGTTGAAGGAAGTATGTCACTGTGGGGGTGGGCTTTGAAACCCTCCTCCTAGCTTCCCAAAGCCAGTTTACTCCTGGTTTCCTTTGGATGAAACTGTGTAACACTCAACTCCTCCTGCACAATGTCTGCCTGGATGCTGCCATGTTTCTGCCTTGTTGATAATGGACTGAACCTCTGAACCTGTAAGCCAGCCCCAATTAAATGTTGTCTTTATAAGAGTTGCCTTGGTCATGGTATCTGTACACAGCAATAGGCCCCTAAGACACTATTAAAAAAAAAAAAAAAGCAGATGCCCTTTGACAGGAAACTATGTTTGAATGCCAAACTGATTGTGTTTATGTTATTCTCTTTTAATTAAAAAAACCTATTGGAATATCGTCCCAAAGTTCTGTCATTGTCAAATTATGTTTTTTTTCAATTCTGCATCAATGTTTTCTGGGTACCTACTTGGCTGAGTGTATATAAATCTTGAATTTACATTTGGACCCATACTGGAACATTCAACATTAATAAGCTGTTCATTTCTGTCTTTGGTTAAAATTTCTTAAGATGACTAGCAACCCTATTTGTACTATAATTGTGGCCATATGTAGCAGTGTTTTTATTCCTTTAAGGGTTTAAAAGCAGGTAACCTCTCAAGCAGCTATAATTTCATATCCAAGTACAAAGTGAGAGCAAAAACAATAGCTATGTCAAATAACTGCTTACTTTATTCTTTTTAATTGTGACATCATGTTTAATCTCTAAAAGCAAAGCATAAATGTACTTTAATATATATTATACATTGTATAATTCTGATATATGGGATAAAAAAATCTGCACTTCCATATTGAGCATAACAGCAATTTTCCATGCCCAATCAAATTATCATCAATATGAGGACAGCAATTGGGCCTCAAAAGAAATCCATTTTCTTTCAGTGTAGTGAAAAAAAAGTAATTAAGTCCTAACAATGAGAATGTTTACTGTACTTCAATTTAGGTTTTTATCTCTGACACTACTTACAAATTTTTTAAGTATAAGGTAATTTCTCCAAAGTAAATATAAAATACTAAATAGTATTTTTCTTACAATGGACAAGAAATTACTTTTGAAAATATGGAGGAAGCTCATTTGTTTGAGCAGTTTTTTTTTTCTTCTAAAGACCTGGTTCCTCTAATTCTTCTTGTAGCACTACCTTTTAAACATGAATTCATTACTGTTTCAAAAGGATGTGTGCATCGACTGTTTAGCAAACATTTCAAGGTCTTCTTGGGAATATACATATTATATTCTCAAATCTGAAGTAGCTACAGTTCTGCAATATTTACTGAAATCACCTAAATTCTAAGGAAGGCAGAACTTTGTATTTCCTCAGTTTTTACATGTTTCATGTCTTATTGTCAAGAGTTTTTGAGTAGTATATTCTAACATGTCACTCTCTTTCTTGGATGTATCATACTGTGTTGCTAATTACCACTAAGAAACATCTTCCATATCGACTTCATGTTTTAAGACTTCAACAGCCTGAGACTAGGATTCTTCTGAGTTCCTTTGAAAGCTTGGAACAAGGACTCTTCCATTTGTTCAGTTTCCTAGTCACTCATGTTTTAAAAGATCAAAACCCCTAAAGCTTCAAACATGGTGTCTGCTTACTGATCTCACTTGCATAAATTAAATATGTTTAGTGGATTTTGTTACAGAATATGCAGAACTGTGTCACTGGGAAAGGTACTGCTAATTGATATCCCCTGGTATGGCTGGATAGTGGTTAGTCAATTAATTACATATTGACATATGTATTGTTCCCAAACTTCTTTGTACAAATAATGCTCAATCAACACCCTTATACATGTGTTACATCAAATCTGTTCAGATATAGTTCTCATTTGACTTTCAGAAATGGGCTTTCTGGATCAAATGGCAAATTCATTTGCATCTTTGTTAGATATGGTCTGCCCCCTTCCCCACAGTTTTAATGCCTTTAGCCTCAATGAAATTTCTACCCATCATTTCTATATTACTTCTCCTCCTACTCCTTCCACAGTGCTACTGAGCCACCTGGTGCCCCAGGAAGAAGATGTTGGAATCACCCTGGTAAAGGACAAGAAAATGAGGGACACTTGTCTTTCCTCCTTCCTTTTCTATTCCTTCTTCCTCTGTTAATAAGCATTCTCCTTGTGCACTCCTCTCATTTTTCCTGATTAGTTGAGGGGATTAAACCAAAGGCCTCACTCATGTTAAGTAAATATTTTCTCATCCACAACCCCAGCATTACTCTTTTTATTCATGGCCTTTGTAAGGCCCCAGATCTTGTTCCTCGAGAAACCCTGGCAATGTGCTCTCCATTGGTACCTTTTTGTGTTTCAGAAAGGTCTTCATTTTATCAAAAAGCACCTTTTGCACAACCATTGAGGTTTCTTGGACAATTTTCACATAACCTATGATAGAGTTTTAATAATACGATCCATTACAGAAAGGGAATTTAGTTTAACCCTGCATTATCCAAAGGGCCCAGTCCAAAGGAGCACATTTCCATACTGAGGTAAATCTGTAGGGAGCATCTGTTCTTGTTCTATGAACGGGGGAGCACTGAGCAATTCCCTACCAGTCTGCTCTATCCACAGGGGAGGCATCACATGTATCTTCAGTTTCTGCTATATTAAGAAAATTCCTGCATTGTCAAGTGAAATAATAGATATATGGCATAGTGTCTGATGAAAGAGGATCTCTTTGCTGTTTTCAAAAATCTCACTGTGGTAGTTAGAATAAAAATGGTCCCATAGCCTCATAGGCAGTGGCATTACTAGGAGGTATGGCCTTGTTGGAGTAGGTTTGAGTTTGTTAAAGAAAGTATGTCACTAGGGTATAGATTTTGAGGACTCAGAAGAAGCTCAAGCCTGCCTGTGTGGCAGTATCTTTTTGTTGCCTGCCAATCATGATGTAGAACTCTCAGTTCCTTCATCAGCACTATGTCTGCTTCCATGCTGCCATGCTTCCTGACATGATGATAATGGATTCAACCTTTGAACTGTAAGCCAGCCTTAGTTAAATGTTTTCTTTGATAAGAGTTGCAATTGTCATAGTGTCTCATCGCAGCAATAAAACCTTAACTAAAACTCTCATCATTAACCTAAAATCTTCTGATTCATCACCTTTTTTTTTGGTGATCTCTTTACATGTCTTCCTCCTATCCCAGTGTTCATTGTGCACTCAGTGTATTCTTAGCTACTCTTCTTCAGGACTTTTTTCTTATCGTTAAATTGTGAGTTGTGAGCCTATATGGTGTTGAATAAATGAATGATTAATGCACAATAGAAATATAATGAGTCTAAGATGTTTTTGGAAGCTCTCACGTATAGTACATTACACAGGTTCACTGGAGCCTTGGTTCTGAATATGCATCACATGCACTTAGTACTGTGCATGCTGTCATGCCAACCAACATCAGAGAATTTTGCCTGAAACACATTGGCTCAGATTCAAGATTGTTATGAATCCTGGTATTTTTTCCGGTGTGTATAAGGAAAGCCTTCTGATCTTATAGAAATATAATGGTTTAATTAGAGAAAGCAAAGACTTATAATTCTTACAAATTAACATGTCTTTGTGCTGTATTATTTTAGAGCATTTGGTTTTATATTTTTCTGTTTGAGTTACCAACATGAGTTACATAAAGAATCATTAAGGGACTTTTAGCTTGGACTCTAGACAGATTTTCCAACATTTTCTGAAATGGTCATAATCATACTTCTGCCACTTCATGATGTGTTGTTCTCATTCTCTAAATCTAATTCTAAAGTCAAAATACTGATGACCTCTGAAAGACACCAAAGATGCTCCATACCCTGCAGCATCAATATTCAGCCAAGATTGCTTATGTAAAATAAACAGGAACATTCATGTCATTAGTATGCAAATTTGCTTTTGTACCCCCAAAGAATAGTTTTTAACTGAGCTCTTTCTGATTTTCTATCAGCTAATGTTTGAGTTATATAACTACCGTATGTTGCTATTAAAATTACCCTTGGTTTGTGTAAAAATTTTAAGGGTAAAAAGGGATTAAAAGCAGAAAGGGTTTCAAAAATAATTTTAGATATGCTTGGCCCACCCTACACTTGTTTCAAGACTTACTATTTTTTTAAAATTTTATGTAATCAGTAGTTCACATGGACAATGACTTATTAAGGAGTTAACCAACCATATGAAGAGTTTGGATTTGATGACTGGTTAATCAGCAAATATTGATAGGACAAATCTTCCGCTGAAAAGACAGAAGCCAGTGGATAAATCCATTCCTCCAGGTTTTTTGCCCACACTTCTTCAAGGTCTACTTTTCTTCTTCTAACCAGGGATTCTTGAGACAGCATTGATGGAGCTTTTCCAGGACACAGCCTCACAGACAGAGCCACAAGCTACACTAAGCCCAACTTGGTAACACACTGTTATTTTGGCTTCTTGTCATTCTCCACTTCAGGACTCTGAGCACCTTTTCAATGGAGCTACAATCTAGGCACCCTCTGCCTTGGACTCTGTTCTTTAAAGAAATCAACCAAAGACATAAAAAGAAAGAGCCATGGTGAAGTGATCTATAGTATAGTTAAGCTCAGATTCTGAGAAGGGCTCTGTCATGATTGGAATATGAAATAGCCCTTATAGGCTTGTTTGAAATGGTTACTTCCCAACTTGTGGCACTGCTTTGAAGTCCAGTGAAGCCTTTAGAAACTAGGTCCTTGCTCTAGGAAGTGAGACCCTAGGACAGGCTTTTTAGTATTCTAACCACATAGTTCTGGCCTGTGCTCAGCACCCTGATATGAACAGCCAGGGAGGCCATTCATTCCATCTCATTCTCTGACTGTCACAACTGGAGTGAAAACTATATGAAACCAGGAGCCAGAATAAACCTTTCACCAATTTAAGTTGTTTCTGTTCAGTATTTTGTCACAGCAACATGAAAATCATAATATAGCCTAATATAAAGAGAGGAATCAGACATTGGTAAGCAGTACTTCATATCAGGATTGTGGTCAGGAAGGCTCCTTGGGCTCAGAGGTATCAACAATCCTTGCATGTGAAAAGCTAGATGAAAAAAATCAGCTGATTTTAAAAATTCCACAGACAGAATCCAAAACGAAAGCCAAAGGGGTTCTAAAATTATACTCAGATGCAATGGTTTTCAACAACCGAGAAGACAAAAACTAAATAGGAAAATAGATAGATAAAAGATATGACTCCAGAGCTCATAAGAAAAGGAAAGCAGTGAATCTAAAACATATGAAAAATGCTCAATTTCACACCTTCTGAAGAAAAAAAAATTACACTATACTAAAATATCATTTTTTAATAAACAGGCAAAATTTCAGCTTTGGAAAGGTACTCTGCAGTAAGCTTGTGGGTGAAAGATGCTCTCATTCTTTGCTGGTGGAAGTGCTGTTAGAGAGGGATTTGACAATATCTATCCAGCAGAAAAGAAAATGCATTTATAGTTTTTCCTTAGCAATTGCATTCTAAAATGAAATGTAAATTACATCTGAGCAGATTTGAGACAATATACACAAGGTTATTTACTGAGCACTATTTGTACAAACAAAAGCTCTAGAACCATCCGCATGTTCGTCAACAGGGAACTGATTGAATAAACCAGTGTGCAGCCATGTGAGGACTGCCATACAGTTGCTTTAGGAAGAACAAGCTAGAGAGATGGCTCAGCAGTTAAGAGTATATTCTCCTCTTGCAGAGGACCTGATTTTATTTTCTAACACTATCATCAGGTAGCTCACCACAGTTGCCTGTTATTCCACCGCCAAGGGATCCAACACTCTCCTTTGAATTCCATGGGCACCTAAGCTCACATGCAAATACTCCCACACAAACACATAAACACATAACTTAAAGGTAAGAGAATGAAATATACTGAAATGACCACCTCTTGTAACCAGGCAAGACTTTCAATGGAGGGATAGAGACACCAACCCAGCCAAAACACCTTCAACCCCAACTTTGTCCTGTCTGAAAGATATACAGGGATAAAGATGGACCAGAGATTGAGGGGGGGGCAATGAATGATTGACCCAATTTGAGAACCATGCCATAAGAGAGAGAGCCCACCCATGATACTGTTAATGATATTCTGCTATATTTGCAGCCAGAAGCCTGTCATCTGAGATGCTTCACCCATCAGCTGATGGAAACAGTTGCAGAGACCACAGCCAAACATTAGCAGAGCTTGGGGAATTCTTAGGAAGAGAGGGAAGGATTGAAGGAGCCAGAGATGTCAAGGACACCACAAGAAAAACTACAAAATCAACTAACCTGGGCCCATAGGAGTTCACAGAGACTGACCCATCAACCAGAAACTGTACATGGGATAGACCTAGGCATCCTACACTTATGTAACAGATGTGCAGCTTGGTCTTCATGTGGGACCCCTAACAACTGGAGCAGGAACTGTCTATGACTGATGTCTCCCTTTGGATCCCTTTCCCATAACTGGGCTGCCTTTTCTAGCCTCAATGGAAGAAGATTCACCTAGTCCTACTGTAACCTGATATGCCAAGGTGGTCTGATATCCATGGGAGCCCTCCCTTCTCTGAGGAGAAAGGGAGGAGGGGAGGGGAGGAGGAGGAGGAACTGAGAGTAAGGGAGGGAGAGGAAGCTGCTGTGATCAAGGTGTAAAGGTAGGTAATTAATTAATTAATGAAATATAAAAACACATCTAAAAAAAGCCACACAAGGAAGACCTCTGTATCAGTTTAATGTGACTGCCCTCATTAATTGCTTCAGATATGTTGGCTAAAACAATAAAAATTTATTCTTTCACATCTAAGAAGCCAGGATGCCAAAACTAAGGTATAAAAAGGAATAGTTCATGCCAGAGACTTGAAGGAGCAAATATCCTACATTTCCTTCTTTGCTTCAGGTGGCTGTTTGCAGTCCTTAGCTGCACCCCTGGCATCCTAAGTCTTCACAGTCTTCCTGTTTATGACTCAAATCCCCCTTTCTTCTCTCTTAAAGACATTTATAAAGACACTTATGAAAGCTCACCTTAACCCAAAATGATCTTATTTCATCCTCCAGACCTTAATTATATCTGCAAATACTTTTATTTCAAATAAGATCACATTTTGAGGTTCTGGGTACACATAATATTTAGAAGGAAATAATTTAACTGACTACTACAGTCTTCATAAACTGGTTCAGATAAATTTCCACACTACACCATATGGTGGTTTGGATAAAAATGCTCCCCACAGGCTCATATAGTTGAATTCTTAGTCATCAGGGAGAGAGGTATTCTTTGATAAAATTAGAAGGATTAGGGGGCGTGGCTTTGTTAGAAGAAGAAGTACGTTACTGGGGGTGGGTTTTGAGGTTTCAAAGGCTCATGCTAGGTCCAGTGCACTCTGCTTGTGGGTCAAGATATATCTTTCAGCTGCTTCTCAGCACTATGCTTGCCTTCCACCATGCTCCCTGTCATGATAATAGACTAAACCTCTGAAACTGTAAACCAGCCACAATTAAATGCTACCATTTATAGTTGTTGTTGGCCGTAGTGTCTCTTCACAGCAATAGAACAGTAACTAAGACAAGCATTAAACTCAAAAGGAGAAATGTATAAAGTACTTATAAGACCTGTGATTTATATGATATATAATAATACATATGAGATGTTATATAGTATGAGATGTATATAAAGTATTATATGTATGTATGTATGTCAAATCATTTTATTTGTTTCAAACAAACTTTTGTTTTATGGTACTGGAGATTGATCCCTGTACTTTGCACATGCTAGGCAAGTACACTGCAACAAACTTACATCCTCAGCCCTAACATACATATATTTAAAAGACAGGGTTTTGTGGACACAGTGCTACCTGAGGACCCTACTATACCATTCCTGGGCATACACCCAAAAGATACCCCAACATATAAGAAGGACACATGCTCCACTATGTTCATAGCAGCCTTATTTATAAAAGCCAGAAGCTGGAAAGAACCCAGATGTCCCTCAACAGAGGAATGAATACAAAAATAGTGTGGGACATTTACAGAATGGAGTACTACTCAGCTATTAAGAACAATAACTACATGAAATTCTTACGCAAATGGATGAAACTAGAAAATATCATCCTGAGTGAGGTAATCCAGTCACAAAAGAACACACATGGTTTACATTCACTGATAAGTGGATATTATCAAAAGCTTGGAATACCTAAGAAAAAATTCACAGAACTTATGAAGTCAAAGAAGAAAGACCAGTGTGTGGATGCTTCATTCCTTCTTAGAAGGGAAAACAAAATACTCATGGGAGGAAATACAGGGACAAAGAGTGGAGCAGGGACTGAAGAAAATGTCATCCAGTGACCTCCCCACCTGGCGATACATCCCATATGCAGCCACGAAACCCAGTCACTATTGCTGAAGCCAAGAAGTGCTTGCTGACAGGACACAGATATGGGTGTCTCCTGAGATGCTTTGCCAGTGCTTTACTGATACAGATGAGGATGCTTGCAGCTAACCATTGGACTGAGCACGGGAACCCCAATGGAGGAGTTAGAGAAAAGACTGAAGGAGCTGAAGGGGTTTGCAACACCATAGGAAGAACAACAATATCAACCAACCAGACCCCACCGGAGCTTCCAGGGACTAAACCACCAATCAATGAGTATACATGGAGGGACCCATGACTCTAACCACATATGTAGCAGAGGATCACATTGTCCAGTGTCGATAGGAGGAAAAGCCCTTGGTCTTGTGAAGACTTGTTTTCCCAATGTAGGATAACGCTAAGACGTTGAGGTTGGAGTGAGTGATTGGGAATGGGAGTATGCTCATAGAAGCAGGGGGGAGGGGGAGGGGGTATGGGAGAGGAGAGAAAGGGGATAATATTTGAAATGTAAATACATAAAATACTCAAGAAAAATAAAATTAAAAGAACTTTAAGAATAAAAGAATAAATAAAAAAATAAAAAGAAAAAAGAAAAAAGGACAGGGTTTTGTTACACAGTGACACAGTGTAGCAGGCTGATTTCAAATTTAAAATCCTCCTGCCTCAGCCTCTTGGGTGCTAGAAATTACAGCCATGTACCACCATGCTTGGGTGCAGTATACACTATATCATATGGAGAATTAAGAATCCATGTAAGTCTAAGTACATATTTGCACATGCATATATATCTATCAGTAATACTTGAATAATAAACAAGAAACCAAGCAAAATTGGTAACTTAAGGGAGGGGAAAAGACAAAAACTGGCAAGAAATTGTTGTTTACTTTGGTGCTAAGGTTCTAACCCAAGGCCTTGTACTTGATAGGCAAGCGCTTTTATTCCTGAGATACAGCTTCAGCCTTGACCTAAGACTTCTGAATACACATTGTCACATAGATTTGACATTTAAAACATTCAACTGTTCCATCTGTTCAAACTTAATCTATCTGTTAAAGATCTTAAAGTTAGTTTTGAAGATTTACTTTTTAAATGTCTGAGTGTTTGCCTACAAGCATGAGTCCCAAGCATGCACATGGAGGCCCGAAAAAAGTGTAAAATCCTTTGAAACTGGACTTACTGGCAGTCCGAAGCCACCGTGTAGATTCTGTAACCTGAACCTGGGTGGGTCCAGTTGTAAGAGAGCAACTGCTCTTAGCTACTGAGCCATTTCTCCAACCTCTCAAACATTCATTTTTAATGTGTGTGTGAATTTTTTCCCACATACACAATTTGATACAATTTTCTCAAGAGATTTTAGAGTACTTTTTTATATCTCTTTCATTACAAAATCCTAAATTTGGCCCTGGGCTTGTGTTTTCACAGTCTCAACATTATTTTCTTACCCTCTTTTGTAATGAAACCCAACTTTCTTAATGGGGATTTTTTTTCAGATATTATCTCAGCCTGTTGGTTTTTAAGTACAAATTTTCCCTCTCTTCTTAACTTCTCCCCCATGGACCCACCCTCTATATTATAAATATACACATTAAGCAGAACCAGTAGGCCAGGATTCATATTTAGATAAGATAATGCAAATAAAATTCCACATGAAGCTTGTTGGTATGGAATACTTCACTTCAGACAAAAAACTGTGTTTATAAGAAACTTAATATCTAAATTCCATATTTATAGAAACAAATTTTACTTAAAAGTACAATATTAACCTGACATTTTACAAGGCCACCATGTGGAATGGTTCTGTAATACAAATACATTTTCTGATTTTAGACTGAATAAAGGAATAATGAATTTTCTTAAAGTAGGACACGCTGTACCCAGAGTTCTTATTTCGAGAAATGACTGTTTTGTCAACCCAATTTCTTGGTCTTGAGATTTCATTGTATTTCATTAGCCTACTGATTCAGATGTACCTTCCTGACTCCTGATCTCTGCTTTGCTGTTATGTAGTGTGTTTCAAAATATTTGTGCGTTTACAAATTAAATATAGGAGAATTTTATTTTAAAAAAAAGATCTTAAAGTTTAAAACAAATTTGAAAACAAGAGTCTAACTCTGTATCAGGTAATATTATTATATATAGAAAAGACTTGTTTGATGTGAAATCTGAGTTTCTTTATCAGTTCATATAAGTACCCCACTATCACCAAAAAAGGACTGCAAATAAATTTTACTTTCAGTCTGAGTGATGTTTGTATTATGGTTTTAAAATAAAGATGTTTATATTTTAAAATGGGACAAATAAGTAATTATAAAGTCTTTGTCTTTCTTTTGGTGATAGACATTTAATTCTGAGATAACACCCTCAGCAACAAATAATCACATTACTATTATTACAAACAAACTTTCAAGGTAAAAGAAAATGTGTACAAGAAAAAATACAGCTGCGTCTGAGACAACGCCAGAACCTGAAGGGACCTACTGGATAAAAAGTTCTCTGCACCCAAATCCCGTGGGAGGGAGAGCTAAACCTTCAGAGAGCCAGACACGCCTGGGAAACCAGAAGAGACTGCACTCTACACATCTCTGACTCCAGAGGAAAACACCAAACGCCATCTGGAACCCTGGTGCACGGAAGCTCCAGGAAAGGGTGGCACAAATCTTCCAGGTTGCTGCCGCCACGGAGAGCTCTTAGACAGCACCCCACGAGCAAACTTCAGCCTCGGGACAACAGGTAAGACCAACTTTTCTGCTGCAAGCGACCTGCCTGGTGAACTCAAGACACAGGTCCACAGGAACAGCTGAAGACTTGTAGATAGGAAAAACTACACGCCCGAACACTCTGTCCCTATAACTGGCTGAAAGAAAACAGGAAAACAGGTCTACAGCACTCCTGACACACAGGCTTATAGGACAGTCTAGCCACTGTCAGAAATAGCAGAAAAAAGTAACACTAGAGATAATCTGATGGTGAGAGGCAAGCGCAGGAACCCAAGCAACAGAAACCAAGACTACATGGCATCATTGTAGCCCAATTCTCCCACCAAAGCAAACACGGAATATCCAAATACACCAGAAAAGCAAGATCTAGTTTCAAAGTCATATTTGATCATGATGCTGGAGGACTTCAAGAAAGACATGAAGAATTCCCTTAGAGAAACACAGGAAAACATAAATGAACAAGTAGAAGCCTACAGAGAGGAATCGCAAAAATCCTTGAAAAGAATTCCAGGAAAACATAAATAAACAAGTAGAAGCCCATAGAGAGGAGTCACAAAAATCCCTGAAAGAATTCCAGGAAAACACAATCAAACATTTGAAGGAATTAAAAATGGAAATTGAAGCAATCAAGAAAGAACACATGGAAACAACCCTGGATATAGAAAACCAAAAGAAGAGATAAGGAGCTGTAGATACGAGCTTCACCAACAGAATACAAGAGATGGAAGAGAGAATCATAGGAGCAGAAGATTCCATAGAAATCATCGATTCAACTGTCAAAGATAATGTAAAGCGGAAAAAGCTACTGGTCCAAAACATACAGGAAATCCAGGATTCAATGAGAAGTTCAAACCTAAGGATAATAGATATAGAAGAGAGTGAAGACTCCCAGCTCAAAGGACCAGTAAATATCTTCAACAAACTCATAGAAGAAAACTTCCCTAACCTACAAGAAGCCTACAGAACTCCAAATAGATTGGACCAGAAAAGAAACACCTCCCGTCACATAATAGTCAAAACACCAAACACACAAAATAAAGAAAGAATATTATAAGCAGTAAGGGAAAAAGGTCAAGTAACATATAAAGGGAGAACTATCAGAATCACACCAGACTTCTCGCCAGAAACTATGAAGGCCAGAAGATCCTGGACTGATGTCATACAGACCCTAAGAGAACACAAATGCCAGCCCAGGTTACTGTATCCAGCAAAACTCTCAATTAACATTGATGGAGAAACCAAGATATTCCATGACAAAACCAAATTTACACAATATCTTTCTACAAATCCAGCACTACAAAGGATAATAAATGGTAAAGCCCAACATAAGGAGGCAAGCTATACCCTAGAAGAAGCAAGAAACTAATCGTCTTGGCAACAAAACAAAGAGAATGAAAGCACACAAACATAACCTCACATCCAAATATGAATATAAAGGGAAACAATAATCACTATTCCTTAATATCTCTCAATATCAATGGCCTCAACTCCCCAATAAAAAGACATAGATTAACAAACTGGATACGCAACGAGGACCCTGCATTCTGCTGCCTACAGGAAACACACCTCAGAGACAAAGACAGACACTACCTCAGAGTGAAAGGCTGGAAAACAACTTTCCAAGCAAATGGTCAGAAGAAGCAAGCTGGAGTAGCCATTATAATATAAAATAAAATCAATTTCCAACTAAAAGTCATCAAAAAAGATAAGGAAGGACACTTCATATTCATCAAAGGAAAAATCCACCAAGATGAACTCTCAATCCTAAATATCTATGCCCCAAATACAAGGGCACCTACATACGTAAAAGAAACCTTACTAAAGCTCAAAACACACATTGCACCTCACACAATAATAGTGGGAGATTTCAACACGCCACTCTCATCAATGGACAGATCATGGAAACAGAAATTAAATAGTGATGTCGACAGACTAAGAGAAGTCATGAGCCAAATGGACTTAATGGATATTTATAGAACATTCTATCCTAACGCAAAAGGATATACCTTCTTCTCAGCTCCTCATGGCACTTTCTCCAAAATTGACCATATAATTGGTCAAAAAACGGGCCTCAACAGGTACAGAAAGATAGAAATAATCCCATGCGTGCTATCGGACCACCACGGCCTAAAGCTGGTCTTCAATAACAATAAGGGAAGAATGCCCACATATACGTGGAAATTGAACAATGCTCTACTCAATGATAACCTGGTCAAGGAAGAAATAAAGAAAGAAATTAAAAACTTTTTAGAATTTAATGAAAATGAAGATACAACATACTCAAACTTATGGGACACAATGAAAGCGGTGCTAAGAGGAAAACTCATAGCGCTGAGTGCCTGCAGAAAGAAACAGGAAAGAGCATATGTCAGCAGCTTGACAGCACACCTAAAAGCTCTAGAACAAAAAGAAGCAAATACACCCAGGAGGAGCAGAAGGCAGGAAATAATCAAACTCAGAGCTGAAATCAACCAAGTAGAAACAAAAAGGACCATAGAAAGAATCAACAGAACCAAAAGTTGGTTCTTTGAGAAAATCAACAAGATAGATAAACCCTTAGCCAGACTAACGAGAGGACACAGAGAGTGCGTCCAAATTAACAAAATCAGAAATGAAAAGGGAGACATAACTACAGATTCAGAGGAAATTCAAAAAATCATCAGATCTTACTATAAAAACCTATATTCAACAAAATTTGAAAATCTGCAGGAAATGGACAATTTCCTAGACAGATACCAGGTATCAAAGTTAAATCAGGAACAGATAAACCAGTTAAACAACCCCATAACTCCTAAGGAAATAGAAGCAGTCATTAAAGGTCTCCCAACCAAAAAGAGTCCAGGTCCAGACGGGTTTAGTGCAGAATTCTATCAAACCTTCATAGAAGACCTCATACCAATATTATCCAAACTATTCCACAAAATTGAAACAGATGGAGCCCAACCGAATTCCTTCTACGAAGCCACAATTACTCTTATACGTAAACCACACAAAGACACAACAAAGAAAGAGAACTTCAGACCAATTTCCCTTATGAATATCGACGCAAAAATACTCAATAAAATTCTGGCAAACCGAATTCAAGAGCACATCAAAACAATCATCCACCATGATCAAGTAGGCTTCATCCCAGGCATGCAGGGATGGTTTAATATACGGAAAACCATCAACGTGATCCATTATATAAACAAACTGAAAGAACAGAACCACATGATCATTTCATTAGATGCTGAGAAAGCATTTGACAAAATTCAACACCCCTTCATGATAAAAGTCCTGGAAAGAATAGCAATTCAAGGCCCATACCTAAACATAGTAAAAGCCATATACAGCAAACCAGTTGCTAACATTAAACTAAATGGAGAGAAACTTGAAGCAATCCCACTAAAATCAGGGACTAGACAAGGCTGCCCACTCTCTCCCTACTTATTCAATATAATTCTTGAAGTTCTAGCCAGAGCAATCAGACAACAAAAGGAGATCAAAGGGATACAGATCGGAAAAGAAGAGGTCAAAATATCACTATTTGCAGATGACATGATAGTATATTTAAGTGATCCCAAAAGTTCCACCAGAGAACTTCTAAAGCTGATAAACAACTTCAGCAAAGTGGGTGGGTATAAAATTAACTCAAATAAATCAGTTGCCTTCCTCTATACAAAAGAGAAACAAGCCGAGAAAGAAATTAGGGAAACGACACCCTTCATAATAGACCCAAATAATGTAAAGTACCTCGGTGTGACTTTAACCAAGCAAGTAAAAGATCTGTACAATAAGAACTTCAAGACACTGAGGAAAGAAATTGAAGAAGACCTCAGAAGATGGAAAGATCTCCCATGCTCATGGATTGGCAGGATTAATATAGTAAAAATGGCCATTTTACCAAAAGCAATCTACAGATTCAATGCAATCCCCATCAAAATACCAATCCAATTCTTCAAAGAATTAGACAGAACAATTTGCAAATTCATCCGGAATAACAAAAAACCCAGGATAGCTAAAACTATCCTCAACAATAAAAGGACTTCAGGGGGAATCACTATCCCAGAACTCAAGCAGTATTACAGAGCAATAGTGATAAAAACTGCATGGTATTGGTACAGAGACAGACAGATAGACCAATGGAATAGAATTGAAGACCCAGAAATGAACCCACACACCTATGGTCACTTGATTTTTGACAAAGGAGCCAAAACCATCCAATGGAAAAAAGATAGCATTTTCAGCAAATGGTGCTGGTTCAACTGGAGGGCAACATGTAGAAGAATGCAGATCGATCCATGCTTATCACCCTGTACAAAGCTTAAGTCCAAGTGGATCAAGGACCTCCACATCAAACCAGACACACTCAAACTAATAGAAGAAAAACTAGGGAAGCATCTGGAACACATGGGCACTGGAAAAAATTTCCTGAACAAAACACCAATGGCTTATGCTCTAAGATCAAGAATCGACAAATGGGATCTCATAAAACTGCAAAGCTTCTGTAAGGCAAAGGACACTGTGGTTAGGACAAAACGGCAACCAACAGATTGGGAAAAGATCTTTACCAATCCTACAACAGATAGAGGCCTTATATCCAAAATATACAAAGAACTCAAGAAGTTAGACCGCAGGGAAACAAATAACCCTATTAAAAAATGGGGTTCAGAGCTAAACAAAGAATTCACAGCTGAGGAATGGCGAATGGCTGAGAAACACCTAAAGAAATGTTCAACATCTTTAGTCATAAGGGAAATGCAAATC
This sequence comes from Rattus norvegicus, assembly GCF_021556685.1. Taxonomy (NCBI): domain Eukaryota; kingdom Metazoa; phylum Chordata; class Mammalia; order Rodentia; family Muridae; genus Rattus; species Rattus norvegicus. The sequence goes on along the minus strand of NC_141554.1, from coordinate 11,334,157 downwards.
AAAACAACCCTGAGATTTCACCTCAGACCAGTGCGATTGGCTAAGATCAAAAACTCAGGTGACAGCAGATGCTGGCGAGGATGTGGAGAAAGAGGAACACTCCTCCATTGTTGGTGGGATTGCAGACTGGTAAAACCATTCTGGAAATCAGTCTGGAGGTTCCTCAGAAAATTGGACATTGAACTGCCTGAGGATCCAGCTATACCTCTCTTGGGCATATACCCAAAAGATGCCTCAACATATAAAAGAGAGACGTGCTCCACTATGTTCATCGCAGCCTTATTTATAATAGCCAGAAAATGGAAAGAACCCAGATGCCCTTCAACAGAGGAATGGATACAGAAAATGTGGTACATCTACACAATGGAATATTACTCAGCTATCAAAAACAACGAGTTTATGAAATTCGTAGGCAAATGGTTGGAACTGGAAAATAACATCCTGAGTGAGCTAACCCAATCACAGAAAGACATACATGGTATGCACTCATTGATAAGTGGCTATTAGCCCAAATGCTTGAATTACCCTAGATCCCTAGAACAAACGAAACTCAAGATGGATGATCAAAATGTGAATGTTTCACTCCTTCTTTAAATGAGGAAAAAGAATACCCTTGGCAGGGAAGGGAGAGGCAAAGATTAAAACAGAGACTGAAGGAACACCCATTCAGAGCCTGCCCCACATGTGGCCCATACATATACAGCCACCCAATTAGACAAGATGGATGAAGCAAAGAAGTGCAGACTGACAGGAGCCGGATGTAGATCGCTCCTGAGAGACACAGCCAGAATACAGCAAATACAGAGGCGAATGCCAGCAGCAAACCACTGAACTGAGAATAGGTCCCCTATTGAAGGAATCAGAGAAAGAACTGGAAGAGCTTGAAGGGGCTCGAGACCCCAAAAGTACAACAATGCCAAGCAACCAAAGCTTCCAGGGACTAAGCCACTACCTAAAGACTATATATGGACTGACCCTGGACTCTGACCCCATAGGTAGCAATGAATATCCTAGTAAGAGCACCAGTGGAAGGGGAAGCCCTGGGTCCTGCTAAGACTGAACCCCCAGTGAACTAGTCTATGGGGGGAGGGCGGCAATGGGGGGAGGGTTGGGAGGGGAACACCCATAAGGAAGGGGAGGGGGGAGGGGGATGTTTGCCCGGAAACCGGGAAAGGGAAAAACACTTGAAATGTATATAAGAAATACTCAAGTTAATAAAAAAAAAAGAAAGCAAAAAAAAAAAAAAAGCAGTAAGGGAAAAAGGTCAAGTAACATATAAAGGCAGACCTATCAGAATCACACCAAACTTTTCGCCAGAGACTGTGAAAGCCAGAATATCCTGGTCAGATGTCATACAGACCCTAAGAGAACACAAATACCAGCCCAGCTTACTGTATCCTGCAAAACTCTCAATTACATAGATGGAGAAACCAAGATATTCCATGACAAAACCAAATTTACACAATATCTTTCTACAAATCCAGCACTACAAAGGATAATAAATGGTAAAGCCCACCATAAGGAGGTAAGCTATACCCTAGAAGAAGCAAGAACATAGTCTTGGAAACAAAACAAAGAGAAGAAAGCACACAAACATAACCTCATATCCAAATATGAATAAAACAAGAAGCAATAATCACTATTCCTTAAAACCTCTCAACATCAATGGCCTCAACTCCCCAATAAAAAGACATAGATTAAGAAACTGGATATGCAACGAGGACCCTGGATTCTGCTGCCTACAGGAAACACACCTCAGAGACAAAGACAGACACTACCTCAGAGTGAACGGCTGGAAAACAAATTTCCAAGCAAATGGTCGGAAGAAGCAAGCTGGAATAGCCATTCTAATATCGAATAAAATCAATTTTCAACTAAAATTCATCAAAAAAGGTAAGGAAGGAGACTTCATATTTATCAAAGGAAAAATCCACCAAGATGAACTCTCAATCCTAAATATCTATGCCCCAAATACAAGGGCACCTACATACGTAAAAGAAACCTTACTAAAGCTCAAAACACACATTGCACCTCACACAATAATAAAAGGAGATTTTAACACCCCACTCTCATCAATGAACAGATTATGGAAACAGAAATTAAACAGAGACGTAGCCAGACTAAGAGAAGTCATGAGCCAAATGGACTTAACAGATATTTATAGAACATTCTATCCTAAAGCTAAAGGATATACCTTCTTCTCAGCTCCTCATGGTACTTTCTCCAAAATTGACCATATAATTGGTCAAAAAACGGGCCTCAACAGGTACAGAAAGATAGAAATAATCCCATGCGTGCTATCGGACCACCACGGCCTAAAGCTGGTCTTCAATAACAATAAGGGAAAAATGCCCACATATACGTGGAAATTGAACAATGCTTTACTCAATGATAATCTGGTCAAGGAAGAAATAAAGAAAGAAATTAAAGACTTTTTAGAATTTAATGAAAATGAAGGTACAACATACCCAAACTTATGGGACACAATGAAAGCTGTGTTAAGAGGAAAACTCATAGCGCTGAGTGCCTGCAGAAAGAAACAGGAAAGAGCATATGTCATCAACTTGACAGCACACCTAAAAGCTCTAGAAGAAAAAGAAGCAAATACACCCAAGAGGAGTAGAAGGCAGGAAATAATCAAACTCAGAGCTGAAATCAACCAAGTAGAAACAAAAAGGACCATAGAAAGAATGAACAGAACAAAAAGTTGGTTCTTTGAGAAAATCAACAAGATAGATAAACCCTTAGCCAGACTAACGAGAGGACACAGAGAGTGTATCCAAATTAACAAAATCAGAAATGAAAAGGGAGACATAACTACAGATTCAGAGGAAATTCAAAAAATCATCAGATCTTACTACAAAAGACTATATTCAACAAAACTTGAAAATCTGCAGGAAATGGACAATTTCCTAGACAGATACCAGGTACCGAAGTTAAATCAGGAACAGATAAACCAGTTAAACAACCCCATAACTCCTAAGGAAATATAAGCAGTCATTAAAGGTCTCCCAACCAAAAAGAGCCCAGGTCCAGACAGGTTTAGTGCCGAATTCTATCAGACCTTCATAAAAGACCTCATATCAATAATATCCAAACTATTCCACAAAATTGAAACAGATGGAGCCCTACCGAATTCCTTCTACGAAGCCACAATTACTCGTATACCTAAACCACACAAAGACCCAACAAAGAAAGAGAACTTCAGACCAATTTCCCTTATGAATATCGATGCCAAAATACTCAATAAAATTCTGGCAAGCCGAATCCAAGAGCACATCAAAACAATCATCCACCATGATCAAGTAGGCTTCATCCCAGGCATGCAGGGATGGTTTAATATACGGAAAACCATCAACGTGATCCATTGTATAAACAAACTGAAAGAACAAAACCACCTGATCATTTCATTAGATGCTGAGAAAGCATTTGACAAAATTCAACACCCATTCATGATAAAAGTCCTGGAAAGAATTGGAATTCAAGGCCCATACCTAAACATAGTAAAAGCCATATACAGCAAACCGGTTGCTAACATCAAACTAAATGGAGAGAAACTTGAAGCAATCCCCCTAAAATCAGGGACTAGACAAGGCTGCCCACTCTCTCCCTACTTATTCAATATAGTTCTTGAAGTTCTAGGCAGAGCAATCAGACAACAAAAGGAGGTCAAGGGGATACAGATCAGAAAAGAAGAAGTCAAAATATCACTATTTGCAGATGATATGATAGTATATTTAAGTGATCCCAAAAGTTCCACCAGAGAACTACTAAAGCTGATAAACAACTTCAGCAAAGTGACTGTGTATAAAATTAACTCAAATAAATCAGTAGCCTTCCTCTACACAAAAGAGAAACAAGTCGAGAAAGAAATTAGGGAAACGACACCCTTCATAATAGACCCAAATAATATAAAGTACCTCGGTGTGACTTTAACCAAGCAAGGAAAAGATCTGTACAATAGGAACTTCAAGACTCTGAAGAAAGAAATTGAAGAAGACCTCAGAAGATGGAAAGATCTCCCATGCTCATGGATTGGCAGGATTAATATAGTAAAAATGGCCATTTTACCAAAAGCGATTTACAGATTCAATGCAATCCCCATCAAAATACCAATCCAATTCTTCAAAGAGTTAGATAGAACAATTTGCAAATTCATCTGGAATAACAAAAAACCCAGGATAGCTAAAACTATCCTCAACAATAAAAGGAATTCAGGGGGAATCATTGTCCCTGAACTCAAGCAGTATTACAGAGCAATAGTGGTAAAAACTGCATGGTATTTGTACAGAGACAGACAGGTAGACCAATGGAACAGAATTGAAGACCCAGAAATGAACCCACACACCTATGGTCACTTGATTTTTGACAAAGGAGTCAAAACCATCCAATGGAAAAAGGTAGCATTTTCAGCAAATGGTGCTGGTTCAACTGGAGGTCAACATGTAGAAGAATGCAGATCGATCCATGCTTATCACCCTGTAGAAAGCTTAAGTCCAAGTCGATCAAGGACCTCCACATCAAACCAATAGAAGAAAAACCAGGGAAGCATCTGGAACACATGGGCACTGGAAAAAATTTCCTGAACAAAACACCAATGGCTTATGCTCTAAGATCAAGAATCGACAAATGGGACCTCATAAAACTGCAAAGATTCTGTAAGGCAAAGGACACTGTGGTTAGGACAAAATGGCAACCAACAGATTGGGAAAAGATCTTTACCAATCTTGCAACAGATAGAGGCCTTATATCCAAAATATACAAAGAACTCAAGAAGTTAGACCGCAGGGAAACAAATAACCCTATTAAAAAATGGGGTTCAGAGCTAAACAAAGAACTCACAGCTGAGGAATGTGGAATGGCTGAGAAACACCTAAAGAAATGTTCAACATCTTTAGTCATAAGGGAAATGCAATTTAAAACAACCCTGAGATTTCACCTCACAGCAGTGAGAATGGCTAAGATCAAAAACTTAGGTGACAGCAGATGCTGGCGACGATGTGGAGAAAGAGGAACACTCCTCCATTGTTGGTGGGATTGCAGACTGGTACAACCACTCTGGAAATCAGTCTGGAGGTTCCTCAGAAAATTGGACATTGAACTGCCTGAGGATCCAGCTATACCTCTCTTGGGCATATACCCAAAAGATGCCCCAACATACAAAAAAGACACGTGCTCCACTATGTTCATCGCAGCCTTATTTATAATAGCCAGAAGCTGGAAAGAACCCAGATGCCCTTCAACAGAGGAATGGATACAGAAAATGTGGTACATCTACACAATGGAATATTATTCAGCTATCAAAAACAATGACTTTATGAAATTCGTAGGCAAATGGTTGTAACTGGAAAATATCATCCTGAGTGAGCTAACCCAATCACAGAAAAACACACATGTTATGCACTCATTGATAAGTGGCTATTAGCTCAAATGCTTGAATTACCCTAGATGCCTAGAACAAATGAAACTCAAGACGGATGATCAAATTATGAATGCTTCACTCCTTCTTTAAAATGGGAACAAGAATACCCTTGGCAGGGAATAGAGAGGCAAAGATTAAAACAGACACAGAAGTTGCACCCATGCAGAGCCTGCCCCACAGGTGGCCCACACATATACAGCCACCCAATTAGACAAGATGGATGAAGCAAAGAAGTGCAGGCCAACAGGAGCCGGATGTAGATCGCTCCTGAGAGACACAGCCAGAATACAGCAAATACAGAGGTGAATGCCAGCAGCAAACCACTGAACTGAGAATAGGACCCCCATTGAAGGAATCAGAGAAAGAACTGGAAGAGCTTGAAGTGGCTCGAGACCCCTTATGAACAACAATGCCAAGCAACCAGAGCTTCCAGGGACTAAGCCACTACCTAAAGACTATACATGGACTGACCCTGGACTCTAACCTCATAGGTAGCAATGAATATCCTAGTAAGATCACCAGTGGAAGGGGAAGCTCTGGGTCCTGCTAAGACTGAATCCCCAGTGAACTAGATTGTTGGGGGTAGGGCAGCAATGGGGGGAGGATCGGGAGGGGAACACCCATAAAGGAGGGGAGGGGGAGGGATTAGGGGGATGTTTGTTCGGAAACCGGGAAAGGGTATAACACTCGAAATGTAAATAAGAAATACTCAAGTTAATAAAAAAATACAGTATTTTTAAATTTTAATTGGAAATATCAATAAAAGAAAAAAAGAAAATCAATAAACCAAAACAAATTCTTTAAAGAGATCAGTAAAATTGAATTTTTCCATTTTATCCATGGTAACATGCATATTGTCATAATGCTATCATATTATCTCTTTCACTATCCTTTAGATGGCTGTGAGATCCACAGAGACAAAATCCTCTGTATCTGACATTTTATGTCTCCTGTCTTTTGAAATTGACCAATTTGTTACATTTTTTTGTTCTATTACTCAGCAGAAACTCAAGAAATAATGGAAGCATGTTGAAAGGTTAAGGGAGCCAGACTGGGGAAAACACTTTATGATTAAAGTTATGACAGCTGGAGCATAAAAGAAACAAGTGTTGGGCATGGTAGTGTGTGGTTGCAAACTCAGCCCCTAGAAAGCTGAGGTAGGAAGATATTGAATTGGAGGCCAGCCAAAGCTACCTAGTGAGATTCTCTTTTCAACAATAAATAAATAAAACAACATAAATTAAGAATCAAAGCCTCAAATTTAAAAAAAAACACTTAGTTTTCAACATTAGATACAATTTTTATTCATTCTACTAACATTGAAAATTGGTTGTTAAAGATCTAAGCAGTGTTTTGCCTTTTCACTAGGAACTCTAGTTCAGGGGTAATAAAATATTCTCAGCTGCAAAGCCTCTTTTCCTGAAGAATGCTTGTTCAAAGAAATAAAGAAGAAATGGTACAATTGAAACAATCTTTATTTTGCTACCCTGAGTGAAGTAATCAATTGAGGAAAAAAAATCATCACTACATGCTTAAAACATTACACCATATCATCGCATCTCCATGACAAGATGGAAACTGGATATTGCCATGATATTAAGTATGCCTACAGGATGTAGTTCAGTTGTAGAGCACTTATGAAAGACACAAAAGGACCTAGGTTCAATCTTACTACTGCCCTTCATCCTCAACAAAAGAAATTACTCCTCCACAAACTCACTAACAAAAAATTGTTGTCTCTGTAGAATGGTCTCACTTGTAGGGATCTTCTGTGAAAAACTTTGAAATAGACCAAAGGTTCTACTCTTAGATGGAAAGGTATAGGATCTCTCATGTTTCCTTTGGGTTTTATCATCAGGAACCACGATGCATTTCATAAATAAACACCCTGATATGGTATAGAAAGCCTATAACAACACTGACATAGTATTTCTGAGGAATGTTTACTCGGAATCTAATCAAGCTTTTATATTTAACCTTTCCTTTAAACATTAATTGTGACAAATGATGCAACTTAAATGCTGCAATAAGAAATCAATCATCTGAAGGCAGAATGCAAAGTATTTGGCAAAATATTAGATCATCCTCATCTAAGAGTCAATATTGAGAACTAAGATAAAATAATGTCTAAGTCTAAAGATTGGAGAGACATAATTATAAAAATAGTCAGTCCTTGTATTCTTTCTTTAAAAAGAGCTATAAAAGGCAATTTTAAGCAATTGAAGATGTTTGTAAGGGAATTGGTATTAGATAATAGTAGAGAATTATTGCTCATTTTCTTAGGGTTATGCTATTATTACGTATACATCAGAGAAAATTATTTATTTGAAGATTGTTCTGCTGTGATGTTTGCCCCACATTCATTTGTTGAGATGCTAACACCCAAGATAATATATAAAGAAAAAATGGTATCTACAAGGGTGATTGGATCAGGAGGACTATACACCATAAAGGAACTACAAAAGAGGATGCTTGGCACAGTGTGAGGATACATTAAACTGAGAACCCTCTGTGAGGCAAAGATCAGACCCTACCCAATAATATCATCAAATAATCTGCCAACTTTATCTTGGCCTCTATACCTAAGAGATATAAATTTTTGTTGTTTGTCTGTCATTCAGCCTACAATATTTTGTTTATGAGAGAGAAGTCTCATGATATATGACCCTAAGAACACTATAGAGACAAAGCAAATGTGGAAAAAGATGAACAGTTGTTCAGACTGCTTGACAAATGTAAAGCTGTTTGGTTTCCTATTCTTTCTATTTTGCATATTGAATAAGTATGTGGGGAGGCTCTAAAGACATCTCATTGATAGTAATAACAGCTTCGGAAGGTGGCTTAGTTTACATTTGCTTTCTTTCCTGCTTTTCATTCTTCATAGCACCTGTGATGGTTAATATTGATTGTCAAATTGACAAGTCCTAGAATGACTTGGGAGATAAGCCTCTCAGCATTTCTGGGCTAATTGAAGTGAGAAGACACACCTTAAATGTAAGTACCACCATTGCCAGGCTGAATATAATGGAAGAGATGAGTTGTGCCTAAGCATTCATTGCTCTCTGCTTCCTGGATGTGGATGCAATGTGACCAGTGATTTCAAGCTCCTGCTTGTTTCTCAAATGTATGAAGCTCAGTTCAAGTCTCAGAAGCAACATTAAAATGCATGTTTAATTGTGGCATGCATCTAAAAATCCCAGCACTGGTGAGGCAGAGATAAAAGAATCCCTGGAACTGACTGACCAGAGAACCTAGCCTGATAGATAAGGTTTGGCCAATGAGAAACTCTATCCCAAGACAAGTGGTTGATCTACCTGAAGGTGGCAATTAAGCTTGTCTTGTAGCCTCCATGTATGTGCGTGCGCGCGCGCGCGTGCACGCACACACACACACACACACACACACACACACACACACACACACACACACACGGGCAGGGGGAGGTAAGGGAGGGAGGGATGGAGGGAAAGAATAGTGTTATCTAACATGCACAGAACCTGGGTATCATCTCTAAGATTGTTAAAACAAATGAATACATCTAAGAGTGCTAAGGGAAAAGGGACAAGCCCACATGCCAGCAGAGTTTCAAAGAACCCACAGATGACTGATCCTTGGACTCTGCCTCACTCTAAAGTGAGTAAATGCCTCTTTGTCAGGTGCTAGGCAAGTACTTTAAAGGGAAAGCTCTGCTAATAAATAGTTGCTGGCCCTTTAAAAGATAGCTAGCTTTTTTAACATTGTTATTAAGTTTCAGATACAGCCCAGCTGAGAAAACTACAAGAATCTATTTAAATCAAGCTAAGGTAGGCCTAACTCCTCTATTTGATGACCTAGGGTAAACTTTGCGTATTGTAATATTTTTTTTTAAAGATTTATTTATTTATTTATTTATTTATTTATTTATTTATTTATGTGCGTACACTGTAGCTGTCTTCAGACACACCAGAAGAGGGCCTTAGATCCCATTACAGATGGTTGTGAGCGAACATGTGGTTGCTGGGAATTGAACTCAGGACCTCTAGGAAGAGCAGTCAGTGCTCTTAACCACTCAGCCATCTTTCCAGCCTGCTTATTTTAATCTTGATGTGGTGCTAAATTCTCAGCAATCAGAGGGAGGTGTTCTTATTTGCCACTTTTGAATATAAATGTAGGATGTATCATCTCCAACTATGCATGCTCAGAATGTAACAGGCTCTACATGTGATGACATTTTTCTTTATAAATTATATGCATACATTTTACCAACAAAAGCCCTGAGCTTTCTTTGTAAGGGAGAGAGAGAATGATTGACCGACTTTCCCCAGTATTCTCATTGCTTGCAATAAGTAATACATCTTGTTTTTCTTCATTCTTTTACCTCCCAGTTGTATACACTCACCAAGAGTGAGCCCACTGCATTCAGTCACAGCTTCAGTTTGGTCACTATATTTTGACAACTGTAGAAAGTTATAAGAAGGGAAAGTTAAGGTAACACTGCACTTGGAACTTCCTAAGTTAGAATTAGAAAGAAGCATTTAATTTTTTAAAAAAGTGAGAGAATTTATAAGACAACTAGACAAGCTCCACAATCAAAAAGATCTGCGTTCAAATCCAGAATTATAAACTTATGACTATGAGTTGTGAACACCTAAAAATAGAAGATAGTACAGAGTGAAAGAAAACAGTCAAGGAATTCAGCATAATTAGGGATGAAGGTTGTTTAACTTCTACCTGAGTGGAATTACAAACTACCGATTGACCCAAAGTTTGAATATCAGAGGTACGGCTTTTGGGTCTCCCATGAACAAAGTGGTTATTTTAAAAAGTTGGAGAAAGTACCCTGTGTACTCACTCACTAACATGGACTCATTGAGGAACACAAATCACTGTCTGTCTTGGTCTTGAACTTCTAATAAAATAAACAGAACCCGAGGGCAAAACCTGACTCTGATTTCAGTTCAAGCCCAGCAGGGACAGCCAAATTTCTACCTATGCTTGGGTGACTTTTCAACCCTGGGGAGAATTTAAAAAGCTTTAATAAAGTAAATTACCATAGTAATAATGCTTTGTGCCAATTAAAAATGGAAAGCAATCTCTTTGCAGCATCTAAGAGAATTTGGCATTTTATAAAATCTGTCAGAGTAGCCTTGAGCCTTGATTTTGATTCACAAAGTTAGAAAACACAAAGAGAATTTTGCTAAGTGTATTAACAATATTGAAATGTTTGGGAAAAGTTAAAATTCAGCAGAATTACAGGCTTAAGTTGCTATCTTCCCTGTAGTCATTTAATTGGTAGAATTTTGTTTGTTAGGATTATACTTATGGATTGTCAGACATTTGAAAGGCTTGAAAAGTTCAGATTTATTAAATTTATGAGTATACTTCAAAAAGTGGAATTAAGTAACTTTATAAATAGGATTAATTATTTAAAGTGAATTTAATCTGTTTGAATTGTATTGACTATTAATCAGAGAACAAATGAGAGTAATTGCCCTTACTTTATACAGTAATTACATGATTTATAAATAGTATACTAATAATATTCATAAATCTTATTTACCTTTGAGAAAAACTAAACATGTGAGCTTAGAAAAGCATATTAATATGTAACTCTTTTAACCATAGATAGTTCAAGAGTCCTCAAGTCTTTAATCAACTTCGGTTGACATGGCTCTTGATGTCATATGCTGGAACAATATCCTCACCATAAAATTCCTAGAGATTTTCTGAAGAAGAGTAAGTTAGATAATGTCTCTTGGTCATTTAGTCCAGCATCTATTACAAAATCTTATAGTATGGATCATTCTTTATTTAAATAGCTTAAGAATGTGGATTTAAGTCTGTGGGTCCATTCCGGCAAGTGGCAGAAGAGACCAAAATACTGTTCAGTGGCAAATAGAGCTGGAAGTCCCACAGAGTTGGAGATGACAGTCATCTGGGTATTGCTTCAGGCCTTCCATTGAACAATGTCTATGCACTATGTTATTATTCGTAATATCTTGGCATCATTATAGTTATAAGAGAGAAGCACAGCTTCCATAAGTAATGAGATTAACTTTAGGGATAAGGGCTTCTGATGCAGAGTTGTACAGTTGTTTTTCTGTGGTGCTAGGGATGGAATCTAGAGCCCTCACATCTGCCTTGTTGATGCTTTACACTGAGCCATGTCCCTGGGTGGTTTTGGAGTTTATATCTCTTGCTTCTGCTTCTGATGTTCAGTCTCAAGTACATCTTTTACATCAGTGTGGAACGGAAAAGAATATGAAGTGAACAAGACCATGAAAGAATTGCAGCTGCCATTTGTCTCTCATCAGAACCATCATACTAGTCACATGGATAGCACATTGGAACACACACCAGTCTCTCGCTGTAACTTTAAAGGTGAGAGTGACTTGCAGAAGCTGGTGAGCTTCCACATGGAACTTCACACAAGGTTTACCCTGCATTCAAAGATGCTGAGGAAGGCTTAACCAGTTTCAGAAGAGCTGGAAGCCCAACTGCTGCCAGTCATAAATGCATATTAAATGGCTTGTGACGACTCAGTGGAACTGCATTAAAATTGGATGTCTGCTTTCTTTCCATTCTTACTTTTATCCTCCAATTTCTCTCATGGCCAGCCCTAACCCAGAATCAACAGAGAGAGAGAGAGTGAATTCTGGGAGTGTCAGAGCCAACTCAGCTAAGTTGATATAAGGCAAAATCATCACTGTGCCATTATATCTGTTATACAAGGAAACAAATCAACTTAGAAAGCTAAATAACTCCCAAGAGAGCACATACTGCAAAGTGGGAGAGCTGGATCATGAGCAAAAGCAGTTTAGCTCAGAACCAGGATCTTAGGCACTGCACCCTAATGTATAAAACTTGGAGTTTTAGCTTCATGAAAAAATGGCTAATAGTCTGAACTTGCCCACATGATGCCTTATTGAGCAGAGGAATCTCTGTCCTAGATGAAGCTCAAACATAGGCTGGGTGGCCATATGCCAGAGGCGTCAAACAAGAGGGTGCCCACTCTGAGTGCAATGGGCTGAGTGTACTTGCAATTCTGAGACTCTGTGTTTCTCAAACATATAGTTTAGGTCAAGGATGTCATGACGCTATATATGGAACGTAACCAAAGGATGTAAAGGAAGCAGATAGAAATACTCCACAGTGGGCTGGAAATAGTCTTAGGCAAGCAGTACTCAATAGTGCCAAACCAACAATAAAAAAGATAAAAAAAAAAACATGGTCAAACCAACCAAACAGCATACATGGTCTGGACTTAGCACATATGCACATATGCAGCTCAGTCTCCATGTGAGTCCCCCAACAACTGGAGCAATGACTGTCCCTAAAGCTGTTGCCTTCCTGTGGATCCTCTTCCCCTAACTGGGCTGCCTTGTCTGGCCTCAGTGGAAGAGGATGTGCCCAGTCCTGCAGAAACTTGATATGTAGTAGGGGGGAAGATACCCAATGGGGACCTTCCCCTTCTCAGAGGAGAATGGGAGGGGGAGGGGAGAGTGACTATATGAGGGGACTTGGAGGAGGGGGCAAACTATTGGGATATAATGAAATAAATGAATAAATTGTGGGAAAAATTATGGTCAGCACAAAAGCTATTTCATACATGTTATACTATATAATCAGCTCTAAAATAATGAGTTTTTTTCATTACTTGCTTTGATATCCTTGAATTGATAGGATATTTTGATAGGATTCAAAGACTTTTGGAAAGACTGCAAATTAAGGCCTACAACACAGACTCTAAAATGGAAGTTTAATCAGTTGAGGACATTATAAACAGGTTAAGCAAATATCTAACTATTTCAAACAAGTGCTTCAAAAAGAATCTTCACATTTGAAACTCTGCCAACACAAATACTTAACGATGAACCTTATGTCTTAGTTACACTCTTTAAAAATTAAAGGAAAAAGTCAGTCTAGTCCAAGGTTTCTGTAGCAGATGCATCCTGAGATCAATCCAAGGTAGATATTAGAATGATTTTCTTTTTCTTTCCTCAAATTCTACACAAGCTGGTTAACCAGCTATATAAAATGGGGGGCATGGAAGGTGAAAACAAAGGTATCAGATGAATTCATTCCACACCAAGAAAATGACAATCTTCAAAATTATGGATTCACATTTAAAAACTCAAAGCTAATGAATGGGGAAGGGAGGAGTCCTTTCTCCTTATTTTCTACTTAGAAGACTGAATGGAGCACCATTCCTAAGTCCCACTACTCTTAGCTTTTTTGTAGGGTTTAGCCAATGGGGAATACCAGAAGATCAGAGCAAGGAAGCAGAGCCAAATTACAGCATTTATTCTCTTAGCATTCTTTTCTGAAGTCATCTTACCTTACAAAAGTAGGGCTGGGGCGGGAGTGAGGGGGCACAAACAAACAAACAAACAAACAAACAAACAAACAAACCCTATGCTCTTATCAAGAATATTTTCCCCTTTCTATACCGCTTCTCTGTTCCTTTCTCCTTATTTTCTTTATCTCAACCAGTCTTTAAGAGTATTAAACTTTTTCCATGGTTAAGAGCCTCAAGATACTGTGCTTATCTACTTCCCAGAGCACACATTTTCTTTCACTCTGAATATAGAACCCCAAAAGTCATGCCACTGAACTACACTTCCAATCTGAATCATCTTAACCAGATGATGACTTCCTTTTCCACTAGACCCCCAACTGATGATAAGCACACTCAGTCATTAAAGTGCTTGGAACTGTCCATCATTTTCACATAGATGTAACCTGGGTTTTTACCTTTTGCTTCCAAAAAGTCAAATTACCAGTGTGATTTTGTACTTAAGAGATGAATTTTAACAGTTCAGGCTCTGGAGAAGATCTCAAAAGAAGATATTGGTTGAATCTCAGTTCTGACTCTTGTCCATTGTGTGAACTTATTAATTGATTTGACCTCCTTGGCAAAAGTGCTTCTCAGGGAACATTTGATAATTTTTTGAGATACCTTTATTGTCTCAGCTGAAAGGGAACTTGGTACTGGTATTTAGTCATGTATAGAGGTTAGAAAAGTTACTAAATGTCTTGTGATGCCAGGAATGTTTCCTATCATCTGTATCTGGTTCCTAATCTATTATCTGGATATAGTATTAACACATATCAAAAAGCTCTCTAAGGGTTTGGGGAGCTAATCTGTGGATCTGTGGAAAGTATTCAGAACAATGGCTTTGATACAATATACACTTAATAAATGTAAGTTGACTTCAGGATGTTCATCATCACCATGAGGGTAAAAAGCTCATAACATAAAGATTCAGGCAACACTCATTCTGATAGACAATTCTGATAGACATACCACTAAAGTAGTATAGAAGGAGAAATCTTCTCTGGCTTTATTCTTTTGTATTCTCAGCACCTTGGTATAGTAATTACTCTATTTATTTATATTGTATGTGGCCACTGCTTTCCCATGAACATGATTACTACACTGCAGTTACTAGAGTTCGTAACACTCAGTAGGTAGACAACAATAGTAGTAGCTTCAATGGTTACAGTGTACTGCTTGATGGTGCATCTTTTGAGCCTGAAGACAAGGACCTGTGAGTGTTTTGTTTCTTTTTATTAGTAACAGTATTTTGCTCTAATCTTTTTAGTTTCTTAGCAACTGTGGTAGTTTGATTAAGAAACATCCTCTATAATCTCTGGCATTTGAATATTTGGTCCAGTTAGTGACACTGGAGAAGTTTAGGATGTACATCCTTGGGAGGAGCATATGAAATCCTGAGTGAATGTGTTTTGTTGACATGGGCAGAGCTATGCCAAGAACCCCAGCCATGGGACATGGCACAGTCTAGCTGAGGAAAAGCTTTGAAAGTAAAGGGCTTCCCTTCCATGTAGTTTGCCTTCTCAGCTTTGTACTTGTGGTTCATGATATGAGTTTCCAGTTTGCTCTTTCAACCACCGGGCTTGTCACTTGCTGTGCTGCATCCCCATCATGGATTCTGAACCTCTGGAGCTGTAAGCTCAAATAAGATGATCAGGAAGAGAGAAAAAGAGATCACAGAACACAAATGAAGCATCAAGGTAATTTAGAACCCCTCTCCCCAACAAACTCTGCAGGAATCTGTATACTTGCTAGAGGGCCACAATGAGTAAGCCAGATCTGTCATATATTTTCCAGAGTCATTCGGGGAGGAAAACACACAAAAAAGGAAAAATTATTCTTAGTATTGAAACACGGGAGAAAGTTCTCTCTATATAGAGGATGCTGAAATAAAATTAATATCTTTGATGGCATCTTTATAGAGAAGTCAATAGTTCATGGAGCTATTCTTTATACTGTTCTCCAGAATAGACCAAACGTATAATAATAAAGCACAGTCTCATAAAAGCAACTCTACAAAGGGCTAAAATGGCACAGTTCAGGTATAAATCTCTCAGGCAGTCTCCCTTTGGGCTAACAGAAAGCTGCAAGGAGTGGACAGATAGGATGCCCTTAGGGCAACTTTCCTCACACCTTTGTGTTCCTACACAAACTCATGCAGGGCCATCCCTGAGCAGGAGGATGTATGTGGCAGACAGTATAGACACATGTTCTCTACTGCTCAGCTCATCAGGCAAAAGAACTATCAGAAGCTTGTAGAAATTAAGAAATTTATGATCACCAAAATGTTTCTCATTTGTGCAATATTTTCTTGTGTTGGGCATCATTTAAAGAGTTTTGGAATGGAATGGCTATGAAATCATGCAGCAATCTCACAGAACAGTTACTCTAATTAGACTTCCCATCCTGGATTGGGGAGGAGGCATATCCCAGTGGTACAGTGTTTGTTCAGCATGTATAAGGTCCTGGGTTTACTTTTACCAGTCCCTTCTGCCTAAAACTCCATTTTACAGGTGAGAATATTAAGAGTTAAACATTTGTGTACCACTTATAGAGCTAATAATGGCATTACAAGGGACCCGGCATAGGTTATCTGGTTGCAGAACCCATGTGAAAGATCATGGCTTAGGCATCCAGATCAGAGTCCACTTTCCCTGATCCCCCACTTACCGCATCAAAGGTTAGACCTCTGCATTAGCTGGGGTTCTCTAGAGGAATAAAACCAATAGAATCAACTGACATTATAATAGTAACAATAGCAGGAACATACATGTGTTGCCGAGTCTTTGAAGCTGGGTGTCTCAGCGTTGAAGTAGTCCTGCAATGATTGTCTCACACCAGAAAAGCTGATAGCCTAGTAATTGTTCAGTGCATGGGGCTTAAGGGCCTCAGCAGTCCCAAGCTGTTAGAGAAAATCTGAAAAGTTCCTTGAGAGCCAGTGGTCTTGGTCAAGGACAGAAGCATGGAAACACAGGTTCTGCTATCAGTTAAAGAATCAGCAGCAGTAGCAGGAGCAAAAGGAGAAATCAATTTAGTGGGAACAGAGAAGGCCATTGAAACAGCACATGAGATAATCTTCCTTCTGTCATGGCCTTTTTAAAATTCTGGGCTCCTACCAGAAGGTGCTGTTGACTCTGGGGCAGATCTTCCCAAGTCGAATAAGCTAATCAGAACAATTCTTCAGGTGAAGATATCTACTTAAGTGATTCTAATTTGTGGCAAGTTGACATTAATAGCAACCATAGTAGCCTCCAAAGTTAAATTAAGTGTTAACTCCCCCAAACACAACATGTGTTTTATTCTACCTCACTTTTAGTTTAGTTTATGTTTTTGAGAAAATTTTCATACACTGCCAAAGAAATAAGACAATGGTAATGCATCTTGCACAATTGTCCTCTGGCTCCAAGGGGAAGAAGGGGATTTCCCCAGAAAGCTAAGCAACTACAGATGCTTTAAGTCTGTCAAATTAGTTTCCAAATAAGAAATGAAAGGAAAGAATTAGATAAGAACTACTGCATCGGGGACTTCCTTTAGAAGTAGGGGAATATGGAGGCTTGAGGTAGGCCGAGAGAGAACATAATAGCTTGTGGAAAGCAAAAATGGTTGTACACACCCACAATCTTAGCACTTGGAAGACTCTGACAAAGAGGAAAGCATCAAATTCAAGGCAAGGCTACAGAAGAAGAAGGAGGAGGAGGGGGGGGGAGGAGGAGGAGGAGGAGGAGGAGGAGGAGGAGGAGGAGGAGGAGGAGGAGGAGGGGAGAAATCACAGGAAAGATGTGATTGTCAACTTGAATGGATTTCAGAATTTAGAAGCACATAGAAGATACACCTTTGAGCATGTCTTTGAGGATATTTTCAGAGATACTTAAACTGAGGAGGGAAGGTCCACCCTGAATGAGGGTGGCATTATCTCATGAGCTGGGTTCCTGGACTGAATCAAAAGGAGAGAGCAACATGGATTTGTTGGATTAACATGGTAAAAAATGGCCATCCTACCAAAAGCAACCTACAGATTCAATGCACTCCCCATAAAAATTTTAACACAATTCTTCAAAGAAATTGAAAGAGCAATTCTTAATTTCATATGGAAAAACAAAAGAACCAGGATAGGAAAAACAATTCTTAACAATAAAAGAACTTCTAAGAGAGTCACCATCCCAGACCTCAAGCTATACTGCAGAGCAATAGCGATAAAAACTGCATGGTGATACGGACTCTGGGAACCGGTAGATAGGGGCACTGGAGCTGAAGGTCCCCTGTGCCCGAGACACCCCCGGAACCTGAAGGGACTGGATAAACAATTCTCTGCACCCAAATCCCGTGGGAGGGAGAGCTAAACCTTCAGAGAGGCAGAAACGCCTGGGAAGCCAGAAGAGACTACACTCTGCCCACACTTCTGGCTCCAGAGGAAAACACCTAATGCCATCTGGGACCCTGATACACAGGGGCTCCCAGAAACTGCAGTGCAGGTCCTCATGGTTGCTGCCCTCGCGGTGAGCTCATAAGCAACACCCCACTAGCAAACTTGAGCCTCGGGACCACAGGTAAGACCAACTTTACTCCTCGAAGTGACCTGCCAGGTGAACTCAGGACACAGGCCCACAGGAACAGCTGAAGACCTGTAGATAGGAAAAACTACACGCCCGAAAGCAAAACACTCTGTTCCCATAACTGACTGAAAGAAAACAGGAAAACAGATCTACAGCACTCCTGACACACAGGCCTATAGGAGAGTCTAGCCACTGTCAGAAATAGCAGAACAAAGTAACACCAGAGATAATCTGATGGCGAGAGGCAAGCACAGGAACCCAAGCAACAGAAACCAAGACTACATGGCATCATCGGAGCACAATTCTCCCACAAAAACAAACACTGAATATCCAAACACACCAGAAAAGTAAGATCTAGATTTAAAAACATATTTGATCATGAGGCTGGAGGACTACAAGAAAGAGATGAAGAACTCCCTTAGAGAAACGCAGGAAAACATAAGTAAACAAGTAGAAGCCTATAGAGAGGAATCACAAAAATCCCTGAAAGAATTCCAGGAAAACACAATCAAATAGTTGAAGGAATTAAAAATGGAAATAGAAGCAATGAACAAAGAACATAGTGAAACAACCCTGGATATAGAAAACCAAAGGAAGAGACAAGGAGCCGTAGATACAAGCATAACAAACAGAATACAAGAGATAGAAGAGAGAATCTCAGGAGCAGAAGATTCCATAGAAATCATTGATGCAACTGTCAAAGATAATGTAAAACGGAAAAAGCTACTGCTCCAAAACATACAGGAAATCCAGGACTCAATGAGAAGATCAAACCTAAGAATAATAGGCATGGAAGAGAGTGAAGACTCCCATCTCAAAGGACCAGTAAATATCTCCAAAAAAAAATCAGAGAAGAAAACTTCGCTACCCTAAAGAAAGAGATGCCCATAAGCATACAAGAAGCCTACAGAACTCCAAATAGATTGGACCAGAAAAGAAACTCTTCCTGTCACACAATAGTCAAAACACCAAATTCACAAAATAAAGAAAGAATATTAAAAGCAGTAAGGGAAAAATGTCAAGTAACATATAAAGGCAGACCTATCAGAATTACACCAGCTTTCTCACCAGAGACTATGAAAACCAGAAGGTCCTGGACAGATGTCATACAGACCCTAAGAGAACACCAATGACAGTCCAGGTAACTGTATCCTGCAAAACTCTCAATTAACATAGATGGAGAAACCAAGATATTCCATCACAAAACCAAATTTACACAATATCTTTCTACAAATCCAGTGCTACAAAGGATAATAAATGGTAAAGCCCAACATAAGGAGGCAAGCTATAATCTAGAAAAAGCAAGAAACTAATCATCTTGGCAACAAAACAAAGAGAAGAAAAGTGCACAAACATAACCTCACATCCAAATATGAATATAACAGGAAGAAATAATCACTATTCCTTAATATCTCTCAACCTCTATGGTCTCAATTCCCCAATAAAAAGACATAGAATAACAAATTGGATACTCAACGATGACCCTGCATTCTGCTGCCTACAGGAAATACACCTAAGAGATAAAGACAGACACTACCTCAGAATGAAAGGCTGGAAAACAATTTTCCAAGCAAATGGTCTGAAGAAGCAAGCTGGAGTAGCCATTCTAATATCGAATAAAATCAATTTTCAACTGAAATTCATTAAAAAAGATAAGGAAGGACACTTCGTATTCATCAAAGGAAAAATCCACCAAGGTGAACTCTCAATCCTAAATATCTATGCTCCAAATACAAGGGCACCTACATATGTAAAAGAAACCTTACTAAAGCTCAAAACACACATTGCACCTCACACAATAATAGTAGGACATTTGAACACCCCACTCTCATCAATAGACAGGTCATGGAAACAAAAATTAACTAGAGACGTAGACAGACTAAGAGAAGTCATGATCCAAATGGACTTAACAGATATTTATAGAACATTCTATCCTAAAGCAAAAGGATGTACATCCTTCTCAGCACTTCATGGTACTTTCTACAAAATTGACCATATAATTGGTCAAAAAACAGGCCTCGGGGCTGGGGATTTAGCTCAGTGGTAGAGCGCTTACCTAGGAAGCGCAAGGCCCTGGGTTCGGTCCCCAGCTCCGAAAAGAAAAAAAACAAAAAAAGAACAAAAAACAAAAAAAAAAAAACAACAAAAAAAAAAAAACCAGGCCAAACAGGTACAGAAAGATAGCAATAATCCCATGTGTCCTATCAGACCACCATGGCCTAAAGCTGGTCTTCAATATCAATAAGGGAAGAACACCCACGTATACATGGAAGTTGAACAATGCTCTACTCAATGATAACCTTGTCAAGGAAGAAATAAAGAAAGAAATTAAAGACTTCTTAGAATTTAATGAAAATGAAGGTACAACATACCCAAACTTATGGGATACAAGGAAAGCTGTGCTAAGAGGAAAACTCATAGCTTTGAGTGCCTGAAGATAGAAACAGGAGAGAGCATATATCAGCAGCTTGACAGCACATCTAAAAGCTCTGGAACAAAAAGAAGCAAATACACCCAGGAGGAGTAGAAGGCAGGAAATAATCAAACTCAGAGCTGAAATCAACCAAGTAGAAACAAAAAGGACCATAGAAAGAATGAACAGAAAAAAAAAAAAAAGAATGAACAGAACCAAAAGTTGGTTCTTTGAGAAAATCAACAAAATAGATAAACCCTTAGCCAGACTAACGAGAGGACACAGAGAGTGTGTCCAAATTAACAAAATCAGAAATGAAAAGGGAGACATAACTAAAGATTCAGAGGAAATTCAAAAAATCATCAGATCTTACTATAAAAGCCTATATTCAACAGAACTTGAAAATCTGCAGAGAATGGACAATTTCCTAGACAGATACCAGGTACCAAAGTTAAATCAGGAACAGATAAACCAGTTAAACAACCCCATAACTCCTAAGGAAATAGAAGCAGTCATTAAAGGTCTCCCAACCAAAAAGAGCCCAGGTCCAGACGGGTTTAGTGCAGAATTCTATCAGACCTTCATAGAAGACCTCATACCAATACTATCCAAACTATTCCACAAAATTGAAACAGATGGAGCACTACTGAATTCCTTTTAATTGCCACAATTAAGCCTAAACCACACAAAGACCCAGCAAAGTAAGAGAACTTCAGATCCATTTCTCTTATGAATATCGACGCCAAAACAGTCAATAAAATTCTGGCAAACCAAATCCAAGAGCACATCAAAACAATCATCCACCATGATCAAATAGGTTTCATCCCAGGCATGCAGGGATGGTTTAATATACGGAAAACCATCAACGTAATCTATTATCTAAACAAACTGAAAGAACAAAACCACCTGATCATTTCATTAGATGCTGAGAAAGCATTTGACAATATTCAACACCCCTTCATGACAAAAGTCCTGGAAAGAATAGGAATTCAAAGTCCATACCTAAACATACTAAAAGCCATATACAGCAAACCAGTTGTTAACATTAAAGTAAATGGAGTGAAACTTGAAGCAATCCCTCTAAAATCAGGGACTAGACAAGGCTGCCCACTCTCTCCATACGTATTCTGTATAGTTCTTGATGTTCTAGCCAGAGAAATCACACAACAAAAGGAGGTCAAGGGGATACAGATCAGAAAGGAAGAAGTCAAAATATCACTATTTGCAGATGATATGATAGTATATTTAAGTGATCCCAACAGTTCCACCAGAGAACTATTAAAGCTGATAAACAACTTAAGCAAAGTGACTGGGTATAAAATTAACTCAAATAAATCAGTAGCCTTCCTCTACACAAAAGAAAGAAATTAAGGAAATGACATCCTTCATAATAGTCCCAAATAATATAAAGTACCTCAGTGTGACTTTATCCAAGCAAGGAAAAGATCTGTACAATAAGAACTTCAAGCCTCTGAAGAAGAAATTGAAGAAGACCTCAGAAGATGGAAAGATCTCACATGCTTACGGATTGGCAGGATTAATACAGTAAAAATGCCCATTTTACAAAAAGCGATCTACAGATTCAATGCAATCCCCATCAAAATACCAATCCAATTCTTCAGAGAGTTAGACAGAACAATTTGCAAATTCATCTGGAATAACAAAAAACCCCAGGATAGCTAAAACTATCCTCAACAATAAAAGGAATTCAGGGGGAATCACTATCCCTGAACTCAAGCAGTATTACAGAGCAATAGTGATATAAACTGCATGGTATTGGTACAGCGACAGACAGATAGACCAGTGGAATAGAATTGAAGACCCGGAAATGAACCCACACACCTATGGTCACTTGATTTTTCACAAAGGAGCCAAAACCATCCAATGGAAAAAAGATAGCATTTTCAGCAAATGGTGCTGGTTCAACTGGAGGTCAACATGTAGAAGAATACAGATTGATCCAGGCTTATCACCCTGTACAAAGCTTAATTCCAAGTGGATCAAGGACCTCCAAATTAAACCAGATACACTCAAACTAATAGAAGAAAAAGTGGGGAAGCATCTCGAACACATGGGCACTGGAAAAAATTTCCTAAACAAAACACCAATGGCTTATGCTCTAAGATCAAGAATCGACAAATGGGATCTCATAAAACTGCAAAGCTTCTGTAAGGCAAAGGACACTGTGGTTAGGACAAAACGGCAACCAACAGATTGGGAAAAGATCTTTACCAATCCTGCAACAGATAGAGGCCTTATATCCAAAATATACAAAGAACTCAAGAAGTTAGACCGCAGGGAGACAAATAACCCTATTAAAAAATGGGGTTCAGAGCTAAACAAAGAATTCACAGCTGAGGAATGCTGAATTTCTGAGAAACACCTAAAGAAATGTTCAACATCTTTAGTCATAAGGGAAATGCAAATCAAAACAACCCTGAGATTTCACCTCACACCAGTGAGAATGGCTAAGATGAAAAACTTAGGTGACAGCAAATGCTGGCGAGGATGTGGAGAAAGAGGAACACTCCTCCATTGTTGGTGGGATTGCAGACTGGTACAACCATTCTGGAAATTAGTCTGGGGTTGCCTCAGAAAATTGGGCATTGAACTGCCTGAGGATCCAGCTATACCTCTCTTGGGCATATATCCAAAAGATGCCCCAACATATAAAAAAGACACATGCTCCACTATGTTCATTGCAGCCTTATTTATAATAGCCAGAAGCTGCAAAGAGTCCAGATGCCCTTCAACAGAGGAATAGATACAGAAAATGTGGTACATCTACACAATAGAATATTACTCAGCTATCAAAAACAATGACTTTATGAAATTCATAGGCAAATGAATGGAACTGGAAAATATCATCCTGAGTGAGGTAACCCAATCACAGAAAAACACACATGGTATGCACTCATTTATAAGTGGCTATTAGCCCAAATGCTTGAATTACCCTAGATGCACACCACACATGAAACTCAAGAAGGATGACCAAAATGCGAATGCTTCACTCCTTCTTTAAAAGGGGAACAAGAATACCCTTGGCAGGGAATAAGGGGGAACTTTTATAACAGAGACAGAAGAAATACCCATTCAGAGCCTGCCCCAAATGTGGCCCATACATATACAGCCACCCAATTAGACAAGATGGATGAAGCAAAGAATTGCAGGCCGACAGGAACCGAATGTAGATATCTCCTGAGAGATACAGCCAGAATACAGCAAGTACATAGGCAAATGCCAGCAGCAAACCACTGAACTGAGAACGGGATCTCCGTTGAAGGAATCAGAGAAAGGACTGGAAGAGCTTGAAGGGGCTGGAGACCCCATATGAACACCAATGCCAAGCAACTAGAGCTTCCAGTGACTAAGCCACTACCCAAAGACTATACATGGACTGACCTTGGGCTCCAACCTCATAGGTAGCAATGAATAGCCTAGTAAGAGCACCACTGGAAGGGTAATCCCTTGGTCTTGCTAAGACTGAACCCCCAGTGAATGTGATTGTTGGGGGGTGAGCAGTAATGGGGGAAGATGGGGAGTGGAGCACCCATATACAAGGGGAGGGGGAGGGTTTGGGGGATGTTGGCCCAGAAACTGGGAAAGGGAATAACATTCGTAATGTAAATAAGAAATACTCAAGTTAATAAAAAATAACTGCATGGTATTGGTATAGAGACAGATAGGTGGATCAGTGAAGACACAGAAATAAAACCACACACTTATGGACACTTGATCTTTGACAAAGAAGTCAAAAATATACAATGGGAAAAAGAAAGCATCTTCAATAAATAGTGCTGTTCTAACTGGCAGTCTGTGTGTTGAAAAATAAAATAGACCATATTTGTCACCTTGCACAAAACACAAGTCCAAGTAGATCAAGAACCTCAACATAAAACCAGATACACTGAATCTAACAGAAGAAAATTTGGGAAAGAGCCTTGAACTCATTGGCACAGGGAGAAATTCCCGAAATAGAACTCCAGTGGCACAGGCTCTAATATCAAGAATTTATATATGGGACCTCATTAATCTTCAAAGCTCCTGTAAGGCAAAGGACATAGTCAATAGGACAAATCAGCAACCTACAGATTTAAAAAGTTGTCACTAACCACACATCTGTTAGACGGCTAATATCAAAAACATATTAAGAATTCAAGAACCTAACCTCCAAAGAACTAAACAACCCAATTTTAAAAATGTGGTGTATGGAACTAAACAGAGAATTCCAACAGAGGAATATGGAATGGCCAAGAAGTATTTAAAGAAATGTTCAAAGTCTTTAGTCATCAGGAAAATACAAATGACCCTGAGATTTCACTTCATACCTATCAGAATGGCTAAGATCAAAAACTCAGGGGACCGCACATGTTGGCAAGGATGTGGAGAAAGAGGAATACTTCTCCATTGCTGGTGGGATTGCAAACTGGTACAACCTCTCTGGAAAACAATCTTGAAGTTTTTCAGAAAATTGGAAATAGATCTACCCGAAGACCTAGATATACCCAATAGATGTCCCACCATGCCACAGGGGCACATGCTTCATTATGTTCATGATGAGTATGCCTTACTTGTGATAGCCAGCATCTGGAAACAACCCACAACAGAAGAATAGATACAGAAAATGTGATTCATTTACACAATAGATCAGCTATAAGGAATGAAGATATCATGGTTTTTGCAGGCAAATGGAAAGAACTAGAAAATATCATCCTGAGTAAGGTAACTCAGACCCAAATGGCATGTATGGTATGTACTCACTAATAAGTAGATATTAGCCCAAAATATACAGAATACTCAGGATAAAATCCATAGAACTCATGAAGGGCCCAAGTGAGGATGCTTCAATCCTACTTTGGAGAAAGAAGAAAGCAATCATGGTGAGGGAAGACTGGAGTAGGAGAGGGGAAGAAGAGGTTGAAAGGGGAAGATGATCAAGTATTGAGTGGGGGTTAGGACTGAAGCCCTGAAGGCCAGCAGAATGGAAATATATAATCTCAGGAGGTGGGGGGGACCTCCCAGAGACTCTGGAGGTGAGAAAACTCAAGACTCAAGGGGAGAGACCTTGGATGAAATGTCCAACAGTGGGGAGAGGGAACTTAAAGAATCCACCTCCAATTGAAAGATAAAGCATCAAGTGAAGAGACGGAGTTGCCATGCTACAGTCAAAAACTCTGACCCAGAATTGTTCCTGTCTAAAAGAACTACAGGGACAAAAATGGAGAAGAGACTGAGGGAAAGGCACTCCAGTGACAGGCCCAAATTGGGGTCCATCTCAATGAAAGGCTCCAAGGCCTGACACTATTACTGATGTGATGGTGTCCATACAGACAGGAGTCTAGCATGGCTGTCCTCTGAGAGGCCCAAAAATCAGCTGACTGAGACAATGCAGATACTTACACCCAACTGTTAGACTGAAGTTGGAGACCCCTGTGATTGAATTAGGGAAAGGCCAGAAGACGTTGAGGAGGAGGGCTACTCTATAGGAAGACCAGCAGTCTCAACTAACCTAGATGCCTGAGATTTCTCAGACACTGAACCACTTAGCAGGCAGCATACAACTAGATGGTATCTGACCCTAGACACAAATATAGCAGAGGACTGCTGGTCTGGCCTTGGTCAGAGAAGATGCACCTAATGCTTGAGAGATTGAAGCTACAGGGATTAGGAAGGCCTGGCAGGGGTCAGGGGAGGACATCCTCTTGCAGACAGGGGAAGAGGAATGGGATTAGCAACTGTCAGAGGGAGGACCAGGAGGATGTGTAATAACTGTACTGTGAAAAGAGATTAATGATAATTTTAAAAAAGAATAGGACTGGAGAGAATTTTTTTAAAATAAGTAATAACAAGCAAGTCTGAAAAATTAACCAGGTCAAAAGGCAAAGTAAGTTCATTTTTTTGTAATATAGGATTTAACATTTAAGTTTATTCAGTTAGAAGAAAATTGCCAATGGAATGTAGATATATAATTTCCCTGTCTTTCCTGGGATTAAATAACAATGGTCACATTTTTTCAGTAAAATTCAGATTTATGTTTTGAAAATATTTTTTAAAAGGTGAAAGAGAGCAAGTTGAACACGAGCATTCACCTTTCTTTTTCTTAACTGTGAATGCAACATGATCAGCTAGCTACCTCACACTCCTGCTGCTACAATTATACAGTAGGGAATGCCTACCATGATGGAATGTACCCACAATATGTGAGCAAAATAAGTCCTTACCTTCATAACTTTCTTTTTGACAACTAGTTTGTTACAATGAAAAGAATAATCAATACAAAAAGTTGGTACCAATGAGTGGGCTGTTGCTCTGATAAGCCTGATATTTGGTTCCCAGACCTTTCTAGCTAGCTTGTGTGATTAATGTAAAAAGAATTTGGATCTATGGGCTAGAGAATTCCTTAGACTGTTGTAAGCTAAACCTAATGAGACATTCTGGTGGTATTTTGAAAGACTAACATGCATAGAGCTGTGCAGATGGTGAAGCTTTGGCTCTTAGTGTTTCATAGGAGAATAGGAACTCTGCTGGGAACTGGGTTAGAGGCTAGTCATGTTATCATTTATCAAAGAATCTGACTTTAATACTGCAGGCTAAGCATGTGAGTGATGCTAAATTTAAAAAGAAGTTGGATGAGGAAAGAAGGATGCATTTAAAGTAGCAGAAAAGGCCAGTGAGGAGAAAGTAACTGTGATTCTTAAAGACACTAGTTCCATTAAACAAAAACTGGGCACATGAGCATGGTGGCACACACCTTTCATCCGAGCACTTGAGAGGTAGAGGCAGGTGAATCTCTGCATCTGAGACCAGCCTGGTCTACAGAGTGAGTTGTAGGACAGCCTGAGCTGTCATCCAGAGAAAACTTTTCTTGAAAAACAAAACAAAACAAAAAACCCAAACCCAAGCAACAATAGAAACCTGGAACATTTTTTCTGGATGATAGAAAAGTTCTAGCCCGAACTGAAACCACAGAGTGGGAGAGGTTGGGTTGTCCAAGTCATCGAAATCCAGATGACTCCATCTCAGGCTTAAAATGCCAGATCTATAACTAAAGAGTTGAATGTTTGTCCTGCTGGGTTTTGGTCTTGTTCTGCTCTGGTCTTTGCTGTTCTCCCAATTTTCTCCATTCAGAATGGCAATGTTTATTCTGTGACACTGTATATTGGAATTATGTAACCTCTTTAAAAAACAAAACAAAACAAGGTTCATAGCTACAAGATTGCCTTGAATCTCAAAGAAAGTAGATCCTGGACTTTTGAACTACTAAGCCTATGGGGATTTTTAAAAGAGGCTGAATGCATTTTGCATTCTAATATGGCTGTGGGACCAAAAGTAGAATATTATGATTTTGAAGTGATGTACTTGGGTATCAACATGACAACATGCAGACTGGTGATGGTTATTTTTCATTAACTTGGTGAGCTTTCAGATCCACTTAATTATACCTCTGAAAGAGTCTGAATGGAGACATTTCCCAAAAGGTTTAACTGAAGGAATAAGAGGGTGAGTGGTCCTGAAACGAATAAAAAGGTACAAGTCAATTGAGCACTGCATTCATCTCTCTACATTTGTGGACAGTGAACACAATGTGTTCAGCTACCTCATTCTCCTGCCACTGTAGCTACAGTCACTCTCACCCTATACCCTTTCCACAATGATGGGCTATACCATTAAACTGTGAGCCACAATAAGCATTTCATTCTTAAACTGCTAGGTATTTTGTTACTGTGGAGAGAAAAGTAACTAATACAGAAAGCTATACTGGCATCAGGAAATAACACTGAGTGAAGGCTACCAAAATGGCACTGTTGTAAAAGCTTTACACATCGTGTTTACTACTACATCATGAAGAAATAGCAGTTATTACTCACCTTTCTCATGAAGAAACTGAACAAAGATACACTAAACAGTTGACCAAACTCATACAGCTAATGATAGCCAGTCCTTGTCTAAAGTCCAATATCCAAATGACCTTCTTATCCTAGGAGTCATTTCAGATGACAAAAAGGTAAGAATGCTCGCTGTTTTGATGTGACTGTGCCTTGTGAAAACTGATTTTTATTCTGGGATGTTGATGGATAAAGTATGACTTGGAAACCTCCTGCTAGCTGCCTTTTAGCAGAGAAAGTCTGATTAGAGCATAGCCACACTCATTTCTTTAAACAAGGTCTATGGCTGCTCTGTGTCAGTATTAAAACCTCAGAACTGAGTCATATGGCCAAAGATTGTATAGCCCTTAACATGCAAAATGTTCTACCTGGCCACTTGCAGAAAGTTTGCCAACTATGGCACTGAGGATAACAGTAGGCAATAGTACTCTTCTCATACTTATTTCTTGAAATTACTTTGACCCCTGATTCACAATTTTAACCAGCTGTAATAGGCAGCTCTGTGCACCTCCTTGAAAAAGCTTTCAGTAATGAGAACTGAAGGCACAAATCTCCATTATTGCTTATTAAAGTCAAGCCCATTTGTGCCCTTAAGCCCAGCAAGCCTGTGCTAGCATAGTCTCCAGACACACCTCACATTCTTCCAGGAGACAGAATTGCATTAGTTTTATGAGATCAGAGATTAAAAAAATTATTCAATAAGCAAATTGCTCATCGTATTTGGATAATCACTATGCCAATTCACGATCAAGACAACTTGACTAAATTTTTAAACTCTGCTGTGAAAGCTAATTTTGGTTGTCAACTTGACACACCTAGGAAGAAGACACCTCAGTTGAGGAATTGCCTCCACTAATTGGCCCATAATCATGACTACAAAGTGTTTTTTTAGTTGCTAATTGGTGCAGTAGAATCCAGATCACTGGGAGCAGTGCCAACCCTGGGGAAATGGGTCTGGGATATATAATAAAGGCTGAATGTGAACTAAACGGCAAGCCAGTAAACAGCTTTCTACATAGTTCTCACCTCTGCCCTTAATTGAGTTCCTGCCCTGATTTCCCTGAATGCTCAGATCATATATGCCAAACAAACCCTGTCCTCCCCAAGTTACTTTTGGTTATGATGCTTATCACAGCAACAGGAAGCAGATTAGAATAGTTGCTGACCTAGTGCTAGTTGAACCCTTTGAAAAACTCAAGGTAATCAATCATCAAGATGGCAGTAGTAGTAGCAGAATCCAGCATGCGTGCTCAAAGAGAGCTAGAAAAGAGTACAAATGTCTAGTAAGAGATGGAGCCAAGAAGTTGCAACAACTTCAGGAAACTCTACCCAAACCATAAAGGTGGAGAGCTATCTTTCCTTTTCTTTCCCACAGAAGGTAGCCAGAAGCCACCAGGCAGAGGAAACTCATAATGCAGTTTCTTGAAGTAGTAAGCAGAATAACCACTCCACCACCATACCTGTGGTCCCCACAAAGGACAGACTTATAAAAAGGCAGGCAAATCACTTACCTAGAAGGTAACATCAACAAAAGTGGCACATTTTAATGTTTATTCTCTTTTGCTTTCTGAATTCTGAATTCTGCGAATATGTCTGTTAAAATGAGTAATTTACATAAAAACTATGTGAAATAAACAAATGGAATGGATATTATTTATGACAAGGTGAGATTTGTAAATAAATGTCAAATTAGGCCACTGTAGCAGACTAGCAGATGCATGAGGCATACATCCAGGGAAGACTATACAGTTATTCAGAAGAACATGCCTTTCCTAGCTTTGGAAGGACATATAAGAAAGGGATATCAATCGCTGCTTCTAGGAAGAAGGGTTGGCAGTTATAGGGTAAATAGGAAGACTGGGGAATAGAGAAGGCCACAGCCAAAACACTGTTTATCTTTTATACCTTCGAATTTGGTCCATGTATATGACTTGGCATTCAACGATTGAAATCATGACTTTTTCCTTTTCTTCTTCTAAAATAATTTAATTATGATAAAATGCATAAAACATACAACTTAGGTCAGTGTAATCATACAATATCTGCCTATTGAGGACTGGCTTATTTCACTTAGCATAATCCATGTAGCCACATATGCCAAAATTTCTTTTCTTTTAAAGGCCAAATAATATTTATAATGAAATATAATATAATATATTATATGAATTATATATTATATATGAAATAAAAGTCACGCTGCATCTCATCATGCAACACTAAAAGCTATTGGAAGTGTGAAAGTAATGTATGTGTATGTATGTATGTATGTATGTATGTATGTATGTATGTATGTATGTATATACACACATATGAAACAGTCTTGTCTAATGTAACCCAGACTGGCTTCAAACTCACTTTGTAGGCCAGGTTGTCCTTGAACATCTGATATTCCTACTTCTATCTCCACATAATATAGAGACTGTAGACATGTGCTACCACAGCTGTTTTTTTTTAAACAATGTTGAGGGTTGAAACTAGTGCTTTTGTGCAAATTGGGTAAGCACTCTACTATTTGAATCACATCTGTAACCCCAAGACTATATATTAATCTCATTTTTGGTTTATCTTTCTGTATATGGATGCTTGAGTTGCAACATGAAATAAATTAAGATTTTTTTATTAAAAGGAAGCTTAAGCTTAGATTAGTCACTCTCCTTACAATCAGTTCGTACCCAGGGAAAAGGACATCTTTCTATGGTGTGGGATGATCCAAGTGTCTTCTCTAGAACAGATAGTGGCAGTGTTTGCCTCCCTCCCCCACAACAATCTCAGACTCACAGATAATGTCCATCATATCTTTTTCAGATACAGCATTAGTTGGACTATTAGATGTAAAGAGTCCATCAATAATGTTTGAAGGTAAGTAAGTGAAAATTACACTGAATCTAAGAATAGTAGGAAGTGTGAACAGTAATGTCAGAATTCTAGTGCCAACAGTGGATAAAACTAAACTATTTTAGTGGAAAAGAATCTTGCCTTTTACTACTTCACTATATGGGTGAGCACTCACCAACCTGTTTATTCTCTTAATCCTTCACCTTCTATAGGTGCAAATTTTTTGTTCTTTGGCATGGGTGAACAGTTGAAAATAAATTGCATTTACGATTTGAAATAACATTTTAAAGACTTTCAAAACTCCAAAATAGCCATGAAATGAAAAAAAGGATTTTATATGTTTAATTGTAAATATTTTAATGATGAATATTTTTGAAAGATAGGTGATATAATGGTAGGTATATCATGATTCAAGTTTAGGAAGAATTTTGGGGACAGCACACATACTCACGCATATAGCAAATACTTCCAAGATCTGAAATGGAAACCCCAACATAGATGGGGAAGGGGGGGTGTATAAAAAGAAACAGTGCATACATTGTTTTAGATTCTAATATTAACAGGAACATACAAGAAAGAAGCCAGAGGAAATGAATACTACAGGGTTCTGAATATCACTGAGAAACCACATATTTAATTAACTCAAGGATACCAGTCTTCAGAGTTTTTGTAAATAAATTTTCCGGTGTAGTATCAGTTAGTTTGTGTTTTCTTGCTAAGTTCTAATCTTAGTTGACATAATCTTCTCCATTGGATATGCTACTTTCTATCCTAATTTTTTATGTTTTGATTCTCCCTTAATTGTCATTAAAGTAGGTAAGAAATTTTTATCTTCCTGTTCACATGCTTCTTCTACCTCATTCTTCTTTCTCTGCATAAACACCTTTATTCACGGGCAGATCCTCCACATTTTTGTCTAAGGAAGGGTATGATATGTTGATAGTACACGGTGTCTTTGTCTGTACATGTTCTTTTGTATCATTTTTCATTGTGAATTTTTTAGCTGAACACTGTATTCCTTTGTTTACATGAGGCAAAGAATTAAAATTGTCAAGTTGCAATTAAAACCAGGGCCTTGAAGTAATGAGCCATTGACAATAGCTGGTAAAACAAAAACAAAAACAGAAAAACTAACCTGATAGCATAAGCTGACAATAAAGAATATCTCCCTCTCTCTGTCCCTTCCTTCCTTCCTTCTTTTTTTCTTTTCTTCTTACTTCCTTTGCTTGGCTTCTGGGCAGAAAAAAGAATATTCCCTTGAAAAATGTATAAACATGAACGAAGCCACACCATCTACCAGGCCAGGAATCTTTAATCAAATTAACATAAACATTCTGTCCAGATTCTGGTGCCCAGCAGAAACAAATGTAGAAGTGCTTTGGGGAGCACAGTCTGAGTCTGACATGAACATGACTGCACAGAGAAGGCTCTTGAGTCACAAAACCTAAGAGAAGAGTCCACTATGCATCAGAGTGGCCCCATAAACTGTAAATCTACAGTCCCCAAATTCTTCTCATGATAGGGCATCCTTTTGAAAACAATAAATAAGTAAACTTAGAATTAGTAAAGACACAAAGGGAGCATTTTCATCCATAAGAATGTGTCAGTATTTAAAAAATTAACACACAAATATTGAACCCAGCTGATCTCTTGGAAATTAAAGGTATAAATATTGAAATCTAAAACTCAGTGGACTTTTAAATCACATTTAACACTGCAAAGGAGAATTACTGAACTGGAGAATATATTTGATGAATGTACTTAAAATGCAGCACAGTAAGATCAAAAAATGGGACATATGAATTATGGAGCATATGAAAAAGAGCTGGTGAGATATCAGGGAGAGAATGAAATAGTCACATATATCTGTGGTAGCAACTCCCTAGGGAGACACTAGAAAGATTACAGGGACGGTGGAATGACAGAAAATCAATATTTTCAGACATAATGGCTGACATTTTTTTCTGTATTGATTAAAGTCGTAAATTCCAGCTTTAAGAAACATATCCGTGCCAAGAAAGAAAAATAAAAAAGAAATAAAAACTTAAATTATATTTACACTATAAAAAATTCAAAATACCAAAGTCAAATAGCAATTATTAAAATCCATTAGGGAGAAATGGCAGAGTATCATAGAAAGCAGTGACAGATAAATTGAAAGGACACACAACAACAGCTACATTAAAGGCCAAAAAGGAAATGATATCTTTACAGGACTGAGAGACAATAACTGTTAGCTTGAATTTAATTTCAATGGCAATGGGCTGATTATGTCTTTAAGCAC
Organism: Rattus norvegicus; assembly: GCF_021556685.1. Classification (NCBI taxonomy): domain Eukaryota; kingdom Metazoa; phylum Chordata; class Mammalia; order Rodentia; family Muridae; genus Rattus; species Rattus norvegicus. Next base: position 11,300,450 of record NC_141554.1, on the reverse strand, counting down.
ATGTGCTACAGAGGTTGTCCCTGATATGGGAGTGTTGAGAGGGGAGGCCTACTGGGGGATGTTCAGGTCAGCAGGTGCCACTCACATGAGTGGATTAATGCTGGTTACAGAGAGCTAGGGGCTGAGAGTCTTTTTCTTCCTGTCTTTGCCCTTCTACCACGTGACACCTCTGCTTTGTTTTGATTCAGTAAGAAGGCTTTCATCAAAGGCTGACACTTTGATTTTACACACCCCAGCCTCCTGAACTAATACTCCAAATGCATTTCTTTGCTTTATTAATTACCTAGTCTCCAGCATTCAGTAATAGCAGCACAAACTGTTACACCAGCTAACCATCATTTAATGAAAATCAAATAATGACATTTTCTGAAGTCAGAGAGTGTGTATACAAACAGAACCCCTCTGGAAACAAAGCAACCCCTAAATGCTATTATAGATGAAGAGAGACATTAGATATGCAAAAGGATCGATTCAAGAAAAGAAATTCTAAATACACGTGCAATAACTAGCACTTTCAAAATACATGGAGTAAAACATAAGAAAAATGAAAGGAAAAATAGGAGCATTCACAGTTACTAAAGATTTCAGAGATTTTGAAAAAAATAATCTCAGTATTCCTCCATCAAAAATTAACAGAATAAGTAGACAGACAATCAGTAATGCTATAGAAAACTTAAGTACCACTAACTGGCTTCACTTCACATAATTGTCATTTATAGAGACTTCAATCTAACAGCAGATTATATATTTTGAAAAGCAGCATATGGGGGCCAGAAAGTTCGTTTCAAGGAAAATAGCATTTGCCACCAAGCTTGACAGTATGAGTTTAGTGCTATACAAATGATAAAATAGCAGCTTAGGTGTGTCTAAAAATGATTAAACTGAGGGCTGATAAGGATGCTTGCTACCGACTAAGCCACTACCTAAAGACTATATATGGACTGACCCTGGACTCTGACCCCATAGGTAGCAATGAATATCCTAGTAAGAGCACCAGTGGAAGGGGAAGCCCTGGGTCCTGCTAAGACTGAACCCCCAGTGAACTAGACTATGGGGGGAGGGCAGCAATGGGGGGAGGGTTGGGAGGGGAACACCCATAAGGAAGGGGAGGGGGGAGGGGGATTTTGCCCGGAAACCGGGAAAGGGAATAACACTTGAAATGTATATAAGAAATACTCAAGTTAATAAAAAAAAAAAAAAAAAAAAAAAAAAAAAAAAAAAAAAGGATGCTTGCTACCAACCATGATGACCCACAAGGTAGAAAGAAAGAACTGGCTCCCAGAATTGTATACATATACACATCAAATAAATAAATGTTAAGAAACAGAATAAAAATATGAAATGAGTGAGTGATCCAGACACAAAAGAGTATATTCTGTATGGTTTCACTTGTATAAAATTCAGAAGAGTCAAATGTAATATATACTGACAGAAAATGGAACAAGCTTTACCTGAATTTGAGAGGGCAAAATTGTTAAAGGCCATCAAATTGCATACTTAAAATACATATATTATACCCTAATAAATTGAAAACTAAAACAGTGTAAGTAAAAAAAAGCATGTGCTATGGGTCTATTACTTATCATGCTACCATAGCTGTATGTATCTCCCACTACAGTTGTTCTTCAGAGTCTATGAGTGTTGGCTTCAAGATCCTTCACATGTACTAGGATCTGATGGTGCTAGAGTTCCTTATTAAAAGTAGCATAGTATTTGCATCTAGCTAATGAATATACTCTTGCATATTGGAATTATTTATAGATTACTCACAATACTACTGTGATTCGAATGTGAAATGCTTTGTTTAGGCCAATGCATTTGAACATGTGGTCTTTAGCTGGTAGCATTGTATAGGACAACTATGGGATCATTGCAGTAGGAAGTCACCAGGGGTAGGCTGTGAAGTCTGATAACCTGACTCCATTTCACTTTTTCTTTTTCATGTGTGGAGATGAAATGCAACCAGCCAGCTTCCTGCTCTTTCAATCATGCCTTCTCTTCCTGTCACCATGTCTCCCTCGCACCTGCATGACATACTCTATTCTGTAACTATAAGCCAAAATAGACCCTTTGTCCTCCAAGTTGCCTTTGTCCGCTAGCATGTTTTATCATAGGAACAAAAGAGAAGCTAAGACAGATACCTAACACAATGTAAATGGTACACAATCAGTTGTTAAACTGTCTTGTTTAGGGAATAATAACAAACAAAACCTCTGTACAGGTACAAGCACTGACATCTAAACTATAGTTTGATCTGTGGTTTGTTGAGTTGGCAGTTGTCTGGATGTGGAACCCATAGATATAGAGAGCCGGCTACCTTTCCTTCCTTACATGTTCAATTTAGGGTAGGTTATAAAATGATTTCTCTGTGAGACTGGGAAGATGATAATTCAGAAGTGTTATTTTTAGTTCAACTTGTAGGTCTAAATCAGTTGTTATGACAGCTCTAACAAGGTTAAAGACCACCCACCGGAACTAATGTGTGTATCAGTCCACGTGCACAGACTCTAGAGAATCTTATGGTCTCCAACTTATCTATGTTCTCTCTTACTTTGCCTCTGTCTTTGTTTTAACCAATTCCTTGGCCCTTTAGACTTGAATCTTCTTCCTCAAATGTGAAGGTGACCACATCAGAGAGATTCCTTTACTAGCTACTACAATTTCTTAAAGGTAAATACTTAAACATACCCATATGTGGTTATGTACCAATTCCTGGTGGTTCTGTTTCTCCAATTGAACACTGGCTATTAAAGCTCCTTTAGGAAGATGCTATTGTGTATAAAATGCTCCAAAGGAGTCAAATACATGGTATCATTATACATTTTCATTAAATAAAATGAAAAATAAATGAGATATCCAAAAGTTGGTCATTTATTAAATAATTATTTTACTCTACTTGAACTCTTCTCCCCCAGACATACTGATTGGTTAACAACAATGAGGGAAACTGTTGAGCAAGAAAAGGGAGACGATGACATCAATAGTGAAAGTCACAGCTATCAGGGGATCTGAGTTACCTGGTACTTCAGACTCAAAGAGAAAAAAAAAACAAGTCTATATGGCTAACACATGAAGCTTATTTGCAATAAATTGCAGGAAAAAAACTATTGCATCCCTCATTTCTATAACATGATACATAATCACTTTTGGTATATAATGACAATTTTTTCATTCCCCACTCTGCATGGAGCCTGGAGCAAGCCCCTCAGTTGGTTCCTTACCTTGTAGGTGCTTTTGATGCTTATACAAAGCTGTGTGTACTGAGATCTATTTCAAAGGTTCCTGGTCATCAAGAACAGAGGTAAGAATACCAACAGAAATTTTAGTCTGTCTTTGTAGACTCCAGCTTAGGCCTGTAGGTTCTATTCGGTCTTGACACTCTTCCTTTTACAGCCATCCTTCCTTCACACCACCTGTCCTATGGACTTTAATTTCCAGCATGAACCCTCACAGGAGCTTACCCAAATCCTACAAGTGTATAAAGTTCAATTTCTGTAACAAATTTCTCTGTTCTAGTGGTCTTGTTTATCTCTTTAAACACCAACTACTACAAAGGAACATTACAGCTACTCCTTTTAAACTGAAGAATAAGAAAAGAATCCCATGGCCACTATTATAATGTATCACTGTCTCCTGCCAGCGAATTAAGAAAAGAAAGATGACTAGAATAGATAAGAAACCAGTCTGTTTTATCATTTGCAGATGATGTGATTATCTTTATGTAATTGGAAAATTTGCTTAGAAGAAAAGAGATTTTTCAGCCAAATCGTTGGATGTAAAATTTGAACAGAACCGATTGTCTTTCTCTATAAGAGCAATGAAAAATTAAAAAATTCAATTTAGAAAAGATAACATTTAACATAACAACAGAAGCTGAGGGTTATTGCAATAAATCTAGCAAAAATGTATAAAACATTCATAAAGAAAATTTCGCATTTTATTAAAAGATATAAAAATGACAAATAAGTATGAATATATGCCATATTTGTAGGTGGGAATTCTCAATATCATAAAGCTATAAAGTCTTCTGAAATTGATCTATAAATTCAATGTCATTTCACAAGAACCTTTTAGGGAACTTGACAGTATCCTATTTAAAGTCATAACGAAGATAGAGGACCAAGAACAGCTAAGGCATTATGAAAGAGGACAATCAACATTTATTTAAAGGCTATAATAAAGTTGTAGTAATTAAAAATAGTTTTTTAGTAAAAAGCAAGAGAGATGGCTCAGCTTTACTTCCTGATCTTCCAGGGAATCTGAGTTCACTTTCTAGTTCACTCATACATGGAGTTTCCCACATTGACTATAATGCTAGCTCCAGCAGGTCTGATGACATCTTCAAAACTGGCTCATATGTTTTTAAATTTTTGCATTTTTATCAAAGTGGCATCATAATGTGACCCATCTTTAATCCCAACATTAGGAATCAGAGGCAGGCAGAGAACTGTGAGTTCAAGGCCACTCTCTCTATGTACTGAGTTCTAGGACAGCCAGAACTATGTACTGAAATGTAGCCTTAAAAAAATAAAGTTAAATTTAAAAGTGGCTTTAGAAATAGGTATAGGAAAAGAAAAAACTATTTAATAAATGATGCTAGGTAAATATACAAGACATAGAAAATTTTTCAACATTTTAATTAAATCTCAGTTCATATAAAAACTAATTTTAGCTTATTAAAAACCTAAATGTGGAAAGCCAAAGCTTTGAAATATTTTGGTATATTACATATCAAAAAAAATTAAACTTCTTGTGAAAGTGACATAAAAGTGTCTAATCAAATCATATAGTATTTTTAAAAGGTTTTAATATTTTAATAATGCATATTTTCACAACATATAGATATTACTTCAAAAATGTTTCAAGAATCAATCAGTAAGAAGAAGGCTAGAGAATAGATTGGGTATAAATCAGCCAAGGTGTGTCATGATAATTCTTAAACTTGGGTGATGATGCACGGTGGGGGAGGGGGGTTGGACATTGTGCAATTTTTTTCCACATTGTTATACATTTGAAATCCTCAATTAAACAAAGCTTTAAACCCTCCTGGTAGTACACTTATAATCCTAGGGCAAGGGAAGCAGAGATAGAAGGATCCCTGGAGTTTGCTAGCCAACCAGTCTAGCCTAAGTGGTGAGCTCCATGCCAAAGACAGACCTTTTCTCAAAGGAGATGGACAGCATTCCTGAGCATGATAGACACGATTCTCCTCTAAGTTATACACATATGTACATACAACCTCCCTATACACACATGCTTTAAAAATAATTTAATGGAAAGACAGGAAAAAAGGCAAGATTGAATGCTTAGATGTTGTGCTAGTTTCGAAGAAATAGGTTCCATAGGTCCACTGTTGGTAAAACTGTTTGGGAAGAATTAAGAGGTGTGGCCTTGTTGAAGGAGGTGTGTGACTAAGGGAGGGGTTTGTGGGCTTTGATTGTTTCAAAAGACACCATTAGCATGTTCTCTGCCTCTGGCTTGTGGCTCAAGATGTGAGCTCTCAGCTGTTCTTGCCACCATCCCTTTGCATTGCCCTCATGGACTCTAACCCTCTGAAACCATAAGCCCAATTAAATGTTTTCTTTTATAAGTTGCCTTCATCATGGTATCTCTTCATGGCAATAGAAAATTAACTAATAATACATGGAAAAGGTGGTTGCTGTTCAATCCCCAGACTCCAAGGTAGAAGGGGAGAACTTATTCCCCCAAAAATTAAAAATTATCCTCTGATTTCTATAATTCATTGTGGCACACGAGTGCCCACATTTACACATATCAGACACATACACACACACACACACACACACACACACACACACCTCCCCCCACAATAATAATAAATATGCATATTAAATAAGAAATAACACTAAAGAAGCAGGGAGAATATAGCATGTATAACTGAAAATAATTGGTAATCTCAACAAAATATCAGTTAGAAAGTGATAATAAACCAAGTAAAATAATGGTTAAAAGGTTCACTAAGCAACTCAAAGAGGAAAATATTCAAATGGGTAGCATATAAAATAAGCTCTAAGCTTAACTTCTCTTGTAATTAGAAAACTATGCTTCAAATATTCATATCATTTTACTATGTAATATTCCACATACCAAAAACATTATTATTGGAAACTTTTAAATATATAAATGACAGATAATATGAAATGGTGGTAAATTTTGGAGCTAAGAGTGAACTTTTGATGGATAACTTGACATGCAGATTAACCATACATACATAATTATTTATATGTCCACAAATTCCTTAAGTCTAATTCTATTTACATGTGACAGACACGCTTATTGCAATAGTAATTGTGGGGAGAGTTGGAAATACGTTTTGACTTTTGAGAATAGGAAAGCCCAAAAGCAATTTTCAGCAGCCTCCAGTAGATATGCAATGATGCACACAAGCTTTAGTGTGTTCTCTTTTTTTTGGGGGGGGGGGGATGAAGACGCTGAATCATTAGCTAAAGCAGAAGGTTTTATTATATTTTGGGAGAACTAAGCTACGAAATCCAATTTTAGTGACTATTGTTTTGTGGTAAAGGTTATGTGTTGACCCATCTTTTAATGTGCCTTAATAAAACATTGAAAAGCAAAAATCCAGTCTTCTTTCTTTAAATCATGCCAAGTGGTAGGTAGGACATTTCTATCATTTTCCATTAAAATAATTATTTTGCCATAAGATAATTTTCCCCCTTCTTGGCAGAAAATGTTTTACAAGATCCACGTGGATACCTGAAACTGTAATTTAACATCTTTTCCATCTTAGCCTAGCACTTCTGTATATTGTGGCCATAATGTCTGCAGATTGAAGTGTGACTAAATTTAGCATAGATTTCCTTTTGTCTTCTTTACAATTTCAAGGACAGAAGATTAATAGATTAATCCTTCTCTTAGCTATCTCAGCATCAGATTTTGTTGGTTTTTTCTTTTCGTTAGTGACTCAAGAACTTTTGGATTTCACGGAAAAGAAGTACTGTTCAGCTTCTGTTTGGTACAAAGGAATTGGTGGCATCACTAAGGAGATGGTATTAAGTAAAAAAAAAAAAGCATTTATGAGAACCCAACACTCCAATACCAAAATGGATAAAACAATAAAGATAGCTTCTAAGGCATTGGTGGTGAACAGTGTGTATAGCATTGATACACAGGACAGAGACCATATCCATGAACAAAACAAGATGGAGGAGGGTGGTGTGATATTTCACCACACTCCTTCAGAAAGACACACAAATGAAAACTTATGAGTCTTTATTTCTGAAATTTTCCACTTTCCATGGTTATATGCAGCTAAATGAAACCATGAAAATCAAACTGAGGCCATAATTGTACTTTTCATCAAAATGGACTAAGTGTTTGTGTCCCTTCGAAATTCCTATATTACCACCAATATGGTGGTATAATACCCCAGTATGGTGATATTATAAAGTAGGCTTTGTGGAGATGATAAAATCATGAAGGGATAGGGTTCATAACCAGGTATAACTCTTTCATAAAGGAAAGTCCAGAGGGATTTTATAACTTCTTTCTGCTGTGTGATGATAAAACGAGAAGCCAGAAGTTTGTCACTAGAAGACAGCCCTCTCCAAAGCCCAACTGTACTGGCATTCTCAGGTACCTAGCCTGTGAGAAAAAATGTCCCTTATTTAAGCCAACCAGTCTATGGTACTTTCTCAAAGAAGCCTAATATAAGACATTCATCTTAACATTTTTCTTGGCATTTATAGAAGCCTAGAGTATCCCAAATGTGCACTGATAACACAACTTCAGAGTTCAAGCTTAGACTTATTATCTAGTTCACCATCAAAACAGATAAGAAGTGTTCTCAACAAACAAAACATTAAAACCACCTATTGGTGTAAGATTTTACTTTCTTAGGAATATCCTTTTTGTTCTTGCTGTTGCAATGAGTTATAAATGTAATATTTTAATGTCAATTTTGAGTATTGTTCTGTTTCTCTGTTAATTTAAGCAAATGGAAAGGGTTAGGTAGGTCTACTTGAAGAAGAGATAACTGGGCCCTCAATCTCAGTGAATGAAATTAGATCACTGAGAAGTTGGGCTTGTATACGGTCACTCCATAGACATTGGTAGGTAAAAGACTGTCCCCTGTCTACAAGTATAAGCATCTGACCTAAGCAAGTGTCAGTTCTGCAAAATCAGGATCAAAAAGCAAGCAATGGGACCATGAAGTCCTTGAAATCCTTCTCTTCACTGGCATAGCTTCTCTACTAGTGCTCAGAACCCAGTAAGGCTTGGTGAGGTATCTGTAAAATGGGAAGCACATAGAAGCTTGGAGAGGTAAGAAATACATTGAAGATCATTCCTCCTTCTCCATAATTAAAGCTGGGTTAGATAACATGACTTGAAATTATTCTTTTTAATTTACACTTCACATCTGGAGCTTGAAACTATATAAGGCTGAATAATTTCATATAGGTCAGAAAATGAAAGTTGGATTATGTTTTGAATTGCTGTTATATAAAATATGGTGGTTTTTATTGCTTTTATGTTTTGTCTGGTAGACTATAATTTTAATTCAATAAAAAATGTTTTGAAGGTAAATGAGTAATGCTTGTGGGTTCCTTTAAGCTCCTTTCATGAAAGGTGCTATATAAAACCAAAGCATACTTTGTTGCATTGGTGTTTTATTTCATAAGCTCTGCAGCACAAAACCCTGCAAACAAAATCTCTCAATGGATTTGTGAGGAGATCACTGTCTTCTTAGTACTGAAAATAGGTTTTCAGGCATTTCTGAAAGCAGCAAATCCTGTTATTTGTTGCTGGTTAAATTTTATATGCTCACAGGCAAATATTGACAAGAAAAATGTTGCTGGAGTTGCGTGGACAGTATTTCTGTGTGTACGTATATGCATGTATACATGCACTTTGAAGTAAAACACTGGATGGCTGAATATTTATGTCTGATTGCTACTGTGAGTGATATTTCTAAAATTGCTATATTATTTAATAAGGAATTTGGGGGTGTTTATTTATAGGATCCAGAGATGGAAAGAAAAGTCTATGTCTTGTCATCTTATTACATGACTGAAATGTATATATCCAGATCTGACATGGATCCTCAGGACCCATATGGTAGAAGGGAAGAACTGATGCTTACAAGTTGTCCTCTGACCTCTACATGTGTGCAAGGGGCATAAAAAAATGCTCACATCATCAGGCCTAGCTGGAGTGGTGAATTAGGAAGTTGAACAGTGGTTTAATATGCTGACAGCACTCAACTGTGATGATGAGATGCAAACCAGATGTGCATCAGAAGTTAAGTAACCACAAGATGCCAAGGTGCCAAGAGGGTAGAAGTCAGAAACTCACAGTCATCAGAGGAGCTGGCGGAAAGGTCCCTTCAGGGAGGGCATGGGGGAAGGGAGCATTTTAGTTGCTTTACCAACTTAAAATATCATGAACAGATCTTCACTTTCTCCCTCACATGTAATTATTCATTGCTATTTATTTTATCCACAAGTCAAGTCTTTAAATATAGGTAGTCATACTCTACAAGATGATGAGACAGTTGGCCTTGCTTCTCTAAAGCACTTAAAAGAACAGACAGTGATTATCAAGGTTGATGCTGCTGTTGCAGGTAACACTGAAAATATTTTATTTTGCCTTAGATGGTTTTACTAGCACCTCTTTACCTAATAGGTTCATACAACTGTCTGCAGCATCCCAGAAACACGATCTATTTGCTGTAACACCTTCTAATTCTTTCCATCTTATTAGACTAGATCTTCTGTAAGCAGTCCCAACTGTCTGATTTCAGACATTTAAAACACACACACACACACACACACACACACACACACACACAAAGAGAGAGAGAGAGAGAGAGAGAGAGAGAGAGAGAGAGAGGAGAGAGAGAGAGAGAGAGAGAGAGAGAGAGAGAGAGAGAGAGAGAGATCCTTCCGACAATATTGGCAGTAAAATGCCACCACAACTGAAAGCATGTCCCAGTATAAAATTAATCTACACATCAAGGGCTGGAGAAATTGTTCAGCAATTAAGAGCACTTACTGCTTTTTCAGAAGAACTGATTTCAGTTCCTGGCTCCTAAGATGGGTGACTTACTTACAGTCACTTGTAACTCTAGCTGCAGAAAAATACAAAAACCCTGTCTTCCTTGGGTATCTCCACTTGCATGCATATAACCGCATGCAGAAGCACATACATTATTAAAAACAAAGGAAGTTATTAAAATAATTACAATAGACATTATCTATAACCACAGTGGCAAAAAGGCAGATATAATCCAAATGTCTGTTACCTAATAAATAAAGAATATTACTCAGCCCTAAGAAGAAGGGCTCACTAGAACATGGATAAACCTTGAAAGTTAAGTGTTAAGTGAAAGAAGCCAGTCACAAAAGATCACACACTGTATATATGATTCCAGTTACATGACATAATCAGAATAGGAAATGGCCTGTGAAGTATGGGAAGTTATGTTGAATAGGGGGTGACTGCCAAAAGGCTTCTTTAGCAGTTGATGAAAATATTATTCTATTATACAGTGACCATGGTTGCCTAACCAAATACACTAAATGCCATTGGTTTATACACTCAAAATAGAACACAAGGTATGTTTTAATGACATGGAGAAAAGGTACACAGTACCAAGAGACACCTTTGGCATAGCAGAACTTGGTTTTCCTCCATTTGTACTGACCAAAGAAGCTGCAGACACAACAGCCAACAGTGGGCAGGAACTGTACTTCACAAACAGATAAGTGACCTGAGATTGCATGCAAGAAACATCATGGTTGTAGCTTTCATAGGATGTTTGGGATAAGAAGAAGGTCCAAATCTTAGCACGATTTTCTCTTGCCCTTTGTATTACAATTAAAAATTACTCCTTTCTACAATGCTGAAGTAGAACCCAGGGCTTGTGCGTACTAAGGAAATTGCCTATAACCTGTACTTAATTTCTTCAATGTTATTGCAGATGTAAATTTCAAGTGTTGGTTTGGCCTGGAGTCTAAAAATGTGCATCGCTCTCTCAGTCTCTTCATTCTGTGGTTATATAGAGCCTGGTTGGTCAGGTTGTTCCTTTGATTGACAGGCAATCTTAAGAGAGAAGAGGAGAGGCTTGGGGATCATTCCAATGATATTGGCACTGGATCTGAATTAGATACTACCAAAACACATAGCTTCCTACTGTCTCCAGAAACACACACACACACACACACACACACACACACACACACACACACCAAGGGAAATTATTGCATATAGATGCTTCTCCAAAAGAGAGCCAAGGTAAAAGTCCCATCTCTCATTGTTTTTTGTAAGAAGCAAAGTTCTGTAATCATAGAAAGGATGTCTCAAAAGCAGAGCTTGCAGGCTGCCACTGCACTGGTTCCTCCTCCACTGTTACCACCATGAGAAGACCCAGCCTACTTTGGGCAGCACTACACACAGGTGTGTCAACTGTGTAATTGTAGAGAAATAGAATTGAATGCAAGCAAGCAAGTAAACATGAAAAAATTTTTTTCCTCACTGTGTCAAGCAGTTTTTGAGATCTTATGACCTTAGTATCCCCCCGTGATGAATAAGCTAATATAAACTCTTTCTCCCCTATGTTGCTTTTTGTCAGGGTATTAATTTCTTAAATCCCAGCAATGTAAATGAAACAAGATTACCAGTCAGCATCTCCAAGTACCCACCTGAGAGTGAGTCCCCCTTCCCTCCACTGTGATAGATGCCAATAAGGATAAACAGAGCAGGTACACTGCTAACCGCATCTGAGACAGTCTACTGTGTGCTAAGCTGTGTTCCCGGGTGAGAGTGTTGCAGGTAGTGAAGGCTGGGAGAGGAAAACAAAGACATCTTCCTATCCAGTGTTTCAGGCTCTTATCATATTCAGAGAAATAATTCAGACAAGACAAAGTAAGTCACTGAGAGGAAATATCACCAAGCTAGGATACGCACTCAAGACATCAGTATAGGAATTCTTAGAGTAATTACAAGGGACAGGGCTGGACAGCACATTTTATGTTTGAGTTTAATAAAAGGGGGCATTATCATGGACTAAGGTAGGAAATAAGTAGGCTAAGAGTTCCTGGAATATGTGTCATTCTCCTTTTTTGTCTGGGGTTTACTGTATATATCACACCATCAGTTGCATGACAGAAACAGTCAATTTTGCAAAGCTTTATGACATGAATAAGCCATGATAATGAAGGAAAGGACAGTTAATAGTCATTTGGGTTTAGTCCCAGCAGGCCTGGGGTGCCCCTATTTGCCATTTGAGAGGTCACAAGAGGTTCTACTATAATGCACCTCTGATGTTGCATCAGCTTTTATCAGCCACACATTTGTCTCATTTGCCAAGCTGTCTAGCAGCTTAGAGGGCATGGTCAGCAACATGGCAGAAGGCTGGGTTTTAGACTGTTTAAAGCAATGGCCTCAACTTCTCTAATTCTGCAACCCTTTAGTACAGTTCTTCATGTTGTGGTAACTCACAACCATAACATTATTTTCATTGCACTTAACAGCTGTAATTTTGCTACTGTTATGCATTGTAATGTAAATATCTATGTTTTCTGATGGTATTAGATGACCCCTCTAAAAGGGTCATTCTACCCTCAGAGGGGTAGCAACTCGAAAGTTGAGAAGTTGACACTACCAATGTACGGGGCCATGGCATCAAGACCTCGCAACAACCTTATAAAAACCCTTGTCCAAATTAAGGCTTTGTATAACCTTAAAAAGAAAACAACAACAAAAAAACAAACAAACAAAAACAAAAAAGAATATAGCTTGAGTCTGAAACTGATTGATCAGAATGGGAGATAGAAGTTAGCCAAATCATTTTAGGATAAAAACTTCAAACATGCAAAGTTTTCTTTGACTAATAGCCACAAATTACCTTTTCCTGTAGGCAGTTCTATCTGTGTTAGTGAACAGAGATTCCAAAGGTGTTTAAGCCTGAATCTGCCTTGGACAGCAGATAGAATCCCCTCAATGTTATCTCATTTCTGGAGACTCATCTCTGCTATACAGATTTGTCTTATTACTTTCTCTTACATTCCCACCTGTGAATCTGTAATAAAACTTTCTTTTCTATGATCTATGAGATTTATTTTTTTAATTCATGAGATAGGAATCCAGATTTCTGTGTTCATGAGCATCCAGTACCCCAACTCCATATGAGGCAATCAAGAAAGCTTCTATCGAATTTATAGGCACTCCACTCATTCAGTAATGTTATGGTAAATATGATTTAATATCAGTGTAGAAAGTATATTTTTCTCCCAGTTTATGGTTAAAGAAAAACAATGGCATGTTAATTTTTGTAATATTTTCACCAAATGTTTTTCTTTTATTAAGATATAAAACCAAGGTAAGAGCCCCGAGGAGTGACTTCAGGCCTGAGACCAGAGGTAAGACCAATTTTCTGCTCCAAGTGACCTGCCTGTTGGACTCAGGACACACAAAGGCAAAATTCCTCTGGGACCAGACACTTCCAGTTTCTAGCTGGTGCCCGTACCTTGGTGATCCTGGCCCACAGCTCCCTGTTCACAAACTCCATAGGAGAGAAAGCGGATCGCCCAGAAGTGTGGGCAATCCTGAGACTGCAGGGCAGGAGAGACCACCACTTTTGCCCAACTTTGCCCACATCCTTGGCCCAAGAGGAAACTGTATAGAGCCTCTGGGCATGGGAAGATTGTAGCAATGAAGCTGCAGGAGCCCTGCGGTCCACACTGCATCCAGATCTGAAAGGACCCAGTCAAAGAGCTCCCTGCAGCAAAATCGCATGGAAGGAAGAGCTAGACTTTCAGAGGGACAGACATGCTGGGGAAACCAGAGGAGACTACCTTCTGCCCACATTTCTGACTCCAGAGAAAAACACCTAGCACAATCTGGGCCCCCTGTACACAGGGACCTAGGAGAAGTAGGGGCAGGCCCTTCTGGTTGCTGCCCTCAAGGAGAACTGTAAGCCAGTGGACAGGAATGACTACACGCCTGAAAGCAGAATACTCTGTTCCCATAACTGGCTGAAAGAAAACAGGAAAACAGGTCTACAGTACTCCTGACACACAGGCCTATAGGACAGCCAAGCCACTGTCAGAAATGGGAAAATAAGTAACACCAGAGACAGACAACCTGATGGCAAGAAGCAAGTGCAGGAACCCAGGCAACATAAACCAAGAATACATGGCATCATCAGAGCCCAATTCTCCCACCAAACACAAAAGAAAAGCAGGATCTAGATTTAAAATCACATTTGATCATGATGATGGAGAACTTCAAGAAAGACATAAAGAACTCCCTTAGAGAAATGCAGGAAAAGACAAGTAAACAAATAGAAACCCTTAGAGAGGAAACACAAAAATCCCTGAAAAGATAACAGGAAAACACAATCAAACCGATGAAGGAATTGAAAATGATAATAGAAACAATAAAGAAAGCACAAAAGGAGACAACCCTGGATATAAAAAACCAAAGGAAGAGACAAGGAGCCATAGACACAAGCATCACCAAAAGAATACAAGAAATAGAAGAGAGAATCTCAGGAGCAGAAGATTCCATAGAAATCATTGACGCAACTGTCAAAGATAATGTAAAATGGAAAAAGGTACTGGACCAAAACATACAGGAAATCCAGGACACAAGGAGAAGATCAAACCTAAGGATAATAGGTATAGAAGAGAATGAAGACTACCAATTCGAAGGACCAGTACATATCTTCAATAAAATCATAGAAGAAAACTTCCCTAACCTAAAGGAAGGGATGCCCATAAACATACAAGAAGCCTACAGAACTCCAAATAGATTGGATCAGAAAAGAAACTCCTCCTGTCATGTTATAGTCAAAACACCAAATGTACAAAACAAAGAAAGAATATTAAAAGCAGTAAGGGGAAAAGGTCAAGTAACAGATAAAGGCAGACCTATGAGAATCACACCAGACTTTTCACCAGAGACTATGAAAGACAGAAGATCCTGGACAGATGTCATACAGAACCTAAGAGAACACAAATGCCAGCCCAGGTTACTGTATCCAATTAACATAGATAGAGAAACTAAGATATTCCATGACAAAACCAAATTTACACAACATTTTACAAATCCAGCCCTACAAAGGATAATAAATGGTAAAGCCCAACACAAGGAGACAAGCTACACCCTAGATAAAGAAAGAAACTAATCGTTTTGCAACAAAACAAGGAGAGGACAAGCACACAAACATAATCTCACATCCAAATATGAAGATAACAGGAAGCAAGAATCACTATTTCTTAATATCTCTCAACATCAATAGACTCAATTCCCCAATAAAAAAGACATAGATTAACAAGCTGGAAACGTAATCAGAACCCAGCATTTTGCTGCCTACAGGAAACACACCTCAGAGAAAAAGACAGACTGTACCTCCGAGTAAAAGGCTGGAAAACAACTTTCCAAGCAAACGGTATGAAGAAGCAAGATGGAGTAGCCATTCTAATATCGAATAAAATCAATTTTCAACCAAAAGTCATCAAAAAAGGTAAAGAAGGACACTTCATATTCATCCAAGGAAAAATCCACCAAGATGAACTCTCAATCCTAGATATCTATGCTCCAAATACAAGGGCACCTACATATATAAAAGAAACCTTACTAAAGCTCAAAACACACATTGCACTTCACATAATGATAGTAGGAGATTTCAACACCCCACTCTCGTCAATGGACAGATCATTAATGAAACAGAAATTAAACAGAGACATAGACAGACTAAGAGAAGTCATGATCCAAATGGACTTAACAGATATTTATAGAACATTCTATCCTAAAGCAAAAGGATATACCTTCTCACCACCTCATGGTACTTTCTGCAAAATTAATGATATAATTGGTCATAAAACAGGCCTCAACAGATACAGAAAGATAGAAAAAATCCCATGGGTCCTATCAGACCACCATGGGCTTTAGCTGGTCTTCAAGAACAATAAGGAAAGAATCCCCATATATCCATGGAAGTTGAACAATACTATAATCAATGATAACCTGGTCAAGGAAGAAATAAAGAAAGAAATTAAAGACTTCTTAGAATTTAATGAAAATGAAGGTACAACATACTCAAACTTATGGGACACAATGAAAGCTGTGCTAAGAGGAAAACTCATAGCTCTGAGTGCCTGCAGAAAGAAACAGGAGAGAGCATATATCAGCAGCTTGACAGCACACCTAAAATCTCTAGAACAAAAAGAAGCAAATACACCCAGGAGGAGTAGAAGGCAGGAAATAATCAAACTCAGAGCTGAAATCAACCAAGTAGAAACAAAAAGGATAATACAAAAAATGAACAGAACCAAAAGTTGGTTCTTTGAGAAAATCAACAAGATAGATAAACCCTTAGGCAGACGAACGAGAGGACACAGAGAGTGTTTCCAAATTAACAAAATCAGAAATGAAAAGGGAGACATAACTACAGAATCAGAGGAAATTAAAAAAAATCATCAGATTTTATTACAAAACCTATATTCAACAAAACTTGAAAATCTGCAGGAAATGGACAATTTCCTAGACAGATATCAGGTACCAAAGTTAAATCAGGAACAGATAAACCATTTAAACAACCCCATAACTCCTAAATAAATAGAAGCAGTCATTAAAAGCCTCCCAACCAAAAAGAGCCCAGGTCCAGATGGGTTCAGTGCAGAATTCTATCAGACCTTCATAGAAGAACTCAGACCAATACTATCCAAAATCTTCCATAAAATTGAAACAGACTGAGCGCTACTGAGTTCCTTCTATGAAGCCACAATTACTCTTATACCTAAACCACACAAAGACTCAACAAAGAAATTGAACTTCAGACAAATTTCACTTATGAATATCAATGCAAAGATACTCAATAAAATTCTGGCAAGCCAAATCCAAGCACACATCAAAACAATCATCCATCATGATCAAGTAGGCTTCATCCGAGGTATGCAAGGATGGTTTAATATAAGGAAAATCATCAACGTAATCCACTACATAAACAAATGGAAAGATAAAAACCACATGATCATTTCATTAGATGCTGAGAAAGCATTTGATAAAATTCAACACCCCTTCATGATAAAAGTCCTCGAAAGAACAGGAATTCAAGGCCCATACCTAAACATAGTAAAAGCCATATACAGCAAACTGGTAGCTAACAGTAAACGAAATGGAGAGAAACTTGAAGCAATCCCACTAAAATCAGGGACTAGACAAGGCTGCCAACTCTCTCCCTACTTATTCAATGTAGTTCTCGAAGTCCTAGCCAGAACAATCACACAACAAAAGGATATCAAAGGGATACAGATTGGAAAAGAAGAAGTCAAAATATTACTATTTGCCGATGAGATGATAGTACATTTAAGTGATCCCAAAAGTTCCACCAGAGGACTAGTAACCTGATAAACACCTTCAGTGAAGTGGCTGGGTATAAAATTAACTCAAATAAATCAGTATCCTTCTTCTACACAAAAGAGAAACAAGCCAAGAAAGAAATTAGGGAAATGACACCCTTCATAATAGTCCCAAATAATATAAAATACCTCGCTGTGACTTTACCCAAGCAAGTGAAAGATCTGTATGATAAGAACTTCAGGACTCTGAAGAAAGAAATTGAAGAAGATCTCAGAAGATGGAAAATCTCCCATGCTCATGAATTGTCAGGATTAGTATAGTAAAAATGGCCATTTTACCAAAAATGCTGTACAGATCCAATGCAATCCCCATCAAAATTTCAATCTAATTCTTCATAGAGTTAGACAAAACAATTTGTAAATTCATCTGGAATAATAAAAAACCCAGGATAGCTGAAACAATCCTCAACAATAAAAGGACTTCTGGGGGAATCACTATCCCTGAACTCAAGCAGTATTACACAGCAATAGTGATAAAAACTGTATGGCATTGGTACAGAGACAGACAGATAGACCAGTGGAATAGAATTGAAGACCCAAAAATGAACCCACCCACATCTGGTCAATTGATTTTCGACAGAGGAGTGAAAAAAATCCAATGGAAAAAAGCATTTTCAGCAAATGGTGCTGGTTCACCTGGAAGTCAGCATGTAGAAGAATGCAGATCAATCCATGCTTATAACCCTGTACAAAGCTTAAGTCCAAGTGGATCAAGGACCTCCACATCAAACCTGATACATTCAAACTAATAGAAGAAAGAGTGGGGAAGCATCTGGAACACATGGGCACTGGAGAAAATTTCCTGAACAAAACACCAATGGCTTATGCTCTAAGATCAAGAATCGACAAATGGGATCTTTTGTAAGACAAAAGATACTGTTGTTAGGACAAAATGGCAACCAACAGATTGGGAAAAAAATCTTTACCAATCCTAGAACTGATAGTGGGCTTATATCCAAAATATATCAAGTTAGACTGCAGGAAGTCAAATAACCCTATTAAAATTGGGGTTCAGAGATAAACAAAGAATTCACAGCTGAGCAATATCGAATAGCTGAGAAGCACCTACAGAAATGTTCAACATCTTTAGTCAGAAGGGAAATGAAAATCAAAACAACCCTGAGATTCCACCTCACAGGAGAATGGCTAAGATTAAAAATTCTGGCAACAACAGATGCTGGTAAGAATGTGGAGAAAGAGGAACACTCCTCTATTGATGCTGACATTGCAGACTGGTACAATCATTCTGGAAATCAGTCTGGAGGTTCCTCAGAAAATTGGACATTGCACTACCTGAGGACCCAGCTATACCTCTCTTGGGCATATACCCAAAAGATGCTCCAACATAAAACCAAGACACATGCTCCACTATTTTCATAGCAGCCTTATTTATAATAGCCAGTAGGTGGAAGGAACCCAGATGCCCTTCAACAGAGGAATGGATACAGAAAATGTGGTACATCTACACAATGGAATATTACTCAGCTATCAAAAACAATGACTTTATGAAATTCATAGGCAAATGGATGGAACTGGAAAATATCATCCTTTGTGAGGTAACCCAATCACAGAAAAACACACATAGTATCCACTCATTGATAAGTGGATATTAGCCCAAATGCTTGAATTACCCAAGAAGCACAGAACACATGAAACTGAAGGATGATGAAAATGTGGGTGCTTCGCTCCTTCTTTAAAAGGGGAACAAGAATACCCTTAGGAGGGGATAGAGAGGCAACGTTTAGAACAGAGACTGAAGGAATGCCCATTCAGAGCCTGCCCCACATATGGCCCATCCATATACCGCCACTAAACTAGATAAGATGGATGTACGAAATAAGTGCAGGCTGACAGAAACCAGATGTATATCTCTCCTGAGAGACACAGCCAGAATATGGCAAATACATAGGCGAATGTCAGCAAGAAACCACTGAACTGAGAACGGGAACCCTGTTGAAGGAATGAGAGAAAGGACTGGAAGAGCTTGAAGGGGCTTGAGACACCATATGAACAACAATGCCACCAACCAGAGCTTCCAGGGACTAAGCCACTACTCAAAGTCCATGTATACATGGACTGACCCTGGGCCCCAAATTCATAGGTAGCAATGAATAGCCTAATAGAGGCACCAGTGGAAGGGGAAGCCCTTGGCCCTGCCAAGGCTGGACCCCAGTGAACGGGATTGTTGGGGGGAGGGCAGTAATGGGGGGAGGATGGGAAGGGGAATTCCCACCTATTAGGGGACAGGGAGGGGTAAGGGGAATGTTGGCCTGGATACCGGGAAAGGGAATCACATTTGAAATGTAAATAAGAAATACCCAATTTAATAAAGATGTAAAAAAATACCAAGGTAAATTATGTCTCATCTTCATAATGTTATGGGTACTAGGCCCTTTAATGGAAGGTAAAAGTGTTCCAGTAAATGGATGGGGAAGTGAAAATGATTTAAATATGGTACTCATATATAAAATTATCAAAAAAATAAAATTTATATAAACAATATTTTAGTAGTTAGAAGTAAATATTGAGGGGGCTGTTGTTCTGTGTCTATATTATTTAAATTTTTGTGTAGGTATATGCAAGTGTGCATGTCAGTGAGAATCCTTGTTGAGGCCAGAGAAGGACATAAGGTATCCTGTTCTATCACTGTCTATTTTTTCTTTGAAATGAGGTCCCTTACTGAAATTGAAACTAGATTTGTGGCCAACAAGTGTGAGCAATCTTCTTGTTTCTGCTGCCCATAAGAGTGAGGCACACAGAGTCATGCATGTCTTGTAACATGGATGTTGTAAATTTGAACTCAGGTTTTCATGTTTACATAGTAAGCACTTACCCAGTGAACCATCTCTCCAGCCCCATTATTGTTTTAATGGTGGTTACAGTGGATGAGTATCACAATATCTGATGGGTTTCTTGATTTTGATTTTGTCACAGGGTCTCACATACCCAGGCTGGCTATTATAGGTACAGACCAAAGTCTGGGAGAACTCATGTAGGTTCCCTGGTTCCCCTAATCCAGTACAAAGAGTTCCACTCAGGACACAAGGTAGATAAAAGTAGAAACAGTTAATAAGAAAGAAAGTAGTAGTGGCTCATGCCTTTAATCTTGGCACTTCGGAGGCAGAGACAGACAGATCAATGTGTTTGAGGCCAGCCTAGTCTATATAGTAAGGTCCAAGACAGTCAAAGCTACACAGAAAGATGCTGTCTTGAAAAAACAACAACAAACAACAAAAAAACAAACAAAAAACCCAAAAGCAAAAGAAAAGAAAGGAAGGAAGAAAGGTGGAAAGTACTCCTGAGAAAGAGAGGGGGGCCCGATGAGTTAGGAAAGGCCTCTGCTCAAAAACTGTTGGACCGGGGGCTGGAGAGATGGCTCAGTGGTTAAGAGCACTAATTGCTCTTCCAGAGGTCTTGAGTTTAAATCCCAGCAAGCACATGGTGGTTCTCAACCATCTGTAATGACATCTGATGCCGTCTTCTGGTGTGTCTGAAGACAGATACGGTGTTACTTATATATAATAAATAAATGAACCTTTAAAAAAACTGTTGGACCATGGGTTCCATGACACTTTTTAAATCAGTAATATAGTATCTTCCTTCTCATGTTTTTGTTTTGCATGTTCTGTTTGTTGCATGTAACTAGGTGCAGAAGAATTTCTTTCTAGTCTTTTTTGTTAGCTAACTTTTTTATATGTTAATTTCCCTCCTCTTTCTCCTTTTACATAACTACTTTTCTGCAGTACTTTTCCTAAAAGCCCCAGGATTTTGTTTGGGGAAAGGCAGAACAGAAATGTAATGATCAATCTTATGTAACTTCTTTCATGTAGTCTGTCTAAGAAGGACCACAAAACTCTTCCTCCTTTATCTATTGATTGGAGAGAAGGCTTTGGATATTTATGTCTAAGAGTTGGGTAGAATCCCTGCAACATAAGAAGTTTAGTTTGAAGTTGTTATGTATTCTAGAAACAATTACAGTATTAAAATACAATGTTTAAAGGAGGGTAACCTGGTTGTACGAACCATTGATCCTAGAACGAGTAACTGTGAGGAAAGCCATGGCCATGGTTATTCCAGAAGGACCATCCTTTGTAGTTTGTGGATGAGGGTATGATCTCTTGGGTTGTTCTTTTGTTTGTTTGTCTTTAAGATCTTCACAAAAAATGATGTTAGATATTAACAGTTTGAAGATATACAAAAGAACAATTTTAACTCAATGGTGGAAAGATTTGAAAAAGAAATAGTGTGAGATAAACACTGAGTACCAACAGTGCTAAAAGAAAAACAGTTGAGAAAAGCAAAAGATAAAATAAGGCTACTTTATTGATAAGTTTACAAAGGGAATGTATAAAGATACATTATTATATCTGATGTGGCTATGACTGTTCTACAGGGTGCGACAACCACCTATACTCAAGATTTAATGAGAAAGCTTATAAGTTCTATGTGGTAGTTTGAATAAAATTGGCCTCCATAGGCTCGTATGTTGAATACTGAGTTACTAGAGAGTGGAACTGTTTCGAGAAGAATTAGAAGGATTAAAAGATGTGGTACATTTGCACAATGGAGTACTATTGAGCTATCAAAAACAATGACTTCATGAAATTCATAGGCAAATGGATTGAACTAGAAAATATCATCCTGAGTGAGGTAACCCAATCACAGGAAAACACACATGGTATGCACACACCGAAAAGTGGATATTAGCCCAAAAGCTCGAATTACCCAAGATGCAATTCACAGACCACATGAAGCTCAAGAAGAAGGATGACCAAAATGTGGATGCTTTACTTCTTCTTAAAAGGGGGAACAAAAATATCCACAGGAGGGGATATGGAGGCAAAGTTTAGAGCACAGACTGAAGGAATGGCCATTCAGAGCCTGCTCCACATGTGGCTCATACATATACAGCCACCAAAACTAGATAAGATGGATGAAGCTAAGAAGTGCATGCTGGCAGGAACCGGATATAGATCTCTCCTGAGAGACACAGCCAAAGCATGTCCAATACAGAGTCAAACGCTAGCATCAAACCACTGAACTGAGAACGGAATCCCTGTTGGATTAATTGAGAAAGGATTGAAGGAGCTGAAGGGGCTTGCAACCCCATAAGAACAATAATGCCAACCAACCGAGCTTCCAGGGACTAAATCACTACCCAAAGACTATACATGGACTGACCCATGGTTCCAATTGCAGATGTAGCAGAGGATGGCTTTGTTGGGCACCAATGGAAAGAGAAGCCCTTGGTCCTGCCAAGGTTGGACCCCCAGTGCAGGGGAATGTCAGGGTGGGGTGGTAAGGGGGTGTAGATGGGGGGGTGAACACCCTTATGGGGGAGGGGGAGGGGTAAAGGGCTTATGGACAGGAAACCGGGAAAGGGAATAACATTTGAAATGTAAATAAAGAAATATATTAAAAAAAAGGTGTGGCCTTGTTGGAATAAGTGTGGCCTTTTGATAGAAAGTGTGTCACTAGAGATGTGCTTTGAATTTCGAAAAACCCATGCCAGGTCCAGTCTCTCTCTGCCTCCTGTCTGTACATCAGGATGCAAAGCTCCCAGCTATTGCCTGAACATCATGCCTGTCTGATTCTTACCATGATGATCATGGACTAACTCTTTAAAACTGAAAGAAAGTCCCGGATTAAGTGCTTCATTTATTAGAGTTGCCTTAGTCATAGTGTCTCTTCGAAGCAGTAGAACAGTAACTAAATCTGAATCATTTTTTGTGCCTTTTTCAAGTGTGTCTACTTTTTTTTGTTCTCTGTCATCATTTCTTTATTTGGAGTGCTATTTTTTTTTTTTGGCTGGGTGTTTAAAACCATGCAGGCAGCCAAAAATTAACCATTGTTCTTTTTGTTGTTAAGGTTGTTTGAGGCTCTTTAGAGGTTATTCTTGGGGACTGCGCTGGCTAGTTTTTGTTAACTTGACACAAGCTATAATCGTTAGAGAGGAGGGGACTAAAAATTGAGACAATGCCTCCATAAGATTGGGCTATGAGAAAGCCTCATTGACATTCTATGAATTAGTGAGTAATGGAATAGGGCCAAGCCATTTGTGGGTGGTGCCACCCTGGGCTGGTGGTCCTGGGTGCTATAAGAAAGCAGTCTCAGCAAGCCATAAGGAACAAGCCAGTAAGCAGCCCCCTTCCATAACCTCTGTATCAGCTCCTGCCGCCAGGTTACTGCCCAGCTTGAATTTCTGTACTGACTTCTCTCAATGATGGACTAAGATGTGGAAGTGTAAGCCAAATAAAGCCTTTCCTCCCCAAGTAACCTTGACTAAGATAGGCAATTAGGAGGACCTCTTGGTTCTTTTAGTTTTCCTTTACTAGTTATACTATCTTAACTAGTGGAATGTATTGGGGATTTGTTGACCCTGTGGCTTCTTATGATAGCATTGAGGACATTTCTTTTTGCATTGATTCTCTTCTTTGTAGAATGTACAGAGGTTACAGTCTAATCTCTGCATTCTCCATGACCTCTGCATCCTCTGTAAACAAGAAGACAAGCCACTCAGCCAAATTATAGGGCCCTTTTTAGAGGGATCCTGTTATTCCACAGTCCCTTAGGACTTAGCAGACTTTGGAGCAAGGGCTAAAGTATTGACTGTTCTTTTAGTTCCTATATCTTTATTTTCTCTGGCCTCTAGGTATGAATACTGATCATTCAGAAGGTCAGGTACATCAGCATTGAAAAACAAATTGTGGTTTAAAATTCAGTTGTATAATACTTAGCTAAAACTTGACAAAGACATATCTTTTCAACAAATCTTGATTGTATTAAGATTCAGTTTCTCAATTACAAGACTTGCACACTTAGTACAAAACTATAATAGTTTATTCTTGATGAAATATAAAGTCTTTGCTCTTTAAACACACTAATTACTCAAGGAAAGCTGAAATTGTAGAGATAGTTATCTTTTCAAACTGGGAACAGCAAATCTAACAGGCTGCTCCTCCCACCCCTGCCACTCCCCATTCCTACCCTGACAGAGATTGTTCAGGACAGCAAAGCTATTCCCTGGGATAGGAGCTATCACATTCTGAGACCTGCTTTTTGTTTTTCCAAGCAAAAGGCATCTTCGGATCACTTGTAAAATTAGAGGTTGAAACAATGATGAATCAAATGACATCTTAACTGAGACTGCTTGATGACATACACTTTTTCTGTTCTAAATTTTAGTTACACTATGAACTAAAGTGGATTTGGGCTAACATTCTAATTTATGTGAACAGTTACTTCTAAGCCAATTTGATACCGTTTAATCAATATAAACATGCAAGTATAGGGACTGGTGAGATAGTTTAGTACATGACACCACTCGCTGCTCTTGCAAGGACCTGATTTCCAGCAACCCACTTCCAATGGTTCATAACCCCCTGCAAATTACAGCTCCAGGAAATTCAATATCCTTTTTCAGCCTCTATGAACACTACATTCATGTGCATACATACAAAAATACACAAATAAAAGTTAAGCATAAATCTTTTTATAAAAACAAACACATGCAGACATATATAAAATCAGATTTTTAAAGAAATCAAATACTTTGTAACTTTTGTCAATTTAAGTTAACCCATTAATCAAATCATATTTCCATAGTATTAAACAATCTTTAATATGAAATCTGTACTTTTATAAATATGATTATTAATATAAATAAAATATAAGACTTTAAATTTGAAAAACACAGCCTAAATTGATTATTGATAAGGAACTAAGTAGGCTGAATAAGTACCAACCATCTTTGGCTTTAAAATGTTTTTTTCATTTAGCATAAATTGGACAAGATATGAAGCACAAAAAACCTGTTTTTGAAAGAGGAAAGTATGGATAGATAAGCAATAGTTTCTATACCTGAATGTAACAACTGTTAGTTAAAATTCATCTTAAAATGTAAGGGATTAGATATGATCTTGAAGGCTTAATAACAGAGTTATTTCTATTCCACACAGATAAGCTTACTTAGATTGTAAATGTTACTGTTTGTTGAGATTATAGTTACTGTAATTTTCATCATAAAAAAGAAATTAACATAAAGGAATTTTGACAAATGTAGTGTGCTTGCCATTTTACAAATACTGTAGACATAATAAAAAATTTAATTCATCAAATGATGAATTATATGGTAAGACTATTCTTGAGAACAATCACAGCAATTAGTCCAATAAGAAGCTTTTAAAATGTAAATTAAATAAATTAATAAAAATTAATTAATAATAATGTTTAAAAAGCTTTTAAATGTACACTAGTATTACTTTTTGGGTCAGAATAAAACATTTTTGAATCTTAAATTTTTTGTCACTCAGGACTTCATACGAGATGAAAGAATTTTTTCCAGAATCTCTATTGGAAGAAAATCATTATCAAAATCTATGTAATCAATGTTAAATTCATAAGTTAATGAAACTCATCACATGACTCTAATGAATTTTTTTACAGAAAGAAGTGGCATTTGAGGGCTTTATGAAGTATTTTGTAGATCCAAAAATATTATTTAGCAGATTTTAGTAAGTTCAGAGTTCCTAAGTTTATAAGCATGTACTTTTCAGGTCTTTATGTTTATGTGCATGTATCACCCAAACACTCGAATGCGTGCGCGCGCACACACACACACACACACACACACACGCACAGTCACTCACACATACACAAACACTGCTAAATTTCAGTGTGCATGAAAAATGAATGAAAAACATTGAAGTGGCCATTGTTAGTTATATTGGAGAATTCAAGGGGCACATTGAGTTTTGTGCCTTAATATAGAATGACATACAGTCACATGAAAGCAATTGTGAACCACTCAGTCACAATTACATTAACAAGACAAAAAGCCTTTATATCACTTGGTCTTTACCAAGAAGAAGATGATGCTGGGATTATCAGAAAGCTATTTTTTTCTATTTGTCAGTCTGTTTTGTTGAATAGCTTCAGCCTGATACAATGGTCACATTAAGGATTGGTCCCTTCCTTCAAGTCTCAATCATTGAGCATAGAGAAGGCAGTATCTAGTAGCTTGGTCCAAAGGATCCTATATTATTGAAAATACTTGGGCTAATATAGTTATTTGTGTTAATGAGTTCTCTGAATAGTCTATGGGTAATAAAAGGAAAACTTAGTCATTTGGAAAAGCAACAAGTACAAAAGAATCTGTAGTGACACAGAGTTTTTGGAAGTCCTCATGAGGCAAGTGAAAAAAATCAAGATTGGAAACAGATTTAGACACAGCCAAGTAATGTTTACTCATTGCCAGGTAGTATTTTAGGGATCCTTGGAGAAAATTTACTAGTTTTTCTTTGTATTGCTAAGGACCCATGATTAAAAGGAAAGTTGGACTCTAATTGTCCTTCCCTAAGGGCACAGGCATTTCACCTAGGAGAGATTTGTAGACATAAAACTATGGGATGGGTAACAGGAAGAGGCTGTCATAGTATGCCTTGTCAGCTGACTTTCCCTTCCTCAGGTAGCATGAAGCTCTGTGGAATGGGAAGGTATACTTCATCTGAGTCTTGTGGTCCACAGATTTATGTTTGGAAGGAAGGCCTTGGGCACAGACAGGAGTCATCCAAGATAGCAGAGGTTTCCTCATTTGTTTTTATTTCTTTGCATAATCCCCTAATCTTGTAGATCTATGAAGGCCTGTAAATAAGCCATTTTAGATCATTTTTCTTGATTTTTACATAACAGATTCAGCTTCAGGGTGGTGGTATAGTTTAATCTTCTATCCTTTGGTCAGAATTTTCCCTTCTTCACCGTGTATTGACCCAGACAGTGTTACAGTAAAACATTAACCTCTTTTCTTTAGATTCTTGTGATAAACCTTATTCTAGTTCAGCAGACACTAAATAGAGACATACAAGGGCATCTGCAATAGAGAAATGCAGCCTTCTCATTTTAGAGTCATCAAGATTATCTCATGGAGTAATGCTTTCTCTCCTACTACTTCTTCCTGTAGAACTAGAGTTTTAAAAAGGTTACTCATTGTCAGAGTCCGGATGTGCAGGGCCGGACGTGTCTGAGGGAGAGCCAGAGATAGGACTTGCCAAACCAGCTATCAGCCCCAAGGACATTGACTATCTGTAGCCACCCCCTCCCCTTCCTTCACCCCCCTGAGTGAGATGAGCCACCCTACCTGCCTGCTGAGCTGCTAGAGAGCACGTACACCTTGCTGATGGAATTTCGCACCGAAAGTAACTGTGCACCATTTGACTTGACCAGTCATGTGTAACCTCGCGAATGCCCCTCTATAAACCCCCGAGTTTGGAGGCTCGGGGTCGATTCCTCTGTCTCCTGTGTGGGATACCTATCAACCCAGGATCCTGCTAATAGGGATCTCGTTAATAAAAGCTACCTCTTGCTGTTACATCAAGAATGGCTACTCGTGATTCCTGGGGGCACCCCACCCCGCGATCGGAGCGAGAGACGCGGCTCCCCGTTTTGGGGTATGCTCTTTCATTTGGGGGCTCGTCCGGGATCGGAGCGTGACCCCCCGGAACCCCGAATGCCACTTGGAGGTACGTTAGTGTGAGTGCTGGAAAGTGGCCGCTGTCTGTGTGTGTGTGAGTGTGTGTGAATTAAGTCTTGTAGTCTGTGTTTTTCGGTACCGGTTTAAGGTCTTAGTGCACTGTCTGGGCAGATGAAGGATTCCTGCCCTGTGCACGGGTGGAAGAAGGATTCCCACCCCGTAGAAAGCTAGCTTGAAAGTGCACTGTCTGGGCAGATGAAGGATTCCTGCCCTGTGCACGGGTGGAAGAAGGATTCCCACCCCGTAGAAAGCTAGCTTGAGATTGCACTGTCTGGGCAGAAGAAGGATTCCTGCCCTGTGCATGGGTGGAAAAAGGTCCCCCACCCCGAACAGGCGCCTGTGAGTAGATGAAGGATTCGTACTCCGAATAGTCTTTTTCTTTCTTTTTTTCCTTTCTAGAAAGCGCACAGGGGGACGCCCCAATCGCGCAGGTTCTGGGACACATTGAAAGACCCCAGCTTAGCAGCAGTAACGCCATTTTGCAAGGCTGTACTTAAGATGACTGGTTCAGAGAAAGGTTAAAACACTGAGTACAAAGCGGCTGCCAAGCAGGATGTGTTTGGTTGAAGGCCTGGCAACAGGACGACTTCGGTTGAGCACCTGACAATGAAAAAAAGCCCCGGGAGAGGTCCCACACCCTGGTGGGGGGCCGAGTCAGTTGTTATGTTTCAGGAAGGTAGCTAGGAAACTTGCCCCCAGGCTGAACCCTTGCCATATTAGAATCCACCAATTATATCCCTGTAACCATGCATCTGCTTCTGTATGCTTGCTTCTGCTCCCCAAAATCCTATAAAAGCCCATCCTTGGTTCCGTGGGGCGCGCCAGTCCCCCGAGTGACTGAAGCGCCCACAGGTGCCTGTGCCTGTGTATCCCGACAATAAACCAAATCCTCTTGCTGATTGCATCCTGTGGTGTCTCGGTCTGGTCTTTGGAGTTGGAGGGTCTCCATCCCGAGGGAAAGTTCTCCCTGAGAGCTTTTCATTTGGTGCATTGGCCGGGAAAGGAGATCCTCCACCCAGGGACCACCGACCACCCACTGGGAGGTAAGCCGGCCGGCGTCTGTCTGTCTGTCTGATTTTGTCTCGTTCTGCCTTATTCTGTCTGTTCTGTGAGCGCTCGGCCAGGTCTGTTCTGTGAGCGCTCAGCCAGGTCTGTTCTGTGAGCGCTCAGCCAGGTCTGTTCTGTGAGCGCTCAGCCAGGTTCTGTGAGCGCTCAGCCAGGTCTGTTCTGTGAGTGCTCAGCCAGGTCTGTTCTGTGAGCGCTCAGCCAGGTCTGTTCTGTGAGCGCTCAGCCAGGTTGTTTGGAATTTGGGCGGGACGAAGAAGGAGCTGACGAGCTCGGACTTCTCGCCCCGCAGCCCTGGAAGACGTTCCAAGGGTGTTGGGGCCCGACTTTTCGGGGCCCAATCTGGGAGAGGAGAAAGATCCGGACTAATGGCACCTCTGTCTGTATTTTTGGCTTTCAGAGGGCCCCGGACCTTTGCCACCTCCATCTGACTTTTTGCTTTCAGTTTGGTACCAAAGCCGTGCAGCACGCCTGTCTGTTGTTTGTTTGACTGTTGGTGTTGTTTGTTTTCTCTGTGTTCTAATCTTCCTTAGAACTAACATGGGACAGTCCCTAACAACGCCCCTAAGTCTCACTCTTGATCATTGGAAAGACGTCCACAACCGGGCACACAACCAGTCCGTCGAGGTTAAAAAAAAAAAAGGAAAAGGGCAGACTCTCTACACATCCGAGTGGCCCACTTTCGGAGCAGGATGGCCAGTGAATGACACATTTAATAAGATCATTATTTTACAGGTTAAAGATCGGGTCGTCCACGGACATCCTGACCAGGTTCCTTATATTATCACTTGAGAGAGTCTCGCCTTAAACCCCCCCCCCTGGGCGGAACCCTTCGTGGACCCGAATTGGCCTCCCCTCAACCCCCAGCCTGTCCCCTCGGCCCCGCCCCGTCCGCCGGCCACGTCTTCCTCTCTCTACCTTTGTGAAATCAGAGCCTTCTAAGAAACCTGTCCTCCCGGCAGACCCAAACTCCCCTCTCATAGATCTTCTCTCTGACAGGCCCGGCTAAAACGGAGGAGGCAGAGCCGCCGGCCAGATCAGTTGCTGGGCCACAGTCTGATAAGGGTTTCTCCCCTGTCGCAGGGAGATTGCGCAATAAGCGCGAGGTGATGCCAGATTCAACCTCCCAGGCTTTCCCACTTAGACAGGGAACCGGTGGCCAGACCCAATACTGGCCGTTTTCAGCAGCTGACATTTACAATTGGAAACAACACAACCCTTCTTTCTCCAAAGATCCGGTGGCACTCACCGACCTAATAGAATCTGTTTTACTTACCCACCAGCCTACTTGGGATGACTGCCAACAGCTCTTACAGGCCCTCTTAACCTCAGAAAAAAAACAGAGTGTTCCTAGAGGCCAGAAAGCATGTTCTGGGAGATGATGGGCGTCCCACCCAGCTGCCTGAAAAAATTGATGCTGCATTCCCACTTAAGAGACCAAACTGGGATTTTAATACAGCTGAAGGTAAGGGACACCTACGCCTTTATCACCAGTTGCTTCTAGCGGGTCTCCGAGGGACTATACGACGCCCTACTAATTTGGCTCAGGTAAAACAGGTATTACAGGAAGCAGGGGAAACTCCCTCCGCCTTTCTAGAGAGACTTAAGGAGGCCTACCGTATGTACACTCCCTATGACCCAGATGACCCAGGACAAATGACGAGTGTCTCTATGTCCTTCATCTGGCAGGCTGCTCCAGATATCAGGACTAAGTTACAGAGGTTAGAAAATTTACAGGGCTATACATTACAGGATTTACTTAAAAAAGCTGAAAAGATTTTTAATAAGAGAGAGAATTGAGTCGAATCTTGGCCGCCGTAGTTCAGGGCCAAGAAAGGAAGGGAGATAGGGGGGAGCTCGAAAGGGGCTAAAGCTGGATAAAGATCAATGTGCCTATTACAAAGAGAAAGGGCACTGGGCCAGAGAGTGCCCCAAGAAGCCTGGCGGACCCCGAAAGCCTCGACCACGAACCTCCCTCTTGGCTCTAGATAAAGATTGGGGAGGTCAGGGCCAGGAGCCCCCCCCTGAGCCCAGGGTAACGCTTAAAGTTGGGGGGCAGCCGGTTACTTTCCTGGTAGACACAGGAGCCCAGCATTCAGTCCTCACCCAAGCTTCAGGACAACTCAGCGACCGGACGGCCTGGGTACAAAGAGCTACTGGTGAGAAACAATACCGATGGACTACGGACCGCCCGGTTCAGCTGGCTACCGGTAAGGTGACCCATTCCTTCTTACATGTTCCAGACTGCCCGTACCCTCTGCTGGGCCGTGACCTGCTCACCAAACTAAAAGCACAAATTCATTTTGAGGAAAGAGGGGCCCGAATAACTGGCCCCCACGGAACTCCCCTTCAAGTTCTATGAATATAGACTATATGAACTGGGACAGGACAAGCCACAATCCCTAGAAATAGACACTTGGGTCACGAATTTTCCACTGGCTTGGGCAGAGACTGGTGGGTTGGGGTTGGCGCTCCAACAGCCCCCCTTAATTATACAGTTAAAGGCCACTACAACTCCAGTCTCCATAAAACAATACCCCCTGTCACATGAAGCTTATCAAGGTATAAGGCCTCACATTACGAGGCTTCTAGATCAAGGCATCCTAATCCCCTGCCGGTCGCCTTAGAATACGCCTCTTCTGCCTGTTAAGAAACCCGGCACTGGAGATTATAGGCCAGTACAAGACTTGAGAAAGGTCAACAAGAGGATAGAAGATATTCATCTGACTGTTCCAAACCCTTACAATTTGCTCAGTAACTGTTCATCGATGAGAAACAGGGGTATGCTAAAGGGGTCCTAACACAAAGGTTGGGACCCTGGAAACGCCCTGTGGCCTACCTGTCTAAGAAATTGGACCCTGTGGCCTCCGGCTGGCCACCGTGCCTAAGGATGGTGGCTGCTATTGCTGTCCTGATCAAGGATGCTAGAAAATTGACTTTGGGACAGCCACTCACCATCCTAGCACCCCATGCAGTGGAGGCCTTGGTAAAACAGCCCCCAGACCGCTGGCTCTCTAATTCTCACACCAAGCCTTGTTACTGGATGCAGAACGGGTTCAGTTTGGGCCCGTAGTCGCCCTCAATCCTGCCACCTTGCTTCCTCTACCAGAGGAGGCAGAACAGCATGACTGCCTACAAATCCTCGCAGAAGTACATGGAACCAGGCCGGACCTATCGGACCAGCCTCTTCAGAATGCTGACCACACATGGTACACGGATGACAACAGCTTCTTGACAGAGGGAGAGCGAAAGGTTGGAGCTGCGGTCACTACGAAGGACAAAGTGATTTGGGCGAAAGCCCTGCCTGCTGGTACCTCCGCACAACGGGCTGAACTCATCGCCTTGACTCAGGCGCTCAAGATGACAAAAGGTAAGAGGCTAAATATATATACAGACAGCCGTTATGCCTTTGCCACGGCACACATCCATGGGGAGATCTACCGGAGGCGGGGGCTGCTCACATCTAAAGATAAAGATATTAAAAATAAGGATAAAATTCTGGCCCTCTTAGAAGCCCTATTCTTGCCCAAAAGACTGAGTATTATACATTGTCCAGGACACCAAAAAGGGCACAACCCAGAGGCACGAAGAAACCGGCTGGCCGATGCCACGGCGCGAGAAGCGGCCATGAGCAAACAAATCTTGCCCTTAAATAGCCCAGACCAACCCACGCCCCCACCAGTGGGACAAACCAGTTGGGTTTATGCCCATGAGGACATAGAGCTCCTAGAAAAAATGGGGGCCATCTACTACCCTCAACTAAAACAGTGGGTCTACAAAGGACTTTTGAATTGATCTCCTTTTTACATAAATTAACCCATTTGGGGTTTAAGAAGATGAAAACCTTACTAGATCGGGAAGAGATAAATCTGTGTTTTTTTTTTTTTTAATTGGGACAAAGCGATACAAAAGGTGACTGAGAGTTACAAAGCGTGCGCTCAGGTTAACCTGGGAAGGACCATGATTGGACAAGGAGTTCGTCCTAGGGGACACCGTCCCGACATCCATTGGGAAATTGATTTTACTGAAATTAAACCAGGTATATATGGATACAAGTATCTCCTAGTGTTTATAGACACCTTCTCAGGATGGGTCGAAGCCTTCCCCACAAAGCACGAGACTACAAAAATGGTCACCAAGAAGCTCCTCGAGGAAATCTTTCCCAGGTATGACATGCCTCAAGCGTTGGGGTCGGACAACGGGCCCGCTTTCGTCTCCCAAGTAAGTCAGTTGGTGGCCAAATTGCTGGGGGTTGATTGGAAATTACATTGTGCCTATAGACCCCAGAGTTCAGGTCAGGTAGAACACATAAATAGAACAATTAAGGAGACTTTATCCAAACTTACGCTTGCAACTGGCTCAAAGGATTGGGTGGCCCTCCTTCCCCTAGTTCTATATTGGGCCCGGAATACCCCGGGCCCCCATGGTCTAACTCCTTTTGAAATAATATATGGAACACCACCCCCATTTGTCCATTTCTTTGATTCAAACATTGCTGATTTTGCTGACAGCCCTTCTCTGAGGGCCCATTTACAGGCCCTACAGATTGTGCAGAGAGACGTCTGGAGACCTTTGGCCGCTGCTTACCAGGACAAGCTTGAGCATCCGGTGGTGCCACACCCGTTCCAGATTGGAGACACCGTGTGGGTGCAGAGACACCAGACCAAGAATCTCGAGCCACGGTGAAAAGGACCCTACACCATCCTCCTGACTACCCCGACCGCCCTAAAGGTAGACGGAGTCTCGGCTTAGATCCACACACCACACGTCAAGGCAGTCCGGTCTGAGGAATTGACTAATCACAACACTACACCCCAGACATGGAGAGTTCAGCGCACTCCAAACCCCTTAAAGTTAAAACTCCTACGTGGCTCCTCCTAGTCCTTTTGTGGCCTAGAGTCAGTAGGGGAATAAGCCCCCACCAGACAGAAATTTCTTGACCAAGTCGAGTGAAAGATTTCACTCAAAGTTAGCAAAAAAAAAATGGGGGAATGAAAGACCCCAGCTTAGCAGCAGTAACGCCATTTTGCAAGGCTGTACTTAAGATGACTGGTTCAGAGAAAGGTTAAAACACTGAGTACAAAGCGGCTGCCAAGCAGGATGTGTTTGGTTGAAGGCCTGGCAACAGGACGACTTCGGTTGAGCACCTGACAATGAAAAAAAGCCCCGGGAGAGGTCCCACACCCTGGTGGGGGGCCGAGTCAGTCGTTATGTTTCAGGAAGGTAGCTAGGAAACTTGCCCCCAGGCTGAACCCTTGCCATATTAGAATCCACCAATTATATCCCTGTAACCATGCATCTGCTTCTGTATGCTTGCTTCTGCTCCCCAAAATCCTATAAAAGCCCATCCTTGGTTCCGTGGGGCGCGCCAGTCCCCCGAGTGACTGAAGCGCCCGCAGGTGCCTGTGCCTGTGTATCCCGACAATAAACCAAATCCTCTTGCTGATTGCATCCTGTGGTGTCTCGGTCTGGTCTTTGGAGTTGGAGGGTCTCCATCCCGAGGGAAAGTTCTCCCTGAGAGCTTTTCAACATGAGAGACGTTCCATGAGCCAGCCTTTGTTGGGAGGACCCGGCAACTGGCAGTCAAAAAGATCTGACTGTGACTTGACTTCGGAGGTCGCGTTCGGCTGCCTATTTAAGTATAGGCACGGACAAGTGTGCTTAGATGTGTTAGTGTCTGTTGTCTGTATTCTATTTCTGTGTTTGGTATCCCAGAAGCAGCTAAGGTTAAGCTGCAGTTTGGGCCAGGTACTGAAGGTACCAGGCATCTGTGGGAATTGGTTATGGGATGCTTTGTCTTGGTCTTGTTTGTCTGGATTGTTTTCTGTGGTATTGTCCAGTGTCTTTTTGGCTTTTGTTTCGTTTTTGAAATCTTGGACTGACAATTGTGTTTGAACTGTTTGCTTTGCTCGTCGAAGAGTTTTACTTGGTCCCCTTAACGCTTAGTGAGTAAGGAACTTAATTTTGTGGACCCCGCTCTAGTGGCGGTGTGTTAGTTGATAGCCAAAGTTAATTTTTAAAGCATAGTGTTTTATCTGTGCTTGTGCTCGCAGCCAGCTGAGATAAGCTAGAGAAAGAGTTAAATTTTGCTTGGGAGTAAGGAATCTTAAAGGCGGAGTTTCAGCTGGTTTGACACTTAGTGCGTAGCTGCCTAAAAGATCAGAGATGCTGTCAACAGGCTATAAAAAAAAGGGACAGGCTGTGTTAGAAATGCTACAGGAGGAACTATCTAAAAAGGCTGAGAGCGAGGTGGGAGAGGACTATAAGGAAAACAAGAACAAGAAAGGAATTTCTGACATTTGCTCAGAGTAGGAGAGCGCTCATTTGGAGAAGTTCTTTAAGGAAGCCTGCCTTATCTGCTGTCCTTATTCCAAGGGAGGAGTTAGTCTTCAGCATTAAATTACTTTTCTCGCTGATCATCATTAACATGGAGAGTGCCTTTGATCCTATCCCCTCAGCAGCCAGTTCCTGCCCCTATGGTCAAAATGCCCCAGGTTGGGGGACAAAAAGAGCCCCTAAAATAGTTTCAAATAATCTACAACAAGCTGTAAAGAACTTTGTTTTGTTTTGCCAGTCAAGATTTAGAATTCAGGCTTTGGCGGTGGCCAAGGTCAGGATTAATGTTTTCTTTTCCATGGGCCTTTTAAACCCAGTGAGACAGTTTGGTAAAGGGCTACTACTGAGGTCCTGATAGCCCCAGGTGAACTGGTTACAATTCTTTTGTCAGCCACTTGGCATCTAGCACCCAGGTTCTAACCATCTCTCCATCCTTTTGTTATTAGTTGTTACTAGAAGCCTAGTATCATTTGGAGGCTGGTTCTCTTGAGAGGCAAAGCCACGGAGCTGACACTGAAGAGAGATACTCCTTGAGGGAAAATCTAAGCTTGTGCTTATTTGTACAATGGCCTTTTGGTTCCAAGAAAGGCCTCCTGGTTTAGCTGTGTGACTAAATGCTGTTTGCCCTCTTCAGTGGACCTCTATTCTCAAGATTCTCTTGTTTTCTCACCATCCCACTTGAGATGCTTGTTAGTAACTGTTACAGGTCTTCTTTACCACTGAGGAAAGACGGAATCCTACTAGAGGCCAGAAAAAATGTTCCAGACATGGATAGAAGGCCCTCACTTCTGCCTGCTCTCTTCAGACACCTGAAGGTAGGGAGTGCTCCAGGTCTGCTGCCAGGCTGCAAGGGTGGGTCTCTGAGGGGCTGGAAAATGCCCCACCAATCTGGCTAAGATAAGGAAAAGATATAAAGAGAATGTTACAGAAATTTAAAGGGTTAAGTTAAGTTGCTGAGAGTTAGTATAAGTTACAGAGAAAGTAAGGTTGAAAAAAGAAAGAGGTAAAATGAGCAGGAAGCTAGGGAAGAAAAGAGACAAAAAGAAGAGGAAGTTAGAGAGCTAAAGAGAGATAAAAGACAAGAGAGGAACACATACTGGCCACAGTAGTTAGGGAACCTAGGAAGATAGTACCTGGCAACAGAAGAGAATTCCTGGCTAAAGATCAGTGTGCCTAATGCAAAGAGAAAGGACACTGGGTCAGGGACTGCCCAAGAAAGAAAAAGAGGGGCCACTGGAGAGCTTCTTGGTCCTAGAGTGCTGGCTATATACAGAGATAGAAGGGAAGTGTGGATACAGGGACCCAATGCTCTGTGCTCCTATGCCCTCCAGTGGGCCAATATCCAAAGACCTTGAGTACAAGGGGCTACTGACAACGAACAATACTTATGGACTGCCCGAAGAATAGTGAACCTTGGCGTGGGCCGGGTAACCCACTAGTTCATAGTCATTCCTGACTGCCCCTATCCCTTGCTCATGAGAAAATTGCTCTCCAAAAATGGCTTGCGTGGGCTGAAATGGCTGGGTGAGGCCATGTGTATGCATATCTACAGACTGTGTATGTGGGGCTTGAGACCTGTCTCAGTGCACCAGTACCTGATGCTGGGAGATGTATGGCTTAGTGCTTTTCTGCTTGGAACATATCACTCCTGCCAGACGGGCACTAACAATTATCACCCAATCCAGGACTTAAACTGTGATAGAGTGGCTGATGTTTTGCCTTTGAATAGAGTGTCCCAAAAGATGGGACCACTGGTCAGCTGCCTTGGACTAGATTCTCCCCCGGTTGGGGAAAATCTGGTCACCTTGCTGCCCAATCCAGACCTGAAGCCACCACAGCAC
This sequence comes from Rattus norvegicus, assembly GCF_021556685.1. Taxonomy (NCBI): domain Eukaryota; kingdom Metazoa; phylum Chordata; class Mammalia; order Rodentia; family Muridae; genus Rattus; species Rattus norvegicus. The sequence continues at coordinate 11,263,275 of NC_141554.1, read as the reverse complement.
GAGTGTCAAGCACTGACAGAAGCCCATGGGTGGAGGAAAGACCTCTGCGACTGGCTGATTGACCCCTGCTGAAAGCCGAGGACCTTGTCCACAGACGGGAACAGTTCTCTTCATGAATGAAGGTCAGAGACAAGTGGGTGCTGCCATGGTGGACAACACGACGTTATCTGGGATGGCTGAACTTCTACCCCCCAGCACATCAGCGCTGCAGATGCCTTTACCATCTCTTGGATGCCCTGGTGAAGCCAACAACTGCAAGAGATGGCCTCTTGATAGTCATCAAGAAGATACTAGAAGAAATCTTCCCCCAGTCTGGAGTGCCCAAGGTAATCTGGTCAGACAACAGCCCTATTTTCGTTGCCAAGGTAAGCCAGGGTGTGGCCAAGTATTTAGAGGTCGATTGGAAATTACATTGTATCTACAGACCTCAAAGTTCAGGACAGGTAGAGTAAATAAATAAAATTTTAAAAGAGACCCTGACCAAACTAAATTAACCATGGAGACTGGTGCAAACTGGGTGACACTCCTTCCCTCTTGCTCTCTTCAGAGCAAGAAATACCCCTTCCAGATTCAGCCTTACCCGCTTTGAGATCTTATATGGGGCCTCAGCTCCCCTGACTGTATTAGATGATGTTACAGAACCAACATGTCATAGTGCCATAGTAATAATGATTTATGTGCCAGGCTAAAAGACCTACAGGTGATACAGAAAGAAATCTGCTCACAGCTGACAGCAGCCTATGCCCCGGAGACCCCTGAGACATCCCATCAGTTCCAGGAGACTGCAGCTACACTGAGCCCAGACACTCGAGCCTCGCTGGAAAGGACCATGCCTGGTGCTGCTGACCACCCTGACAGCTGTCAATTCTCAGCCCTCACCAGCCGTGTACTAGCTGTTAGGGCTGAGATCTGGGACCTAGAGGGAAATTCAGTCATGTTTGTTCTGGGTTCTATCAGGATAGGTGTGGGATAGGCTTGATTTCCTAAGATTAGAACTATTAACAAAAAAGAAGAAGAGAATGTAGAACTAGAGTTTTAAAAAGGTTACTCATTGTCAGAGTCCGGATGTGCAGGGCCGGACGTGTCTGAGGGAGAGCCAGAGATAGGACTTGCCAAACCAGCTATCAGCCCCAAGGACATTGACTATCTGTAGCCACCCCCTCCCCTTCCTTCACCCCCCTGAGTGAGATGAGCCACCCTACCTGCCTGCTGAGCTGCTAGAGAGCACGTACACCTTGCTGATGTAATTTCGCACCGAAAGTAACTGTGCACCATTTGAATTGACCAGTCATGTGTAACCGCGCGAATGCCCCTATACAAACCCCCGAGTTTGGAGGCTCGGGGTCGATTCCTCTGTCTCCTGTGTGGGATACGTATCGACCCAGGATCCCGCTAATAGGGATCTCGTTAATAAAAGCTACCTCTTGCTGTTACATCAAGAATGGCTACTCGTGATTCCTGGGGGCACCCCACCCCGCGATCGGAGCGAGAGACGCGGCTCCCCATTTTGGGGTATGCTCTTTCATTCCCAAGTAACCTTGGATATGTCCAAGGATAGCCTTTAAAGATGAATCAGAAATGATGATTGTTATCTCAAATTAGTCAGGGCCTTCCTTCTGTGAACATCTCTGGGGCTCCTTCCTTCCTTTCACTGAGATAAGGTTATATACTCCTAAGAAGTTCTTTTTAAAATCCTTAATTCAGGATGGATCAGTGGGTGAAGGTGCCTGCTGCAAAGCTGACACACTAAGTTTAATCCACCAAAACTACACAGTGGAAAGAAAGAACCTACTCACAAAAGATAACATCCCCCCCTCACATACACACACTTAAACCTAAATTCTACGTATGGAATTAGAAAGCTTCTGCACAGTAAAGGAGAGTATCCACAGAAAAAGGGATAGCTCACAGAACTGGAGAAACTTTTCGCCAACTCAGTCTTTAAGAGGATTTATAACAAATGAACTGAACGCACAATTTTTAAAGGGAGAAATGCAAATGGCCAATACATATTTGAAAAGAATGTGTAACACCTTTTAGCCATCAAGGAAATGAAAATTAAGATAGCACTGAGACTCTATCTCCACTCAGCCTGCAGTGGTTTGAATGTGCTTGGCCCAGGGAGTAGCATTTTTGAGAAGTGTGACCTTGTTGGAAGAAGTGTGTTACTGTGAGGGTGGGCTTCGAGAGACCTTCCTCCTAGCTACCTGTTAGTCAGTCTTCTCCTGTTTGCTTTCAGAATAAGATGTAGAACTTCAGCTCCTTCTCCAGCACCCTGTCTGCCTAGAAGCTGCCATGCTTCCCACCCTAATGATAAATGGACTGAACCTCTTAACCTATAAGCCAGCCCCAATTAAGTGTTGTCCTTTTTAAAAGTTGCCTTGGTCATTGTGTCTGTTCAAAGCAATGGAAACCCTAACTAAGGCAGAATGATTGGCATCAAGAAAACAGGTAACAACTAATGCTGGTAAGGTTGTGAGAAAGGAAGGACCGGTAGGAAAGTAAACTGATGTAGCCATTATGGAAATCAATATGGAAGTCCCCCCAAAAAACTAAAAACAGAATTTCCATTTGATCCATATGAATGGAACTGAGATCATAATTGTATTAATTTTGCAGTTGCTCTGATAAAATATCATGACTGAAAGCAACTTAAAGAAGTTTATTTTGGCTTATATTTCCATAGGTAGAGTCTATAATTGTGGGGAAATATGGCAGCAAAAGGAAGATGTGAGATCTTATCTTCAACTGAAGCATAGTAAATGAACTGGAACTGGGGTGAGACTGTGAGAACCCTGTCAAAAATAGTAGGTCACCACCCTGCCTGGGGGAAGGACAGATGAGGAAATGGCCTAAACAGGGAACTGCCCTGCCTAGGGTAAGGACAGAGAGGGAAGTGACTCAGAGAAAAGACAATGCCAGGAAATACCGCAAATTCCATAAGATGGGCAGGACAGGGCCAAATGAAGGAGACAACCTTCCTATTCGAGTTGATCAGTAATTTTTAACATTGCTCAGGGTAACCAATCGCAGTCGTCCAACTCAGGTGACAACTAAATTCCCTGCCAAAATGTTTATAAAAAGTGAGTGCTTTGTGAGCTCAGGGTCTCCTCTTGCCTGTGTGCTGGGGGACCCCAATGTAGGTTGGAACAATAAACCTCTTATGGATTGCAGCGATTCTGGTCTCTGTAACCTTTTTGAGTAAGTGTCTTCAGACAGACTCTTACAAGACTCTCAAAGTCTACCTCTAATAATGTATTTCCTGCAGCAAGGTTGTACCACCTCCCTGAACAGTACCACCAATTGGAGACCAAATGTTGTAATATCTGAGCCTATGGAGGATACTTTTATTTAAATCATCACAATCATGTTAAGTGAGTAAGCCATACCCAGACCAATATATGTTTCTCAATTTAGATTTTAATATATCTATCTTAGTTTCTCCTCCTATTGATACAATAAAATACCCAGGTAAAAGCATATTATGCAGTTAAGTTTTAGTTTGGACCATAGTTCAAAAGTATAGTCCATCATAACAAGGACTTCCTGGTAAATAGAATCTTGGGATAGCTTATCAAGTTGTTCCAGTAGTCAGAAAGCAGACTTTCTCCCTTTTATGCATTCCAGAACCTAAATCCAGGGAATAGAGCCACCCATTTTTTGGGTGCTAAAAGGAAAATTTCATTAATCCCTCCAATTGTGCCTAGAGGTTGTCTTCTAGATGGTTATCGATCCAATTAAATTGACAAGAATAATTATCAAGATCATGAGAAGGAAGAAGTCTAAAAAAAGTATAGAAAAAGAATAAGAGAGGGTAATAGAAAGCAGCAAGGATAAAAATATATTACATTTTTTTCTCTCATTGTGGAACCAAAGGAAAATTCCACAAGGTACACCCCTCCCCTAAGAAAAATTCCCCTGCTGGGAAATTCCACCACATATGCCTCAGCCACCTATTTGTGGTTCTGTGACCTAGTTACATCCTGTCCTCAGGGTCCAATGACTAAAAGGCGGTAGCCTCATGACCCACAGGACCGGCAGGGACTTTCTACCGCCTAAAGCAGTCGCCAAAGATAGTGTGACCATGCTGTGGACCAATGAAGTTAAAGGACAAATGGTTTCAACCAATTCTTGTGTGCCTTGATGTTCCCTTCCCCATTCCTGTGCCTTTTGTGGTTTTTGTGCTTAAAAGTAGCCTGTATCTGTAGGGCAGGGTTCTTTGTCCTATTCCCCTTTGAAGGCTGAGGAACACCAGCATGCCGGATTCCGGAATTAATAAACCTCTTGCTGATTGCATCGAATCTCGGCTTTGGTGGTCTTTGGGGACAAGCGGATCTTTGGTGGTCCTTCGGGTCCACAACCGTGCACTGTATTATAGTGGCAGTTTGGGGGTTTTATTTTCTTTGAAAACCACAGAATATTGTAAGAGTATGTTTGCATTTTCAGCGGATGTAAAAGTACTAGGGCCCAATCGGTGGATTGTTGTTGGGTCAGCGGTGTTGGGTATTGTTAATTTTTATTGGTTGTAGTTTGTTAAGTTGTTACATAGAAGAAATAATAATAAATTAGATATCCTGACAGTGAAAATCAAACTGGCCACAAGGAACTTGGTGCCCCTAATGAGCAGGAAGTAGTCTAATGATAGCCTCTCCCCCTTTTCAATCCCCGACTTTATTGAGAGAATCTCTTTTCTTTCCTCTGTATCCATTTTTCTCTCCAATCTCATGCTAGGGAGTTGAAAGGGTGGAAGAAAAAGGGTGGTGAAGGGTGAAAGAAAGAAGAACCCACAAAGTAGCAAAGATTCATATGGTATAGACTTAAATCTGACATGAAATTAAAATGGAGATTATTTGAAGGGAGGAATTGGAGCAGCAAGAGAGAAGGAAAAGAGACAGGAGAGGGCAATGGGGGTGGAGTCAGGATAATGTGAGCAGGGCACTCTATATTCATATGAAGAGAACATAATAAGACCTGTTACATGTGTATGTTAACTAAAACTTTTTTATTGGATATTTTTAATTTACATTTCAAATGTTATTACCTTTCCCGGTTTCCTGTCCATAAATCCCCTATCCCATCCCCCTCCACCTTTTTCTATGAAGGTGTAACCCCCCCAACCACCCACTTCTTTTTGCCTCCCTGCCCTGACATTCTCCTACACTTGGGGGGGGGGCGGGTTCAGCCTTGGCAGGACCAAAGGCTTCTACTCCCACTGGTGCCCAACAAGGCCATCCTCTGCTACATATGCAGCTGGATCCATGCGTCTGTCCACGTGTAGTCTTTGGGTAGTGGTTTAGTCCCTTGGGAGCTCTGGTTGGTTGGTATTGTTGTTCTTATGGGGTTGCAAGCCCCTTCAGCGCCTTCAATCCTTTCTCTAACTCCTCCAATGGGGACCCCGTTCTCAGTTCAATGATATGCTGCTAGCATTTGCCTCTGTATTTGTCATGTTTTGGCTAAGTCTCTCAGGAGTCTCTCAGGAGACAGCTGACAGGCTCCTGTCAGCATGCACTTCTTGGCTTCATCAATATTGTCTAGGTTTGGTGGCTGTATATATATATAGTCTGGATCCCCAGGTAGGGCAGGCTCTGAATGACCTTTCCTTCAGTCTCTGCTCCAAACTTCACCTCCATGTCTCCTCCTATGAATATTTTTATTCCCCCTTTTATAAAGGACTAAAGCATCCACACTTTGGGCATCCTTCTTCTTGAACTTCTTGTAGTCTGTTCATTGTGTCTTGGGTAACTGAATTTTGGGGCTAATATCCACTTACCAGTGAGCGCATACCATGTGTGTTCTTTTGTGATTGGGTTACTTCACACGGGATGATATTTTCTAGTTCAATCCATTTGCCTATGAATTTCGTGAAGTCATTGGTTATTATAGCTGAGTAGTACACTCCATTGTGTAGATGTGACACATTTTCCGTATCTATTCCTTTGTTGAAGGGCATCTAGGTTCTTTCCAGCTTCTGGCTATTATAAATAAGGCTGCTATGAACATAGTGCAGCATGGGTCCTTGTTATATGTTGGAGCATCTTTTGGGTATATGCCCAGGAGTGGTATACCTGGGTCCTCAGGTAGTTCAATGTCCAATTTTCTGAGGAACCTCCAGACTGATTTCCAGAGTGGTTGTACCAGCTTGCAATCTCACCAACAATGGAAAAGTGTTCCTCTTTCTCCTAACTAAAACTTAATTCTTAAAAATTATTAGTGGCTGGGTTCTTCTTCCAGACCTATTAAATCAGTACTCTGTGAGTTAGGTTCCAAATGCCAAGATCTTTTAAAAGATCCTCAGGAAAAATTTTAAAACAGCTGTATAGAAGTATGAATCACATATCAAAATATACTAATTATAATTGCATGATTCAATGATTCTTAGAAAATTACAGAATTGTATATAAACCATGCCCCTTGTTCGGTTTTAGAATATTTTGTTCAACTACATCCCTCCTGCCAATTGGCAGTTACTGATCATTTTCACTTCCAGCTCTGGAACAACCATAGTCCAGTTCTCTATAAGTTTGTCTTTTCTAGACCTGTCATTCTCCATGAAGTTTTAATGTGCAGCCTGAGTTAAGAACCTTTAATGTGGAGTAAAAAAAAGGAAAAGGTAATTTAATTAAGTGAGAAAGCAAGCTGGGGAGGAAAGTGTTTATTTGGCTTACTGGTCCATGTTGCCCATATTGTTGTTCATCATCAAAGGAAGTCAAGACAGGAACTCAGACAAGGCAATATCCTGGAGGCAGGAGACAAAGGCCATGGAAGGGTGTTGCTTACTGGGTTGTTCAGCTTGCTTTCTTATATAACTCAAAACCACCAGCCCAGTCATGGAATCATCCAAAAATGGGCTAGGCTCCCCTCCCTTGATCACTAATTGAGAAAATGCCATACAGCTGGACCTCATAGAGGCATTTTCTCAATTGGGGTTCATTTCTCTGTCATGATGCTAGCTTATATCAAGTTGACATAAAGCTAGCCAATACGTTGCACAAAGAATGTCAAAAGTCAAACTCTTATTGATGAGAGCATTCTCTAATATAAGTGATGGGAGTGAATGCTTCCATCAAGGTCCAATGGGAAGAAGACAGTGGGACCAGGCTCAGAAAGGACCCTCCTAGGCAAAGGGGGCTGAGAAAGGGTGAGAGTAGAGCAGGATAAGACAGATTATGGAATGCTATTAGGGTTTTGTTAGATGATAGTGGAGTGTGTTTGTGTGTGTGGGGGGGGGACAGGTATCACTGAGGGGCATGTGAAGGAGCATTACAAGCTCTGCTACTCATTTTAAAAGATTCCCTTTCTGAAGCAGTGCCCTGAGCAGACCTTGGGCATTCTTTCCACACCCATTCCCACAACACCCAGAGGGAGCCTGACTCCCAGGTGCTCTAACACACCCAGGATCACAAGTGAGGAGGCCACAACAACTGCCCCAACATCCGGAGTAACTGGGATTCCTGGGACCCTGGGACACAGGAACCCCCTCCCTGCCAGTGGCATAGGTTCCTTCTGGTCTGAACTGGTGAGTGCCCTAAGTAGACTTTGGGCACTGGCTCTGTAAGACTCCAACCCTCAGTCAGTGGTGCTTATTTCAAGATGCCTCCAGTTGAGACACTGAGAAGCAGATAAACGCAAAAGCAAGAGGTTTATTCAGTGGCTCAAGATAAGTGACTAGAAGGAAATCCTAATGGCTATAACAAACAGTTTTTATACATTTTAGGGGCACAGGTTACATCAGCAAGGTTACAGTTCAAACTTATTGGCTAAGCATATTGACTTCTGAATCTATTGGCTAACAAGCATTAGCAAGTACATTTTGAGAATTTTCTACTCTAGAATGTTCCCTGTGAGTGGAGAATGGAGCTTAGCTTGGCCTGGACCTGAAGCAGGAAGCTGGAACCAGGCCTAGCCTTGGCCTGAGGTAGTTGGGTGACCTGCTCTGGTCCCAGCAGTGGCTGTCCTATCACAGATCTCTGCTATGGACTCTGACCACACTCCCAACAACTGCTCCCTAATGGTTTTAGTATCAACTCACAGCAACCCATTAAAATAAAAACTCCAGATGCTTGTAATTTAACAATCAGATTTATCTAAGTAATTTATCTCACTAAATTTACATTACACAAAATGTCCACACAATAAACTCAGAGCCAATTGATAATGATATAAACCACCCACCTAAATAAGATAAATTGACCTATAAAAATCCATCCCTTAAGAAATATTCATAACTACCTGTGACCATTTAAGGGAATATAGATCTAGGTTGTCCTTCTCTGTCTCCATCTTGGTTCTTTCTTTTCCTTTTCTCTCCTGCCTTACAAAAGCTTTGTCCCCACCTTACTTTTTACTGTCCAATTACTGCCTTGTCTTAACTTGTGCCAGACCTCACCTGCATATAGACATCAACCTTCAGTCCTGTAATTTCTTTTTACTGTGATCAAGTCCCAAGAGGAGGAGGGGTTTCAGTAGGTGTCTCCTATAGTCTTGCATCCCCAGGCAGTTCAATAAAATTGGTCTGGACCCCTGCACAGGTGAATGTCTGCAAGGCTTCCTCCATCTAGAGGGCAAATGTAAATGGGGGTCTCCCACAGGTGATGCCTCTGTTCAGGGAATGCACATCCTATCTCCCACACCCCAGCCCAGAGCCCTCTTTCTCCCATATGGGCAGTTTGCTTCTGTCATCACTCCTGTCATAGGTAGGTATGTCCCATGTGTCAAGTCCTACTGCCAGCTGGCACATGCCAAAAGTGAGGTCAGGCCACCAGGTGTTGAGGGGTTTGGAGGCCGTCCAGTTCCAGTGGAAACCACAATCCAGGTTTGATGGACAGGCACATAGGGGCTCCATAGGACGGGGGAAGGAATCAATATCCAGAGGTAGCACCAGGCATACAGGATCAGGGTGAAAGGATCTTGAGCTTGAGGGATTATTCCTCTTCTGTACCAAACAATGGGAGTTCCCTGGGAGCCGGCATCTACAGATTTCACATGGGATGTGTGTACCCAGGTGGCTATACTGTCCACCTTGAGGTCTGTGGGAGTGGTTAACAGCACTAGGAAGGGTCCCTTCCACTGGGGTTCCAGCAACTGTGCCCGAGGCCTCAAGAGGTTGACTGAGTCACAAGTCTAGAAATGGCAATTTGGAGGGGGGGGGTCTCGACATTCCTGGAGCATATAAGGCAGTTTGGGCCAAATCTCATGTTGTATTGATTGAAGGACTTGGAGCCTCAAGAAGAGGTTCTTATCAGTGAATTGGGATACCTCCAGGGAGGACCCAGTAGACAACAAGGGAGTTGGGGCACCAAACAGGATCTCTAAATGGGTCAGGTTAAAATGGTAGAAGGTGTTCCAGGCTCAGAACAAGGCCAGGGGAAGGAGCACCACCCAGTAAGTGCCAGTCTCAAGTACAATTTAGTTAAGTTCTCTTTTAGGGTTCTGTTTGTTCTCTCTACCTGCCCTGAGCTCTGGTGATGGTACGCACAATGGAGCTTCCAATTAGTCACCAATATCTTTGCCAATCCCTAACTTACCTTAGAAACAAAAGTGGGACCATTGTCTGATCCAATTACCCTGGGCACTCTGAACCTCAGGAAAATTTCCTCTAACATCTTCTTGGCTACCACAGTGGCTGTTTCCTGCTTGGTGGGGAAAGCCTCAACCCATCCAGGGAAAGTATCTGCAAACACTAGTAGATATTTGTAATCATAATTTCCTGACTTAACTTCAGTGAAATCGACCTTCCAATATACCCCAGGTGGTTCTACCCTAGTTCTCTTGCCCTATTTGCTCTTGGCTGCATAAGCATTTACTTGCTGACATACCTTACACTGTTCTACTGACTCTGGCTAAAAACCTATGGTCCCTTACACATACCTTAGATCCCTTTACTGCTTGGATGAGCTTCTTATCCCCTAAATGAGTTCATCTAAGTATTTGGTCAAGTAAGTCATGTTTTTTTTCCTAGGGAGTATAGTTTTTCCTTCTTGTGTGCACCACTGCCCTTCCTTCTCTAGGTAGTAGTTGGTAGGATATGTAGCAATCTGTGTCCTTTCTTCTTCGGTATATTTTAAGTGAGGCCATCCCATAGTCTAATCCCAGTTCCCAGAGGCTGTCTCTTGCAGGATAGGCTCCTGTGTAGCCACTTCTTGAGCCACTTGATCTGCCTGGTTTTTGCCCTAGGTCAGAGTCTCTTCCCTTCTGATGTCTTGGGCAATGAATAATATTCACAATTGCTAGTTTCATCAGGACATCCAAGAGATCCAAGATTTCCTGCTTATTTTTTTAAAAAATTCTTTCGCTCTGATGTGAGCAGTCCTCTCTATTGGTATATAGCATTTTGAACGTGGGCTATGGCAAAGGCATACCTGCTATCCATGTAGATGTTCATTTCATATTCTTGCCAGGCCCAAGTTCCAAGACTTTGGTGAGGGCAATTAGCTCTGCTATCTGCGCTGATGTGCTGGGGTGGGAGTAGAGGTTCTGCCAGGGCTGGGTGATAAGTTAAGTGCCCGGCTTCTTACCTAGCAAGAGTGGTATGTTCCAGGTCAAATAGCACTTATACAACAACCCAAGCTGGAGGATCCTGGAGATGTGGAGCACGTTCCTGTCAGTGGAGAATGGACCTTGGCCTATCCTGGACCTGAGGCGGGTGGGTGTAAGGCTGCCAGCAGCCCCTACGGTCCTTCAACTGGGAACCCATCCCAAAACACCCAGAGGAAGCTCAACTCCATGTCACAACATCTGCTGCTGAAAGGAAAATTATACAGATTTAAGGTTTAAAAATATAAAATTAAAAGAATAAGTTTCAAAATTCACAAACTCAGGGCTAAACACTGTGAAAAGCAAGTCCAGGCAGCCCCGCCCTGCTGCTAGGACTAACAGACCATAAAGATAAAGAAAAGGAATGCAGGAACCAGCCTGAGTTATCAGGACTGACCCAAACCATCTGGCAGAAAGGCACCTCCCCCAGCTTACTCAAGAGTCACACGTTAACCAGATGTCCTTCAAACCCTGATACGCGCCTAGCTTCTAAAATCCTGTATGCTCCAGTCAACACGTATTCTCCTGCTGTGCTGTAATCTCACTGCCATGTTTAAATGAGCCAATCACTTATAGCCGCGGCAGAAATTAGCCAATTGTGTGTAAACGCGCCAAACCCCCTAGCCTTCCCTATATAAACCCCTGACTTTTGAGCTTCAGGGTCGACTCCTCTGTCTCCTGCGTGAGATACGCGTAGGCCCAGAGCTCCGTTATTATTAAACGGCTTCTTGCTTTTACATCAAGATCGGTCTCTCGTGTTTCTTGGGGCGTGCCATCCCGAGACTCGAGCAAGGTTCTTTCACTGCAGCACCTGGAGTAACTGGGTCCCCAGGATCTAGGGATGCAGGAACCCCCACCGAACCAGTGGCACAGGTCCCTTCTGGTCTAAACCAGTGCCCTGAGCAGACCTGGGGTGCTGACTCTGCACCCATTCCTATAACACCCAGAGGGAGTCCGATTCCCAGGTGCTCTGAAATGCCCAGGATCACAGGAGAGGAGGCCACATCACCTACCCCAACACCTAGAGTAACTGGGTCCCCTATGATCCAGGAATGCAGGAACCCCCGCCCAGCCAGTGAAACTGGAACAAACTTGGGTTGGTGACTCTGCGTCTACTCTTACAACATCTAGTGGGAGCCCAACTCCCAGGTGCTCTGAAACACCCACGGATCACAGAGGAAGTTTGACTCCCAGGAGATTGGACACAACCAGGAGCACTGGAGCTCAGACACACTCAAGATCATAGTTGAGACCACAACATTGTTCCGTATACCTGGTGTAACTGGGGCCTCCACAGAAATTGGGGAAACACAAAACCCCGACCCAGTCAAGGGTGCAGGTTCCTTTCAGAATGCACCAGTGCCCAGAGCAAACTCAGGGATCTGGTTCCCCACCGATTCCTGCAATACCCTGAGAAAATGTGACTCCCAGGAGCTCTGACACAAAAGGATCTCAGAAGCAAGATTTCAGGATCTAAGAGGCAGCCTGACTCCCAGGAGCCCTTAAAGAGGAAACACAAAAATCCCTGAAAGAATTACAGGAAAACACAAACAAACAGGTGAAGGAATTGAAGAAAACCATTTGGGATCTAAAAATGGAAATAGAAACAATAAAAAAATCATAAACGGGGACATCCCTGGAGATAGAAAAGCTAGGAAAGCGATCAGGAGTCATAGATGCAAACATCAACAACAGAATAACAGAGATAGAAGACAGAATCTCAGGTGCAGAAGATACCATAGAAAACATTGACACAACAGTCAAAGAAAATGCACAATGCAAAAAGCTCCTAACCCAAAACATCCAGGAAATCCAGGGCACAATGCGAAGACCAAACCTAAGGATAATAGATATAGAAGAGAGTGAAGATTCCCAACTTAAGGGGCCAGTAAATAACTTCAACAAAATTATAGAAGAAAACTTCACTAAGCTAAAGAAAGAGATACCCATGAACATACAAGATGCCTACAGAACTCCAAATAGATTGGACAGGAAAAGAGATTCCTCCTGACATATAATAGTCAAAACACTAAATGTACAAAACAAAGAAAGAATATTAAAAGCAGTATGAGAAAAAAGTTAAGTAACATATAAAAGCAGACCTATCAGAATTACACCAGACTTCTCACCAGAGACTATGAAAGCCAGAAGATCCTGGGCAGATATCATACAGACCCTAAGAGAGCACAAATGCTAGCCCAGGCAACTATACCCAGCAAAACTCTCAACTGACTTAACTGGAGAAACCAATATATTCCATGACAAAACCAAATTTACACAATATCTTTCTGCCAATCCAGTCCTAAGAAGGATAATAGATGGAAAACTCCAAAACAAAGAGGGAAACTACACCCTAGAAAAAGAAAGAAATTAATCTTCTTTCAAAAAATACAAAAGAAGATAGTCACACAAACATAATTCTACCTCTAAAAACAAAAATAGTAGGAAACAATAATCACTATTCCCCAATATCTCTTAACATCAATGGACTCAAGTACCCAATAAAAAGAAAGACTAATTGACTAGATACATATAAACAGAACCCAGCATTTTGCAGCATACAAGAAAACCACCTCAGTGACAAGGAGAGACAATATCTCAGAGTAAAAAGCTGGAAAAATATTTCCAAGCACATGTTCCCAAGAAACAAGCTGGAGTAACCATTCTAATATCAAGTAAAATCGACATTCAACCAAAAGTTGTCAAAAACATAAAGAAGGACACTTCATATTCATCAAAGGAAAAATCCACCAAGATTGGCTTTCAATTCTGAACATCTATGCTCCAAATATAGGGACACCAACATTCATAAAAGAAACTTTACTAAAGCTCAAAGCATACATTGCACATCAAAAAACAATAGTGGGAGATTTCAACACCTGACTCTCAGAAATGGAGAGATTATGGAAACAGAAACTAAACAGAGACAAAGAGAAACTAGCAGAAGTTATGAATTGACAGTGCCTGCACCAGAGAACTGGGCATAGGCCTGGTCATTCGTGCTATGAGAATGTCAAAGCTGTATTGAGGTTCACAGTATATATACCCCAAGTCCACCGAGTGAAAAAACCCAGGAAGCACAGTGGAAAAACAAGTTTACTCCCTCAGGATAAAAACAGGACCAAAAACAGGAATTGACTCAATGGTGTTACCACCCATGGGCCAAACAGAAAAGGCCAAGATGTTCTTTTTATAAGAACATAAGTTTCCACATGAATCAGCAAGGCTCAGGGGCAAACACTGAGGGAGCCCAGGAGGGTCTGACAATGAACCAAATGGATTTAAGAGATAGAACATTTCATCATAAAACAAAAGAATGTACCTTCTTCTCAGCACTTTATGGTACCTTCTCCAAAATTGACCATATAATTGGTCACAAAACAGGCCTCAAAAGATACAAGGAGATTAAAAATAATCCTATGGATCCTTTCATATCACCATGAACTACAGCTGGTCATCAATAGCAACAACAACAACAACAACAACAACAACAAAACAAAACAAAAACAGAAAGTACACATACACATGGAAGCTGAACAATGTTTTACTCAATGATAACTTGGTCAAGGAAGAAATAGAGAAATTAAAAACTTTTTTGAATTTAATGAAAATGAAGACACATCATATTAAAACTGATGGGACAGAGTGAAAGCAGTACTGAGAGGAGCAGACACAGCTCTGAGTGCCTCCAAAAGGAAATTGGAGAGAGCATACACTAGCAGCTTGACAACATATCTGAAAGCTCTTGAACAAAAAGAAGCAAATACACCCAAGAGGAGTAGATGGCAGGAAATACTCAAACTCAGGGCTGAAGCGAACTAAGTAGAAACAAAAAGAACTATACAAAGAATCAACAAAACCAGAAGCTGGTTCTTTGAGAAAATCAACAAGATGGATTAAACCCTTAGCCAGATTAACGGGAGGGCAGAGATAGTATCCAAATTAAAAAATCAGAAATGAAAAGGGATACCTAACTACAGAATCTGAAGAAAATAAAAAAAACATCAGATCCTACTATGAAAGCCTGTATTCAACAAAACTGGAAAATCTGGAGGAAACGGATAATTTTTAGACAGATACCAGGTAGCAAAGTGAAATCAGGATGAGAATAACCATTCTAACCAGTCCCATAACTTCTAAAGAAATAGAAGTTGCCATTAAAAGGCTCCCAACCAAAAAAAAAAAAAAAAAAAAAAAAAAAAAAAAAAAAAAAAAGGCCAGGACTAGAGTGGTTTAGTGCGAAATTCTATCTGAGCTTCAAAGAAGACCTACACTACACTGATACTCTTCAAACTATTCCACAAAATAGAAACAGAAAGAACACTACCCAATTCTATGAAGCCACAATTATACTCATGACTAAACCATCACACAAAGACCCAACAACGAAACAGCACTTCAGGCCAATTTCCCTTATGAATATTGATGAAAAATACTCATTAAAATTCTCACAAACTCCCAGAAATGAACCCACACACTTATGGTCACTTGATTTTTGACAAAGGAGCCAAAACCATCCAAAGGAAAAAAAGATAGCATTTTCAGCAAATGGTGCTGGTTCAACTGGAGGTCAACATGTAGAAGAATTCAGATCAATCCATGCTTATCACCCGTACAAAGCTTAAGTCCAAGTGGATCAAGGACCTCCACATCAAACCAGATACACTCAAACTAATAGACGAAAGACTAGGGAAGCATCTGGAACACATGGGCACTGGAAAAAAATTCCTGAACAAAACACCAATGGCTTATGCTCTACGATCAAGAATCAACAAATGGGATCTCATAAAACTGCCAAGCTTCTGTAAGGCAAAGGACACTGTGGTTAGGACAAAACGGCAACCAACAGATTGGGAAAAGATCTTTACCAATCCTGCAACAGATAGAGGCCTTATATCCAAAATATACAAAGAACTCAAGAAGTTAGACCACAGGGAGACAAATAATCCTATTAAAAAATGGGGTTCAGAGCTAAACAAAGAACTCACAGCTGAGGAATGCCGAATGGCTGAGAAACACCTAAAGAAATGTTCAACATCTTTAGTCATAAGGGAAATGCAAATCAAAACAACCCTGAGATTTCACCTCACTCCAGTGAGAATGGCTAAGATCAAAAACTCAGGTGACAGCAGATGCTGGCGAGGATGTGGAGAAAGAGGAACACTCCTCCATTGTTGGTGGGATTGCAGACTGGTACAACAATTCTGAAAATCAGTCTGGAGGTTCCTCAGAAAATTGGACATTGAACTGCCTGAGGATCCAGCTATACCTCTCTTTGGCATATACCCAAAAGATGCCCCAACATATAAAAAGGACACATGCTCCACTATGTTCATCGCAGCCTTATTTATAATAGCCAGAAGCTGGAAAGAACCCAGATGCCCTTCAACAGAGGAATGGATACAGAAAATGTGGTACATCTACACAATGGAAGATTACTCAGCTATCAAAAACAATGACTTTATGAAATTCGTAGGCAAATGGTTGAACTGGAAAATATCATCCTGAGTGAGGTAACCCAATCACAGAAACACACACATGGTATGCACTCATTGATAAGTGGCTATTAGCCCAAATGATTGAATTACCCTAGATGCCTAGAACAAATGAATCTCAAGACGGATGATCAAAATGTGAATGCTTCACTCCTTCTTTAAAACGGGAACAAGAATACTTCCTTGACAGGGAATAGAGAGGCAAAGATTAAAACAGAGACAGAAGGAACACCCATTCAGAGCCTGCCCCACATGTGGCCCATACATATACAGCCATCCAATTAGACAAGATGGATGAAGCAAAGAAGTGCAGGCTGACAGGAGCCGGATGTAGATCGCTCCTGAGCGACACAGCCAGAATACAGCAAATACATAGGGGAATGCCAGCAGCAAACCACTGAACTGAGAACGGGACCACGTTGAACGAGACCCCATGTGAACAACAATGCCAAGGAACCAGAGCTTCCAGGACTAAGCTACTACCCAAAGACTATACATGGACTGACCCTGGGCTCCAACCTCATAGGTAGCAATGAGTAGTCTACTAAGAGCAGCAGTGGAAGGGGAAGCACTTTGTCCTGCCAAGACTGAACCCCCAGTGAACTAGATTGTTGGGGGGAGGGCAGTAATGGGGGGAGGATGGGGAGGGGAACACCCATATAGAAGGGGAGGGGGACGGGTTAGGGGGATGTTGGCCCGGAAACCGTGAAAGGGAATAACAATCGAAATGTAAATAAGAAATATTCAACTTAATAAAGATATATTTTAAAAAAAGAAATGTAAATACATAAAATATCCATGAAAAATAAAATAAAAAAAAAGAAATGGACATAAAAAAAATTCTCACAAACAATCTAAGAACGCATCAAAAGATCATCCATCCTGATCAAGTAAGCTTCATCCCAGGGATGCAGAGATGGTTTTATATATGGAAATTTGGAAATCCATCAACATAATCCAGTATGTAAACAAACTTAAAGAAAAATATGCACATCTCATTAGAGGCTGAGAAAGTATTTGACAAAATTCAACACCCCTTCATGGTAAAAGTCTTAGATAAATAAAGAATTCAAGGCCCATACCTAAGCATAGTTAAAGCAATGTATAGCTAACCAGTAGGTAACATCAAACTAAATGGAGTGAACCTAGAAGCAATCCCACTAAAATAAGGGGCTAGACAAGGCTGCCCACTCTAACCCTACCTATTCAGTACAGTACTCATATTCCTAATTGTTATTCCTAATTCCTATTCAATATAGTACTTGAATTCCTAATTGTGTTAATTGCTCTGTTGTCGGAGCAAGTAGAAAAGAAACAGAGGTCAAAGGGACACAAGTTGGAAAGGAAGAAGTCAAAATATCACTATTTGCAGATGATCTATGATAGTGTACTTAAGCACCCCCAAAAATTGCACCAGAGCATTCCTAAACTTGATAAACAACTTCAGCAAAGTGAATGGATATAAGTTTAACTCAAACAAATCAGTAGCCTTCCTCCACTCAAAGAATAAACAGGCTAAGAAAGAAATAAGGGAAAAACACCTCATTTCACCTTCACAACAGTCACAAATAATATAAAATACCTTGATGTGACTCCAACCAAGCAAGTGAAAGATCTGTATGACAAGAACTTCAAGTCTCTGAAGAAAGAAATTCAAGAATATCTTAGGAGATAGAAAGTTCACCCATGCTCATGGATTTTCAGGATTAACATAATAAAAATGACCATCTTGCCAAAAGCAATCTACAGATTCAATGCACTCCCCATTAAAATTTCAAGTTAACTCTTCATAGACATAGAAAGAATGATTTGTAAATTCACTTCAAATAACAAATAACCCAGGATAAGGAAAACTATTCTCAACAATAAAAGAACTTCTGGGGGAATCACCATCCCTGACCTCAAGCAGTATTACACAGCAATCGTGAAAACAACAACAACAACAACAACAACAACAACAACAACAGTATCATATTAGCACAGAGACAGGCAGGTAGATCAATGGAATAGAATTGAAGTGGAGGCCTATGGTCACTTGAGAAAGGAGCTAAAACCATCCAGTGGAAAAACAGCATTTTCAACAAATCATGCTGGTTCAACTAGCAGTCAGCATGTAGAAGAATGCAAATTGATCCATTCTTAATGCCTTGCACAAAGCTCAAATCCAAGTGGATCAAGGACTTCCACATAAAACCAGATACACTCAACCTAATAGAAGAGAAAGTGGGGGAAAGCCTCAAACACATGGGCACTGGGGAAAATTTTCTGAATTTTCTAATGGCTTATGCTCAAAGATCAAAAATCGACAAATGGGTCCCCATAAAACTGCAAAACTTCTGTAAGGCAAAGGGCACTGTCAATAGGACAAAATGGCAACCAATAGATTGGGTAAAAATCTTTATAAATTCTACATCTAATAGAGGGCTAATATACAATATATGCAAAGAACGTAAGAAGTTAGACTGCAGAGGATCAAATAACCCTATTTTAAATGGTCTATAGAGATAAACAAGGAATTCTCAACTGAGGAATATTGAATGGCTGAGAAGCACCTAAAGAAATGTTCAACATTCTTAGTCATCAGGGAAATGCAAATCAAAACAACCCTGAGATTCCACCTCACAGCAGTCAGAATGGCTAAGATCAAAATCTCAGGTGATAACAGACACTGATGAGGATGTGGAGAAAGAGGAACACTCCTCCAGTGTTGGTGGGATTGCAAGCTGGTACAACCATTCTGGTAATCAGTCTGTAGGTTCCTCAAAAAATTGGAAACAGTACTACCTGAGGACCCAGCTATACCACTCCTGGGCATATACCTAAAAGATGCTCTAATATATAACAAGGACACATGCTCCACTATGTTCATAGCAACCTTATTTATAATAACCAGAACCTGGAAAAAAACAGATAGCCTTCAACATGGGAATGAATACACAAAATGTTGCACATTTACACAATGGAGTACTACTCAGCAATTAAAAACAATGACTTCATGAAATTCTTAGGGAAATGGATGGAACTAGAAAATATCATCCTGAGTAAGGTAACCTAGTCACAAAAGAACACACATGGTATGCCATCTATCACTGATAAGTGGCTATTAGCCCAAAAGTTCAGAATACACAATATACAATTTACAAACCACATGGAGCTCTAGAAGAAGTAAGATCAAAGTATGGATGCTTCAGTCCTTCTTAGAAGAGGGAACAAAATACAGGAGGAAATACAGAGACAAAATGCGGAGCAGAGACTGAAGGATAGGCCATCCAGAGACTTCCCACCTGGGGATCCAATCCATATATTGTCACCAATCCTAGTCACTAATTGCTGATTCCAAGAAGTGTTGCTGACAGGAACCAGATATGGGTGTTTCCAGAGAGGCTTTGTCAGAGCCTTACAGATTCTGATGTGGATGCTCACAGCCAACCATTAGACTGAGAATGGTGTCCCCAATGGAGGAATTAGAGAAAGGACTGAAGGAGCTGAATGGGACTAGAATCCCAGGGGAAGAAAAACAGTATCAACCAACCAGACACCCCAAAGCTCCCAGTGACTAAACCACCAACAAAAGAGCACACATGGAGCAACCTATGGCTCCAGCACAAATGTAGCAGAGGATGGATGGCCTTGTTGGGCATCAGTAGGAGGAGAGGCCCTTGGTCCTGTGAAGGCTTGATGCTCCACTCTAGGGGAATGCCAGGGCAGGGAGGACGGAGGGAGTGGGTAGATGGGTGGGGGAGAACCCTCAAAGAAGTAGGGGGAGGGGGGATGGGATAGGATGTTGCTGGAGGGGAAACCAGGAAAGGGGATAACATTTGAAATGTAAATAAAGAAAATATCCAATAAAAGAAAAACATTTAGAATTTTCTTTCACTAAAAATGTTTTGTTAATTCTTTGAAAAAAATATTCCTGACTACTTTGTAGAATCTATATTAAAGGTAACAAAGAGGAAAAAGTGAGTATAGTTCAGTTAGATAGGAATCTCTATGGAGGCAAAATCTAATGAAAAGATCAGTGAGGGAGGATTTTTTTCAATATCTTGG
Source organism: Rattus norvegicus (assembly GCF_021556685.1). Taxonomy (NCBI): domain Eukaryota; kingdom Metazoa; phylum Chordata; class Mammalia; order Rodentia; family Muridae; genus Rattus; species Rattus norvegicus. The sequence goes on along the minus strand of NC_141554.1, from coordinate 11,243,200 downwards.
CTTTAGCTCCTAGCAAGGATCCATTCACACTTCCATTAAATAACCAGTTGTTATTTTGTTTCTTAGTCTGTCTTCCATATATATAAATCAATGGAAGAAATAACAAATAAAAATGAGAGAGAGAGAGAGAGAGAGAGAGAGAGAGAGAGAGAGAGAAGAGAGAGGAGAGAGAGTGGGGGGTGGGCATGGTGGCACATATGTGGAATCCAAGCACTTCGGGGATTGAAGCACGAAGATGCTGAGTTTGAGGCCACCCTGGACTATATAGTAAGTTTCATGCCAGACTAAACTATACAGTGAGACCTTGTGTCTCAATGTCCATTCCACTATATAGAACAGTAACATATTACAGTAATATACTTGGAAAACTTTCCTTTTATCCTATTCTGCTTGCCAAGACTGTTTTCTTGCCTAATTATCCAATAGCTATGGCATTATGCCACATATCTTCTATAATTTCACTGTTATGTATCTTAATTCAAGGCACTTTTGGAATTAAAAACTATTTTATTTGTGTGTGTGTGTGCATGCATGAAGATGTGTGTGCACATGCTCATAATATAGATTGAGATGACAGAGACAGACAAACAAAGAGAATGTACATGTGGGTAACCTCAAAGAGTAGAAGAGGGCATCAGATTCCCTAAAGGTACAATTATAGGCGGTTGTGATCCACCTACCATGGGTGCCAGAACCAAGCTTTGGAAGAGCAGTGTTTGAAATGCTGAGTCATCTCTCTAGCCCCTGGAATTTTCTTGGCAACCATCTTAACCATCTTGGTATCCATTTTGTCTACTGCATTAAGTGGTGAAAAGTAAACAACCCTGCTATTATAAATTCCTCTTTCTGACTGGGAATAGAAAGTGGCTTCCAACCAAATGTGGTGTCAGAGAAATGATACCATCTTTTTAAACTGAAAATTAAATGTTTCTCGTTTAAGTGGAGTTTATTTTTCAGATTACATAAGACTATAAAATTGCATGTTTTTTTGTTTGTTTGTTGTTTTCTATAAACAAACTCACTGAAATTTTCTAATAATTGTTATTTTCCTGCAAAAATGATGTGTGATATTTGCAATATCCAAAATGGCAATACATTTGCATCCTAAATGGCTACTCAAGTTTTCAAAAGAGTCTAACATTAGCCTTCTTTGATAACTAAGTCAAAGATCAATCTAGAGAATATTTCAATGTCAAAAATTGTACTTAACTCTAGGGTAATTAAACTTAAGCCACACACACATTCATGTTTTAAAAAATAAGTTAAGTGGGGCCAGATGGGTGACTTAGATTGAATGTGTTCTGGTCTTGCAGAGGACTCCAGTTTGATTCCCAGAACACATACCAAACAACTCACAACTTTCTGCAACTCTAGCCTCAGGGAATCCAACTTCCTCTTTCTGAACTCCTTAAGGAACAAGCATCCATGTGCACATAGCCACACACAGGCACACATAAACTTAAAATAAAATAAGTCTAAGAGGTAAAATAAATTGAGTAGTGACATTCTTACTGCAGTAAGCCTCTAGCTTCTCACTGGACACTATTTCAACAATTTTAAAGATTACTCCTTTAAATCTAGCTGATAGCTCTGTAGGTTGTAAATAATTCCAATTTGCTAATAAGTAAACCAGGCCAGAGCTGCTGAATAAAGCCCAAGCAGGCCTAGCTGCCCGAGGTACAACTTGGTTTTATATCTTCACTGTCCCTGTGGGCCAGTGAGTGATTTGTGCTCACTTTTGGTTTTAAAACTTAAGTCAATTGCGTTGGACATGGGGACAAACTCCTATAATCCTGGCATTCCAGAGACTGAGGCAGGAAGTTGGTAAGTTTAAGGTTAAAAAGATCCTGTCTTGAAACAAACACAAGCAAACAAACAAACAAAAAAACTTTGTCTTTCATTTTGCTTCATCTCAGTCTGGCTCATAACTTTTATTTATATACACATCTCCACTCTGTGTATGGTCAAGCTTGAAACTGCCAAGTCTTCCTCAAAGACCTGGGACTTTTCTACCTCTTCTGTGCCTCCTTTCTTATCTCCTTCTTTCAGATCTAGAACTACATATCAAGTGAAACCCAACAAAATTTGAGCCTAGGTTCAATTATACCTGTAAGAACTCCTCTCTTACCTGTGTCTAAATTATTATAAATTCAGCATCAGTAGAATTCAAACTACTAAGGGCTTTCCATGTCTTCTGAGTTCCTTGGAAGGGCCCCCTGGCACATATCATCCAACACCACGATTTTTAGATCATAATATCTGAAAAGTTAGCCTAAAGGATTAAAGCCAAAAAAAGTATTAAGAAAATAATGTTATAACCTGTAATAAAATGAAAACCATGAATAGAACTAGGGGAACTGTCTAACCATGGAATGGACACATTAATATAAAGAAATGAAGAGACATGCCTGGGAAACCAGAAGAGACTGCACTCTGCACACATTACTGATTCCAGAGGAAAACACCAAACGCCATCTGGAACCCTGGTGCACGGAAGCTCCCGGAAAGGGCGGCACAGAACTTCCTGGTTGCTACCCCCGCGGAGAGCTCTTAAGCAGCGCCCAAGGAGCAAACTTGAGCCTTGGGACCACAGGTAAGACAAATCTTCCTGCTCCAAGCGACCTGCCTGGTGAACTCAGGACACACAGAGGCAAAATTCCTCTAGGACCAGGCACTTCCCGTTTTTAGCAGGAGTCCCAACCCACGGATCCCTGCCCGCAGCAGCTCCCTGGTCCCAAAACCCGTGGGAGAGAGACCTCACCGCCTGAACAGGTGGGCACTCCTGAGACTGCAGAGCAGAAGAGACCACCAACACTGCCCACCCCTGCCCACATCCCTGCCCCAAGAGGAAACTATATAAGGCCTCTGGGTTCCCGTAGAGGAGGGCCCAGGAGCAGCAGGTCTGCTGTGTCTGAGACACCACCAGAACCAGAAGGGACCGACCAGATAAACAGTTCTCTGCACCCAAATCCCATGGGAGGGAGAGCTAAACCTTCAGAGAGGTAGACACGCCTGGGAAACCAGAAGAGTCTGCACTCTGCCCACATCTCTGACTCCAGAGGAAAACACCAAACGCCATCTTGAACCCTGGTGCACAGAAGTTCCTTGAAAGGGCTGCTCAGATCTTCCTGGTTGCTGCCCCCAAGGAGACCTCGTAAGCAACACCCCATGAGCAAACTTGAGCCTCGGGACCACAGGTAATACAAACCTTCCTACTGCAAGCGACCTGCCTAGTGAACTCAGGACACAGGCCCACAGGAACAGCTGAAGACCTGTAGATAGGAAAAACTACACGCTCGAAAGCAGAACACTCTGTTCCCATAACTGGCTGGAAGAAAACAGGAAAACAGGTCTACAGCACCCCTGACACACAGGCTTATAGGACAGTCTAGCCACTGTCAGAAATAGAAGAACAAAGGAACACTAGAGATAATCTGATGGCGAGAGGCAAACTCAGGAATCAGAGCAACAGAAACCAAGACTACATGGCATCATAGGAGCCCAATTCTCCCACCAAAGCAAACACTGAATATCCAAACACACCAGAAAAGCAAGATCTAGTTTCAAAATCATATTTGATCATGATGCTGGAGGACTTCAAGAAAGACATGAAGAATTCCCTTAGAGAAACACAGGAAAACATAAATAAACAAGTAGAAGCCTACAGAGAGCAATCACAAAAATCCCTGAAAGAATTCCAGGAAAATACAATCAAACAGTTGAAGGAATTAAAAATGGAAATAGAAGCAATCAAGAAAGAACACACGGAAACAACCCTGGATATAGAAAACCAAAAGAAGAGACAAGGAGCCGTAGATACAAGCTTCACCAACAGAATACAAGAGATAGAAGAGAGAATCTCTGGAGCAGAAGATTCCATAGAAATTATGGACTCAACTGTCAAAGATAATATAAAGCAGAAAAAGCTACTTGTCCAAAACATACAGGAAATCCAGGACTCAATGAGGAGATCAAACCTAAGGATAATAGGTATAGAAGAGAGTGAAGACTCCCAGCTCAAAGGACCAGTAAATATCTTCAACAAAATCATAGAAGAAAACTTCCCTAACCTAAAGAAAGAGATACCCATAAGCATACAAGAAGCCTACAGAACTCCAAATAGATTGGACCAGAAAAGAAACTCCTCCCGTCACATAATAGTCAAAACACCAAACGCACAAAATAAAGAAAGAATATGAAAAGCAGCAAGGGAAAAAGGTCAAGTAACATATAAAGGCAGACCTATAAGAATCACACCAGACTTTTTGCCAGAGACTATGAAAGCTAGAAGATCCTGGACAGATGTCATACAGACCCTAAGAGAACACAACTGCCAGCCCAGGTTACTGTATCCTGCAAAACTGTCAATTAACATAGATGGAGAAACCAAGATATTCCATGACCAAACCAAATTTACACAATATCTTTCTACAAATCCAGCACTACAAAGGATAATAAATGGTAAAGCCCAACATAAGGAGGCAAGCTACACCCTAGAAGAAGCAAGAAACTAATCGTCTTAGCAACAAAACAAAGAGAAGAAAAGCACACAAACATAACCTCATATCCAAATATGAATATAACAGGAAGCAATAATCACTATTCATTAATATCTCTCAACATCAATGGACTCAACTCCCCAATAAAAAGACATAGATTAACAAACTGGATACACAACGAGGACCCTGCATTCTGCTGCCTACAGGAAACACACCTCAGAGACAAAGACAGACACTACCTCAGAGTGAAAGGCTGGAAAACAACTTTCCAAGCAAATGGTCAGAAGAAGCAAGCTGGAGTAGCAATTCTAATATCAAATAAAATCAATTTTCAACTAAAAGTCAACAAAAAAGATAAGGAAGGACACTTCATATTCATCAAAGGAAAAATCCACCAAGATGAACTCTCAGTCCTAAATATCTATGCCCCAAATACAAGGGCACCTACATACGTAAAAGAAACCTTACTAAAGCTCAAAACACACATTGCACCTCACACAATAATAGTAGGAGATTTCAACACCCCACTCTCATCAATGGACAGATCATGGAAACAGAAATTAAACAGAGACGTAGCCAGACTAAGAGAAGTCATGAGCCAAATGGACTTAACAGATATTTATAGAACATTCTATCCTAAAGCAAAAGGATATACCTTCTTCTCAGCTCCTCATGGAACTTTCTCCAAAATTGACCATATAATTGGTCAAAAAACGGGCCTCAACAGGTACAGAAAGATAGAAATAATCCCATGCGTGCTATCAGACCACCACAGCCTAAAGCTGTTCTTCAATAACAATAAGGGAAGAATGCCCACATACACGTGGAAATTGAACAATGCTCTACTCAATGATAATCTGGTCAAGGAAGAAATAAAGAAAGAAATTAAAGACTTTTTAGAATTTAATGAAAATGAAGGTACAACATACCCAAACTTATGGGACACAATGAAAGCTGTGCTAAGAGGAAAACTCATAGCTCTGACTGCCTGCAGAAAGAAACAGGAAAGAGCATATGTCACCAGCTTGACAGCACACCTAAAAGCTCTAGAACAAAAAGAAGCAAATACACCCAGGAGGAGTAGAAGGCAGGAAATAATCAAACTCAGAGCTGAAGTCAACCAAGTAGAAACAAAAAGGACCATAGAAAGAATCAACAGAACCAAAAGTTGGTTCTTTGAGAAAATCAACAAGATAGATAAACCCTTAGCCAGACTAACGAGAGGACACAGAGAGTGTGTCCAAATTAACAAAATCAGAAATGAAAAGGGAGACATAACTACAGATTCAGAAGAAATTCAAAAAATCATCAGATCTTACTATAAAAGCCTATATTCAACAAAACTTGAAAATCTGAAGGAAATGGACAATTTCCTAGACAGATACCAGGTACCGAAGTTAAATCAGGAACAGATAAACCAGTTAAACAACCCCATAACTCCTAAGGAAATAGAAGCAGTCATTAAAGGTCTCCCAACCAAAAAGAGCCCAGGTCCAGTCGGGTTTAGTGCAGAATTCTATCAGACCTTCATAGAAGACCTCATACCAATATTATCCAAACTATTCCACAAAATTGAAACAGATGGAGTACTACCGAATTCCTTTTATGAAGGCACAATTACTCTTATACCTAAACCACACAAAGACCCAACAAAGAAAGAGAACTTCAGAACAATTTCCCTTATGAATATCGACGCAAAAATACTCAATAAAATTCTGGCAAACCGAATCCAAGAGCACATCAAAACAATCATCCACCATGATCAAGTTGGCTTCATCCCAGGCATGCAGGGATGGTTTAATATATGGAAAACCATCAACGTGATCCATTATATAAACAAAGTGAAAGAACAAAACCACCTGATCATTTCGTTAGATGCTGAGAAAGCATTTGACAAAATTCAACACCCCTTCATGATAAAATTCCTGGAAAGAATAGGAATTCAAGGCTCATACCTAAACCTAGTAAAAGCCATATACAGCAAACCAGTTGCTAACACTAAACTAAATGGAGAGAAACTTGAAGCAATCTCACTAAAATCAGGGACTAGGCAAGGCTGCTCACTCTCTCCCTACTTATTCAATACAGTTCTTGAAGTTCTAGGCAGAGCAATCAGACAACAAAAGGACTTCAAGGGGATACAGATCGGAAAAGAAGAAGTCAAAATATCACTTTTTGCAGATATGATAGTATATTTAAGTGATCCCAAAAGTTCCACCAGAGAACTACTAAAGCTGATAGACAACTTCAGCAAAATGGCCGGGTATAAAATTAACTCAAATAAATCAGTAGCCTTCCTCTACACAAAAGAGAAACAAGCCAAGAAAGAAATTAGGGAAACGACACCCTTGATAACAGACCCAAATAATATAAAGTACCTCGGTGTGACTTTAACCAAGCAAGTAAAAGATCTGAACAATAAGAACTTCAAGACTCTGAAGAAAGAAATTGAAGAAGACCTCAGAAGATGGAAAGATCTCCCATGCTCATGGATTGGCAGGATTAATATAGTAAGAATGGCCATTTACCAAAAGCGATCTACAGATTCAATGCAATCCCAATCAAAATAACAATCCATTTCTTCAAAGAGTTAGACAGAACAATTTGCAAATTCATCTGGAATAACAAAAAACCCAGGATAGTTAAAACTATCCTCAACAATAAAAGGACTTCAGGGGGAATCACTATCCCTGAACTCAAGCAGTATTACAGAGCAATAGTGATTAAAACTGCATGGTATTGGTACAGAGACAGACAGATAGACCAATGGAACAGAACTGAAGACCCAGAAATGGACCCACACACCTATGGTCACTTGATTTTTGACAAAGGAGCCAAAACCATCAAATGGAAAAAATATAGCATTTTCAGCAAATGGTGCTGGTTCAACTGGAGGTCAACATGTAGAAGAATTCAGATCAATCCATGCTTATCACCCTGTACAAAGGTAAAATCCAAGAGGATCAAGGACCTCCACATTAAACCAGATACACTCAGACTAATAGAAGAAAAAGTGGGGAAGCATCTCGAACACATGGGCACTAGAGAAAATTTCCTGAACAAAACACCAATGGCTTATGCTCTACGATCAAGAATCGACAAATGGGATCTCATAAAACTGCAAAGCTTCTGTAAGGCAAAAGTCACTGTGATTAGGACAAAAAGGCAACCAACAGATTGGGAAAAGATCTTTACCAATCCTACAACAGATAGAGGCCTTATATCCAAAATATTCAAAGAACTCAAGAAGTTAGACCGCAGGGAGACATATAACCCTATTAAAAAACGGGGTTCAGAGCTAAACAAAGAATTCACAGGTGAGGAATGCCAAATCGCTGAGAAACACCTAAAGAAATGTTCAACATCTTCAGTGATAAGGGAAATACAAATCAAAACAACCCTGAGATTTCACCTCACATCAGTCAGAATGGCTAAGATCAAAAACTCAGGTGATAGCAAATGCTGGCGAGGATGCGGAGATAGAGGAACACTCCTCCATTGTTGGTGGGATTGCAGACTGGTACAACCATTCTGGAAATCAGTCTGGAGGTTCCTCAGAAAATTGGACATTGAACTGCCTGAGGATCCTGCTATACCTCTCTTGGGCATATACCCAAAAGATGCCTCAACATATAAAAAAGACACGTGCTCCACTATGTTCATCGCAGCCTTATTTATAATAGCCAGAAGCTGGAAAGAACCCAGATGCCCTTCAACAGAGGAATGGATACAGAAAATGTGGTACATCTACACAATGGAATATTACTCAGCTATCAAAAACAATGACTTTATGAAATTCGTAGGCAAATGGTTGGAACTGGAAAATATCATCCTGAGTGAGGTAACCCAATCACAGAGAAACACACATGGTATGCACTCATTGATAAATGACTATTAGCCCAAATGCTTGAATTACCCTAGATCCCTAGAACACATAAAACTCAAGATGGATGATCAAAATGTGAATGCTTCATTCCTTCTTTATTTTTCTTCTTCTTTTTTGTTTTTTGGAGCTGGGGACCGAACCCAGGGCCTTGCGCTATTTGGCTCACTCCTTCTTTAAAAGGGGAACAAGAATACCCTTAGCAGGGAATAGAGAGGCAAAGATTAAAACAGACAGAGAAGGAACACCCATTCAGAGCCTGCCCCACATGTGGCCCATACATATACAGCCACCCAATTAGACAAGATGGATGAAGCAAAGAAGTGCAGGCAGACAGGAGCCGGATGTAGATCTCTCCTGAGAGACACAGCAAGAATACAACAAATACAGAGGCGAATGCCAGTAGCAAACCACTGAACTGAGAACAGGACCCCTGTTGAAGGAATCAGAGAAAGAACTGGAAGAGCTTGAAGGGGCTCGAGACCCCATATGAACAACAATGCCAAGCAACCAGAGCTTCCAGGGACTAAGCCACTACCTAAAGTCTATACATGGACTGACCCTGGACTCTGACCTCATAGGTAGCATTGAATATCCTAGTAAGATCATCAGTGTAAGGGGAAGCCCTGGGTCCTGCTAAGACTGTACGTGATTGTTGGGGGGAGGGTAGCAATGGGGGGAGGATGGGGAGGGGAACACCTATAAAGAAGGGGAGGGGGATGTTGGCCTGTAAACTGAAAAAGGGAATAACACTCGAAATGTAAATAAGAAATCCTCAAGTTAAAAAAAATGAAGACTTAGAAATCAATGGCATCTATTAATTGAGTTGATTCCTCTAGTGTAGTAAAATGCAAATGGCATCTTCTTTTTATTGGCTTCCCAAATGATTGAGTCTAGAGTCTTTGGCTATCCTTCACTATATTCAAAGTCAGTCCGTGCTACATAAACTTGTATACTATTACATAGAATCTGCATACATCTTCCTGCAGACTTTAAATCCTATCTACCCAATACTGCTGTAGTAATAATAAATGAATAAAGGAATACTAAATAAATAAAATTAATAAATGCTATGGAATTGGAGTTATGTGGTATGGTTCAAGGACACAGGGTCAGTAGACAGAATTTGTTTAAACTGAATATTTTTTCTTCACAGGTGGTTGAATCAGGGGAGTGCAAAACTTGCAGATGGGTGTGGGGAACAGCTATATGTCCTCGTGTGAAGTACTGTAAGCCTTTACTGAATCCTCATAGTTTTATAATGGACAGTTGCTTCACCACAGAGGTAGTTGGCCCAAATCCTCGCAGTGAGTACCATGATTATCATCCAGATTTTACAAGTGAAGGGACCAAAGAACATGTTTAAAGTGATTTTTCTTTGGGTCACACAGCTGGTGCCTACTTGAATCCTGGATTTAAATGTATTCAGACCATCACCCATTCTTCTCCTCATGCCATACGCTAGGTTTTTTTGTTTTTGTTCATATGAAGGACAACATTTAATTGGGACCAGCTTATAGGTTCCAGGTTCAGTCCATTATCATTAAGGCAGGAACAGGGCAGCATCCAGGTAGGCATAGGGTTGGAGGAGCCCAAAGTTCTACACCTTGATCCAAAGGCTAACAGGAGAAGACTGGTACCAATGTCATTAGGGGAAAGGTCTCAAAGCTCACCCCAATAGCAACACACTTCTTTTTTTTATGTCAGTGAAAACATTTATTTACAATTTGGGCTAAAACTGGGGTGAGAGTTACTTTTAGTCTGTCTCCAGATTCCCTGGTCCTAAATTTTACAGAAACAATGGAAGAAAGGTAAGTAAATATGCACACATATGTAGTAGTGAGCCTCAGTTTCCAGAGCTACTATTAGCCTATCTCCTGGCACCAGAAACCAGGAGTTTGGAGGTTGACCACATCCACTCTCAGTATGGTTCCAATAGAAAGCTGGGCCTATTGATGATAACATTAAAATCTTAATTTATGTTCCTCATTATACAGTTTTAAAATCAGTGAACATATTGGGCCCTAAGCACCTAAAATGCAATAGTAGGCAGGAAACATAACTTTTTCTAATTGAAAGCCAAAATGGTATACTTGTCAAATAAGAGGTGCTGTAGAAATCAAAATGTGGTTAAATTGGAGAGGTGTTCAATAAGTTGAAACAACAAAACTTCATAGATATTTGTATATGCCAGATGATACAGGCAGACAGATTAGCAAGAACACATGATTTACAGAACTGGATTATAGGAAGGTGATAGAATGAAATATAAAATGCTTAGCGATATAGTGGTTGAGGCCTTTGGTGTTAATGAAGTCATGCTGAGATAGAGAACAGATGAAATATACCAATATTTGAACAATTAGACTCAGTTTTATAGTATACGTTAAATATATAGCTAGGAAATTTAGATTTTTTCAAAACAAGTCTTTATGATAGCATTTGAGTCTATATAGTACAACTTACAGAGGTTTTATGAACTGGCTTAGCAGAGAGGATGGGGCTAATGACCAAGAAGAATTTCTTTTCCATGGATCTTAGCTAGCTCAGCAAGTTCACCTTTAAAATGTGTAAAGATCCAAACACAGATGATTATATCTATTTACCTTCTAATGAGAAAAACAGACAAAACAAAGCATGACTTCCCTTGTTAATTGAGTCCACTTTGAGTAGATCACATTATTATTCCTACCTTCCTCCATATTTATGCCTCTGTCCCTGTACAAATAACTTTTCAGATCTTGCTGCTATAGTTGACTCTCTTTCTCTGCTCTAGACATCTGCTGATCCGTGTGATTTTCTTTGGCCAGAGGGATATTAGCAAAATAGAGGCAAGCTGGGTCTCGAAAGTACTTGTGCAGCTGGACTGTGTTCCATGTGCTTCCCATTATCATGGCATTACATTCTGTGGTGACCCTGCTGGTCCAAGCAGGAGAACAACACGTGTTGCAGACCTACAGCCAAACTGGGCTTTAAGCCAGCCCTGGCTGAGCCCGGTGTGTACCCACTGACCTCCAGCCAACTTGCAGATGTAAGAGCAAAAATAAATCAATGTTGTTTTAAGCTATTGGATTTTGAAGTGGTTTATTTTACTCTAAGACTATGGCACCCACTGACTAGTAACCAATGCAGTCGCTTCTCTGCTTTATGTACCAATTCCTTATGTCAACGAATTTACCCAATCATGTTTACTTCTATTAAATACAGCAAATACCTAAAACTCTTTTTATATCTTTCATCACATTTTTCTTTATTGTGGGGTTGATTATTCAACTGTACATTTTACTTTTTTTTTTTTTGGTCCTCTTTAGGATGCCTGTTGCAGAACTGGATTCTCTCTGGGGGTGGGAGGTGGGGCAGGCAGGAATAAAACCTATACAAATAAACAAAATAAAACAAAAACAGCCACTGTTTTTATTAAATCTGTTGTCCCAGCTTTCAAGAGGCCATAGGACGAAAGGAGCAGGTCCATATGACACTGCCTCAAAGAAGGGTGAAGAGACCATTGTACTGCTTCCTGCAGTTTCAGCCACTCCTCCCAGTCATTTGTATCCAATTCTGCCCCAACTGTACTAAGATTTCAGAAGTCCAGGAAGATGCTAGAGTATATAGGCCAATTACTGAGTGGAGAGCTCAATTCCTGCAGCTTTAGGGGAAATATCATCTGTGCTAGGTGAAGACTTTCATGGGGTAGCTTTGGGGCTACCCATATCCCTGTTGCTAAGGTCACACCTGTACTTTGTAAGTATATCCAAGAAACTGGTATGCCCCCCCCCAGGTGACGTTGAGTGGAAATTTTACTTTTGTTTGTCTCTTTGGAGCCTTAGAAGGAGAGGGTAGATGCAGTTATTCTTGTCAGAGAAGGAATGCTCACCTGTGATATTAGGACTATAAAGGACAGAAAGATTTCCCCAACAGTATATTCACATTTTCACCTGAGGAAAAAAATACAAACCTTCAAACAGAGAAATCAACATTCTTCTCTCTTCTCGTACTCTGAGTGATGGTTTAAAATTAATCCCCATGAATATATTCCCAAGTTTGTCTGACCCTTTCTGGCAGTGAGGCAAACACACCTGAGGTGATCAATGTAAAATGAGGAACGAGTTCTTCTAGCTCAGTATGTCAGAATTTTCAGTTAGTGGGTCCCTCCTTTCTTTCAAGCCTATGTGGAGGCAGAACATCAAGCAAAAGGGCATGATAGAAGAATGGAGCTCACCACTAGGCAGCCCAAGAGACAAAGAGTCTGGAACAGAGAGGAGCTAGGGTCAACATAAATCCTTCAAAGAGGCAACTCTAGTGACCCACTTCCTCCAACTAAACCTCACCTCCTAATTTCTACCACTTTGCAGTAATTCCATCTATGAGGCCATCTTAAATGGATTGGTTCATTCCTTAGCTCACATTCCCTAGGACTGTCATCTGTCCTTGATTGATCCAATAGCAGGAGGCTGATATGTTATACCTCAAACTTACCAAAAAGAAAATCAGAAGCCTATTTTCAAAAGTGAATAACTTGCCAATTCTATTATGTAGACTTCTTAAGTGATTCTCAGGAATTACATGTTATATTTCTGCCTTGTCTGGCTACAACCCATCATCATCTCTCCCTGTTACATCCTGCAGGCCTTGATCCTGGAAACTTGACTGGGGCAGTGAGAATGGAGAAAGAACAGAAGTGTGGATGGGAAATCTGGTATAAGTGGGCTCTGTTCATTATGCTGGTGCACCAACTAAGCAACAAAAACCTCAGCAGTTTTATTATGTGCAGCCCAGTAGGAGGAGTAAAGCTACTTTCAGTCCCAGGTCTCTATTGGGCAGCAGTCTCAGGTTACAGTCATCTGGAAGGAGGAAGCTTTGGTTGCTGTTTTTTTGTTTGTTTGTTTGTTTGTTTTGATTTTTGTTTTGTTTTGTTTTTTTTGAACACATTGCCAATATTTACAATTGAGCCATAGGAAGGCTTTGCCATCCATCTGCTGAGCCTCACTGGGGGATGGCTTTGTCATTGCATGTATCTGGGGCATTGGGGCTTTCACATGGTTGTGTCCCTGTCAACAATACACATTCCCTCAGGGCTTTCTTATCTTTGCTTATGTCCCTTTTCTAGTAAATGTGCCTACAACTGTTATATACAAACTGGGAGAAACCTAAATCACTTATCTAAAATGACAAGGGATTGATTAAACTTACATTGAAATAATTTCAATTCAATTCAATAATTTCAACACACCCAGAAAAGCTACAAGAAAACATTACTTTGAAACCTCAACTATTCTTCACTCACATTTGACAAATAATATTTTGCTGTGTATATCCTGTTTTCTGTTACTATAACAAAATTATTTGACACTGGGTACTTTATAAACAAAGGGGAGGGCACTGGCACGGGGAGAGGGAGGACTCTCCACAGTTTCACTACCATACCACCATACTATCAGCTGAGATTTTAGCACATGACGTTGTGGGGGACAAACCATATCCATAACACAACCTTCCTTTAATAATCACGACTCAAATGTCAAAATCAGAAAGTCTCATGCTGACACAATGCAGTTATACTCGACAATCCAGATTCGCATCACCAGTTGTCCCAATAATATTCTTTGTGATTTTATGGTATTTCCTCTTTCATTGATCCACAATTCAGGTCAAGATTGGAGAATGTGATTAATCAGCACATCTCTTTAGTCTCCTTTTAGTCAAGAATGACTGTTTTCTTTCTTGATACCAATGTTTTTATTTTCATAATACTGGCCTGTTCTATAGAATCTAAACCAAGAATTCTGCACAGTGATATTTGGTTTATTCATTTTCAACAGGACTACTACACAGATGGCATTTACACTTATATTTGCTTTTTTTCTTTTTCTTTTTGGTTTGGTTTTTGAGACAGGGTTTCTCTGTGTAGCTCTAGCTGTCCTGGAACTCACTCTGTAAACCAGACTACCCTCAAACTCACAGAGATCTGCCTGCCTCTGCCTCCCAAGTGCTGGTATTTAAAGCATGTGCCACTACCCCCGAGGTGGCATTTACATTTTCAATTCTCTTTCTAAGAGTGATGAAGACCATATGTTCTATCGCTTAAGGGCTCTAACTGGTGAAGAATTACTTTTGAACGAGGAAGAAGTTTGATATGCTACTTATATTTGAAGCCATTATTATTTCTCTGCAGTATATTCATTGTGATAAAAAAAGGCACAGCACACTTTAACAAGAGCATACTGTAATTACTGTCATGCAGTAATTATAGGAAGATTTTGGCTCAATATAAAACCTTTCTAAATTTTAGAGCCACATAAAGATGTCTTCAGTTTTGTGAACTTCCTAACTTTGAACATTTCTACCTGGTAAAGGCAAGGAAGTTGTTTAAGCATTAGACAAGCATAGGACTAAATCACTTCCATATTCTCTAACTCAGATTTGTCACTCAAAAAGGTTAATACTGGCACTTCTTGCAGCTTTTAAAAAAGCAGACCATATATAACTCTTTGAATTAACAGCAAAATGTTTTGGTATTTTTGGTCTCCATATAAAAAGATGCTCCCACTTTACTGAAAATTAAAACAACAGCCCGAGAAGATGGCTCCATGAGTAGAAGTTCTTGCTGCATAAGCATGAGAAACTCCATTCTTGTTTTCTTTTTTATGTTTTAACATTTTATTTATTTCTATTGATTATCTTAATTTACATAAAGCCAACGTGCTTTGTTAATATTTTTTTGTAAATCTTCCCTGCATTTTGTACAGTATATTACAACTTTTAAAACGTTTTTATTGGTTATTTTGTTTATTTACATTTCAAATATTATCCCTCTTCCTGGTTTCCCCTCCAAAAATCCCCTATCCCATTCCCCTCTGCCCTGCTTCTATAAGAGTGCTCCCCCACTTACCCACCCATTGCCATCTCCCTGCCCTGGTGTTCCCCTACACTGGGGCATCAAGTTTTCACAGGACCAAGGGCCTCTCCTCTCACTGATGCCTGACAAGGTCATCCTTTGCTAAATACACAGCTGGAGCCATGGGTCTCTCCATGTGTACTCTTTGATCAGTGGTTTACTCCCTGAAAGCTCTGGGGGGATCTGGTTGGTTGATATTGATGTTCTTCTTCCTGTGGAGTTGAAAACCTTCAGTTCTTTTAGTTCTTTCCCTAACTCCTCCATTAGGGTCCCAGGCTCAGTCCTATGTTTGGCTGCAAGCATCCCCATCTGTATTGGTAAGGCTCTAACAGAGCCTCTCAGAAGTCATCCATATCAGGCACCTGTCAGCAAATACTTCTTGGCATCAGCAACTGTCTGGGTTTGGTGGATGCATGTGGTATGGATCCTTAGGTGGGGAAGTTTCTGGATGGCCTTTCTTTCAGTCTCTGCTCTTCTCTTTGTCCCTATATTTCCTTTAGACAGGAGCAATTTTGGATTAAAATTTTGTGAAGGGTGGGTGGCCCCATCCCTCAACATGGGGCCATGCCTAACCTCTGGGTATGGTCTCTAGAGGTTCTCTCTCCCTTTTGTTGGGTATTTCAGCTAATATCATCCCAGTTGGGTCCTGGGAGCCTCTTGCTTTTCTGGTATCAGGGATTTTCTGGTGGCTACTCCCAATTTCCCATCCCCCATTACTACACACGTCTATTCAATACACTGACCCTCTGTACATCTCCCCCATCTCCTCCCATAACTGATTCTGCCCCCTTTTTTATTCTGACCCCCTCTCTTCCTCCCAAGTTCTTCCCACCCTCAACATCCCATGATTTTTTTGTTCCTCTTTCTTTCTTTCTTTTTTTTTTTTTTATTAACTTGAGTGTTTCTTATTTACATTTCGAGTGTTATTCCCTTTCCCGGTTTCCGGGCAAACATCCCCCTAATCCCTCCCCCTCCCCTTCGTTATGGGTGTTCCCCTCCCCATCCTCCCCCCATTGCCGCCCTCCCACCAACAATCACGTTCACTGGGGGTTCAGTCTTAGCAGGACCAAGGGCTTCCCCTTCCACTGGTGATCTTACTAGAATATTCATTGTTACCTATGAGGTCAGAGTCCAGGGTCAGTCCATGTATAGTCCTTAGGTAGTGGCTTAGTCCCTGAAAGCTCTGGTTGCTTGGCATTGTTGTTCATAAGGGGTCTCGAGCACCTTCAAGCTCTACGAGTTCTTTCTCTGATTCCTTCAACCGGGTCCCGTTCTCAGTTCAGTGGTTTGCTGCTGGCATTCACCTCTGTATTTGCTGTATTCTTCCTGTGTTGCTCAGGAGCGATCTACATCCGGCTCCTGTCAGCCTGCACTTCTTTGCTTCATCCATCTTGTCTAATTGGATGGCTGTATATGTATGGGCCACATGTGGGGCAGGCTCTGAATGGGTGTTCCCTCTGTGTCTGTTTTAATCTTTGCCTCTCTATTCCCTGCTAAGGGTATTCTTGTTCCCGTTTTAAAGAAGGAGTGAAGCATTCACATTTTGATCATCCGTCTTGAGTTTCATTTGTTCTAGGCATCTAGGGTAATTCAATCATTTGGGCTAATAGCCACTTCCTGCAGATTTTTAAGTTTTGTTGAATATAGGCTTTTATAGTAAGATCTGATGATTTTTTGAATTTCTTCTGAATCTGTAGTTATGTCTCCCTTTTCATTTCTGATTTTGTTAATTTGGACACACTCTCTGTGTCCTCTCGTTAGTCTGGCTAAGGGTTTATCTATCTTGTTGATTTTCTCAAAGAACCAACTTTTGGTTCTGTTCATTCTTTCTATGGTCCTTTTTGTTTCTACTTGGTTGACTTCAGCTCTGAGTTTGATTATTTCCTGCCTTCTTCTCCTCCTGGGTGTATTTGCTTCTTTTTGTTCTAGAGCTTTTAGGTGTGCTGTCAAGCTGGTGACATATGCTCTTTCCTGTTTCTTTCTGCAGGCAGTCAGAGCTATGAGTTTTCCTCTTAGCACAGCTTTCATTGTGTCCCATAAGTTTGGGTATGTTGTACCTTCATTTTCATTAAATTCTAAAAAGTCTTTAATTTCTTTCTTTATTTCTTCCTTGACCAGGTTATCATTGAGTAGAGCATTGTTCAATTTCCACGTGTATGTGGGCATTCTTCCCTTATTGTTATTGAAGAACAGCTTTAGGCTGTGGTGGTCTGATAGCACGCATGGGATTATTTCTATCTTTCTGTACCTGTTGAGGCCCGTTTTTTGACCAATTATATGGTCAATTTTGGAGAAAGTACCATGAGGAGCTGAGAAGAAGGTATATCCTTTTGCTTTAGGATAGAATGTTCTATAAATATTCGTTAAGTCCATTTGGCTCATGACTTCTCTTAGTCTGGCTACGTCTCTGTTTAATTTCTGTTTCCATGATCTGTCCATTGATGAGAGTGGGGTGTTGAAATCTCCTACTATTATTGTGTGAGGTGCAATGTGTGTTTTGAGCTTTAGTACGGTTTCTTTTACGTATGTAGGTGCCCTTGTATTTGGGGCATAGATATTTAGGATTGAGAGTTCATCTTGGTGGATTTTTCCTTTGATGAATATGAAGTGTCCTTCCTTATCTTTTTTGTTGACTTTTAGTTGAAAATTGATTTTATTTGATATTAGAATGGCTACTCCAGCTTGCTTCTTCTGACCATTTGCTTGGAAAGTTGTTTTCCAGCCTTTCACTCTGAGGTAGTGTCTGTCTTTGTCTCTGAGGTGTGTTTCCTGTAGGCAGCAGAATGCAGGGTCCTCGTTGTGTATCCAGTTTGTTAATCTATGTCTTTTTATTGGGGAGTTGAGTCCATTGATGTTAAGAGATATTAAGGAATAGTGCTTATTGCTTCCTGTTATATTCATATTTGGGTATGAGGTTATGTTTGCCTGCTTTTCTTCTCTTTGTTTTGTTGCTAAGACGATTAGTTTCTTGCTTCTTCTAGGGTGTAGCTTGCCTCCTTATGTTGGGCTTTACCATTTATTATCCTTTGTAGTGCTGGATTTGTAGAAAGATATTGTGTAAATTTGGTTTGGTCATGGAATATCTTGGTTTCTCCATCTATGTTAATTGACAGTTTTGCCGGATACAGTGACCTGGGCTGGCAGTTGTGTTCTCTTAGGGTCTGTATGACATCTGTCCAGGATCTTCTGGCTTTCATAGTCTCTGGCGAAATGTCTGGTGTGATACCGATAGGTCTGCCTTTATATGTCACTTGACCTTTTTCCCTTACTGCTTTTCATATTCTTTCTTTATTTTGTGTATTTGGTGTTTTGACTATTTTGTGACGGGTGGAGTTTCTTTTCTGGTCCAATCTATTTGGAGTTCTGTAGGCTTCTTGTATGCTTATGGGTATCTCTTTCTTTAGGTTAGGGAGGTTTTCTTCTATGATTTTTTTGAAGATATTTACTGGTCCTTTGAGCTGGGAGTCTTCACTCTCTTCTATACCTATTATCCTTAGGTTTGATCTTCTCATTTAGTCCTAGATTTCCTGTATGTTTTGAACCAGTAGCTTTTTCTGCTTTACATTATCTCTGACAGTTGAATCGATGATTTCTATGGAATCTTCTTCTCCTGAGATTCTCTCTTCCGTCTCTTGTATTCTGTTGGTGAAGCTCATATCTACAGCTCCTTGTCTCTTCTTTTGGTTTTCTATATCCAGGGCTGTTTCCATGTGTTCTTTCTTGAGTGCTTCTATTTCCATTTTTAATTCCTTCAACTGTTTGATTGTGTTTTCCTGAAATTCTTTCAGGGATTTTTGTGACTCCTCTCTATGGGCTTCTACTTGTTTATTTATGTTTCCTGGAATTCTTTTAGGGATTTTTCCCATTCGTCTCTGTAGGCTTCTACTTGTTCTCTAAGGGAGTTCTTCACGTCTTTCTTGAAGTCCTCCAGCATCATGATGAAATATGATTTTGAAACTAGATCTTTCTTTTCTGGTGTGTTTGGATATTCCGTGTTTGCTTTGGTGGGAGAATTGGGCTCCTATGATGCCATGTAGTCTTGGTATCTGTTGCTTGGTTTCCTGCACTTGCCTCTCGCCATCAGATTATCTCTAGTGTTACTTTGTTCTGCTATTTCTGAGAGTAGCTAGACTGTCCTATAAGCCTGTGTGTCAGGAGTGCTGTGGACCTGTTTTCCTGTTTTCTTTCAGCCAGTTATGGGGACAGAGTGTTCTGCTTTTGGGCTTGTAGTTTTTCCTATCTACAGGTCTTCAGCTGTTCCTGTAGGCCTGTGTCTTTAGTTCACCCGGCAGGTCGCTTGCAGCAGAAAAGATGGTCTTACCTGTGGTCCCGAGGCTCAAGTTTGCTCATGGGGTGTTCCTTATGAGCTCTCTGCAGTGGCAGCTATCAGGAAGATCTGCGTTGTTCCTCTTTCTAAGTAAAACTGAGGCACCCACACTTTGATCTTTCCTTTTCTTGACCTTCATATGATCTATCTGATAGGGAGCTAATATCCAAAATATACAAAGAACTCAAGAAATTAGACTCCAGAGAACCAAGCAACCCTATTAAAAATAGGGTACAGAGCTAAGCAGAGAATTCTCAACTGAGGACTCTTGCGTGGCTGAGAAGCACTTAGGGAAATGTTCAACATCCTTAGCCAACATAAAAATACAAATCAAAGGGACCCTGAGATTCCACCTCAGACCAGTCAGAATGGTTAAGATAAAAAAAACTCAGGTGACATCAGATGCTTTTGATGATGTAGAGAAAGAGGAACACTCCTTCATTGCTGGTGGAACTGCAAGCTGGTACAACCACTCTGGAAATCATTCTGGAGGTTCTTCAGAAAATTGGACATAGTACTAACTGAGGACCCAGCTATACCTCTCTTGGGCACGTACCCAAAAGATGCTCCAACATATAACAATGACACATGCTCCACTATGTTCATAGCAGCCTTATTTATAATAGCCAGAAGCTGGAAAGAACCCAGATGTCCCTCAACAGAAGAATGGATACAGAAAATGTGGTACATTTACACAGTGGAGTACTAATCAGCTATCAAAAACAATGACTTCATGAAATTCTTAAGCAAATGGATGTAACTAGAAAATACTATCCTGAGTGAGGTAAAATAAAAAAAAAAAAAAAAAGCACGCACATGGTATGTACTCACTGTTAAGTGGATAGTAGGGAAAAGCTCAGAATACCCATGAGAAACTGTGTTTGAATCCTCAGAACTCATAGAAAGCCAGGTGCAGAGGGCTAGCATCTGTAATTCCATTGCTCCCACAAATGGATAGAAGATGGAGATAGGAGACTTTCCAGGAGTTCTTAGGCCACTAGCCTGATATATGCAATAGATAAACAACTGAGCATTCCTGTCTCAAATATGGTACAAGGCAAGGACACACACTTGAGGTTGTCCTCTGTCCTACACACGTTTCCACATTCACACACATGGGTACACTCATGTGAGCACACACACAATGAAAGACATGCACATTAAAACTGTATAAAGATAGCATCTTTTACCTAGGAGACTGGCAAATATCTAGGAGTGTAGTGACTTGTTTTATTGGTGGTGATGTTGGGAAACATTTTCACGTGTGAGTGGGAACACAGGTGAGCATTTAACTTCATTGGAAGATAATGTAGCAATAGCTGTCAAAATGACATATTCACTGTGTGTGGGAAGAGTGAGAAGTCAGGGAGGTCCAGAGACAAACAGTCTTCTGAACATGACAGAACCACTGTGTTCGTGAACTCATGGCATCTGTGGTTGCCTACACAAGAGGAAACCAGGCAACCTTCTAACATGGAATGAAAGAGGAGTTCTTGAGATCCCACCCCTCACTGGGGAGTTATAGGGTTGATAGCTTCTGGAGAAGGAGAATTCCTTTTTCTTTAAAGGTGTGGCTCCTGGGTAGATCAACCACACTCGAGTGGATGGCCCCACCAATGAGATTATGAACAGCATAAATTGCAGTTGATGCATTATAAATTCTTTTCTTTAAAAAAAAAGAACAAAAAGTTGGGAGGGCAGTGATATGAGGTATATCAGTAGAAGGGGATGAATTGGGGATGAATATGATCGAAGTACATTACATGAAATTCTCAAAGAATTGATGAACATATTAATTTTTAAAATTATAAATGTATTCCCTCATAAACCAGCAATTCACTATTAAACAATTTCTTCAATAGCTACACTTGCTGCTATGCTTTGTATGTGGTGTGTGTGTGTGTGTGTGTGTGTGTGTGTGTGTGTGTGTGTGTGTGATTTAAGGCCTCATGTTTCCATATACAATTCCTCTTGTGCAACATTAAAATAGGAGAAACTTATTCTAAATGTTGTTTAGAGGTAGAACCTTTAGGAATGGATTAGACATAGATAAGGTCCTTCTGGTGGCAACTTCATGACTTATGGCACCAGAGGTGGAGAGAGATCAGAAGGCACATACCCAAACACAGGCATATACACAGATATATACACATGAAAGGGGTGAGAAAGAGGGGAGAGGAGAGGGAACTTTTCTTTTTCTATGTAACACTGCCCTACCTCAGGACTCTGTCAATAAAAAGATAAGCCACCACCAAATGCAATGTCATAACCTTGGGCCTCCAGAACCATGAATTCAAATAAACCTCTTTTTTGAAAGCTCACTCAGACTGTGGGACCATCTTTCTGGCAACAGAAAACAGTCTAATCTCTTTCGCATGGGGAAAATGACAAGTACAAGATTATTCAATGCAGCACTGCTGGAGTCATAAAAGATGGAGATCAATGTAAATGGTCAGGTAGAGGGGACTAGTGACATATTTAGAAATCTATGTAAAGTGCCTCACAGATGCTAACAAAACAAGGGGCATTCTCTATGCTGATTGAAAAACTCTGTGATACAGTCAGTGAAAAATGTGACAATTTTTATATGCAGAACAATTTTTATATTCTGTCTTTGGTAGAAAGGGGATAGGCCTATACTTCACATCTTATTTTCTTATCTTCCCCCTCTTTGGGATGCGTAAAGGTCAGATCCAGGGCTTCATGCAAGTGCTCTGCCACTAAGCCACAGCTTCACACTCACCTTTCTGGCCGGCTTTTCTGTTCATGTTCTAAATACCAGGGACCAAAAGAAACTTGGTAAAGAAAGAGTTTGTATCAGCTTACACTTCCAGGGTACAGTCCATCGCGGAGGGAAGTCAGGGCAAAACCCTGGAAACAAATCCTGGAGACAGGAACTGGTGGAGAGGAATGATGCATACTGTTTTTCTCCCCATGGCTTGTTCAGCCTGTTTTGGGTTTTTTTTGTTTTTTTGTTTTTTTGGGTTTTTTTTTTTTTTTTTGGTTTTTTTTTTTGGCACCTCAGAACCACTTACCCAGGGTATCTCCTCCCACAGTGAACTGGGCTTTCCCACATCAGTCAACACCCTAGAAAATGACCCACAGATATGACCAAAGGCCAATCTGATCTGGATAATTCTTTAGTTGAGGTTCTCTCTTGTCAGGTAACTCCGTGTCAAATTGACAGCGGAAAATAAGTATAACACCTATATGCACACCTTTTTGGGTTTTTTCCCTTGCTTTTGAGATTGAATGTTAGTGTGTCACCCCCTGTGACCTCAGCTTCCTGTCCACTAGGACCATGGGTGCATGCCACTACATCTGACCTCTCATTACTCCTTGGAGCCCATGGGTTGTTAGAGGTAACTTGCTGACTTGGACAGGGCAGCTTGCCCTGAAAGCAGCTCCATCCAGTCACTGACTAGTGTGAGACCCTGACACTGACATCATATCAACTTGTTGTATTCTTAGTAGCTATGGAGGTACCGTTAGCTTCCACAGTTCTCCACAGCACCAGCTGAGCCTAGAACCTTATACTCTTGATTTGCTTCCTCCTGCTCCGTGCTCTGTACCTTTCCCACTCCCTAAGAGTACTTCCTTAATAAATCCCTTGTCCTTAGGTCACAGGATCTCAGACAAAGATGTGGTTCATCAGATGTAGAATGGCTAGAACATAAAAACAAAATTTGATATTTTTTCTCTAGAGACAGATTTGGGAAATTAAGATAGTTTCATTGTAAGCTCTATTTCTATCTACCTTACAATGAAAATGCTCCACACTAGACTTCATATGAAATTATTTCATAATATTTTTAATACTCTGTCTATGCACAAGAAGAAATTTTGATTAGCTATCTTAGCACTGTGTTGTGTGGATATATGTATACACATCCTTTACTTTCTTTTTAATCAGTCTGTGTTTGTGTATGTTTTTGCACATGAGTACATTGCCCATAGAGTATAGAAAAAGGTATCAAATAGTCTGGAGCTGGGGTTACAATGAGTGGTGAGCTACTCTATATGGGCTCTGGGAACCTAATTCAGGTCTTCTGGCAACAAGTGCTCTTAAACTGCTCATATCTCTCTTCATCCCTGGACATTCTATTTTTAGAGAATATTTTCTGGTTTGCTTTTGTCAACTCTACACAAACATAACATATTTGGGGGAGAAATATCAATTGAGATATTTTCTCCATCAGGTTGGCTTGTAGACAAGTCTGTGACATTTCCTTGATTGATGATTATCGTCAAAAGAGGGCCCAGCCTACTCTGGGTGATGATGGCCCTGAGGCATATAAAAGAGGAAGCTGATTGAACCATGAGAAGTGCACCAGTAAGCAGTGCTCTTTTGCAGCTTGAGCTTCAGTTTCTGACTCTAGGTTTTTGCTTCAGTTATTCCATGACTTCCTCTGGTGAAGGACTGTGATGAGGGCATGTAAGCTAAAAACGCCCTTTCCTCCCCAAATGGCTTTTTATTGTGTTGCTTTATCACAGCAACAGAAAGCAAACTCTGACAGAAAATAAACGTAATTTCCAATATTTGTGATACCAATGCACAGGGTAAGAAAAAAATGAGCCTCAATATCAGAGCAGCTTATATAGTAACTTACTACAGCATGAGACTAGATTGTTTCAACTATTTTTGCGTGCCTACATAAGGATGTTATAAAGCTCAAACTGGGCTAAAACTGCATATTTGCATTTCTCCCCAGTAAAGGCCCAATTCCTCAAATATAACTAATCTTTGATCTTATAAATGACTGCTTTTTTGAGAATTTTTTTCTATTTCTGCCTTTCTCATACCACCTTACTACCTAAGATCTTACTTTGGTCATGTAAGAAGCATCCAGGATGTAGGGAAAGTGGGAGAGAATATTAATGCCTCTTTAAGGTTTCTAGTGTGGAATAAGAACTCAGAGCTTAGATTATGTGCTATGCATGTCTGTATGCAGTAGCCTAGTGGGTAAATCTAGCCTACTGTTTATTGTTGTAGTATTCTGAGTTTTAAGCACTTTTTACATTTCTAATTTTTAAAATTTTGTGTATGTGTGTGTATGGGAGTAGGGTCTCATGCTATGGCACATATATAGGGATTAGAGGACAACTTTCAGGAGTTGTTCCTTTCCTTCTACCTTATGGATCCATAGAATGAGATCTTCAGGCCTGGCAGAAGATGCCTCTACCCACTGAGCCATCTCATCAGACTTATACTATCTTTTGAGTGGAAAGAATATTATTTTGTAACATACAAAAATTAGGTGAAATTTGAAGTTCAATGCCTATAAATAAGGTTTTGTTGGAACATAGTCTCACTGACTCACTCAATCTTTTCTAGCACTACTTGTACATTACAAGATCCCCAAATAAATAGGTACAAAAGAGACTGTAAGGTCCTGTAATTTAATGTGACTTTCTGTCACTGTGACAAAGTACCTAGCATAAGGAAATAAGAGAAGAATAGAGGTTTCAGTCCATTATGGCAGGGATACCTGAAAGGGATGGTAGGCAGAGAGAGGACCACATCGTAGTAGGAGGAAATAGAAACAGAAAGTGTTTAAGTCCTCTGTATATCTCTTGTTCCCCTCCTGTTTCATCTGGTACTGCCTATGGTACTGTCAAGCCTATGGTACTGTCCATTACACATATACCACTCTTAGCTAATCCTCCCTGGAAATACCTTCACAGACACACCAAGTGCTGTGTCTTACTATCCTCTAGGTGATTGTAGTGGCTATTGCTGCTTGTCAACTTGACTATATCTGGAATGAACTACAATCCAGAATTGGAAGGCTCACCCTTGATCCTGGTCTTGAGGCTGGGAGATACAAGTTTCTGACCCGGATCTGGGTATGTAGATCTTGAGGCAAAGTGGCTGTGAATCCCAGGAGATTAAGGCAAGGAGATCTCTGAGTTCAAGGTCACCTGAGACAAAGCAAGGCCCAGATCAAGGCAAGGTGGTACACACCTTTAATCTGGGACACACCTTATGCTGGAGACTTACATAAGGATATTAGAAGAAGGAAGTCTCTTTTTCTGCCTGCCTTGTGGGACTGAGCCACTGTTAGATCCTTGGACTTCCATTCACAGCTGCTGCTGATCATTGTTGGGGAGTTGGACTGCAGACTGTAAATTATCAACCAATTCTCTTACTATATAGAGGCTACACATAAGTTCTGTTCACTCTAGAGAACCCTGACTAAGACAGTGATTATCAATCTCATGAGGTTGACAATCAAGATGCATCATCTATGTGAGGCAAAATAATGCTTGTCTATAGTCTTATTCTCAGCACTATTGATAGTTTTCCTTACATAGCAAAAGTGTCTTCATAGAATTATGTTTATAGACCTTGAGGTGGAAAAAGTACTCTGAATCATCAAGGAAGACCACATCTAATTATATGAACTCTTCAAAACAGAGAACTTTTTCTCATTGAGTCAGAGTGACCCACAGAAAATATCTGAAGCATGGGAAGGATATTATGTGGTTAAAGATGGCGAGAACAGTGTTATAAGACACAGGCTACATTAAGGAGCTGAGAGAAATAGATAGTGCTGTAAAGAAACTGAGGCCTCCTGCTACATTGAATTGGGTTCTACCACCATCCTGGATGACCTTAGAAGCATATTCTCCTCCCAGAAACCTCAGAAAAAAGACCCTGCCAGTACTCTGACTTTTATCTGTCTTCTATTATCTGTCTATCTATGTATCTACCAACCTATCCATCAGCACTCTAACCAACTGAGCTGTATAATGCTGGATTTCTGACCAAAGAAATATGAAGTTTACAAATGGATATTGTTTTATGCCACTAACTTTGTAGTGTCTTGTTGTAGCAGCAATAAGAAACCCCTGTATCTTCAAAGCCCAAAATATATACTCTGTCAAGTAAATTTTACTGAAATCCTCAACAGGATTCTAGCTAGTCAAAGTGGATCCTTAGCCCAGCCACACCAATAGTGCTTTGTAACTGCCTTAAGCCTCATCTCCATCTACCAAATCAGAACCTGCATTTACACAAGAGCCTTGAATGGGTCTTTTGTGCACTAAACCTGAGAAGCTGTGGTCTAAAGTTCCCCTTGCTGCGGTTTTAGCTTAGAATTAGGATGTTCTTATGTGTCTTCCTCTGGGTACACAAAAGAAAAACTACAGGTAGAAATGGTAACAGCAAGAGAAATATCACTTAGCTGGGTTTTGCATAGCTGGTGCAGTCATGAGTATCTCATCTTTTCTGAATCATTTCTACCACATTCACTGTGCCAAAGCTGGATCAAACCCAAGCTTCTACCTTCCCCCACATGTATTTGTTAAATCCATTACTTATATATAACCCTATTGACTACATGGGAAAACTGAACTAATTCTCTAGGCTGCAGATACAAGTTATCACAATGGATGTCTGGAGACAGCACTCATTTTTTATTCTCTTACAGTTCTGGAGGCTAAAAAAAGGTCAGAATCAAGCTGACCTCCAACTCAATTCCTTCTGGGGATTTTAAGGGACCTGATAGTTTTTGCTCCTCCTTTAGTGTTTTACACTTGCTCATAACCCTTGGTTTATGCCTTGGCTTCAACATGTACAGCTCTAAATGTGGTCTGTGTCTTCATATCACCTTGTCCTTTGTGCCCCTAGTTCTCTCTTTCTCTTCCTCTCCTCCCTCCTTCTCTCCCCACACCTTCTCTTTCCCTTCTCAATGGGCACTGTTTTGGTTTGTTTGGTTGTTTGATACTAGAACTTACTATGTAAACCAGGCTGGCCTCAAACTCCTACCTCCACCTCCTAAATGCTTTGATTCCAAGAGTGTCATCATACCTGACTCTTGCTTTCTTTAATAAGGACATTTGTTGTGGGGCGGCGAGCTGTGAAAGGTATCTTGGTTCCCGGTTGAGATAAGGTTGAAACCCCGGTAACGCTGAAAGGGACGGTAGGCATTTCCCTAAACTCCCAGGAGGCCAGGCCTCTCTCACGTAGCTACAGCACCCCCCAAAACCCTCTGTAGAGGGGATTGTGGCCATCAGTCATACAGAAGGACCATGCCCTCTCACATATAGTTAAGGTATTCCCAAGCTCTTAGACCAAGTCAATAGGAAGTACCTACTGCCAGACTCTGACAACCCCTCCCACATGTAGATGAGGTATTCCCAACCTCTCAGGCCAAACCAATAGGAAGTACCTGCTGTCAGACCCTGACCCACCCAAAACTGTATATAAGAATCCTATCCAGAAGGACTAAAGGTATGCAAGAACTAACCCATCATCCAGCATAAGAGCTGTAACACTGCCAGTTGGAGAAGAGATCTGCTCTCCCCAAATTGCTGCCAGAAGCTTCCCTGTAACCCTCCCTGGCTAGCCAGCCCCATGCTGGCCCAACCTAGACCACATCTTGGAGCAACTGAAACAGCAGCAGCAGAAACAGCAGTGAAGACAGCAGAGGTGATTACCCCTCCCTGCTTGAGTTCTCTCCCCTTCGCCTAAACCCTTACACCTGGTGGGGCCAGAGATATCCGTGAAAAGCCTCCAGTATGAAGGCCCACAATTTGTGATTGTATTTGAGACCTGCTCTCAGTACAAAATAATGGTGTAGCTAGTGTGGAGAGAGTGAGAGTGCTGGCAGGATCAACTCTATCCCTCATTGGTACTACATATCAGCCAAAATAAAAGAAATGTTCTATTTATTAATACATTTATTTATAGGCACCACTTTACAATCAAGATGGCTAATTTATTCACTTAAACAACTTGTCAGTTGGACAAATAAATGTAACTTCTATGGGCATAGTAGTCAGGCAGAATAGGAAAAAGGCTGCTCATTTATGCCTTGCCAGTCAAATAAGTCAATTTCTAGATAAGATCTAGTTAAAAAGAAAAAACAAACCTCACTGTGATAGTGGAGTTTTGTAAAGAAAAAGAAGAAGAAGAGAAAGAAGAGGAAGAGGAAGGACAGAAAGAAAGAAAGAAAGAAAGAAAGAAAGAAAGAAAGAAAGAAAGAAAGAAAGAAAAGAGATGATAGTCTGAAATAAAAATATCTCATTTAGGTTCTAACCTGCTCTTAGACAATTTGAGGTAGGATATAATGCCCTCTAAACTGCAAGGTAAATATGAACTTCTGAACCCAAATCACCAGACTAATGACAAGGGCTATTTTCAATAACAAAATGGAAGCAAGGTTATATGAACATGCTGGAGGCAGTCAGTAGATGCCAACATAGAGAAAATTACTGTAATGATTGATTTTAATTTAGTATGAGTCTATCTTTAATAAGTGAAATTTTCTCTTTCTTAAATCTAAAATATCTTGGAGAAATTGTCAAGAGATGAAAGAGCTAAGCTTTACAGGGGGAAAAGATGGAATGGTGTTCATAAGGGAAACTCTGAACACTATTAAAATTGACTAATTCATTAGAAGAGCCTTTTGTGAGCTTATTACAAATTCTTCATTATTGCAGGGCTTCTGAAAGAGCTTAAAGGGCTTTTCAATATGAAATGAACAGCACATCTTGCTTTGATGCTCCTCAAACACCTGATTTTTTAAAAATAGGATAGATTGTTTTCAGCAATGATTTTTAAATGTTATTCCTCATGATCCAGACAGTTCAGCAACTCCTTTATTGCTATTTCATTTTGTTCTGTAAAGTCATTATCTTATACACAAAATATTTTTATTGCTGTGTGCAAACATGCTTTATTAACTTCCATTATACTCCAAGTTTGCAATGCAATTATAGCCCTCTGTTATATTAGAGCTTGTTGTAACTCTCATCCTCTGAGAGTATGTCAAACTACATAAAAACTAAAAAAAAATCTTTTTCCCCATTAAGTAATCATTTCTGGATCAACTACTCAGGTATGTGACACACAGAAGGAAATTTTCAGAGTCAATCTTAAGTGTAAATCTTGCATCTTCCTTTTTGAAGTCTCCGTTTATAGTCCCTCAACATAATAGACATTCTCTCGCTAGTCAGTGTGAAGGAAAATTATATAGGGCTGGGTATACAGCTACAAGGTAGTGCTTGTCTGACATACATGAGGCCTTAGGTTCAATGCCCAGCACCACAAAGAAAAAGAAAGGAAGAAAAGTTGTAAAGAAGGGAGTAGGGGAAAGTTGTATAAAACTTAAGAGACACAACAAAAACAAGACTTTCAATAGTATATGGAGAAAAAGACTCACTCAAGGATTGTCTAAGATAAAGTCCCCTGTTAGCTCACTTCAAAACAGGCTAATAATGGTCAGAAACTACTCGGAACACTTAGAGGATATTGTCCAGTAAGAGAGAAAATCATTTATTCCAGTAGAAAAGATAGCCTTAAACACTCAAGATGCTATATTGTTGTGCTTGGGGTATTATTCCCTAAAGGTAACTTATGCATCTAAGCTAGCCATTTTCTCCTAATTTCCATTTATAAAAGTACTTCTCCAGATCTTGCTCTCCACAGGTTCTTCAAATTTTTCTCACTAACCTCTGGTTTCCACATTAATTGATGACTTGGAAAAAACTCTTTGCCGTGTGTTCATGTCACATATATCGTAAGACTCATGATCTTAGCCTTTTTATTTATTATAGCTTAGGGCCCCTTTATGCCTTGCATTCCCACTAGCAGGTAAGCATTCTGGATAAGCCCTGTGAGAAAGGAAGCAAAGAGGAAAGAACTGCAAAATGAAAACATGAAATGAAAAATTGCCAAAGTAAGGAAAGCAATACCTTTAATCTCTGCAAGGAAAATCATAAAAATTACCAAAAAATCAGTATTGTAAAAGGATTATGGCTCTGATTCTCCTATGGTTGCTGTACAGAGAGAAGACACTGGATTGAATCAACTGGATTGAATCCAGGGATGTGCTATTTGTGAACAAGTGTCATCAGATTACAATTTCTTTTCTCCTCTCATTGATCCTTCTGACAAAAATCAAGACACTTAATTTCCTTTGTGCTTGATAAGAAAGAAAGAAAGGAAGGAAGGAAGGAAGGAAGGAAGGAAGGAAGGAAGGAAGGGAAGAAAATCAGTGTCATAATTTTATTTCATTATTGAAACTCTTAATTCTTTGCCTCATCTGGTTTTCCAGGGTCACTGAAGTCGTACTTTAGGCTTAACCAAGCTATGTGGTTACTAACATCAGAGGAAAGGAATGAGGCATGTGCCACATTAATTTTTCCTAGTGAGACATGAATAAGCATTTGTTTATCTTAGTAGGGCAACAGGGACAGACCAATGAAATCATCATTAAAGGTTAGCTTCATGAAACAGTGAGTTTACTGGGGTTACTTACAGGAGCATGGGCAGCTTATAGATGGCTACATTACCAAAGATGTGGTGTGTATGTGATCACACCCACCACCCCAAGCAATCCGTAACTGCTTCTATATCCTCCAGGAATGGCAGGACATAGTACAGGGGTCTCCTGAGACATCATGCCTGGTGTCTGTGAGCCCTCCCTCCCTCTCCAAGAGAGATTAGTGGATTCAATCCTGAGAGGGTTTGTTTGAATAATCACAGCTGCCTTTCTCTGATTTCAAGAAGACAATAGATTTGTCATGCCCGGAAGATTCCTCCCCACCCCTTCAAAGAAATTACAGTCTCAGAAAAGGCAAATGCTAAGTGGACACATACTAGTTGAGAACAAAGGGATTATGTAAAAGAATCTGCTAGGATCTACCTAAGATTTAGTTCCTATGGTTACAAGAAAAAGAAACAGGAGTACGGGAGTAGTTAGAAAATTTCACCCTGCAGGGTAAAAATGGTAGGCTGAAGGCCATTTGGATTTTCAGTTATTTTTCTAAAATATGAGTGAAAAACCTATGAATTAGGCACGCAGAATATAACAGAATACCACAAGGTAGGTGATTTATTTTTTAAAAAATCAATTTATTGGTTTACAATTTTGTAGACCGGAAAGTGGCCAGAATCTGGCAAGAGCTTATTAGTGTTGTCCCATGGTGAAAGGGCAAAGAGATACCAAGTTGATAACCTGAGGAAATACCATCTCCCAAAAAAGTAGCATTTGGTACTAGGATACAAAGATGTAGAGTTCCGACATTTATTTCACTGAGAAACAGAATACATAAAAGATACCCGCTCTACAGGCTGAGGTGATTGCTGTCGCGCACCCAACGTCTCGTCAGCAAGAACGACGCGCGGACACCAGGATCCTTCTGCAGCAAAGCGTTTATTGCATCTTGAAGAGGGCCCAGAAAGGCGCTGCTTATAAAACCCTAGCACGGCACGTCCACGCCTGATTGGTCGCTTACCCATGATCTCACTGGCACGCCCGGGGGTGGGCAAAGACTTGGCGCGAACACACTCTTGCACATGCACACACAGCTAGTTTCCTGAAAGGAAGTCGGGCTGGCGCAGCGGAAGCCAGTGCCATCTTGTAATGGTGAATGCTATCGCGGCTTTCCACAGATTGCATTTTGCTTTCTTCTCATTTGTACTTCCCATCCTTGTTCTGTGCCCAGAGAGACAGATCTTTTTGGGTGACAGCAGTGGCCTCTCTTTCTCTGGATCCATTTGGGTGAGCCAATAGGAAGCATTAGCAAAAGGTTAGAGGCCAACAGGGAAGTGACTTAACATTTGTTCCTTTTCTGACCTCCCGGTCACTTCAGACCTGAGGGCTCTCCTATGTCATTGGTCCCACATCTTTTTCAGGTCTCCCTAACCCTATCTACACCTGTGAAGGAATCTGCTTATAAATGCTCCTCAGTTACAATCTCTGGCCTAACCCTCACCTTCCAGTGTACTTCCACACACTGAACAATACTTTGATATCCAGTATATTTTATGCCATTGGCAACTACTTATTAAGAAAAAGTATCTAAAACATAAATAAAGCAAAAGGAAGGAGGCACGCTCATTTAAAGTTATACTGAGAGCATTATACTATCAAATTATTTAATTCTCTGGGACAATGTTTCTGTATTTGACTTGGTTATTTGCTATCTAATTAGAGCTCAGGCACTGTGAAGTTATATATTAACTTGTAGATTATTTCTGTCTGGTAGAAAAGATAACCCCAATGGTTATGGTTTCATTGTTCTATGAGTCATTAGGCAGTTTTGTATTTTACATAGACCTAATTCTAACATTATTTTTAGTAAAATTTTAAAATACTCAGTTCATTAAGTGTTCTTTCAACCAGCTATACCATCTTCCTGATGCCCTCACTGATAAACTGGTAATTATTTTATACATTTTTGTTTTACAAGTTTTCAATCTCAATTTTTTTAAATTATACTTTGCCATACTTAACATAATTTTATATTTCATATATAGAGATTAAAATATATATTCATTATTTTTTATTTTCATTGGTCTTTGAGTCATTTCTGCTCCTATAACTTTTTACCCGTGAGAACTTCACACCAAACATATTCTTGAAAATAATCCCAATAAAACTCCTTGACTTGCCAAGTTGGCCTTTGTTATCCATACTTTAGTCTGTCATGATCTCCTTGTCTTGGGTAAGTAGATATATGTGTTGTATCTTCCCTGGAAAAGTCTTGTCATATAACATTCACCCAGTAACCTGCATATCATCCTCTGGCAATATGAAAGCTAGCCAGATTACAAGTCAGTTTGAGTTTGAGCTCTATGTCTTGCAGTCAAAGTATGTAGTGTCTTCTGCAATGGCGGTCAAGGTATGTAGTATCTTCAGCAATGGGATCTTACCATGTAGTCATTGTGGGTTAGCAAAAGCAGTGGCAATATCTTTACATTGTATTACTGTGCATTCTATATTAACTAATTTCACTTGGTCACTATATTCTTAATTTGAGTTATTTTAAGCTCTAAAATTAATATTGCCATTTTTATTTAAATAGTTATCAGCTCTCTATCAAAATTCTTATTTTTTGTTTATTTGTGGAGATGGGTGGTTAGTTTTGTTTTGACTTTCTGTTGCCATTGTTTTGATATAGGGTTTCATGAAATCCTGGCTGGCCTCAAATTTACTACATATCCAAGGATGACCTTGAACTATTCTCCTTCTCACCTCTGTGTAAATTCCTGTCACATTTCTAGGATTATAGCTGTATATCACTATACCCAGCACTGTCAAAATTCTTAATTCAATTTCTATTCTCTGTAGATAAAGGAGAAAATAATTATGATATTTTAAAGTCCACATCTTATAATTCTGGCATTTGTATCTAGTATGTGTCTGTTTCTATTTTTTTTTATCATTTCTGCTGTTTCTAATATATAGTGTCTTTAATTTTCATGTGTCTCATTATTTCTCATAGAATGTTAAGCATTTTGTTTTCAGGCTTGTCTGTGGAAGTAATTTGATGAATAAGTGTTGTCTTCTCCCAAATGTGAGTTTTGTTTGTTTGGGGATAGTGATGGGAACCTAGAAATACTAGCACACTCACTTGACCAAGTTCTGTAATTGCCATGATTCGAGGCTTATCTATTGTAGCTTGAGTGGTGATTTCCAAATATAGGATTTAGTCCTCTGGGGAAATAACCTAATGTCTCTCTCATTTCTTGACAGGTTCCATAGTTCGGCTTCTCAGTTTCCCTGCTGGAATTAGTTCAAGTGCCCAGGGGGAAATTAGCTTCCTGGGTGTGTGTGTCCTTATTTCTAAATCCTGGAAGACTTAGTGTTATAGCACTCTTATGAAGATTTGCTTCTGTGTGAGATAGCTTCCACTATTCTAGAAGTGGGAATCCAGAGGTTATCTCTCTATGTAAAATACAGTGGGCCTTATCACTGAAGGAAATATTTGAAAAGAGACTTATATTGTCCTGCAAAACGCCCCTAGCAGATGGATCAAGCAAACAGGCAAACCCATGAACACTAATTTGGTTTAAATGTACTACTATAGCATATTTCATTATACAGAAATTACTGAAATATTTAAATATAACAATATTCGTAGTCTACTGTTAATTATCTATGTTGTAACATTCTACAGATTGACAGTGCATTTTCAGACCCTTGATTTTAAAAATTTAATGCTAAGCAAACCAAATAAAAATACTTTCCTTTGTGGAACATAGTCTCAAACTCTTTTTAACAGATCCTTAAATTTTTAAAAATTAAGAATTCTTAATTAAAAAAAAACCTAGAGAATATTTTCCATTACTTTAACAAATAAGGGATAGTCATATATTCTTCAAACATGCAATGAAACTGAGTAGGCTTTTCTTCATAAAATTCTGTATTAACATCCTGCTCTCTCTTTCTGTGCACAAATATCCTGAGTAATTCTACACCCCAACACAACATTTAAAATGGGACTGGGAGGATGGCTCAGTCTCAAAAGTGCTTACAAGATAAACACAAAGCTTCATTCTAAGCCCCATTCCCAGAATCAATGTGAAAAAGTCAGGAGAAATGGCACACATTCATAATCCTAGCACTTGAAAGTGGAGACAGGAAGATCTTTGAGGTATGCTGCCTAGCCAATCTAGTTGAATCAGTAAGTTCCAGGTTCAGGTAGAGATTCTGCCTAAAATGAATGAATGAATGAATGAATGAATGAATGAATGAATGAACAGGAAGCAGCTGAGGAAGACACCTGACATAAACTCCTGGCCTCCAATCATATGTGCACAATGTCCCCACATGAACATGCATGCACAAATGTAACACTTCAAAATAAATGAAGAATTAAAATGTGACTATCTCTAGTATTGAAACACAAACAAGAAATATGTGTTTTCCTAAGTCACAGCAAGGCCCATGTGGCTCTCTGGCACTCTTCAGCTTGAAGTAACGTATCCCAGAGGACATGGAAGGAATTGACTCAGCAGTTGCAAATAGGTTCATCATCCTTAACTAGAAGAAACTGTCTGTGTTTATAAGAACAAATGCCAAAAACAAACAAACAACTTGTTCCTTGAGATCTGACATCTTTCAACTGGCTTACCCCAGTGATTGGAGGGAGGAGTGGCCATGCCAATCTTTCCGGGAACAATTCCTAATCTAGTGACCATGACCTGTCTGCCCCTCTTCTTCACTATCTATTGCCTCTGAATCTGATATACATCCTGGCCAAGCCAGGGGAGTATGAGTCTTGCCAGGTGACTAATTTGTTGAGCCTTGCTTGTCAAATTAAATCTACTTCTTTGGTTTCTTTTTTGTTTTGTTTTGTTTTGTTTTGTTTTGTTTTGTTTTGTTTTTGTTGTTCTTGTTAACTACTGGTGTAGTATTTCCTGTTTTCCTCTGACAAACATGTTTTCTCCTAGCCTACATTTGCCTGGCTATTTTAAGATGGGCAGAAAACCTAAGACAGGCAGAAGTTTAAAAAAAATCCCTATTTTCCATCTGTCTGCCTGAGGTACACTATATTATCTATTGTGTAACGCATGCTGTTGCTCTATGTGGGAGCAAACTGGATTTATGTCTGGTAGACAAGAAGATTTGAAGCAATTTTTGAAAGTGTGTCTTTAAAAATGTCACATAAAGTGTGGCATAGTAATACCCACCTGTAATCTCAGCACCAGGGACTGAAGCATGAAGCTCAGGAGTTCCTTTCTTTTTCTTCTTGGTCATTCTAGCTACACGTATGCCAATGTTGTCAGTATTGTCAAGGGACCTACTTTTGATTGATTCTCTCTATGTTTTTCTTTTTTCTATTGCAGTCTTTTTAACAGTATAATGCCAATTCTACCATATCTTTTAATGCTCAGTTGTTACAATGATAGGTATTTGTGTAATTGCTACATCTATTTATATTGTATCATTGCAAAACAGCTCATTTCATCTGTTACTTATAAGAATGTTTTCTTCTTGTAAGGCTCCAGAGGTCAAGAAGTACACTACAGGTAACCATGTCTTGTGGACATGCCAGGATCTCTGCATGTATGAAGTCACAGCAGCTGTAGTTTCCTATACAAGGTCAAGCCAGACAGCATTCTAACATTGATGGAAGAAGCTCCCTACTCCTAGTTGAGGAACTACTAACACATGGTAGTTGCAACAGGAGTGAGAGTCAGTCTTCTTTAAGGGAAAGACCCCTGATAGATTGACCATGCCATAGTGTATGGCCCCCATACCCATGTATATTTGGGGAGCACAAAGTAGATTCAGTGTGTAATTTAAAAAAAAAGAGGATATAAACTTGGGTAGAGTAGATTGAAGAGAAAATTGGGGAAATGGTGGGGAGTGAATATGACCAAAATACATGGTATGCATGTATGAAATCCCAAAGAATTGATATTAAAAATATTGAATTCTTAAAGAATGGAGCTAGAGAAATACATCAGCAGTTAAGAGTGCTGATAGTACTTGTAAAGGCTCAGGTTCCATTTCTAGCACACACAATCAGACAGCTCACCTCCACCTATATCTACAGTTTTGGGGATTCCAATACTTCTCCAAGTGCATCTGCGTGTACATGGTACACATAAATTCATATAGGTGCACATCTAGATATTTTTAAGCAGAATGTTTGCCTTTATGTCAATTATATCCCCTAAAAGTATCCACAATATAACCAGTGTGTCACTTCTGCTTACTATTTATATAGTATAGGTTTTCCCTACTTTGTTTCCCAATTCATGTATGTATTTGAAACTAATGTATTATCTCTGTAGTCATGGATTATGGATTGTCTATTCTGCTAGTCTATGTCTTTTTGATTGGTGTGTGTCTATTGCTATGAAGATACCATGACCACAACAACTCTTATGAAAGAAACTATTTAATTGGGACTGGCTTATAGCTTCAGAGATTAAGTCTACCATCCTCATAGTGGGGAGTGTGGCAGCACACAGGCAGACACGGTACTGGAGAAGGAGCTGAGAATTCTACATCCAGATTGGTAGACAGCAGAAAGAGAGACACTGGGGCTGACTTCAGCATTTGAAACCTCAAAACCAACCCTCAGTAATGCACGTCCTCCAATGGGGCCACACCTATTCCAATAAGGCCATACCTCCTAGTAGTGCCACTTCTTGGTGACTAAGCATTTAAATATGTGATGCTATGAGGGCCACTCCTACCACTACATTATATTTCCAGAAAACTGCCAGATATGGCCCAGCAATGACTTCTTTTGAGATGATACAGTGGCTATTGGGTTGTTATTTTTCACAACACTCTTGGTATGTGATTGTTGTGTTTTAAGATTTCCATGGAACTAGGGAGATTAAGATGTTATGTGGCACATTAAACTGCCATTAGTCTCTATTCTTATTGATATGCAGATGTTTCTTCTCTTATATGACATTTCTCAGATTTTTTGTAAGCCTTTGGTTGCTTTCCAGAGTTCTGAAAAGTTAATTTTTAACAAACTCCTTTTAACAAACAGACTTTTTGTGGTTCTTTACCCCACCATCCCTAAGTGATAGTTCAAATCTGCTTTCATGTTTAACTGTCTATGAGAGTTAATTTGCCAAATGTTTTACTTATGATTATAAAGTATATTTGAACTCATATATGTATTTCTGTACCAGAAAAATAAGATGAAAATAATTTTGGTGACATGCAAATTTAGGAGACCCTGAATTGGAGGAGAGATAAGTTTATATAAGTTTTATATGCATTTATATACATTTATGTAATTGAGAAATATGAGTTGCAGTTTTCAGCAATAGAGAAAGGCAACCCAGATTTACTTCTTTCTTTCTTTTTTTTTTTGGGGGGGACAGTGTGTCTTTAATTTTGCTAAAGCCATACTCTTGGATACCTTTGCAGAATATACAACATACAGTTCAGTTCTGTGTCATGCTCTTGATATTCTCCCATTGTAAAGTACAAGCCAAGCCTCTTGAATCCCATCTAATGAGTGATAAGCTATCTCTTATGACAGAGTTTGTGGTTGCTGGTTCTTTCTGTCCATGAAAAATAATACATAAAAGGGGAACAAGAATACCCTTGGCAGGGAATAGAGAGGCAAAGATTAAAACAGACACAGAAGGAACACCCATTCAGAGCCTGCCCCACATGTGGCCCATGCATATACAGCCATCCAATTAGACAAGATGGATGAAGCAAAGAAGTGCAGGCAGACAGGAGCCGGATGTAGATTTCTCCCGAGAGACACAGCCAGAATACAGCAAACACAGAGGCGTATGCCAGCAGCAAACCACTGAATTGAGAATAGGACCCCCGTTGAAGGAATCAGAGAAAGAACTGGAAGAGCTTGAAGGGGCTCGAGACCCCATATGTACAACAATGCCAAGCAACCAGAGCTTCCAGGGACTAAGCCACTACCTAAAGACTATACATGGACTGACCCTGGACTCTGATCTCATAGGTAGCAATGAATATCCTAGTAAGAGCACCAGTGGAAGGGGAAGCCCTGGGTCCTGCTAAAACTGAACCCCCAGTGAACTAGACTGTTGGGGGGAGGGCAACAAGGGGGGAGGATGGGGAGGGGAACACCCATAAAAAAGGGGAGGGGGAGGGGGATGGTTGCCCGGAAACCGGGAAAGGGAATAACACTTGAAATGATTTACTTCTTTCTATACTTTACAAAACTTAACAATAGACCCAAACTCCAAAGTTCATAAACATTTTTCTAGAGATAAATCTAATTTATTATATTAGATTTCTATTACTGACATAACAAATTACCACAAATCCATTGGCTTAAATAACTCCCTGTATTCCATTATAGTTCTACACATCCAAAGTCTAAGCAGTCTCCAGTGTTTTCTGCCCTGGGCCTCATGTAGTTGAATGCCAAGCTGCATTACTCTGGAGATTCTAGGAGAAATCTCTCTTCCAGCTGAAGTCATGGCTCAGCTGTAGAATGCTTGCTTAGCCTGTGTGAGGGCTTGGCTGGATTCCATTCCAGCTGTGCAATAATGAAGTAGTAGTAGTAGTAGTAATTCTTTTTCAAGCAGATGGAGAGTTAACTTAGTAAAGTATTTACCCAAACCCGACACTCAGGCATGGTTCCATATACTTGCAATCCTAGCATTGGGAAGGCAGAGACTGATGGATCTCTGGGGATGGCTAGTCAGGTATCCTATCCTAATTGGTAGACCCCAAGTACCAATGAGAGAGCCTGTTTCACAAATCAAACTAGAAAGTTCCTGAGGGGGAAGTTACACCTCAAGCTATCTAGTGACTTCCACACATATGTGCACTCACACACACACACATACAAACAGGGTATACCCCGCCACCTCCCTACACACAAATACTACCACCCATGAACACACACACACATACACACACACACACACACACACACACACACACACACACACTTCTTAGGCATAATGAAGGTGTTGAGGGAACTCATTCCATATGTTTATAGTGCTGACATTCTTGTTTCTATACTAAGATATATAGATTTCTCTTTCTAAAAAATATGTAAGATTTATTTTTCTAAAAACTTTATTCTTGATTGGGTATTTTGCTCTTTTTCAATACTCCATTATTGCTCCTATCCTCCTAGTCCTACTGAACCATGTTCTGCTTCCCCAAAATCTCTCATGTTATTTTCATGTCTTTTGTTTTCTTGTGTGTGTGTGTGTGTGTGTGTGTGTGTGTGATTTGACCTCTGTAAACACATAGAGGCGGGGGAGGGAGAGGGAGAGGGAGACCCACTGAGTTTAATCAGGGTTACTTATATAAACATGAATGCAGGATTAGCCTTTCATTGAAGTCACTTATTTTGTGTGCTTGTGTGTGTGTGTGTGTGTGTGTGTGTGTGTGTGTGTGTGTGTGTACACCCAGTGGTCAAATGGATCAATTTTTCCATTCTACCATGTGGATCCTAGGGATCAAAGTCAGATTATCAGGCTTGACAACAGGTGCCTACCCATTGTGCCATCTCACCAGCCTAGGTATGGTGTTATTTATCATACAACGGGAAACGTTCTAGTGATTAGACCTCTAACGAAAAAGATTTCCTCTCTCCCAGTCTTTATTAACTATCAATAGTTCCTTGGGGAAGGATAGAGCTTTATGAGCTCCTCTTTCCTAGGAATACCTAATAGGTCTTTAGAAAGAGATAGGGTCTCTCTCATAAGCTCCTCCCCTGTGAGGATAAACATCATCCTGTGCATGCTTTGTGCTAGTAGCCACAGCTGCATTTAGTTCCTGAGCATAACGGCTACCTCATGTTCCAGAAAACATGTCACGACTCTTCTCATTCTCCTAATTCTCTGGTTTCATTTCAGTCCCTCTTCTAAGACATTCTCTGAGCCCTGGACCAGGCAATGCAGATGTCCCATTTAAAGCTGAGTATTCAAAAGTCATTTACTCTTCACCTTTTGACTGTATGTGAGTCTCTGCAATAATGGCTGCCTACTGCAATCAGAAACTTCTCTAACCAAATCTAAAAGCAGCACTAATCTATGTGTATGAACATAAATATTTAGAAGGCAGTTTCACATCACATCTATCCAGCAAAACCTGAAAGTCTCCCTTCAAGGCCTATGGGTTTTTGACATGGTTTATAAGACCAGGTATGAACTTATTACTATGGAGTGGGCCAAATCCAATCAGTAATTAATTGGTTATTCCTATAAAAGTAATATCACTGTTACCCAATGGGTACATTTTGCATGGCAGGTCAGTGCTGTAGCTTTCAAGATTCACACTGTGTAAGGACTACTTACTTTTTCTCACTAAAAGCCTGCCTATCACCTTCTAGCACTGTGTAAACTAGGCAGCACAAAAGAAACTTCCAGCTCAATTCCAGCTTGATTCGTTCATGCCCTGAAGCTTAAGTAGGTCATGTTGTCAACAGCACAATCTTACCATCTAGTTCTAAAGGGCAGCCAAGATCATAGGCAATAACCAATATTGTTCTGGGTGTCTCCGAGACCTTTCTGACTAACAATTCATAGGAAGTTATCTTATACCTGGCACTAAAGTTTTATTTAATATGTCTCTGGACACTTCCAGTTACTATATTATTAATTAAGTTACAAAATAGTACGTTTCCATGTCAAGTTTTGTGCCTTGGTTTTGGTTACCCTGTCCTTTCACCATCTCCTCTTTCCTAACCGATTAAACCTTTCCAGTTCTAGTATCCTTCTTTTTAATGTGCTTTCAGATAACATGCGTTCTACAACATACACCCTTTCCACCCAACTAAAGTTTCTTTCCACTACTATGACAACTTTCTAGCTTCTTTCCTTCCACAGGCATACCAAATTTAATGTATAAATTTAAAAATTAGAAGATAGGATCTGTGTATGAAAGAGAACATGTGGTGTTTGTCTTTCTAGAGTAAAGGTTAACTTCTCTTTCTATAGGCTACCTATATTCCCTTTTTAATAACTCACTTTTTCACATCTTTTAATCTAGCATCAATGCAGCTAATCATTCTTGTTATCGGGTCTCTTTGACTTTGCCTTTTGCCACCAACCATAAATTTCCATTTTAAAAAGACTTTCTTGATTGAGTTAGGATTTCTACTGTAACCTCCCCATATTAATCTTAACCAACTAATATAACATAATTTAGGAGAGAGATATCACAGTCACAGGATCTAAGATGAGGATATAAACACTTCAGAGAGCCATTTTTAGAATTCCATGTACCATGGGTACATAAATAAAAGCTGGTTTGTTTGCTAATGACTGGTCTAACTGAACATATGAGTACAAAATCTACTCCTATGTGGAAAATTTTCTTCTTGCTTTTACATTTGAAATTTGCTAATATGTAAAAATGAAATAAAGGGTATAATATATAGATTACCAACTAGATTCAAGGATTTTTCAAATTTTGCTGTATTCAATATATATATATATATATATGCTGAAGCATTTGAAAATAAACACTATTATAATAAATATTGAACATCATCTCTCAAGAACGAGGACATTTTCTTATGTAATCATAGTATTATTATTGTATCTAAAAAGCCTAATTATAATTTCCATATAAAAAGCTACTACATTATCCACATTTAAAATTCTTCAATTACTCAACAATTCTTTTTAATCTTTTAAAAAATGATTTAAATTATGTGTGTGTGTGTGTGTGTGTGTGTGTGTGTGTGTGTGTGTGTGTGTGTGTGTGTATCATTCATCCTAAAACTTTGCTTTGTCTATTTTGTGTCTCATAGACTTAAAAAACAAATCAGGTATGGTAGTTTGAAAGAAAATGGTCCCCAGTGTCCCATAGGGAGTAGCACTATTAGGAGGAATGTCCATGTTGGAGAAGATGTGTCCTTGTTGGAGGAAGTGTTAACTGGGGACAGTCTTTAAGGTCTAAAACGCTCAAGCCCTGCCTATTATGGCAATGTGCTGCCTGGAAATCCAAATGTTGAACTCTCAGCTCCTCTCTAGTATCGTATCTGCCTTCATGCTGTCATGTGTGCTACCATGCTTCCCACCATGCTGATAATTGACTAAACCTCAAATATAAGCCAGCACCAAATAATGTTTTCCTTTGTAAGAGTTGCTTTGGCTAAAAGGCCAGCAGGTGCTGGGCTCTGCCTGAAGCTGCAGCCCTGGGCTGCAGGCCCTTGATGTGGTTGAGGCCGTGTGGACCTGGCTACACTGAAGAGCATGGTAGGAAGTGGTGGGTCTGTCACCCAGGCCAATAACTGCAGGGTCCCTACAATGGATGCCCTAGATGAAAAGAGCTTTATACTGTCTTTCTCTGCCTC
This sequence comes from Rattus norvegicus, assembly GCF_021556685.1. Taxonomy (NCBI): domain Eukaryota; kingdom Metazoa; phylum Chordata; class Mammalia; order Rodentia; family Muridae; genus Rattus; species Rattus norvegicus. The sequence goes on along the minus strand of NC_141554.1, from coordinate 11,200,067 downwards.
TGATGCAGAATTTAATAATGTGGTTGGATATTTAGAGGAAATTATTATGGATGACAAATTCCAATTATTGCAGAGAAATTTCATGGATAAGTACTATCAGGAATTTGAAGACACAGAAGAGAATAAACTCAGTGACATTCCCATTTTTGATGAATATATTTCCCTGATAGAGAAGTACATTGAAGAGCAGTTGCTTGAACATATCCCAGGCTTCAACATGGTGGCCTTCACAACCATATGTAGCATGGTGATAAAGATGAAGTGGCTGGTGACATCTTTGACATGCTGCTTACATTCATAGATTTTTCTGGCTTCAAGGAAATGTTCCTGGACTACAGAGCAGAAAAGGAAAGCCAAGGACTGGATTTAAGCAGCAGCTTGGGTTGTGACTTCTCTGTGTAAGTAATCTTCTATGCCAACTTCCCAGAAACTGTGGTACTAGGTCCCACCTTCACACAACAGGTGTGATCAGTATGAGGTCACCAGCCCAGCAGGCTCAGAGAAACATGGGCTAATGATGACAGGCGCATCCTGCCACAACCTTTCCTTCATGTGAAGTATTGATGAGACCAGGAAAACATGATGAACCTCCTGGCCCTTGTCCAGAAACTCCTTGTAGTCAGTAGCCCTCATGTTTCCTGCTCTTGTCCCCATAGAGATACCTCTCCTAAGTGCTTCTGAGTGGGTCCTGTGGAGCTGCCCTGGGTTGGCCACCTCACCTGGAGGCTCTTCTCCAGCAACATAGTAGTGTAGTGTGTCAATACTGTGGACACCACAACATTGTGAGCCTTTTATTCTACAGACTTTAGTGAGGTTTTAGGCCTCAGCTTCAATGGAGCTTTTGTTTGGGCATGTTTATCTAGGGAGTTACATACGGCCCAGATGCCTGTCCTGGTTACTGAATCTCCTATGATTATGGCTTGACTGGCTGTAGGAATCCTCTGAGAGAGCTGTCCTCTACCCAGAAGTGAAAATGAACTTCCAATCTTACATTAGCAATCCTTTCACCAGTGAATCCTGCTGGTCTTGATGTAGGCCCATTGTTCTCTACTGTTCTCAGCATTATTTTCAAGAAACGTATTTTTATAGATGAAAACTCAGGCTGATCTAGTGAGTATAATCTTGGGATGCCCATGATCAACCACTTAAAGATCAAAGTATTATATGCTGTGTGCTTTTTAGTTGTGAGTGCTGAGAATGCAAATCTTCTTTCTGATTGGTGTCCCCTTGCTGGGCACCAGTACAAACAGGCTGTGTGCTAGAAATAGACTGCAGCTCTGTCATGACAGCATGCTGTGTGTTTGTGCATGCTTGTTTGCTCTCCTATCACATCAGTAGGCTGGGTATACTTGTGCATGCTTGTCCGCAGTCCTTCATGTGGGAAAGTGAGCTGGATTTTTCTATTAGAGGGTTGAAAACTGTGCTGTTTGTTTTCATACAATCTTTCCTGCTAAGTTGATCCCTTGATCCAGCTCAACCTGGGGGAAGGGGCAGGACACAGTTTTTCTGGTTATTTGTCATCTTTGGTGGACTTCGAGCAACCAGACAGCACATGTTTCACATCTCTAGAAAGAAGAAAACAGTTCAATTCCTAATGTATACTTTTGACTTTAACTTTTATAGTAAAAAATAAGAATCCACACTGGCTTGCCATGTAACCATTCTGACTTTAAAGGACATAAACTAAGCTTTGTGTTTTTTCTATAGCTGTGTATCACTTAGGACTTTTGCAAAGTGAGTGAAATTTGAGGTGTTTGGCAAGAAAAAAGAAAAATAATTGCTATGTGTTAGCATTTCGTTTAGGCTCCACCCCATAGTTACCTTACAACAGCCAGGTGTGCCTGACTCATAAAAAAGGGCTACTTGCCTCTTCCTCTCTCGCTCTCTTGCGTTCTTGCTCTTGATCTGTCCTCTTGCTCCTACCCTTCCTCTCTCCTCATTCTACTCCTCACCCCCAGACATGCTCATGGCTGGCCTCTGTCTCTATTACCCTCTCAAATCCCCTCCCCATGCCTTGAAAAAAAATGTAAACTATACTATCATGTGGCTGGTCCCTCAGGGGGAAGAGATACCTCAGCATTGGCCTGCAGAGGCATCCCCTTCCCCAACACCTTACTACACCATCCACCAATCATACTTCTTCTTTCATTATATTTTTATAAAAGACAACATTTGGTGCTGAGACTCTTAGAACTCGCTACTGCCACAGCCCCTGTTGTCACACGTGAAAGCTATTGCTTGCTAGCTCAAACTTCAGAGAACTGGTAGGCTTCCTTTCCCCCCTTGATCAGAGTAAATATCCCCATGGTTGCAGGGGAGAGTTCTTGAGCTCGGAGCCACCCCTGGGCTGCCCTTGAGGACTGGAACATTCAGTCTTTATGACTGACTTTTGCTCATTCTAACTCGTTCTAGGACTTCTAAACCTTGTGCGATGAGCGCCCCCCCATCCCACTCTTGAAAGCATTTTTCATGACCCCCCCTTGGTGTCTTGCAGCCATAGAACAAATTCCTAAGCTTAGGTGGGCCTCTCTCTTCCGTGAGTCTGGGAACTCACCATAACCCCTAGCGTCCATGCGATGACTTGGTTTGTCTAGCCTGGCTATACATTTGTATTTTGTTATTACATTTCATTCTCAGGATACCGGTCAGAACATTTTTAATAACTTCCACACCTATGGGTTGGTCTTTGCTGCCTTGTCCCTAGTTACTGGGGCATTTCTAGGTCTAATTCACAGTACCCAGCCAGCAATATCTCTACATAGCTACTTAACTGCCATGTTAAAAACAACTCTCTCACTAGTGATCCATAGCCTAGGCTTCCCCACCCCTATTCTCTGGCCACTTGCTCTATTCCTGCTTTGCCTCAAGAAGCAGGTCTTGCATCCACCCCTGGGACCCTGCCTGAGACATTATTAAGATGCCTCACTAATTCAGAAGGTAATGGCTGAAACAATGCATAGACTACTCTCCAAGCTCTTGAGTTAAAATGAGTCATGATCAGTGTACTTTCAGGGCTTAGAATGGGATGAGGAGTCAGGATGAGAATTTGGCTTGAATTACTCAGACAAGGGAAATCTGATAAGGTGAACTGCTCCAGGCTTCAAGGTATATTCCTTTTTCTCTTTTCAAATGTGTCTGTACCATATGTACTACCTAGCTCTGAGTCACTTATCTATTTTAGATATTAGATTGTCTGTCGTGATATTACAATGTTTTCCTGCATGGAAAGAACTTTTTTCTTTTAACAATGGCCCCAAAGCATGAGAGAGGAAGGTCTAGAATATAAAACATCTGAAAACATGGCTAGAGATAGCCTAGTAGGTAACAGCTCTTACTGTTCTTATAAAGAACCCATATTCAGTTCCTAGTACCCATACGATGACATACAACCATCTGTAACTCTAGTTCCAAGGAATCTGATGCCCTCTTCTGACCTCTGACAGCACCAGATACACATGTGGTACACATACATATGTTTATGCAAAATACGCATACACATAATTTTTAATCTTAAAAAGATATGAGAAGACAATTCTGGCATTATGTGTCAGTGCTGCATAGAAAATAGAAAAATACAATGTATATAGGGTCTAGTACTGCACTACTTGTAAGCATCCTACAGTTAGTTGTCTTAAAGTGTAGCCCCACAGCTGGAGTATGTGATGGTTTGAATATGCTTGGCCCAGGGAATGGCACTATTAGGAGGTATGGCTTTGTTGGAGGAAGTCATTGTGGGGGTAGGCAATGAGACCCACTTCCTAACCACCAGGGACCAGTCATCTACTGTTTTAACCCCTTAGAACAAAAACTTTCAGCTCCTCCAGCCCTATGTCTGCCTGTATGCTGCCATGCCCCCACCTTGATGATAATAGACTGAACTTCTGAACCTATAAGCCAGTCCCAATTAAATATTGTTCTTTTAAGCATTGCCTTGGTCATGGTGTCTGTTTACAGCAGTAAATTCCTAACTAAGACAGGTGTTTGGGGAACTGCTGACTTGTCCCAATTAGTTATTCTCTGGAACTATTGAGGTATATAGAGCTATTTGCTCCAATGGCAAGTGCACCATCAGCTTTTATGAATCATAATTTCCAATGTCATATCTAGGTCTTTGGATTTACACTTTATTTTAGCTTCATCTCTGATGCTGTGATAAAACTCCCTGGCCAAAAGAAACTTAGGGAAGGACAGGGTTTATTTCAGTTCACAGGTTACAGCTCATCAATAAAAGGAAATAAGGGAAGGATCTTGAAGCAGAATCCATAAAAGAATACTATTGGCTGTCCTGCTAAGAGAATTATACTTAGCTAGTTTTCCTCTCTATCCCAGGACCAACTACTTAAGGATAAACCACCCACAGTGGGCTGGACCCTCCTAAATCAATTAACAAGAATATTTCTTACAGGCATATCCATGGGCCAATTTTAACTTGGAAATACCTCAATTGATATTCTTTTCTCAGGCGGTTCTAGGGTATGTTTAGGAAGTTTGCATTTACTTAATAGAGGGAGTATGTCATTGGGGAAGGACTTTAAGAGTTTAAGGCATTACCCCTTTCAGTTTGCTCTCTCTATTTTATGTTGGTAGTTCAAGATATGAGTCATTACCTTCCTACTCCTTCCCTTTGTTGCTATACTCTACCATCATAGACTCTTAATCCTCTAGAACTGTAAACCCCAATAAACTCTTCTTCATGGCGCCTTTGGTCAGGCTGTTTTGACATACAACAGAAAAATAACTACTATGGCTAAGAATACTTGGACAGCTTGGGCAGACAATAAGAGCTACTTGGGCAAGTCTTTCCAGGTCTATGTAGTCTCTCCTCCATGGCAGCCTTCAGGCAATCAGACTTCTTCCATGACATTTTCAAGATCCCAAAGCTGGTGTGCCACAAGAGAATGGACCTAGAGGAAGCTGCATTGCCTTTTTACAACCCAATGTTAGTATTTACTTAATGTCACTTCCATATGTGGTTCTGTAGAAGCAAGTTATCAAAGGCCAGAAAATAGACTGCATTTCAGAGTATGTAATGTCCAAGAATTTCTGTGAGTGTATTAAAAATTTTACTCTGTGTGTGTGTGTGTGTGTGTGTGTGTGTACATGTAGGTATGTGCATGTGAGTGCCAGTTCTTATAAAGTTCATAGGTGTCAGATCTCCAGACAGATTTAGAATAGTAGGAAGTTAGTTGTAAGCTGCCCAATATGGGTTCTCTGGAAGAGTAGTAAAAACTCTTACCAACTGAGCTATCTTTCCACTCCCTCTGTGAATGTTTTAAAACATCACAATTGGTAACTATTTGCCTGAAGAGTGGACAAAGATACTTCTAGGTCAAGGCCATTCTAGGCCTAACCAGCTACTCACCCTTCCCAACATCTCCCCAAACATATTGTATTTCATTAGTGTACTAGTTTGTTTCTCTGTTGCTATGATAAAGCACTGACTGAAGGCAACTTGAGGGAAGAAAAAGTTATTTTGCTTTTATGTTACAGCCTACTACTGAAGGAAGCCAAAGCAAGAACTCAAAGGAGGAAATGAGGCAGAGACCATGCAGAAACTGCTTAGTGGCTCATTCCTTATGACTTAGTCAGCTTGTTTTCTTATATGATTAGTGATCATTGCCTAAGAGTGTTTCTGCTCACAAAGAGGTTGGCCCTCCCATATCAATCGGTAATGAAGAAAATGCCCCATAGGCTCGCTCACAGGTCAAACTGACAGAGGCAGTTCTTCAGTTGAAGTTTCCTCTTTCCAGGTGACTCTAGTCTATGTCAATTTAACAAAAACCAACCAGACAATTGGTATGCTGACTGGATACTTATTTGTAGATGACCATAAGACAGAGGAAGACATGAGGCAAAAGGCCCATCAATGTCGTTACCTCATAGCAAGTTTGACTTTCATCAAAGCAAGATCTCTAGAGTCAAGGCTTAGGCAGAAGCCACCATGGAAAAAACTCAGCCTGAGCAAATAAGGGACAAGAACTCAATTTCCCCAGAAGTGTCTTCAACTGACCAAGTAGTCAGATAAAAGCAAACATGATCAATGCTTTTTTTTTTCAGTTATCATCTGGAGCTGTATTCACACATATCCTCTCCTTTTTCTGCTATTATAACAGAAGTTTTAATTACTTATCTACTGAATAACATCAGATGTTACTACCAATTTTATCTTTAAGAGGAAATTAAAATAGTACATTAGTTATCTTTCTTTCTAAGACAAAATGACTAAGAGAAGGAACTTAGGAGAGAAAGGATTTATTTTGGCTCACAGTTTAAAGTGATAGGGCCTAGTTTAGAGTGAAGAACAGACATGGCAGACAAAGCATCTCAATCTGATGCTCGGGGAAAGGAGAGGGGTCAAGATTTGAAGTATGAGTTGCTTTCAGGAGTTCATGAAACAGAGAACCCAGGCCACAGCCTAACTAGATATAATCTTCAAGATCCACCACCATCAGTGATCCATTTCCTGTAGCTAGTCAACAGGCTTAAAGAGTTCACAACATTCCCAAATACATGGTGCCTTAAAGGTATATGTTAAGGGGTATGCTGGCTAGTTTTATATCAACTTGACACAAGCTAGAGTTATCTGGAAGGAGGGAAGCTCGGTTGAGAAAAATGCCCCCATAAGATCCAACTATAGGACATTTTCTTTTTCTTTTCATTTTCTTTATTTTTATTTTTAATTTTATTTTGTATTCTCTTTACATTCTGATCATAGCCCTCCTCCTTTCTCTCTTTCCAGACCCACCCTTACAAATCCCTCTCCCTACTGCCCCAATCCCCCTTGGGTACCATGCCACTCTGGGGTCCCTAGTCCCAGCAGGATTAGGCACATCCTTTCCCACTGAAGCCCAACCAGGCAGTCCAAATATGGGGGAATGTGATCCAATGGCAGAGAACAGACACTAAAACGTTCCCTGTCCCACTTGTTAAGGGAACCATATTAATACCAAGATGCACATTTGCTACAGACATGTAAGGTGTCTAGGTCTAGCTCTTGCACAATCCCTGGTTGGTGGCCTAGGCTGAGAGGAAAAAAAGAGTAGGACATTATGTTAATTAGCTTATTGTGGATGGTATGATCCCTGGGCTGATGGTCTTTGTTTCTATATGAAAGCAGACTGAAAAAGCCTCGAGAAATAAGTCAGTAAGCTGCCCCTCTCCATGACCTCTGCATCAGCTCCTGCCTCCAGGTTCCTGCAATGCTTTAGTCCTTGTCCTGACTTCCTTCAGTGATAGACTATGATAAAGAAGTATAAGTCAAACCCTTTCTTACTCAACTTCCTTTTTGTCATGGTGTGTCATCACAGAACTAGAAACCCTAAGACAAGGGGTGAATCTAGGAATTCATATTACAGAGACTCTTTATCCTTAAAAAATGTGAAGACATGAATATCACACTCCTAAATATAAATGATGTCTCTCCTCATTAAAAAAGACTTAGAACAAATGAAAGCATGTAATCTGTTTATGAAGAAATATTTTCATATCACTACTTATCCATTTTGATGAGCATGTGCCTCACATAGTGAGCTCACATCAATATTTGCATCATTATCATCAATAGATAATAGAGTTTAATATTTCATAATAATTTTATGAGCATCTCATTTTGAAATTGCCTAAATACTATGAGACTCATTGTTTCAATAAGCTAGATTTATGGAAGACATTTCTAGTAGCAAATGAAGAGGAGCTTCATCACACTTTTCTTCTAAATGACTTTTCATGTTGCCAAGTCAATTTTTCTGGTTCTGAGACACTGAACCAAGGAAATCGTTTCAGAGTCAAGAATCTTTGATGTATAAGATATGAGGTGAACGGATAAATTATCATCAAAATTAAAGAGAGACAAACTCTTTGGGTAGGAGGAAGTGTACTTAAAAGTCAATGAAGTAAGACTAATTTTGTCTCATGAGCAAGGGACTGATTATCCATGTAAGAAAGCAAATCAAGGGATCCATGAAAAGGATAGCACCATCATTCTAGCATGAAGATGAGAGAGGCTTATGAGTTATTGACAGTTGCTGGGTGCTAGGGGAGGGATAATCAGTTTTCTTTAGGGGCGTGGCTTCTGGTAGCTTGCCCATGTTCCAGTGGATAGCCCCATACTCATGCATATATAGGCAGAAAAAGTTGGTCTGGGTAGGGTATTTAGAAAACTAAGATATGAGGTTGGGAGGAAGGCTGTATTTAGGAGGAGTTGGGGAATTGTGTAAGAAAGCAATATGATCAAAATATACCATGTGTATATATGAAACTCTCAGATAATACGAAATATTCCATTGTTTCACAAAAATAAATAAAAGTACATGTCACTTCATAAGGAAAAGATAGAGCAATGTTTTCAAAATAATGGGACACTACATAGCGATTACATTATCATTCAGCTACCATACAAACAGAAAAATCTTACCTGCTAAAGAGATGAATATTTTTAATCTAGGTTAAGCACTTCTAAGAGAAAAGAAAAGAGCAAAGCAGGCATGACTTTTCATTATCTAAGTGAGATGGGTCCTAGATAGATAGAAAAGAAAAGTTGGGAAAATCCTGTGGATTTGAGTGTCACACTTTGTTCTGGTCAAATGAGAATAATAGATATATTATAGCACTGAATAAAGCTCACATGGAAAATTCTAAAAACTTACTTGAATCTCATGGCTTCTTTCCCCTTCTGATGGAATGAGGACCCTTGAGTATCTTGTCTTGGGCTCTGAACTTCCTTTTTCTCATCAACCAGCACAGTTCACAGCTTTTGTCTTGATACTTACCAAACCAAATGCTCTTCCTTTCTACTCACAGACAGTAGCCTTCTTAGCTTTGTTTGTGATTACTTTTCATCTGAATGTTGCAGTGAAGGACCATCTCTTTCCAGGGTATCTTTGGTCAGAAGCACAAGATAGAACCCAGATCTCTCATCTCTGGAATCCTACCAAAGCCCTAGAGTACTAATTCTCGACCTGAGGGTCATAATACCTTTGGGGATGGAACAATCCTTTCTCAGGGGTTACATATAAGATATCCTGAATATCAGATATTTGCATAAGTCATAATAATAGCAAAATTGAAGTTAGGAAATAGCAACAAATATAATTTATGGTTGGGGTCACCACAACATGAGGAAATGTATTAAACAGTCACAGAATTGGGAAGATTGAGAGCTACTGCCATATAGTCAGAGGTATACCATCTCAGCTAACCTCATTTATTTACAAGATCCTTTTCCTTAGGAATCTACATCAAGTCCTTTGGGTAGCTTCATGAGACAAGTTGAGAAAGCAATGATAAATGTTACAGGTTATTTGGTTATTGTACATAGAAAATTTAATTGTTAGCAAAATATAAAAACTTACTGTGTTTGTCAGATGCAGTTGGGTATGTCCTGAAGAAATGCAGTTTGGTATGCCTCTAAAAGCCTCATTAGATAAAATTGCTAAAGAATGGAAAGTTCCTGCAAGTTGTTTAGGAGAAGTCTTCTGGTCTTTGGTATATGACCTGAGGTAAAGCCAGTTGGATAGCCTTGAGTTACCCCACCATAAAGGTGAAATGCTTTAGCTCCTACTGCCTTGGCTAGAAGCAAAACCCCTCCCATGATGGTGATATGGTTCAGCCTACTAAAGGTGTAGGAGAGGAGCTGGTGACTTCTTTTATGAGCAATTGGACATTTTTTTCCCTCCATCTTCATTAACTTGGGTATTTCTTATTTCATTTCAATTGTTATTTCCGTTCCCGGTTTCTGGGCCAACATCCCCCTAACCCCTCCCCCTTCTCTATGGGTGTTCCCCTCCCCATCCTCCCCCCATTACCACCCTCCTTCCAACAATCACATTCACTGGGGGATCAATCTTGACAGGACCAAGGGCTTCCCCTTCCACTGGTGTTCTTACGAGGCTGTTCATTGCCACCAATGAGGTTGGAGCCCAGGGTCAATCCATGTATAGTCTTTGGGTAGGGGCTTAGTCCCTGGAAGCACTGGTTGGTTGGCATTGTTGTTCACATGGGGACTCAAGCCCTTTCAAGCTCTTTCAGGCCTTTCTCTGATTCCTTCAACTGGAATTGATGGATTCCTTCTCATTCAGTGGTTTGCTGCTGGCATTTGCCTATGTATTTGCTGTATTCTGGCTGTGTCTCTCAGGAGAGATCTACATCCAGTTCCTGTCAGCCTGAACTTCTTTGCTTCATCCATCTTATCTACCTAGGTGGCTGTATATGTATGGGTAACATGTGGGGCAGGCTCTGAATGGGTGTTCCTTCTGCCTCTATTCTACACATTGCCTCCCTATTCCCTCCCAAGGGTATTCTTGTTCCTCTTTTAAAGAAGGAGTGAAGCATACACATTTTGGTCATCCCTTCTTGAGTTTCATGTGTTCTGTGCATCTAGGTTAATTTGAGCATTTGGGCTAATATCCACTGATCAATGAGTGCATACCATGTGTGGTTTTCTGTAATTGGGTTACCTCACTCACGATGATATTTTCCAGTTCCATCCATATGCCTATGAATTTCATAAAGTCATGGTATTTGATAGCTGAGTAGTAGTCCATTGTGTAGATGTACCATATTGTCTGTATCCATTCCTCTGTTGAAGGGCATTTGGGTTCTTTCCAGCTTTGGGCTATTATAAATAAGGCTGCTATGAACATAGTGGAGCATGTGTCTTTGTTATATGTTGGGGAATCTTTTGGGTATATGCACAAGAGAGGTATAGCTAGGTCCTCAGGTAGTTCAATGTCCAACTTTCTGAGGAACCTCCAGACTGATTTCCAGAGTGGTTGTACCAGTCAGCAATCCTACCAACACATGGAGGACTGTTCCTCTTTCTCCACATCCTCGCCAGCATCTGCTGTCACTTGAGTTGATCTTAGCCATTCTGACTGGTGTGAATCTCAGGGTTGTTTTGATTTGCATTTCCCTTATGACTAAAGATGTTGAACAGTTCTTTAGATGTTTCTCAGCCATTTGGTATTCCTCAGCTGTGAATTCTTTGTTTAGCTCTGAAGACCATTTTTTAATAGGGTTATTGGTCTCCCTGCAGTCCAACTTCTTGAGTTCTTTGTATGCTTTAGATGTAAGCCCTCTATCAGTTGTAGAATTGGTAAAGATCTTTTCCCAATCCGTTGGTTGTCATTTTTTCCTAACAACAGTGTGTTTTGCTTTACAGAAGCTTTGCAGTTTTATGAAATCCCATTTGTCGATTCTTGATCTTAGAGCATAAGCCATTGGTGTTTTGTTCAGGAAATTTTCTCCAGTGCCCATGTGTTCGAGACCCTTCCCCACTTTTTCTTCTACTAATATGAGTGGATCTGGTTTGGTGTGGAGGTCCCTGATCCACTTGGACTTAAGCTTTGTACAGGGAGATAAGACTGGATCGATCTTCATTATTCTACATGCTGACATCCAGTTGAACCAGTATCATTTGGTGAAAATGCTACCTTTTATCCCAAAGGATGGTTTTGGCTCCTTTGTCAAAATCAAGTGACCATAGGTGTGTTTTCAATTCTAGTCCACTTGTCTATCTGTTTCTGTACCCCCAAAATACATTTTTTTACCACTATTGCTCTGTAATACTGCTTGAGTTCAGGGATAGTGATTCCCCCTGAAGTCCTTTTATTGTTGAGGATAGTTTTAGCTATCCTGGGTTTTTTGTTATTCCAGATGAATCTGCAAATTGTCTGTCTAACTCTTTGAAGAAATGGATTGGTATTTTGATGGGGATTGCATTGAATCTGTAGATCGCTTTTGGTAAAATGGCCATTTTTACTATATTAATTCTGCCAATCCATGAGCCTGGGAGATCTTTCCATCTTCTGAGGTCTTCTTCAATTTCCTTCTTCAGAGGCTTGAAGTTCTTATTGTACAGATCTTTTACTTGCTTGGTTAAAGTCACACCAAGGTACTTTATATTATTTGGGTCTATTATGAAGGGTGTTGTTTCCCTAATTTCTTTCTCGGCTTGTTTCTCTTTTGTGTAGAGGAAGGCTACTGATTTATTTGAGATAATTTTATACCCAGCCACTTTGCTGAAGGTGTTTAGCAGGTTTAGTAGTTCTCTGGTGGAACTTTTGGGATCACTTAAATATATGATCATATCATCTGCAAATAGTGATATTTTGACTTCTTCCTTTCCAATCTGTATCCCTTTGATTTCATTTTGTTGTGTGATTGCTCTGGCTAGGACTTCAAGAACTATATTGAATAAGTAGGGAGAGAGTGGGCAGCCTTGTCTGTCCCTGATTTTAGTGGGATTGCTTCAAGTTTCTCTCCATTTACTTTAATATTTGGTATTGGTTTGCTGTATATGGCTTTTACTATGTTGAGGTATGGGCCTTGAATTCCTGTTCTTTCCAGGACTTTTATCATGAAGGGGTGTTGAGTTTTTTCAAATGCTTTCTCAGCATCTAATGAAATGATCATGTGGTTTTGTTCTTTCAGTTTGTTTATATAATGGATCACGTTGATGGTTTTCCGTATATTAAACCATCCCTGCATACCTGGGATGAAGCCTACTTGATCATGGTGGATGATTGTTTTGATGTGCTCTTGGATTCGGTTTGCCAGAATTTTATTGAGTATTTTTGCGTCGATATTCATAAGGGAAATTGGTCTGAAGTTCTTTTTCTTTGTTGGGTCTTTGTATGGTTTAGGTATAAGAGTAATTGTGGTTTCATAGATGGAATTTGATAGTGCTCCATCTGTTTCAATTTTGTGGAATAATGTGGATAGTATTGGTATGAGGTCTTCTATGAAGGTCTGATAGAATTCTGCACTGAACCCATCTGGACCTGGGCTCTTTTTGGTTGGGAGATTTTAATGACTGCTTCTATTTCGTTAGAAGATATGGGTTTGTTTAAATGGTTTATCTGTTCCTGATTTAACTTCGGTACCTGGTATCTGTCCAGGAAATAGTCCATTTCCTGCAGATTTTCAAGATTTGTTGAATATAGGCTTTTGTAGTAGGGTCTGATGATTTTTTAATTTCCTCTGGCTCTGTTATGATGTCTTCCTTTTCATTTCTGATTTTGTGAATTTGTACACACTCTCTGTGTCCTCTGGTTAGTCTTGCTAAGCGTTTATCTATCTTGTTGATTTTCTCAAAGAATGCGATTTTGGTTCTGTTGATTCCTTTTTGTTTCTACTTGGTTGATTTCAGCTCTGAATTTGATTATTTCCTACCTTCTGCTCCTCCTGGGTGTGTTTGCTTCTTTTTGTTCTAGATCTTTTAGGTGTGCTGTTAAGTTGCTGATATATGCTCTCTCCTGTTTCTTTCTGTGGGCACTCAGAGCTATGAGATTTCCTCTTTGCACAGCTTTCATTGTGTCCCATAGGTTTGGGCATGTTGTACCTTCATTTTCATTAAATTCTAAGAAGTCTTTAATTTCTTTCTTTATTTCTTCCTTGACCAGGTTATCATTGAGTAGAGCATTATTCAACTTCCATGTATATGTGGGCATTCTTTCCTTACTGTTACTGAAGACCAGCTTTAGCCCGTGGTGGTCTGATAGCACGCATGGGATTATTTCTATCTTTCTGTACCTGTTGAAGCCTGTTTTATGACCAATTATATTGTCAATTTTGGAGAATGTACCATGACGTGGTGAGAAGAAGGTATATGCTTTTGTTTTAGGATAGAATGTTCTATAAATATCTGTTAAATCCATTTGCTTCATGACTTCTCTTAGTCTGTCTATGTCTCTGTTTAATTTTTGTTTCCATGATCTGTCCATTGATGAGAGTGGGGTGTTGAAATCTCCTACTATTATTGTGTGAAGTACAATGTGTGCTTTGAGCTATAGTAAGGTTTCTTTTATGTATGTAGGTGCCCTTGTATTTGTAGCATAGATATTTAGGATTGAGAGTTCATCTTGGTGGATTTTTCCTTTGATGAATATGAAGTGTCCTTCCTCATCTTTTTTGATGACTTTTGATTGAAAATCAATTTCATTCGATATTAGAATGGCTACTCCAGCTTGCTTCTTCAGACCTTTTGCTTGGGAAGTTGTTTTCCAGCCTTTTCCTCTGAGGTAGTGTCTCTCTTTGTCTCTGAGGTGTGTTTCCTGTAGGCAGGAAAATACTTGGTCCTCATTGCGTATCCAGTTTGTTAATCTGTGTCTTTTTATTGGGGAAATGAGTTCATTGATGTTGAGAGATAGTAAGGAATAGTGATTGTTGCTTCCTGTTACATTCGTGTTTGGATGGGAGATTATGTTTGTGCTTGTCTTCTCTTTGTTTTGTTGCAATCTCATTAGTTTCTTGCTTTGTCTAGGTTGTAGCTTGCCTCCTTATGTTGGGCTTTACCATTTATTATCCTTTGTAAGGCTGGATTTGTAGAAAGATATTATGTAAATTTGGTTTTGTCATGGAATATCTTGTTTTCTCCATCTATGTTAATTGAGAGCTGTGCTGGATACAGTAACCTGGGCTGGCATTTGTGTTCTCTTAGGGTCTGTATGACATCTTTCCAGGATCTTCTGGGTTTCATAGTCTCTGGTGAGAAGTTTGGTGTAATTCTTATAGGTCTGCCTTCATATGTTATTTGACCTTTTTCCCTTACTGCTTTTAATATTCTTTCTTTGTGTTGTGCATTTGGTGTTTTGACTATTATGTGATGGGAGGAGTTTCTTTTCTGGTCCAATCTGTGTGGAATTCTGTAGGCTTCTTGAATGTTTATGGGCATCTCTTTCTTTAGGTTAGGGAAGTTTTCTTCTATGATTTTGTTGAAGATATTTACTGGTCCTTTGAGCTGGGAGTCTTCACTCTCTTCTATACCTATTATCCTTAGGTTTGATCTTCTCATTGTGTCCTAGATTTCCTGTATGTTTTGGACCAGTATCTTTTTCCATTTTCCATTATCTTTGACAGTTGTGTCGATGATTTCCATGGAATCTTCTGCTCCTGAGATTCTCTTTTCTATCTCTTGCATTCTGTTGGTGATGCTTGTATCTACGGCTCCTTGTTTCTTCTTTTGGCTTTATATCTTCAGGGTTGTCTCCCTTTGTTCTTTCTTTATTGCTTCTATTTCCATTTTTAATTCCTTCACCTGCTTGATTGTGTTTTCCTGTAATTCATTCAGGGTTTTTTGCATTTCCTCTCTAGAGGCTTCTGCTTGTTTATTTGTGTTTTCCTGCATTTCTCTAAGGGAGTTCTTTATGTTTTTCTTGAAGTCCTCCATCATAATGATCAAATGTGATTTTAAATCTAGATCTTGGTTTTCTGGTGTGTTTGGATATTCCGTGTTTGCTTTGGTGAGAGAATTGGGCTCCGATGATGCCATGTAGTCTTGGTTTCTGTTGCTCGGGTTCCTGTGCTTGCCTCTTGTCATCACGTTGTCTCTGGTGTTACCTTGTTCTGCTATTTCTGACCGTGGTTTGACTATCCTATAGGCCTGTGTGTCAGGGGTGGTGTAGACCTGTTTTCCTGTTGTCTTTCAGCCAGTTATGGAAACAGAGTGTTCTGCTTTCGGGAGTGTAGTCTTTCATGTCTACTGGTCTTAAGGTGTTCCTGTGGGTGTGTGTCCCGAGTCCACCAGGAAGGTCAGTTGGAGTAGGAAAATTCATCTTACCTCTCGTCTCAGGCCTTGAGATGCTTCTCAGATCTGGTTTTCAGCTCTCCGAGAGGGCTGCAACCAAAAGTGCCTGCCCCGCCTTTGCTTGGGGCCCAGATGGTGATAGGCATTTTCCTCTAGTGTCAGAAATGTGGGCAGAGAGTAATATCCTCTGGCTTTCGAGGCATGTCTGCCACTCTGAAGGTCTAGTTCTCCCTCCCATGGGGTTTGGGTTCAGGGAGCTGTTTGACTGGGTCACTTGAGATCTGGGCAGTGTCTGGACCACAGAGATGAATGTCCCTATCTCCCTGTTCCCAGAGGCCCTATAAGGTTTCCTATTGGGCCAGGGATGTGGGCAGAGGTGGGCAGTACTAGTGGTCTCTCCTTCCCTGCAGTCTCAGGAGTGCCCACCTGTCTGGGCAGTGAGCTCTCTCTCCCACAGGGTTTGGCAGCAGGGAGCTGTGGGGCAATTGGACTTTGGATAGGGCTCTTTTAGTAGGCTTGGAAGAGCCTTTATGGAAGGAGCTCTGATTAAGGATAAGATATAGGGATTTTTCTCTTTGGGCTTGCAGGAACAACAGAGAGGCAGCTGGCAGGACACAGGTAAAGTGGTAATCTAGTAACAAGAGCTAAGGACCCCTCTTGGGTTTGGAGAACTCAAGAGAAAGGTAGACCATCTCTAAAGAATGGCAAAGAGAGAAAGTGATTCCAAAAGAGCTTAGTTGTAGACTCAGGCTTGTAAATAAGTATTTTGTATATAGTTCAGAAAATAAAGTTACTTCTCTGAGTTATCAAGTTTTAAACTCAGTTTATGCCTCTCATGTCTTTATCAGTACAAATATTGGACAATTTAAATGGCTGCATATTAAAAATAAATGCTGGGAGACAATGATCTCTCCTATAATCGCCCATTTCTCATACTGCTCTAAATTTCTCCCCTCAATGTGAATTCCCCATCTGGCCATTTCTGCCCAGGACATTCTAGGATGTTAATCAGTCTCAAGTTACTAAGTCCTTTTACCCTAGTCAGGGGCAGGGGAAGCATTGGAGGGTCAGCCATTACCTGACCATTAGCGCACAGTCCACATTGATTAGGTGACTCCATATATAGACTGATTCTATCCTAATCCAATCTATTGGGCAGGGTGATACAACTCATCCAAAACAATGGCCTTCTATAAATATCATTTAACACATTCAACAAATGCAGTATTTATCAGATTTCTCCAGAGAAGCAGAACCATAATCTATAATAATATTTATAATAAAAATTGATTAACATAGACCAAGAAGTCTATTTGCTATTTATATCTAAAGAACCAGTAAATCTAGTGATAATCCAATGAGCCCAAAGGCCTGAAAACCAGGAGAAGCTGATAAAATATATATATTCAGTGAAGTTTCATTACTTTCTAATGGTGGGGATGGGTCAAAGGAACAATGTCCCTGCCAGACATCATAGTCCATCCAATAAAAAAGCCAGGAATAAAAAAATAAAAATTAAAAAAAAGGCAGGAATAAGGTACCTATTTTGAAGATATTTGTCAGTGAGGTCCAATAGACCTCCCCAAACATTACAAGCCAGTGCTCCTTGTTATCCTCAAGAACCTGATGGTAAAGACCTTATTGCTGAAGACACCATGCACTTGAGTCATGGAACATTGAAAAGGCAAATTGGTACTGACTTAGAAGCTTCATCCTTAGTGACTAGCTTTCATAATGCCAGAAGGTTCTCTGCATGCTATTGGAGGAGAAAAGCAATCAGTAGCCTTACCTATTGGTGATCTACAATAACAGTTGTCCTGGTAATACATGCCCAATGGTGCAAAAGTGGCATAAATGTTACAAGAGTAACCATCCACTTCTTAGTATGATTTATGCACCCCTTTACAAGACAGAATCAATGTTAGACATTATACTTGGGGCCAATAATCCTCTCCTATTCCTCCTCCTAACTCCTCTTATATCCACTCTAAACCCCCAACTCTGTGTCCTCTCTTTTGCTTTTTAAAAAATAACCCATCAACTTTAATTTGTGTTGCCCATTTACTCTTTCTAAATGGACACAGTATTAAACTGACTCTTAAGGACTTGTCATTATATTCATAGATTAGTGTACCTTTCAAACTTCATCAGAGAAGACTTTTTTGCAGTAAACGGTGGTTGACACAGAACCTCCAACTGTTCAAGCTGCAGAAAATAAGAAACTGAAGAATGTTCAGCCCTAAATGAAACATCTATATTATATCTCCTCCTTCCAAATATCAGCGACCATTATGGGGGGGATTGTAAGACACAGCGGAGAAATACAAGGAAACAGTATTATATGGATACAGGAGGGATTTGTATATATGAACTCACAGTGGTGTGTTAGCATGTACAAGTCCTGCTCAAGATCAAGCCAGACAAAATCCCGGCATGGAGGGGAATTGGTGGTCATGAACTCACAGCCCCAGCCGAGGACATATTGGCAACTGATAGCTTCTGGGTGAGAGAAAGTCAGTTTTCTTTAAGAATGTGGCTCCTAGTAAGTTAACAACATCTATTAGATAGCCCCATACCCAAGAATATTTGAGCAGCACAAATTGGATGTAATGTGTTATTTTTAAAAGTAAAAGGGCATAAAGTTGGATGATTAAGGAGGTTTGGATGGATATGGGAGGAGTCAGAAGGAGGGGTGGAATATAATCAAAATACATTGCATAAAATTTTCAAAGAATTAATAAATCTTAAAAGCGAAAGCCTGAGAATGAAGGGTAGAGAGGTAGACATTGGTGTAAGACTCTGAATCTATCAGGAACAATGTGCAAGAGCAAGGAAAATGGAAGGACTCAGTTTAAGATAATATAAAATAAATTTGCCTTCTCTGCTTTTTGTTCTATTTGGGCCCTCAAGAAATTGGATGCTTCCACCCACATGGAAAAGACAAATTTTTGTTCAGTCTACTGATTCAGATGATAATGTCTTCCAGACAAATTTTTGTTCAGTCTACTGATTCAGATGATAATGTCTTCCAGAAAATATATATATCCCAAATTAATGTCTTACCAGCTATCTGGACTTTCCTTTACCCAATTAAGTCGATGTGTAAAACTGGCTCTCACAAATGCCTTGCAGTTTAATTTCATCGTAAAACTCCAGGCTGACATACATTAAGATTTTCTCTTTGATAATAGGCAAGCTCAGCTTTCCAAATGTGAGAGACAAAGCTACATTTGTACACAAACCTGGATGGCCTTTTGAGATCTCAGAGATCACACAGTTTTTGCCAACCAAGTACAAAAATCATAACTATTACCCAGAACACAAAATTCTTCTAAACTACAACCTTCAATGGCTACATGGTCATCAGTGACTACAAATATTTTATATGGAAGAGCCAAAGTGCTCCTATATTACTGCTGTTTGACACCTTGGCTGCTTCCAATTTTTCACAAAACTCTTGCAACTGCTGGTACTGAAGCAAAATAGTAGTAGTAGGCTTACCCCTGGGGCCTATGAGTTCCCTAACCATAAGCCAAGGCTGGCCTTTGTTTAAGAAATTACAATAGCTATATATTTGTTTTACTTCATACCTACTGCTTTGAAAAATTGGTTTCATGTCATGGTCATTTAAATAAGGTGTTAATTATCTTTTGAAAATGACTTTTATTTTGGTCAGTTTTAGGTTCACAGCAAACCTAAAAGGAATGCATGGAGTTCCCATAGATCTCTGTAGTGTGTAATTTTAAAAATGAAATCCTGTGATTGCACCCAGCCCTAGAAGTTAGCTTGGAGCCAAGCTGCTCTGATCAAAAACCCAAGCTAGCTCTCTCTGTCTCTACTTGCTAAGCTGACCAAACCAGTTTTTCCAGTTAATGCCTGAAGCAGCCCTGCATTTCTCAGGCCTGTGGCTGGCCTATAGAACACTAACTTATTCAGCTCCCCTTAGCCCCATAAAATGAAAACACTCGAGACTTATATTAAACCAGCCAGACTTATAACAGTAAATCTCCAACCCCAAAATGCCCCTGCAAAGAAAACGAAACTCAATTGATATAAATACAAGCTGCATGCTTAGATTGGTCAAATATGCCCTACACTACTCTATTGCCCATCTATGAAATCCCTAGCTACTAGCGTCTCCCTTAGGCCTTGTGGGTCTGCTCCATCTTCAATCTCTTCTTCACCCTCTGTCTTCCATCTCACTCCCCTTCTCTAAAACTTTTAGTTCTGCCTTTCCTTCCACTGTCCAATCACAGACTCTAATCTTATTAAGATTTCATCTGACTTCACCTGAGTATGTGATCTACTCTTTAGGGTATACCTCTTGAGGGAGCAGAAAATACAACAGCAATCAACAACAGATCTCTTTTATCCATATATTCATAGCCTCCTCTCTTAGTACTAAATCCCAGCAGAGTAGTACATCTTTTACAACTTATAAACCTACATTGACATATCATTGTTAACCAAAATTCATAATTCATATTAGAAGTCAGTCTTGGTACAATCTGTGTTATCATACAAGTTTATAAGGACATGACTTAATCTGTACAGTCTTATACATCACAGTTCCACTGTCTTTAAACTCCTCTGTGCTCTGCTGTTTCATCATGTCCCCAACAACCACTCATCACTTATTCCACTGTTTCCATTTTCAAACATGTCTACAGTTCCACCTGTTTTGAAATTTCATATAGTTACATCATTTTATTTGATTTGGGTTTTTGTTTTGGTTTTGGAGACAGATGTTTCAATAGCAAACTGTATTAATCTATGGACACAGAGATTCGCATTTAGAGAGAAGTTTGATTGTATGTCCATTTAGCAAAATAAGAGTAGTAGTGGTAGGCCTGTGAACTCCTCAACCATGGGATCTTAGCCAAATTTATAGAAGCAAGCATGTGTTTTCTCCCATGGAGTTTACCTTAAATCCAATCATAATGGGGTTGGTTATGCCCACAAAGTTTTAGGGTAGTTTGAGACCATGTTCATTCAGCAAAATAATAATAATAGGTTTACTCCTGGTACCTATAAGCACCCTAATCATGAGCCTAGGCTAGCTTGTGTATAGCCCACACTACTAACAGGATTAAAATGATGATGATTATGATGATGATGATGATATTTAATAGGCATTTATCTTTAACTCGAGTTACCTTACACAGGAATTACTGCTCTTGTCAAAGGCCAGAGGTTGCCAAATAACAAGCCCAGTGTCACGCACACACACACACACAACACACACACACACACACACAGACATACATACATACATACATATATATATATATATTTATGTCAGAAACATTAGAGGGGTAACCAACTACTTTTTGATTTGATTTGAGACCCATTCCACAGGAAGAAACTGTGCCTAGTACTGTGAATCTGGCTCAGAACTCATGATTTAAGAAGTAACATGCCATAGGGGTGAATCTATTAGTATTATTTTGCTAAATTGACATAGTATTACACTGCCTTCTAAATTTGTATCCTTGTATCCACATATTAGTACACCTTTAAGACATCATGAGAGAAATTTCTTTGTGCAGTAAATGGCAGTTAAAACAACATAGACAAACTAATAAAATACAGATAATAGTGTCTGTGGAGTTTGGGGCCTTAAATGAGACCTCTAAAACATGCCTTCTCTGCATATAAAGCCATTACAGAAGAGGGAGAAAATCTGCTAAAAGCCCTCAAAGTCAAGAAGAATTCTTGTCAAACAGTGCCTTCTGCATGTGACAAATCTGCTATACTCATGAACTCACAATAGCTGTGCATGCTTGCACAAAATCTTATATCAAGCTAATCAACACTACAGCATAGACACAGGAAGTACTCATAAGCCTCTACGTGCAACTGACAGTTGATGCTTTTGAGGGAGGGGGGTCAGTTTTCTTTATGAATATGGTTCCTGATATGTTGACTACTTTCCAGTGAATAACCTTATATCCATGAGTGTATATGCAGCACAGACTAGACTTGGTGTCTTATTTATAAAGAGAGAGAGAGGAAGAAAAGAGGGAGAGAGAAGATACAAAGTTAGGGAGTACTGGAAAGTGGGGAGTAGATCTGGTAGCAATTAGGAGGAGGAATGGAGGTAAATGTGATCAAAATACACTATATGAAATTCTCAAAGAATTGACAACAAATATTACACTAAAATTTAAAAGGTCATTTTAAAACTTCCTTTCCCAAAACTTAGCAGAGCCCATTGATTTCCTCTTGTTTTCTCTCCTTGAATAAATAGTAACCCTAGCATGATGTCCATGGTCAGAGGCTCTGCTCATTGCACATCTACAGTAAAAACAAAGACAAAGACAGTTGAGTCTGGGAATTCCCTCCACTTCATTGTTTTCTCTGAGGACAAGTATTGGACCACATGCCTATGTTGAATCCTAAAGCTACTAAATGGAAAATATTCTCATTTCTAGTAAAAGGTTTCACATAAAATTGAATATCTTGGTATTTTATGCTTTTTCTATGGAGAAAGACAGCATTCAAGGGCTTAGATATCCAAATATTTTTATTGAGACAATCTCTTCATGCCAGGCATGCCATGGTATCACATATGTATAATCTGAGCTTCATCCTTAACTACATGGTGAATTTCAACCTACCCCCATGAGCTACATGAGATTCTGAGTCAAAAAACCAAAACCAAACCAACCAAACAAACAAATAAATAAAAGATAGCAATCTTTTCATATTTCAAAGCCAAAATTCTGGATTTTAGAATCTATTTGATTTTTCAAAATGCAGTGTTTTAAAATTTAAACTTAGAGGCTCCTGATGTTTTGGACACAAATCAAATTAAGGATGCTTTCCTATAGTGGATACCTATGCAATATTCTCTACACCTTATCAAGTAAACAACACATGTCTCACAGTAAATTAAAAAACCCACCGTCTCTCAAGTGAATGCTTGAGTCAAACATTGCTTTTTTTGTGGACTATCCTAGTATTATGTTGCCATTGGTTTTTTGGGATTTTTTTTTTTGGTTTATTTTGATTTGTTTTGCTTTTTCTTCTCTTGTCTCGTCAGCCTCCTTGAGACCCTCTCTCAATGTCACAGATGTAAAACAATTTCTCTGGATTTCCAGTTTCTTATTTTTGTGTTAATATCTGTTCATTTCCTCCCAAAAGCTCTAGATAAAATTTAATTACTCAAACTTTCAGATGGATTTTCTCAAGAATCAGAGCATTCTCTCAAAAGAGTAAATACTAAAGAAATACCCAGGTGCATTAGTAGGTTTTCATACATTCCAGTTGTTTTGTTTTGGGTTCATCTCTCTTGCTGTAGCAAAATGCTGTGACCAAAAGCAGCATAGAGGGGTAAGCATTAATATGGCTTACATTTGCAGGTCATAGTCTATTATTGAAAGAAGTTGGGGCTTGAATTCAAGGCAGGAATCTTATTCCACGTTGCATTACTCCTAGCTAGGGAACTAACTTCCTCACATATAGGGAAATGCTTTGGAGAAAGGCTGTTTTCTTCCTCACTCATAGACCCATGCTTAGAAAGTCTTCTTCTAGAGCCCACTTGCCCAGGACTAGTGCTGTCTATCATGGACATCAATAAACAACTTCATCAATAAACAACAACAATTAACCAAGACAACTTTCAAAGCCATGCTCATGCTAAGGTAATCCTGTCAACCCCTCAACTGAGGCTCCATTCTCAGCTGACACTATGAGTCTAGGTTATATGACAGTTAAATATAACTAGAACATTAGGCAATAAAAGAAGATATTGAATTTCCCTCAAAAAGAGTCTGTCATGGACTGAATTCTCAATATCAGCTGTCAATTCATAATGAATGCCCAGTTAAAATTTTTATGGCTTCCAGTTGTAAATGTTCCCAAAATCCTATGTACTAAAGGGTTGCTTCCTGGGTGCTACTGGGAAATTTTAAAACCTTTAGGAAGTGGGGCCTAGTTAGAAGTAGCTCTTTGGGGACATAATCTTAAAGGATACATCGGAATAGTTTCCTCTTGCTCTCCTTTCTCCCTCTCTCCAACCATTTTCCCTTCTCTTTTGGTCACCATGAAGTGAGAAACTATCTTCTAGTACCACACACTTTTCCATGAATTGAAACCATGAACCCAAACAAACATTTTCTCATTTTAAGTTACTTATACCAGATACTTTAGGACAGCAATGGAAAGTTGATTCAAACAAACTTGAAAGTCCAAGAGGGGAAAAAACAAACAAACAAACAAAACCCAAAATATCAGAAACTAAGGAAATTTCCAAAGCAACATAGCAGAAAGTTTAAAGCAGGGAAAATGGTAATAAGTTTTCTGACTAAGAAACTAAGAACAAATACAGAAACACCAAGGGAACTAAGTGTGTAAGGAAATCCTAATTCTTTAGTGTTGGTCAGTGGAGTTTGCAGAAACACAATGATATTTGCCAGAACAGTGAATTTACCACCTGCCTGGTCCTACAGAGAACCATTGTTCTTAGCACTTTGTATCTTAACACTCCTGTCTTGCTTTTTCTCTCATTTTGACACAGTGGTTTACCCCTTTACTTTATTTTTGTTGTTCCTACTGTTACATGGGCCTCTCAGTTTGGGTTTTCCAGAAGGGAAGCACTGTCCATTCTCATACAGTAAGGCAGTATAAACTTTAATGAAGTTTTCATGAATATTCAGAGTGGGTACCATATTCACAGGATAAGATAACCCTGTTCCCCTACCTAAATAATGGTGAACCACATCTCCATTTTAGAGTATTTTTCTATATGTGTATGCTTATATGCATTATGCTGTGGTAAATATCAAAAATAGAGGTTTCTTTTACCCCACACTGGATCTGGCACCATAGTGCCATATGACATCTGTTGGATATTTTTATCTTAGTCAACAAAGCACCTCACTCACTATGCTCCATCCCATATCACACTGCTGATGGCTACTCTCTGAGTCTGGTAGCAATCTCTTTACATATCTAGTTCCTAAGGCAGGTCACCACAATGCCAGACATACACATCCCCTTTCCATGGTGACCCAGTGTGTCCAGCCACCACATACTGTCTTGAACTCAATTAAATTGCCAAATGAAAGAACACACAACACAATAATCTCTGATTCAATTGATAAGATATAATTGCCCACATAGATAAGATATAGTTAGCTCATCTAGACTCACAAAATCCTGTACACATCCATCCTTTAAGAATATTCATAAGAACCTGTACATGTGCAGAGAGGAATCTTAATACCTGCTGCCATGTTCTCTTAGCTCTTCCCCTCCCTCTCTCCAGTCTCCTCCACCTCTAAAACTTTTCTCCCACCTATCCTTCCTTCTCATCCAATGATAGGCCTCATTCTATCTTGGACCTGCCTTCACCTGTATAATGACATCATCCTACAGCATTGTGTACCTATATGTAAAGAAAAATCATTCTAATTGGATTATTGGGAGTCGGTTGCACATGTAAGCTTCTTTACCCCTATGCACTTCACTGTATGTTTTTGGTAAACAAAGACATTCTCCCATATAAGTGCAGTGTGATTGCCATTGTCCTGTTGGGTGACAGTCCAACAATACTATTAGTCAATCTTCAGACTTATTCAGGTTCTGGCAATTCAATATATGTATTATAGAAAAAGTTCTGGTCTGGGATTGAATCCAGCTGCTACACAGAGCATTCAACTGTCCTGGTACTTTTGTCACCTTTAGCTTTGAATGCTTCCTTCATCTCTCAGAATTTTGACATGTTCAAAAGTCCCATTATTTTGTAGATTATTTCTCCATTTTGTTTGTCTGATGTTCCCTCTGATATGGACTGAGGTGGTCCGTTTTTGGCAGGAGTGCTACAAATGTGATCAGTGGCATCCTTCTCTGTGAGGCATACCATGAGATTCATGGTGTCATCAGTTTATTCCATAACCATCAATATTACATTCCATCACTTTGTTATGTCTATCCATATGCCTCTCTTTCTCTGAATGTCATATAGATTGACCCCACACTCTTAACGGCTACGCTGTAGAAATACCTCTAGTAATGGATAAATGGATACTACTGGATACTAATGGATACTGGCCACAGAGGGCACCACGTCTCGTGAGGAAGTTCTCACAAGGACTTTACAGTATTGTAAGGAAGATGTATATCTATCAAAAATATGTTTTATTGTTTCCATGGATAACTCAACTTAGAGGAATGTGGGAGTAGAAGTTACATTTGAGGTCTAAAGAGCTCCCAGAGGAGGAGGGTTTGGGAAGCTGTTAAACATTGTTAAGAAATTAGGCTTATAGGAAAACATCCAGGATCACAGGAGAGGCCACAACATCTGCCACAACCTCTGACAGGACACCCAGAGTAACTGGGTCCCCCAGGATCCAGAGACACAGGAACCCCCACCCAGCCAGTGGCACGGGACCCTTCCAGTGTGAACCAGTGCGCTGATCAGACCTTGAGAGCTGGATCCAGACCCACTCCCACAACACTCAGAGGAAGCCCAACTCCCCGGTGCCCTAACATGCCCAAGATCAGAGGTAAGGAGGGCACAACTGACCCAACACTGGGAGTAACTGGGACCCTCAGGATCCCTAGGGATGCAGGAAAACCCACCCAGCCAATGGCAGGGGTTCCTTCCAGTCTGAACCAGTGCCCTAGAAGACATTGGGCGCTGGTTCCACAACCACTCCTACAATACCCAGAGGGAGCCCTACTCCCAGGTACTTTGAAACACCCAGGATCACAGGAGAGGCAAAAAATATCTTCCCCAACACCTACCCCAAAACCTGGAATAACTGGATCCCCCAAGATCCAAGAATGCAAGACTCCCCAACCAGTCAGGCTCACATGTTCCTTCTAGTTCTTAAAGAGTGCCCTGAGCAGATCTTAGGCCCTGACTCCACACCAAGTAACACAATACCCAGAGGAAGCTGGACTCCCAGGTGCTCTAACATGCCCAGATTCAGAGGTTTTCTGTAATGCCCAGGATCACAGGATCACAGAATCACAGAGGGAGTTCAACTCCCAAGAGAACAGACAAAACCAGGATCTCAGGATCACAGGATCCAAGAATCATAGGATTATAGAGAAAGCTGGAATCTGAGGAGCTCTGACACAGCTAGGATCACAGGAGGGACAGGCTTCAGTCAGACAGGTAACAATAGAGATAACCAGATGGCTAGAGGCAAGCACAAGAAAATAAACAACAAAAAAATGAGGCTACTTGCCATCATCTGAACCCAGTTCACCCACTACAGCAAGCCCTGGATACCCTATCACACCAAAAAAGCAAGATTTAGATTAATAATCACATCTCATGATGATGATAGAGGACTTTAAGAGGGACATAAATAACTCCCTTAAAGAAATACTGGACAACACAGGTAAACAAGTGGAAGCCTTTAAAGAGGAAAAACAAAAATCCCTTAAAGAATTACAGGAAAACACAACCAAACAGAAGAAGGAATGGGACAAAATCATACAGGATCTAAAAATGAAAATATAAACAATAAAGAAATCACAAAGGCAGACAAGGCTGGAGATAGAAAACCTAGGAAAGAGATCAGGAGTCATAAATGCAAACAATACCAACAGAATATAAGAGATAGAAGAGAGAATCTCAGGGGCAGAAGATACCATAGAAGACATTGACAGGATGGTCAAAAAAATGCAAAATGCAAAAAACCCCTAACCCAAAACATGCAGGAAATCTAGAACACAATGAGAAGACCAAACCTAAAAGTAATAGGTATAGAAGAGAGTGAAGATTCACAATTTAAAGGGTCAGTAAATATCGTCAACAAAATTATAAAAGAAAAATTTCCTAACCTAAAGAAACAAGTGCCCATGAACATACAAGAAAGCTATAGGACTCCAAATAAGCTGGAACATAAAAGAAACTCATTCTATCACAGAATAATCAAAACAGAAAATGCACAAAACAAAGAAAGAGTATTAAAAGCAGTAAGGGGAAAAGGGCAAGTAACATATAAAGGCAGACCTATCAGAATTACACCAGACTTCTCACCAGACACTATGAAAGCCAGAAGTTCCTGGAAAGATGTCATACAGACCCTAAGAGAACACAAATGACAGCCCAGGATACTATACCCAACAAAATTCTCAATAAACATAGGTGGAGCCACCAAGATATTCCATGACAAAACCAAATTTACACAATGCCTTCACACATAGACAGCCTTACAAAAGATTATAGATGGAAAACTCCAACACAAGGAGGGAAACTACACCCTAGAAAAAGTGAGAAAGTAATTTTCTTTCAACAAGCCCAAAAGAAGATCGTCACACAAACATAATTCCACCTCTAATAATAAGAATAACAGAAATCAAGAATCACTGTTGCTTAATATCTCTTAACATCAATGGGCTCAATTCCCCAATGAAAACACATAGACTAACTGAATTGATACATAAATAGAACCTGGCATTTTGCTGCATACAGGAAACGCACCTCAGTGGTATAGATAGACACTATCTCAGAGTAAAAGGCTGGGAAAACGTTTTCCAGGCAAATGGTCCCAATAAGTAAGCTGGAGGACCCATTCTAATATTGAACAAAATCAACTTTAAACCAAAAGCTATCAAAAAAGAAAAGGAAAGACACTTGATATACATCAAAGGAAAAATCTACCAAGATGAACTTTGAATTCTGAACATCTGTGCTCCAAATGCAAGGTCACCCACATTCATAAAAGAAACTTTACTACATCTCAAAGCACACATAGGAACTCCTACAATAATAGTGGGAGATTTCAACACCCACTCTTATCAACATGGAAACTGAAACTAAACAGAGACATAGTGAAACTAACAGAAGTTATGAACCAAATAGATTTAACAGATACCTATAGAACAATTCATCCTAAAACAAAAGAATATACCCTCTTCTCAGCAGCTCATGGTTCCTTCTCCAAAGTTGACCATATAATGGGTAACAAAAAAGGGCTCAACAGACAAAAGAAGATTAAAATAATCCCTTGCATCCTATCAGATCACCATGGACTAAGGCTGGTCTTCAATAATACCAAGAACAACCGAAAGCCCACACGCATATGGAAGCTGAACAATGCTCTATTCACTGATAACTTGGTCAAAGAAGAGAGAAATTAAAGACATTTTAGAATTTAGTGAAAATGAAGGCACAACATACTCAAACTTAAGTGACACAATGAAAACAGTGCTAAGAGAAAATCTCATAGCTCTGAGTGCTTCCAAAAAGAAACTGGAGAGAGCATATACTAGCGTTTTAAGAGCACACCTAAAAGATCTAGAAAAAAAAAAAAAGAAGCAAATACACCTAAGAGGAGTAGCAGAGAGCAAGAATAATCAAACTCGGGACTGAAATCAACCAAGGAGAAACAAAGAGAACAACGAATCAACAAAACTAGGAGTAGGTTCTTTGAGAAAATCAACAAGATAGATAAACCCTTAGCGAGACTAACCAGAGGTCACAGAGAGTAAGTCCAAATTAACAAAATCAGAAAGGAAAAGGGGGACATAACAACAGAATATAAGGAGATTAAAAAAATCATCAGATACTATTACAAAAGCCTATACTCCACAAAATGGAAAACCTGGAGGAAATGTGTTGTAAATATATAAAAAATAAAAAACTGCCTTTATTCCATTAGAATCCAGCACTGCGGTGCACCATGATATCTGATAAATATCTTAAAACTCAGCCAGCAGTCTCTTACCTGCTTTGATTTATCCCATATCACACTGCCAAAGGACTTTCTCTGAGCTGTGGGCAATCTCTCTACCTATCTAGTTCCCAAGGCAGGTTTCCATGCCCGAAACACACATCCCAACTCTGTGGTGGCCCCTCTACCACCACACACTCTCCCAAACTCAGTTCTCCACATGAAAGACCACACAACACAATAACCTTTGACCCAATTGATAAGATATAATTGCCCACCTAAACATACAAAGCCCAATAAACATCCATTCCTTAAAAACATTCATAAGAACCTGAAAAGGTACAGTGTGGAATTTTAACATCACCTGCCATACTGTCCTGCCACAGCTTCTCTCCCTGTGCCTCCTGTCTCTCCTCCTTTCCATTCCAGTCTCCTCCTCTTCCTTCAAACTCTTCTCCCACCCATCCTTCCTTATTGTCCAATGACAGGCCTCCTTCTATCTTGTACCTGCCTCACCTGTGACATCATCTCATAGAAATGGACAATTTTCTGGACATATATCAGGTATCAAATTAAATCAGGATCAGATAAACAATCTGAATAGTCCCGTAACTCCTGAAGAAATAGAAGCAGTCATTAAAATTTCCCAACCAAAAAAAGCCCAGGAGCAGACGGGTTTAGTGCTGAATTCTATCAGACCTTCATAGAAGACATAATACCAATATTATCGATACTATTCCACAAAATAGAAATAGGAGGAGCCCTACCCAATTCCTTCTATGAAGTCACAATTACACTTATACCTAAACCACACAAAGACCCAACAAAGAAAGAGAACTTCAGACCAATTTCCTTTATGAATATTGATGCCAAAATACTCAAGAAGATTCTCAAAAACTGAATCTAAGAACACATTAAAAGGATCATCCATCATGATCAAGTAGGCTTCATCCCAGGGATGCAGAAATCCATATATAGAAATCCGTCAACATAATCCACTATATAAACAAACTCAAAGGAAAAAAACCACATAATCATCCCATTAGATGCTGTGAAAGCATTTGACAGAATTCAACACCCCTTCATTGTAAAAGTCATGGAAATGTCAGGAATTCAAGGTCCGTCCCTAAACATAGTAAAAGCAATATATAGCAAACTGGTAGCCAACATCAAGCTAAATGGAGAGAAACTTGAAGCAATCTCACTAAAATCAGGGACTAGAGAAGGCTGCCCACTCTCTCCCTATTCTTTCAATATAGTACTAGAAATCCTAGACAGAGCAATCAAACAACAGAAGGAGGTCAAATGGATATAAATTCAAAATGAAGAAGTCAAAATATCACTATTTACAGATAATATGATAGTATACCTAAGTGACCCCAAAACTTACACCAGAGAACTACTAAGCCTGATAAACAACTTCAGCAAAATGGCTGGGTATAAAATTAACTCAATCAAACCAATAGCTTTCCTTTATTCAAAGGATAAGCAGTCTGGGAAAGAAATTAGGGAAATGCCACTCTTCACAATAGTCACAAATAATACAAATACTTTGGTGTGACTCTAACCAAGCAAGTGAAATATCTGTGTGACAAAAACTTCAAGTCTGAAGAAAGAAATTGAAGAACATCACAGAAGATGGAAAGATTTTCCATCCTCATGGATTAGCAGGATTAATATAGTAAAGATGGCCATTTTGCCAAAAGCCATATACAGATTCAATACAATGTACATCAAAATTCTAACTCAATTCTTCATAGAGTTAGAAAGAGCAATTTACAAATTGATTTGGAATAACAAAAAACCCTGGATAGCAAAAATTATTCTTAACAATAAAAGAATTTCTGGGGGAATCACCATCCCTGACCTCAAGCTGTATTACAGAGCAATAGTGATAAAAAAAAATGTATGGTATTGGTACAGAGACAGATAGGTAGATCAATGGAATAGAATTGAAGACCCAGAAATGAACCCACACACCTATGGTCACTTGATCTTTGACAAAGGAACTAAGACCATCCAGTGTAAAAAAAGATAGCATTTCAACAAATAGTGCTGATTCAACTGTGGGTCTTCAAATTCATCCACTCTTATTGCCTTGTAGAAAGCTCAAGTCCAAGTAGATCAAGGACCTCCACATAAAACTAGATGCATGGAAACTAATAGAAGAGAAATTGGGTAAAAGCCTTGACCACATGGGCACAGGGGAAAAATTTCTTAACAGAACACCAATGGCTTAGGCTCTAAGATCAAGAATGGACAAATGGGACCTCATAAAATTGCAAAGCTTCTGTAAGGGCAAGGAAACTTTCATTAGGACAAAACAGCAACCAACAGATTGGGAAAAATCGTACCAATCCTACATCTGACAGAGGGCTAATATCCAATATATACAAAGAGCTCAAGAAGTTAGATTCCAGAGAATCAAATAACCCTATTTAAAAAATGGGGTAAGAAGTAAACTAAGAATTTTCAACTGAGGAATATCGAATCGCCATGAAGTACCTAAAAAATATTCAACATCCTTAAGTATCCAGGAAATGCAAATCAAAACAACCCTGAGATTCCACCTCACACCAGTCAGAAAGGCTAAGTTCAAAAACTCAAGTGAGAGCATATGCTGATGAGGATATGGAGAAAGAGGAACAATCCTCCATTGTTGGGGGGATTGCAAGCTGGTACAACCACTCTTTGAAAATTGGACACAGTACTTACTACCTGAGGACCTAGATATACCACACCTGGGCATATACTCAAAAGATGCTCCAACATAGTTATATGTTGAACACATGCTCCACTGTGTTCAGGACAGCCTTATTTATAATAGCCAGAAACTGGAAAAAACCCAGATGTCCTTTAACAGAGGAATGAATTCAGAAAATATAGTACATCTACACAATGGAGTACTACTCAGCAATTAAAAACAATGACTTCATAAAATTCTTAGGCACATGGCTAGAACTAGAAAATATCATCCTGAGTGAGGTAACCCAGTCACAAAAGAACACACATGGTATGTACTCACTGATAAGTGGATATTAACCCAAAAGCTTGGAATACCTAAGATATGATTTTCAGACCACATCAAGCTCAGGAAGAAGGAAGATCAAAATGTAGATGTTTCAGTATTTCTTGGAAGAGTGAACAAAAATATTCAAAGGAGGAAATAGGGAGACAAAATGTGGAGCAGAGACTGAAGGAATGGCCATCCAGAGACTGCCACACATGAGAATCCATCCCATATGCAGTCACTAAACCCAG
The DNA here is from genome assembly GCF_021556685.1 of Rattus norvegicus. Classification (NCBI taxonomy): domain Eukaryota; kingdom Metazoa; phylum Chordata; class Mammalia; order Rodentia; family Muridae; genus Rattus; species Rattus norvegicus. The sequence goes on along the minus strand of NC_141554.1, from coordinate 11,167,646 downwards.
CCACTATTGAGGATGCCAAGAGGTGCATGCTGACAGGAGCCTGATATAGCTGTCTCCTAAGAAGCTCTTCTAGAACCTGACAAATAGAGAGGTGGATGCTCACAGCCAACCACTGGACTGAGACCTTGGTCCCCAATGCATTAGTTGGAGAAAGGACTGAGGTAGCTGAGGGGATTTGCAGCCCCATAATAAGAACAACAATATCAACCAGCTAGTCCTGCCAGAGCTCCCAGGGACTAAACCACCAACCATGGAGTGACCCATGGCTCCAGACACATATGTAGCAGAAGATGGCCTTGTTGGGCATCAATAGGAGGAGAGGCCCTTGGTCCTATGAAGGCTCAATTCCCCAGTACAAGGGAATGCATGAGGGAGTGGGTAGGTGAATGGGGGAGCACCCTCATTGAGGCCGTGAGTGTGGGGGATGGGAAGGGGGTTCCCAAAGGGGAAATATGATAGGGGATTTGAAATATAAATAAAGAAAATATCCAATAATAGAAAAAAAAGAAATTAGGCCTTTAGGTTTGACCTGAGTACTTCAGAGCTGGGACAAACCATAATAGGGAGGTAGGAAGAGTAAGAAATAGTCTGGGCACTGATTTAAGAGTAAAAACAAGACATTGTTTTCTCATACAAGAAGACCCTGGCAATCTTTTTGGGGGAGTTGCTGGCAGGATGAACAGGGTGGCAAAAAGTAAGCCAGGATTAGGGACTCAAGGTCTCTCAGGAATCAGAAGATACAGTCAGATTAATGGGGGACCAAAGCCAGAGTAACTAGAAAGAATCTGGCTAATTAGTCCCCAGCTCCCAAGCTCTAATTTCACTAAGCATCAATAGCCTTGCCAGGCATGTTCTGAAAGAAGCATTCATCGAAGTTCTAGATGCAACGACTATGGCATTTGGCATTATCATCAGTTCCCTATGGGAAATCACAAGAGTTAAGGTAGGGGAGAGAGACAGAGAGAGAGAGAGAGAGAGAGAGAGAGAGAGAGAGAGAGAGAGAGAGAGAGAGAGAGAGAGAGAGGATTGTTGGTTGGGAGAGGCTTGGGTACTCGGTTTAAAAATTATCTACAGGGTCTTTACATATGGACTTCATCCTGTGTGTACATAACAAAGTGATGAAGAGTAAGTCTGGCATTCTAGTTTTCATTTCACTGGCTACATCTAAACTCAAATTAGAATCTTTTCAAAACAGCATTTTCACCCACTCCTGCACTAAGACCAGGAGCTGGCACTTCTCTGAAGAATCCTTTGCCTATAATCTGGTTGAGAATTAAAGTCTCTCATTAAATAGAGACCTCATTATAGTTTGCTTTAATCTACAGCCCAGAGCACAGTCATTTACCTGAATTGTTGCACACACTTCCCACTACTTGTTATCTGTCTCCGTACTTTAATTATGTTGCCATGAATATAATTCCATATCCCACCATACTTAAGTGAGATTTCTGTTAAATATAACTGTGTGCCCATAACTCTCTGAGTATGTTTGTGTGGCAGACAAACTTTAGTACTACTCTGGAGGCTGAAATAAACAAAAATGGATCTAAAAGTAATAACTTGTTATGTCAGTAGAACTTTGACACTGAAATTTCTCACCAATTTATTAAAAAAAACACATATAACACACTTTAAGAGTGATTTTTTTCTTCAGCTTTAGCAACAAGAAAATCTTTATAAGGAAATGACCATTCCCTAGAGGCTGTTGTTGCCAACTAACCACCTCACCAGGGACTTTTCTCTGGTAGGAAATTAATTTAAAAACAAAACTACAATGAAATATATACTTTTGTTTCACTTATTTATTATTTACTTTGGGGCCAAAAATTGCTTTAGAAGCAATTCTCCCGAGAGTTTGATAGAATAAAATAAAATCTTAGAATCAGCAGCAAGGCAGAAGGTATAAAGGCCTTCTACATCATCCGTCCATCTGCACAGACATCCTTATTGCCCAGAAAATGATTGCTATTAGTACTTAAACTGCTTCTGATATATTGTCTTAGGAAGCCATGTACCACTTTATTTCTGTCTCAGAAGAGACATTTTTCGTGAGAAGTCTTCACGAAGTTTGTTGCACTTCTACTTGCTCTAATATATGTATATGCTTTGGTTGGGCTTTACATAAAATACATGGTTAATAAAACCTGGACTAGCAAATAATCATTTGTACTAAATTCATTCCCAACCTCATGCCATGTGATAATGATCTCAAAGAGCTTGAGGAATAACAGCTCTACAAGTTTATTTGCAGTCTCTGATTTTATTATTCATATTACAATTTGGCAATTCTGGGACTTCAGTCCAGGGACATGAAGCCACTCCAGGCAAGTGTTCTGCCACTAAGCCATTCTCTCAGCTCACTGTCTCATTGAAAAACAGTATATGAGTGAGCAATCTTGAGAATATTCTTATTGAGAGTAGAGGAAACTGCTGTTCAAACTTAACTACTAGTCCACTGGGGACCAGGCAAATGACTTCCTCCATTTACACTCATGCAACTCCCTCTCCACACCTACCTGTAGCCTACTAAAATGGCAGGTATCAGATTAGACCAGCTCTCATTCCTTTTGACAGCAGATGAAGGTTAGTACAGAGATTACTGACTTGTCAAAATGTAGAAATTAGTGTAGGTAATACACTCAGCCCTAAATGGGGCATCTTTATGATATCTTCTGTTGTCAACTCTCAACAAGCATCACAAAGGGGTGGTGAGATTTTTAAGGGCCAGAGGTATGGAAGGAGTGCTGCCTCAAAAGATCTTCTGGACACTACTTTTTACTATTGTGCTTGTAAACTATGGTTGCCTCCAAAAGATCAAGTCAGCCAACATTCTGGTATGACTGAAGGAAGGATTCATGAGGGCCCACTCCTAGAGGAGAAATTATTGACAGTTGATGGCCACTGCAAAGGGAGAATTGGTTCTCTTTAGGTATGAGGACCCTGGTATGTTGACCATGTTCTAGTGGGTTGGTTTCACATCAGCACATTTGCATGGGACTAAGTTTGGAATGAGGATATGGGAAGGATTTGGGAAGAGTTAGAAAGGGGAAATATTAAGTGGACATGACCAAAATAGAGTGTAAAAGATGTATGAAATTCTCAAAGAATGAATTTAAAATTTTAAGAATAGAGAAAACTAAAGCACAAAATTTTGATCACTTTTAATAGAGAGTAAATAGAATTGGTTTTATACACCTTTGGGATATTATAAACCCCAGGTTAATGTTTCCCTCCTGCTATGAACTATCCAAAACTCATAGTCCAGAGTGCACTGCCATTACCACTGTTGCAAAGGAGCCATGCTAGTAGAATAACTATTGCTTATTTGTAGGGTTGTACTTGTTTAAAAAAGGGAAATAGAAAAAAAGGAAGGACACAACTGTTCCTAGATATGGTGGAGGAGGTTGATTCTAGATAAAGGGGGAAGCACAGCCAGAGGCAGAGACTTCTGCTCATGATCGTACTAAGTTGAGCCATGTGAGGAAACTGGGGAGGAGAGAGGAACAGAAGACCAAGAGGGGCAGACTGGGCCAAGAGGCTGGCACAGCCAAATGGCTGAGCGATATAGATACTAGGAAAGCTGTGGAGGGAGAATTCAGGGTATGGAGCAGGGTATGCCAGCCAGAAGGGCCTTGTAAAAGGTAGAGATAAGGATTCTGTGAGAATCTGGGTGCCAGCATCTACGTTGATATGTTAAGGGACACCTCAGTTAACCATTTGTCTTGGGTTTGAGACCTAAAAGTAGTTTAAATGTTAAATGTCCCCCATAGGTTTGTGGATTTGCACACTTATTCCCCAGCTGGTGGCACCAGTTTGGGAGGTTATAGAACATTTGGGAGGTAGATCCTCTCTGGAGGAAGTAGGTAGCTCATGTCAGGTTCTTGAGGTTTTATATTCTGGTCTGACTTCTTGTCAGCTCTGCTTCTTGACTCTGGATACAATATGACTAGCTCCCTTATGCTACTGATACCATGCCTTCTCCAACAGAATGGACTAGATCCTCTTGAGAGAGGATCTATAAGCTGAAATAAACCCATCTATCCTTAAGCTCCTTGTCAGGGTTTGGTCACAGCAAGAAGTTCATGGGATAAGTCAAGCTGCTACATAAATTGATTACTAAACTCTTAGCTGAAAAGAAAGAAAGAAAAAGGAAGAAAGTGGAGGCAAAGAGATTGCCTTGTGGTTTGTTAGTTTGGAGCTTTTTCTTTTTCTTTTTTTAATGTTTTGTGCTGATCCTGAATCTATTATTGACTTTTTCCTCTTGGGAACATTTGGCGTGATAACTGGGCTAAAAAGGATGGCTCAGCAGATAAAGGCACATGCTGACAAGCCTGATAACCTGAGTATGATCCCTATCATTCTCAAATACAAGAAATACTGAGGTTTCTGAATCCACTCAACCTTCCCAGTTTGTGTCTGGTGACACAGTTCCACTTGACCCACACTCTAGCATGTCAATAAATATTTGAAAAGAAAGACAAGGAAAGCATATATTAAAAACATTAATTTGTCACCCAAATACCATATCCTATTTAACATTCCAATCTAATAGTTCTAGTTATTTTTTCACGGAAATTCTTGTAACTGATTCACTGGTTTGTCAAGGTAACTGAAGCTACAGTATTATTTCACCCTAGATATACTTCATTACTTTGGTTTTGGGTAAAGGAGGTGCTTAAAGGCAGCAATCATGGATTGATTTAAATAACAAAGACAAGAAGTACTTTGTCCAGCATGATAATGTTGGAAGCGCTGAGGACCCATCCCTAGAAATTTAAGAGTACACTGAGCTCCATGGAGACTGCCAGGGCAAGTCAGAGTTGGACAGGCACTGGGCGACTCTGTGCCTCGAGAAGGAAAATCAACTAAACATGGGCAAAGGAGATCCTAAGAAGCCAAGAGGCAAAATGTCCTCATATGCATTCTTTGTGCAAACCTACCGGGAGGAACACAAGAAGAAACACCTGGATGCTTTTGTCATCTTCTCAGAGTTCTCCAAGAAATACTCAGAGAGGTAGAAGACCATATCTGCTAAAGAAAAGAAGAAATTTGAAGATATGGCAAAGGCTGACAAGGCTCATTATGTAAGAGAAATGAAAACCTACATTTTCCCCAAAGCAGAGACCAAAAAGAAGTTCAGGGACCCCAATGTACCCAAGAGACCTCCTTCAGCCTTCGTCTTATTCTGTTTTGAGTACCGCCCAAAAATCAAAGGCAAGCATCCTGGTTTATCCATTGGTGATGTCTCGAAGAACTAGGAAAGATGTGGAACAACACTGCCAGGAATGACAAGCAGCTCTATGAGAAGGCTGCCAAGCTGATGGAGAAGCATGAGAAGGCTATTGCTGCCTACAGAACTAAAGGAAACAAATGAGGCAAAAAGGGGGGTGGGGTGGGTGATCAATACTGAAAAGGACAAGAAAAAGAAGGAAGAGGAAGACGATGAGGAGGATGAAGAGGATGAGGAAGAAGACAAAGATGAAGAAGAAGATGATGAATAAGTTGGTTCTAGCGCAGTTTTGTTTTCTTTTCTATAAAGCATTTAACTCTCCCCACCCCCGTACACAACTCACTCCTTTTAAAGAAAAAAATTGAAATGTAAGACTGTGTAAGATTTGTTTTAAAACTGTACAGGGTATTTTTTTTCATATAGTTAACACACTATCGAATGTGTCTTTAGATAGTCCTGTACTGGTGATATTTTCAATAGCCACTAACCTTACTTGTTTTTTGTTTTATGTTTTTTATTTTATGGTTTTTTATCTTTTTTTTCTTCTGATTTTTTTTTCTTTTGGTTTTATTTTTGGGGTTTTTTCATCTTTAGTTGTTTCTGATGCAGCTTATATGAAGAAAAATGTTGTTTTTCTAACTGAATACCACTCTGTAATTGCAAAAAAAAAAAAATTGTGGCTATTTTGTTGACATTTTAAATGCTTCTAAGTAAATACAATTTTTTTATTTTAAAAAAGAAAGAAATTAGAGTAACTGGCTTTGCAAAACCCTCTTGAAAGCCTTTGCCATGCCTGAAGGGCACATATATCAAGTAAACATATATTCTAAAATACCTTCTAAAACTAGGAAAGGACAAGATTTGCTCCCATCTCCCTTCTCAGTTCAGATCACTATGGTCAAGTACACAGAATCTCACTCTCCATAGCAACCAGTCATGGCCTAACTTCCTCGGAGGGGCAAGGTATGAATGTGTATGATTCAGTTTCTAATTATCTACTGCTGAAGATGAGTTCCTGGTAAGTGAAGTCAAAAGTCAGCCTCTTTCCTTACAGCAGCCTCCCTTTGTGGTATAGAGGTTTTGACACTGAGAGGACTGAGAAAGGATGACTGACTCCATGACAGGCTTCAAATTGGCAGTTTGGGAGACTAGGCCTAGATCTCTGTTTCTAAGATCTGGGCAAGTCTAGGCAAGTCAGTTACTGGAAAAATCCTAGGCCTAAGGCAGCCAATCAGAAACTGTGCATCATCAGTAGCTGCCCAGTCACCTGGCCTAAGGCAAGGTCAATGGGTCAGCAATAGTTTCCTGGCTTCCCCATTAACAGTTTCCAGCCTCTCACCCAAGCAGTGGTTCTGGAATGTCCCTAGATATACATCCAATCAGGCTAGATAAAGGTCACCTTTTCCAACTCTGGAATTCCCCTAATGTGCTTTAAATTGGGCCTGTGAACTCACTTGGAGGTCTCCATCTCAGTAATGGTAGACCCCAGCATGCTGGACTTCTGCAGAATAAAATGCTCTTTGCTTTTGCATACTGTGTCCAGGATGTCATCCTTCAGTGAATCATGGAGCTTCAAAGCACATCACTGAGAATATTGGGGCCATGATCCTCTTTTGCAATAGACCATGAGTCCTTGTATGTGTACATGCATGCATATAGAAAAAAGTAGAGAATAACCAAGGCTGCTGCTCTCCCACCTTAAGCTTCTAAAATGGGCATATATCAGTCTATATAGTACATTAGCATTCAGGGGAGAAATTTTGCCCTGGGAGGAGAGGTAGAAGACAAGCTATAAGTTAGGGTTAGGTACTTGGATAGAGCTTAGATCCCCAGAAACCATGTAAATGTGGTGATGAGGGGGTATGGTAACCCAACTATAATCCCAGCTTCAGAAGACAGAATTAGAGTATTGTTAAATCAAGATGGCTAATGTATCTATGATCTCTGGGTTTGACTGAGAAACTTTGCCTCAAAGGATAATGGCAGAAGAGCTGTAAAGATTCTTGACATCAACCTCAGGCTTTTGAATGCATGGTTGCATACATACATACATACATACATACATGCATACATATACACACAGACACACACACATACACACACATACACACACCACATACACTTGTGTCCACACAATACCAGCATGCACACATATACATACATTTAAATGTGGAAAAAGTCGTTCTTTATAAAAAGAGCAGAAAACACTCATCAGTAACAGCCTGGATCCTGGCAGGTCTTGAATCTATGTTTTCCCTATTCTCTTCTATCTTTTGTACCTCTCTATAACATGAGTACTGCAGAAATGGGTCATGCTTTTCTTGAAATCCTATTTAACCCCAAATTCTAAGTATATTTAAAGTTGTGTAAGACTATGCACAGGGTTCATAAGTATCTTTAATGTTAAAAAAATTACAGGGTGAGAGGGTAATGGCACTTGAAATGGTTTCCTAGAAATGATCTCATATGGTTGAATTCTTGGTCCCCAGTTACTGGGACTGTTTGAAAAGGATTAGTTGTGGCCTTATTGAAGGACATGTATAACATGGAAGGGCTTTGGGGTTTCAAAAGACTAGAAACATTCCTGTGTGCCCTTACTAGCTTTCTGTTGTGGTTTGTCATATGAGCTCTCAATATTCTGTTTCTGCTACTAAGCCTTCTCTCCTCAATCATGGACTCTAACCATGTTAAACCATAAGCCCAAATAAATTCTTTCTTTTATAAATTCCTTGATCATGGTGTTTTATAACAGAAATAGAAAAGTAACTAAGACATGAGAAAAGGTTTTTTTCCCAACTTCTAATTCCACATCACAGTCCATCATCCAAAGAAGTCATGGCAGGAACTCCAGGCAAGCACCTAGAGGTAAGAACTAAATCAGCCCATCACATAATAGTCAAAACACCAAATGCACAAAATAAAGAAATAATATTAAAAGGATTAAGGGGAAAAGGTCAAGTAACATATAAAGGCACAACTATCATAAACACACCAGACTTCTCACCAGAGACTATGAAAGCCAGAAGATCCTGGACAGATGTTTACAGAACCTAAGAGAACACAAATGCCAGTCCAGGTTACTGTATCCTGCAAAACTCTCAATTAACATAGATGGAGAAAACGAGATATTCCATGACAAAACCAAATTTACACAATATCTTTCTACAAATCCAGCACTACAAAGGATAATAAATGGTAAAGCCAAACATAAGGAGGCAAGCTACACCCTAGTAAAAGCAAGAAACCAATCATCTCAGCAACAAAACAAAGAGAAGGAAAGCACACAAACATAATCTCACATCCAAATATGAATATAAAAGGAAGCAATAATCACTATTCCTTAATATCCCTCAACAACAATGGTCTCAACTCTCCAATAAAAAGACATAGATTAACAAACTGAATATATAATAAGGACCCTGCATTCGGCCGCCTACAGGAAACACACCTCAAAGACAGACACTACCTCAGAGTGAAAGGCTGGAAAACAACTTTCCAAGCAAATGGTGTAAAGAGGAAAGCTGGAGTAGCCATTCTAATATCGAATAAAATCGATTTTCAAAAGTCATCAAAAAAGATGAGGAAGGACACTTCATATTCATCAAAGGAAAAATCCACCGATATGAATTCTCAATCCTAAATATCTATGCTCCAAATACAAGGGCAACAACATACAAAAAAGAAACCTTACTAAAGCTCAAAGCACACATTGCACCTCACACAATAATAGTAGGAGATTTCAACACCCCACTCTCATCAATGGACATATCATGGAAACAGAAATTAAACAGACTGAGAGAAGTCATGAACCAAATGGACTTAACAGATATTTATAGAACATTCTTTCCTAAAGCAAAAAAATATACATTCTTCTCACCACCTCATGGTACTTTCTACAAAATTGACCATATAATTGGTCATAAAACAGACCTCAACAGATACAGAAAGATAGAAATGATCGCATGCGTCCTATCAGACCACCATGGGCTAAAGCTGGTCTTCAACAACAGGAAGGGAAGAATGCCCACATGTACATGGAAGTTGAATAATGCTCTACGCAATGATAACCTGGTCAAGGAAGAAATAAAGAAAGAAATTAAAGACTTCTTAGAATTTAATGAAAATGAAGGTACAACATACCCAAACATATGGAACACAATGAAAGCTGTGCTAAGAGGAAAACTCATAGCTCTGAGTGCATAAAGATAGAAACAGGAGAGAGCATATGTCACCAGCTTCACAGCACACCTAAAAGCTCTAGAACAAAAAGAAGCAAATATACCCAGGAGGAGTAGAAGGCAGGAAATAATCAAACTCAGAGCTGAAATCAACGAAGTAGAAACAAAAAATTGGTTCTTTGAGAAAGTCAACAAGATAGATAAACCCTTACAAGACTAATGAGAGGAAACAGAGAGTATGTACAAATTAACAAAATCAGAAATGAAAATGGAGACATAACTACAGAATCAGAGGAAATTCAAAAAAATCATCAGATCCTACTACAAAAGCCTATATTCAAAAAAAACTTGAAAATCTGGAGGAAATGGACAATTTCCTAGATAGATACAAGGTACCGAAGTTACATCAGGAACAGATAAACCATTTAAACAACCCCAAAACTCCTAAGGAAATAGAAGCATTCATTAAAAGTCTCCCAACCAAAAGAGCCCAGGTCCAGACGGGTTTAGTGTAGAATTTTATCAGACCTTCATAGAAGACCTCATACCAATACTATCCAAACTATTCCACAAAATTGAAACAGATGGAGGGCTACCGAATTCCTTCTATGAAGCAACATTTACTCTTATACCTAAACCACACAAAGACCCAAGAAAGAAAGAGAACTTCAGACCAATTGCCCTTACAAATATCAATGCAACAATACTCAATAAAATTTGGGCAAACTGTATCCAAGAGCACATCAAAACACTCATCCATCATGATCATCCCATGGCTTCCATCACATGGCATCCATCATGGGCTTCATCCCATGCATGCAGGGATGGTTTAATATACAGAAAACCATCAACATATTCCATTATATAAACAAACTGAAAGAACAAAACCACATGATCATTTCATTAGATGCTGAGAAAGCATTTGACAAAATTCAACACCCCTTCATGATAAAAGTCCTGGAAAGAATAGGAATTCAAGGCCCATACCTAAACATAGTAAAAGCCATATACAGCAAACCAATACCAAATATTAAACTAAATGGAGAGAAACTTGAAGCAATCCCACTAAAACCAGGGACAGACAAGGCTACCCACTCTCTCCCTACTTATTCAATATAGTTCTTGAAGTTCTAGCTAGAGCAATCAGACAACAAAAGGAGATCAAGGGGATACAGATTGGAAAAGAAGAAGTCAAAATATCACTATTTGCAGATGATATGATAGTATATTTAAGTGATCCCAAAAGTTCCACCAGAGAACTACCAAACCTGATAAACACTTTCAGCAAAGTGACTGAGTATAAAATTAACTCAAATAAATCAGTAGTCTTCCTCTACACAAAAGAGAAAGAAGCCAAGAAAGAAATTAGGGAAACAACATCCTTCATAATAGTCCCAAATAATATAACATACCTCGGTGGGACTTTAACCAAGCAAGTAAAAGATCTGTATGATAAGAACTTCAAGCCTCTGAAGAAAGAAATTGAAGAAGACCTCAGAAGAAGGAAAGATCTCCCATGCTCATGGATGGGCAGGATTAACATAGCAAAAATGGCCATTTTACCAAAAGCGATCTACAGATTCAATGCAATCCCCATCAAAATACCAGTCCAATTCTTCAGAGAGTTAGACAGAACAATTTGCAAATTCATCTGGAATAACAAAAAACACAGGATAGATAAAACTATCCTCAACAATAAAAGGACTTTCAGGGGAATCACTATCCCTGAACTCAAGCAGTATTACAGACCAATAGTGATAAAAACTGCATGGTATTGGTACAGAGACAGACAGATAGACCAGAGGAATAGAATTGAAGACCCAGAATGAACACACACACACCTATGGTCACTTGATTTTTGACAAAGGAGCCAAAACCATACAATGGAAAAAAGATAGGATTTTCAGCAAATGGTGCTGGTTCAACGGGAGGTCAGCATGTAGAAGAATGTAGATTGATCCATGCTTATCACCCTGTACAAAGCTTAAGTCCGAGTGGATCAAGGACTTCCACATCAAACCAGACACACTCAAACTAATAGAAGAAAAACTAGGGCAGCATCTAGAACACATGGGCACTGGAAAAAAATTCCTGAACAAAACACCAATGGCTTGTGCTCTAAGATCAAGAATCGACAAATGGGATCTCATAAAACTGCAAAGCTTCTGTAAGGCAAAGGACACTGTGGTTAGGACAAAACGGCAACCAACAGATTGGGAAAAGATCTTTACCAATCCTAAAACAGATAATGGCCTTATATCCAAAATATACAAAGAACTCAAGAAGTTAGACCGCAGGGAGACAAATAACTATATTAAAAAATGGGGTTCAGAGCTAAACAAAGAATTCACGATCCCGGCCCGCAGCAGCTCTCTGCTCCCAGACCCCGTGAGAGAGAGAGACCCAACCGCCTGGTCAGGTGGGCACTCCTGAGGCTGCAGAGCAGAAGAGACCACCAACGCTGCTCACCCCTGCCCACATCCCTGGCCCAAGAGGAAACTGTATAAGGCCTCTGGGCTCCCGTGGGGGAGGGCCCAGGAGCGGCAGGACCCCTGCCTGAGACACCACCAGAACCTGAAGGAAACAGACCGGATAAACAGTTCTCTGCACCCAAATCCCCTGGGAGGGAGAGCTAAACCTTCAGAGAGGCAGACAAGCCTGGGAAACCAGAAGAGACTGCTCTCTGCACACACATCTCGGACGCCAGAGGAAAAAGCCAAAGACCATCTGGAACCCTGGTGCACTGAGGCTCCCGGAAGGGGCGGCACAGGTCTTCCTGGTTGCTGCCGCTGCAGAGAGCCCGTGGGCAGCACCCCACGAGCGAACTTGAGCCTCGGGACCACAGGTAAGACCAACTTTTCTGCTGCAAGAAAGCTGCCTGGTGAACTCAAGACACAGGCCCAAAGGAACAGCTGAAGACCTGTAGAGAGGAAAAACTACACGCCCGAAAGCAGAACACTCTGTCCCCATAACTGACTGAAAGAGAGGAAAACAGGTCTACAGCACTCCTGACACACAGGCTTATAGGACAGTCTAGCCACTGTCAGAAATAGCAGAACAAAGTAACACTAGAGATAATCTGATGGTGAGAGCCAAGCGCAAGAACCCAAGCAACAGAAACCAAGACTACATGGCACCATCAGAGCCCAATTCTCCCATCAAAACAAACATGGAATATCCAAACACACCAGAAAAGCAAGACCTTGTTTCAAAATCATTTTTGATCATGATGCTGGAGGACTTCAAGAAAGACGTGAAGAACTCCCTTAGAGAACAAGTAGAAGCCTACAGAGAGGAATCGCAAAAATGCCTGAAAGAACTCCAGGAAAACATAAATAAACAAGTAGAAGCCCATAGAGAGGAGACACAAAAATCCCTGAAAGAATTCCAGGAAAACACAATCAAACAGTTGAAGGAATTAAAAATGGAAATAGAAGGAATCAAGAAAGAACACATGGAAACGACCCTGGATATAGAAAACCAAAAGAAGAGACAAGGAGCTGTAGATACAAGCTTCACCAACAGAATACAAGAGATGGAAGAGAGAATCTCAGGAGCAGAAGATTCCATAGAAATCATTGACTCAACTGTCAAAGATAATGTAAAGCGGAAAAAGCTACTGGTCCAAAACATACAGGAAATCCAGGACTCAATGAGAAGATCAAACCTAAGGATAATAGGTATAGAAGAGAGTGAAGACTCCCAGCTCAAAGGACCAGTAAATATCTTCAACAAAATCATAGAAGAAAACTTCCCTAACCTTAAAAAAGAGATACCTATAGACATACCAGAAGCCTACAGAACTCCAAATAGATTGGACCAGAAAAGAAACACCTCCCGTCACATAATTGTCAAAACACCAAACGCACAAAATAAAGAAAGAATATTAAAAGCAGTAAGGGAAAAAGGTCAAGTAACATATAAAGGCAGACCTATCAGAATCACACCAGACTTCTCCCAGAAACTATGAAGGCCAGAAGATCCTGGACTGATGTCATACAGACCCTAAGAGAACACAAATGCCAGCCCAGGTTACTGTATCCAGCAAAACTCTCAATTAACATTGATGGAGAAACCAAGATATTCCATGACAAAACCAAATTTACACAATATCTTTCTACAAATCCAGCACTACAAAGGATAATAAATGGTAAAGCCCAACATAAGGAGGCAAGCTATACCCTAGAAGAAGCAAGAAACTAATCGTCTTGGCAACAAAACAAAGAGAATGAAAGCACACAAACATAACCTCACATCCAAATATGAATATAACGGGAAGCAATAATCACTATTCCTTAATATCTCTCAATATCAATGGCCTCAACTCCCCAATAAAAAGACATAGATTAACAAACTGGATACGCAACGAGGACCCTGCATTCTGCTGCCTACAGGAAACACACCTCAGAGACAAAGACAGACACTACCTCAGAGTGAAAGGCTGGAAAACAACTTTCCAAGCAAATGGTCAGAAGAAGCAAGCTGGAGTAGCCATTCTAATATCAAATAAAATCAATTTCCAACTAAAAGTCATCAAAAAAGATAAGGAAGGACACTTCATATTCATCAAAGGAAAAATCCACCAAGATGAAGTCTCAATCCTAAATATCTATGCCCCAAATACAAGGGCAACTACATATGTAAAAGAAACCTTACTAAAGCTCAAAACACACATTGGGCCTCACACAATAATAGTGGGAGATTTCAACACCCCACTCTCATCAATGGACAGATCATGGAAACAGAAATTAAACAGAGATGTAGACAGACTAAGAGAAGTCATGAGCCAAATGGACTTAACGGATATTTATAGAACATTCTATCCTAAAGCAAAAGGATATACCTTCTTCTCAGCTCTTCATGGTACTTTCTCCAAAATTGACCATATAATTGGTCAAAAAACGGGCCTCAACAGGTACAGAAAGATAGAAATAATCCCATGCGTGCTATCAGACCACCACGGCCTAAAACTGGTCTTCAATAACAATAAGGGAAGAATGCCCACATATACGTGGAAATTGAACAATGCTCTACTCAATGATAACCTGGTCAAGGAAGAAATAAAGAAAGAAATTAAAAACTTTTTAGAATTTAATGAAAATGAAGGTACAACATACCCAAACTTATGGGACACAATGAAAGCTGTGCTAAGAGGAAAACTCATAGCGCTGAGTGCCTGCAGAAAGAAACAGGAAAGAGCATATGTCAGCAGCTTGACAGCACACCTAAAAGCTCTAGAACAAAAAGAAGCAAATACACCCAGGAGGACTAGAAGGCAGGAAATAATCAAACTCAGAGCTGAAATCAACCAAGTAGAAACAAAAAGGACCATAGAAAGAATGAACAGAACCAAAAGTTGGTTCTTTGAGAAAATCAACAAGATAGATAAACCCTTAGCCAGACTAACGAGAGGACACAGAGAGTGCGTCCAAATTAACAAAATCAGAAATGAAAAGGGAGACATAACTACAGATTCAGAGGAAATTCAAAAAATCATCAGATCTTACTATAAAAACCTATATTCAACAAAACTTGAAAATCTTCAGGAATTGGACAATTTCTTATACAGATACCAGGTATCGAAGTTAAATCAGGAACAGATAAACCAGTTAAACAACCCCATAACTCCTAAGGAAATAGAAGCAGTCATTAAAGATCTCCCAACCAAAAAGAGCCCAGGTCCAGACGGGTTTAGTGCAGAATTCTATCAAACCTTCATAGAAGACCTCATACCAATATTATCCAAACTATTCCACAAAATTGAAACAGATGGAGCCCTACCGAATTCCTTCTACGAAGCCACAATTACTCTTATACCTAAACCACACAAAGACACAACAAAGAAAGAGAACTTCAGACCAATTTCCCGTATGAATATTGACGCAAAAATACTCAATAAAATTCTGGCAAACCGAATTCAAGAGCACATCAAAACAATCATCCACCATGATCAAGTAGGCTTCATCCCAGGCATGCAGGGATGGTTTAATATACGGAAAACCATCAACGTGATCCATCATATAAACAAACTGAAAGAACAGAACCACATGATCATTTCATTAGATGCTGAGAAAGCATTTGACAAAATTCAACACCCCTTCATGATAAAAGTCCTGGAAAGAATAGGAATTCAAGGCCCATACCTAAACATAGTAAAAGCCATATACAGCAAACCAGTTGCTAACATTAAACTAAATGGAGAGAAACTTGAAGCAATCCCACTAAAATCAGGGACTAGACAAGGCTGCCCACTCTCTCCCTACTTATTCAATATAGTTCTTGAAGTTCTAGCCAGAGCAATCAGACAACAAAAGGAGATCAAGGGGATACAGATCGGAAAAGAAGAGGTCAAAATATCACTATTTGCAGACGACATGATAGTATATTTAAGTGATCCCAAAAGTTCCACCAGAGAACTACTAAAGCTGATAAACAACTTCAGCAAAGTGGCTGGGTATAAAATTAACTCAAATAAATCAGTTGCCTTCCTGTATACAAAAGAGAAACAAGCCGAGAAAGAAATTAGGGAAACGACACCCTTCATAATAGACCCAAATAATGTAAAGTACCTCGGTGTGACTTTAACCAAGCAAGTAAAAGATCTATACAATAAGAACTTCAAGACACTAAGGAAAGAAATTGAAGAAGACCTCAGAAGATGGAAAGATCTCCCATGCTCATGGATTGGCAGGATTAATATAGTAAAAATGGCCATTTTACCAAAAGCAATCTACAGATTCAATGCAATCCCCATCAAAATACCAATCCAATTCTTCAAAGAGTTAGACAGAACAATTTGCAAATTCATCTGGAATAACAAAAAACCCAGGATAGCTAAAGCTATCCTCAACAATAAAATGACTTCAGGGGGAATCACTATCCCTGAACTCAAGCAGTATTACAGAGCAATAGTGATAAAAACTGCATGGTATTGGTACAGAGACAGACAGATAGACCAGAGGAATAGAATTGAAGACCCAGAATGAACACACACACACCTATGGTCACTTGATTTTTGACAAAGGAGCCAAAACCATCCAATGGAAAAAAGATATCATTTTCAGCAAATGGTGCTGGTTCAACTGGAGGGCAACATGTAGAAGAATGCAGATCGATCCATCCTTATCACCCTGTACAAAGCTTAAGTCCAAGTGGATCAAGGACCTCCACATCAAACCAGACACACTCAAACTAATAGAAGAAAAACTAGGGAAGCATCTGGAACACATGGGCACTGGAAAAAATTTCCTGAACAAAACACCAATGGCTTATGCTCTAAGATCAAGAATCGACAAATGGGATCTCATAAAACTGCAAAGCTTCTGTAAGGCAAAGGACACTGTGGTTAGGACAAAACGGCAACCAACAGATTGGGAAAAGATCTTTACCAATCCTACAACAGATAGAGGCCTTATATCCAAAATATACATAGAACTCAAGAAGTTAGACCGCAGGGAAACAAATAACCCTATTAAAAAATGGGGTTCAGAGCTAAACAAAGAATTCACAGCTGAGGAATGCCGAATGGCTGAGAAACACCTAAAGAAATGTTCAACATCTTTAGTCAGAAGGGAAATGCAAATCAAAACAACCCTGAGATTTCACCTCACACCAGTGAGAATGACTAAGATCAAAAACTCAGGTGACAGCAGATGCTGGCGAGGATGTGGAGAAAGAGGAACACTCCTCCATTGTTGGTAGGATTGCAGACTGGTAAAACCATTCTGGAAATCAGTCTGGAGGTTCCTCAGAAAATTGGACATTGAACTGCCTGAGGATCCAGCTATACCTCTCTTGGGCATATATCCAAGAGATGCCTCAACATATAAAAAAGACACGTGCTCCACTATGTTCATCGCAGCCTTATTTATAATAGCCAGAAACTGGAAAGAACCCAGATGCCCTTCAACAGAGGAATGGATACAGAAAATGTGGTACATCTACAGAATGGAATATTATTCAGCTATCAAAAATAATGACTTTATGAAATTCATAGGCAAATGGATGGAACTGGAAAATATCATCCTGAGTGAGGTAACCCAATCACAGAGAAACACACATGGTATGCACTCATTGGTAAGTGACTATTAGCCCAAATGCTTGAATTACCCTAGATGCACAGAACACATGAAACTCAAGGATGACCAAAATCCTAATGCTTTACTCCTTCTTGAAAAGGGGAACAAGAATGCCCTTGGGAGGGAATAGGGAGGCAAAGTTGAGAACAGAGGCAGAAAGAACACCCATTCAGAGCCTGCCCCACATGTGGCCCATACATATATAGCCCCCAAACTAGATAAGATGGATGAAGCAAAGAAGTGTAGGCCAACAGGAACCGGATGTAGATCTCTCCTGAGAGACACAGCCAGAATACAGCAAATACATAGGCAAATGCCAGCAGCAGACCACTGAACTGAGAATGGGACCCCATTGAAGGAATCAGAGAAAGGACTGGAAAAGCTTAAAGGGGCTTGAGACCCCATATGAACAACAATGCCAACCAACCAAATCTTCCAAGGACTAAGGTACTACCCAAAGACTATACATAGACTTACCCTGGGTTCCAAACTCATAAGTAGCAATGAATAGCCTAGAAAGAGCACCAGTGGAAGGGGAAGCCCTTGGTCCTACTGAGACTGAACCCCCAGTGAATGTGATTGTTGGGGGGGAGGATGGGGAGGGGGACACCCATATAGAATGTGAGGGGGAGGGGTTATGGGGATGTTGGCCAGGAAACCGGGAAGGGGAATAACAACCGAAATGTAAATTAGAAATATTCATGTTAATAAAGATAAAAAACAAATAAAATGTAAATGAAATATATCTAATAAAAAAAAGAACTAAATCAGAAGCCTTACAGGAACACTGGCTTACTAACTATAGATTGTCCAGTTTACATTCTTATGTCATTCAGGACAACCAGGCCAGTGGTGTTAACACACACAGTGATTTGGGCTCTTCCCCATCAATCATTAATCAAGAACATGTTCTACAAACTTGCCCACAGGCAATCTGGAGGGAGGCATTTTTTTTTAAATTTTGGTTTCTCTCCCAAGATAAATCTAGTTTATATCAAGTTGTCAAAATCTGACCAGGGCATCCACCAAGCACTAAGAGGTTGAAAATCTCCTACTATCTCTGGGGCTTCTGCTCAGCTTGGCCCTTATTGTTGATACAACATAATCAACTGCCACCTGCCTATTCTACTGGTTACCTGTCAGGAACTCTTGTTCCCTTGCCTGTACCCAATCCTGCCCTTTCATCTCTGCAATTGTACTGAACTCTGCAGCTTTGCCCTCAACCCTGTGGTCCACTGTAGTCTGACTCTACAGCAGCAGCTTCTTCTCTCATAGTAGTTTTGGATTTCTTTTCTTACCTTATTAATATATATTCTATGTACATTTCTATCGGGTTACTTCTGTGACTACTTGAAAGTCTATTGCAACCTCTTGAATATTTTTAAGTATTATGCTACTCCCATCCAGATAGATAGGTAGGTAAGTAGATAGATAGATAGATATATAGATAGATAGATAGATAGATAGATAGATAGATAGATAGATAGATAGATAGATAGATAGACAGACAGATAGATACATTTTTTGTGTAATATATGGTACAAGAGTTAATATTAATAATTAAGGTTGGCAAGCTAGTGAAAGATCTGTATGATAAGAACTTCAAGCCTCTGAAGAAAGAAATTGAAGATCTCAGAAGATGGAAAGATCTCCCATGCTCATGGATTGGCAGGATTAATATAGTAAAAATGGCCATTTTACCAAAAGCGATCTACAGATTCAATGCAATCTCCATCAAAACTCCAACCCAATTCTTCATAGAGTAAGACAGAACAATATTCAAATTCATCTGGAATAACAAAAAACCCAGGATAGCTAAAACTAACCTCAACAATAAAAGGACTTCTGGGGGAATCACTATCCCTAAACTCAAGCAGTATTACAGAGCAATAGTGATAAAAACTGCATGGTATTGGTACAGAGACAGACAGATAGACCAGAGGAATAGAATTGAAGACCCAGAAATGAATCCACATACCATCCAATGGAAATAAGATAGCATTTTCAGCAAATGGTGCTGGTTCAACTGGGTAGAAGAATGCAGATCGATCCATTCTTATCACCCTGTACAAAGCTTAAGTCCAAGTGGATCAAGGACCTCCACATCAAACCAGATACACTCAAACTAATAGAAGAAAAACTAGGGAAACATCTGGAACACATGGGCACTGGAGAAAATTGCCTGAACAAAACACCAATGACTTATGCTCTAAGATCAAGAATCGACAAATGGGATCTCATAAAACTGCAAAGTTTCTGTAAGGCAAAGGACACTGTTGTTAGGGCAAAATGGCAAAAAACAGATTGGGAAAAGATCTTTACCAATCCTGCAACTGATAGAGGGCTTATATCCAAAATATACAAAGAACTCAAGAAGTTAGACCGCACGGAGACCACCCTATTAAAAAGATCTGTTAACACCTGTGTTCTGACATCTGTAGTGAATTTACAACAAACCTGTTTTGCCTACAGTCAAAATTGTACCAGCAATCTCTAAAGTGCGTCTATCTAGAATTTAGCCCTGAACATCAGCTATGTAGATGACTATAAATGAAAAACAAGTTGGGCAACATCGCAATGCTTGTCAAATAGAAAAGTCCTTATTTACACAATCCTACATTCATTTGATGAGCATATCTTGGTTTCTCTGTGCCTTGCTGGAAATAAGACACACCCAGACTTACAATTAGCCTTAGGGAGATAGAAAAAATTAACAGATTATGGGGATTACATTGGAATATTTTGTATTACTATGGCAAGATACAAGAGGCATGCTAACTTTAAAAAGAAAAGAGGTTTGTTTAGTTCACTGCTTTGGAAACTAAAAGACAAAGAATTGGGTGACCTCACTAGTTTAGCCTCTGGTGGGTGTCTTACTGACATTTTGACAGGAGTGCATATAGGAAGAATTATATCTGGGCAGGCAGTCTACCTGCCCATGGTCTCTTGCAATATTTAAAAATAAAACTATTTTGAGACAGGGAGCCAAAGAAAGGACTGGAGCTAACAGGATTATTCCTTTTATAACAATCTGCTCATGAGAACTATCTCTATTAATTCTAGAGCTGGGACTTCCAAGTCCTGAGACCTCCTACTAGACCCCTAACTTTTAAGGGACCACCACTTTAACCCTATACACGGACCTTTGAGGAAGAAAGTCTACCAGAATCCCATCAGTGATTCTCTGTTTTATTCATTACCCAAGCAAGCTTAAAGTGAAGTCATTACTGAAGTGTCCTGAATAAAGTCCTCAAAGATTAGAGTGTATGCCCAGTGCCTTGGCACCTTCCACATTGCTGTGACCAAATACCTGACAAGAAGCAACTTGGGAAGGGGGATGTACAGTCATGTCAGGAAAGGCTTCATCCTAGAGCATAAGGTTGATAGGTTGATGGTCACAGTGTACCCTCCTCAGTCAGGATCCAGAGTGGACAAAACCTCAAGACTTTTAGACAGGATCAACTCTGAGTCAGAGTTTTTGATGGTGGGATTCACTTGATGATGCCCTGTCTTTCTACTGGAGGTGGATTCTTCAAATTCCCTCTCCGCACTGTTGGGCATTTTATCTAAGGTCCCTTCCTTTGAGTCCTGAGTGTCTCTCACCTCCCAGATTTCTGGTACACTTTAGAGGGTCCCCCTACCTCCGACCTCCTGAGGTTGCCTGTTTCCATTCATTCTACTGGCTCTCAGGGCTTCACTCTCTGCCCCCCCCCCCCCCGCATGCCTGATCATGTTCCCTTTTCTCCTCCCTACCCCCTCTTCCACCCAAATCCCTCCCTCCCTCTCCCCACTGTGATTGCTTTCTTTTCCCTCCCAAGTGGTCTTGAGGCATTTTGTCTCCTCAGCTTGTTAACCTTCTTGAGTTTCATGGATTGTATCCTAGGTATTCTAGGTATCCTAGGTATTTTTGGCTAATACAAACTGCAGGGACAAAAACGGAGAAGAGACTGACAGGAGGTTCAGTGACCGGTTCAAATTGGGATCCATCTTGAGGTCTCCCAAGGCCTGATACTATTACTGATGCTATGGTTAGTTTAGAGACAGGAGCCTAGCATGGCTGACCTCTGAGAGGCCCAACCAGCAGGTGACTGAGGCAGAAGCAGATACTCACACCCAACCAATGGACTGAAGTTGGAGACCCCCTGTGGTTGAATTAGGGAAAGGCCTGAAGAAGCTGAGGTGGAGGGCAACCCCATAGGAAAGCCAGCAGTCTCAGCTAATCTGGACACTGAGATCTCTCAGACACTGAGCCACCAACCAGGCAGCATACATGGTATGAGGCCGCTAACAGCAGGGGACTGTTTGGTCTGGCCTCAGTGAGAGAAGACACCCTGGAGAGACTTGAAACCCCAGTGAGCGTTGGATTCCTGCTGGGGTTGGGTGGAACATCCTCTTGAAGATAGGGGAGGAGAAATGGGATGAGGAACTGTCGGAGGGCAAGCTGGGAGGGGGATAGTGACTGGATTATAAAAACATATTAAAGATAATTTAAAAAATTAAAAATTAGAAAAAAAACAATGACTTTGTGAAATCCATAGGCAAATGGATGGAACTGGAACATATCATCCTGAGTGAGGTAACCCAATCACAGAAAAACACACATGGTATGCACTCAATGATGAGTGGATATTAGCCCAAATGTTTGAATTACCCTAGATGCACAGAACACATGAAACTCAAGAAGGACGGCCAAAATGAGAACGCTTCACTCCTTCTTTAAAAGGGGAACAAGAACACCCTTGGGAGGGAATAGGGAGGCAAAGTTTAGAACAGAGGGAGAAGGAACACCCATTCAAAGCCTGCCCCACATGTGGCCCATACATATACAGCTACCAAACTAGATAAGATGGATGAAGCAAAGAAGTGTAGGCCAACAGGAACCGGATGTAGATCTCTCATAGAGAGACAGCCAGAATATAGCAAATATATAGGCGAATGCCAGCAGTAAACCACTGAACGGATAACAGGACCCTCGTTGAAGGAATCCGAGAAAGGACTGAAAGAGCTTGAAGGGGCTCGAGACCCCATATGAACAACAATGCCAACCAACCAGAGCTTCCAGGGACTAAGACACTACCCAAAGACTATACATGAACTTACCCTGGGCTCCAACTGGGTAGCAATGGATAGCCTAGTAAGAGCACCAGTGGAAGGGGAAGCCCTTGGTCCTGCCAAGACTAAACCCCAGTGAGCGTGAGCGTGATTGTTGGGGGGAGGGCGGTAATGGGGGGAGGATGGGGAAGGGAACACCCATATAGAAGGGGAGTGGGAGGGGTTATGGGCATGTTGGCCAGGAAACCGGGAAGGGGAATAACAACCGAAATGTAAATAAGAAATAGCCAAGTTAATAAAGTTGGAAAAAATTAAAAAATATAATTAAGGTTGGAATAAAAGAACCTGTACCCCCACCTAGACCTGGCTACCAAAGAAGAGGGATCATTGGACAAATTTAAACCACCAGACCATGTGATTTTATCATTATTCAGTGTTTTCTGACATTGTAAAAACCAAAAATACATACATCTATGTTTCAGACATAATACATTTGTTACTCTATTGGATGTTCTCTTCTGGAACATACCTCCTATCTAACATATGCATACAACTGAGTTGTTAGTTCTATAATATATAAAAAGATTAAATTTATGCCAACAAAATCTGTATTAAAGACATGACTCTAGATAATGACTCTGTTCTTCCTGTAGCTTCTTTAAAATATATGATAGTATATGAAATAATCTTGTAGAACTGAACATTGCTTTAGGAGTTATACTTGGCCAAGTTCTTTTTTGCCTCCCTTGCTTTTGTCCTTCTAAAAGGTTATTTGTGACTGTTAAAATATCTGTGTTTCTCTTGCCAACCATTCTGTATTCTGGAAGAGGTGTAACTAAATGATTAAGAAGTGAAGTGTTAGGGTTGGGGATTTAGCTCAGTGGTAGAGCGCTTGCCTAGGAAGCGCAAGGCCCTGGGTTCGGTCCCCAGCTCCGAAAAAAAAAATGGGAAAAGAGAAAACTGAATAAGGAATAAGGAATCCGAGAAAGGACTGAAAGAGCTTGAAGGGGCTCGAGACCCCATATGAACAACAATGCCAACCAACCAGAGCTTCCAGGGACTAAGACACTACCCAAAGACTATACATGAACTTACCCTGGGCTCCAACTGGGTAGCAATGGATAGCCTAGTAAGAGCACCAGTGGAAGGGGAAGCCCTTGGTCCTGCCAAGACTAAACCCCAGTGAGCGTGAGCGTGATTGTTGGGGGGAGGGCGGTAATGGGGGGAGGATGGGGAAGGGAACACCCATATAGAAGGGGAGTGGGAGGGGTTATGGGCATGTTGGCCAGGAAACCGGGAAGGGGAATAACAACCGAAATGTAAATAAGAAATAGCCAAGTTAATAAAGTTGGAAAAAATTAAAAAATATAATTAAGGTTGGAATAAAAGAACCTGTACCCCCACCTAGACCTGGCTACCAAAGAAGAGGGATCATTGGACAAATTTAAACCACCAGACCATGTGATTTTATCATTATTCAGTGTTTTCTGACATTGTAAAAACCAAAAATACATACATCTATGTTTCAGACATAATACATTTGTTACTCTATTGGATGTTCTCTTCTGGAACATACCTCCTATCTAACATATGCATACAACTGAGTTGTTAGTTCTATAATATATAAAAAGATTAAATTTATGCCAACAAAATCTGTATTAAAGACATGACTCTAGATAATGGGCTAGAATCCTTGAAATGAATGAAGAGAACCATAAACAGCAAATAAGATGTTTCATAAAAGAAATTCTATACATTTGTTCTCTGTTCTTCCTGTAGCTTCTTTAAAATATATGATAGTATATGAAATAATCTTGTAGAACTGAACATTGCTTTAGGAGTTATACTTGGCCAAGTTCTTTTTTGCCTCCCTTGCTTTTGTCCTTCTAAAAGGTTATTTGTGACTGTTAAAATATCTGTGTTTCTCTTGCCAACCATTCTGTATTCTGGAAGAGGTGTAACTAAATGATTAAGAAGTGAAGTGTTAGGGTTGGGGATTTAGCTCAGTGGTAGAGCGCTTGCCTAGGAAGCGCAAGGCCCTGGGTTCGGTCCCCAGCTCCGAAAAAAAAAAAAATGGGAAAAGAGAAAACTGAATAAGAAGTGAAGTGTTAAATTATCTTGGGTATTTTTTGTATTTGCAGAACGTCTGGTGGTTTTGATAACACCAGCATGTGTAATGTCACTCTTCATTCTTTAATCACCTGTATCTCTGACATAAAGCATGTGAATTGCTGTGAAGTTGAACTTGCAGAAGGGGAATACATCTCTAAAAAGAACTGTAAGATCTCTCCCAGAAATTGAGGTCCATTATATATGATCTGAGTAGAAAAGAAAGAATAAACAATCACCCTGGATGGCAAAGATATGTTATCTTTCAATTTCTCCCTTTCCATCCCTGTGAAAGCTCTCTGTGGTTATATGCCTGAGAGTCTACCAAAAGATGTAGGGACAAGTTGACTTTTCTACTTTCCAAAGTGCCAGTATTTGAATAAACCTGATTCAGTCCTATTAACTCTACATTCTTGAATATTGATTTTCTTCAGCCTGCAAACAGTCTAGAATTTAGTCTGATAACAATATTTGTATCCACTTGGGGAATATAACATATATATATATATATATATATGAATGTAGTATGCATAAAAACAGTAATACCAAGGTAAGACACTGTCTCCTACCATATAACACTCCTTAAAGCCATCCAAACAGCACTCTCCCCCGAGCTCCATATTTCAGCCCACAACTCCTGAGACTTTTTGGGGACAAGGCTGGTACTAGGAACCTCAGCTAAGGTGTCACCCTGCTAACTCTCCTTAAAGCTCATCCAACAGTCCCAAACTGTGCCCCCTCCCCTGGGCTCCATATTCTCATGCACAACGCTAGCTGCTTTCCCAGATGGTACTAGGAATACCAGGTAAAACATTGTCCACTGACCCTAACACTTCTTAAGACCCACCAAACAGTTCCCAACAGGACCCCCCATATCATATTATGGCCCACAACTTTGACAGACGACTTCTGCTAACTGGAGGCCATGCTGTACTAGGATTGGGGGAACATAACAACAGATACAGGGGAAATCGAAAGACTCATCAGGTCTTACTTCAAAAGCACTTAGAGAACTGTTCAACATTCTTAGCCATCAGGGAATACAAATCAAAATGACTCTGAGATCCCATCTTATCTCTTTCAGAATAACTAAGTTCAAAAACGAAAGTTATAGCTCATGTTGCCAAGGATGTGGACAAAGGGGTACATTACTGCATTGCTGGTGTGAGTGCAAACTTGTACAGGTACTTTGTTAATATGTCAGTTTTCCAAGAAAATTGGGAATATTTTTACTTTAACCCAGTTATACTACTCCTGATGTGCCCAAAGGACACTCCACAATACCATAAGGATACTTGCAAAACTATGTTCATAGCCACTTTGTTATTAATAGCCAGAAACTAAAAATGACCTAGATGTCCCTCAACTAAAGAATGGATAAAGAAAATGGGGTATATTTATACAATGGAGTATTACTCAACTGTTAAAAACAATAACATCGTCAAATTTGTCAGCAAATGGATATAACTAGAAAGAAATCATATGAAGTGATATAACCCAGACCTGGAAAGACAAACATGCTATGTACTCACTTATAAGTGGATATTAGCTGTAAAGTAAAGGATAATTGTGCTACAATTCATAGAGCCAGAGTAGCTAAGTAATAATGAGGGCTCAAGGGTGTGTGTGTGTGTGTGCGTGAATCTGTGAAGGGGAAATAGAGTAGACACTGCAGATGGATGGGGATGGGGAGGGATCTGGATGGGAGATGCAGATGGGAACAGGAGAGATGAGGTTAGTGGAAGATAAAGCGAGAGAGTATTGGGAGAGACAAACAAAAGGGGGGGGGCAGAGGACCTCTCTGTAAAAGCTAGAAACCCAAGTACAATGGAAACTACCAAGGAATTTATGAGGGTGGCTCTAGCTAAGACTCTTAGCAATAACTATCTCTTATGACCAGGAAGACTTCCAATGGAGGGATTGGAACACCGATCCAGCCATAAAACCTTCAATGTACATTTTGTCCTGTCTACAATATATGCTGGGGTAAAGGTGTCTCAGAAATTCAATGACTGTTTTAGCTTGAGACCCTTGCCTCCTGACACTGCCAGAAAGGCCAGGAAACGAAGGCTGGATAGCCCAGAGACCTAGGATAGAACCAAATATGACTGGAAAAAAAGTGCTATCCTCACAGATTGGTGCCTAACCAATCAGAGAGGCTTCATCCAGGAACTGATAAAAATAGATGCAGAGACTCACAGCCAGTCATTAGGTGGAGCTTGGGGGGATCCTGCAGGATTTCTTTTTCCCTATTAGAGGAAAAGAAGTGCCTAGTCTTACTGCAGCTTGATATTCCATGGCTGGTTGACATTCATGGGGGCCTTTCTAAAAGAGAAATGGAGGAAGAGTGGATGGATAGAAAGAGGAAAAGTGGGGTAGGGGATTGGGAGGATAAAAGGGAAGGGAAACTAATTAGGATGTAAAAGAAAGAAAGAAAGAAAGAAAGAAAGAAAGAAAGAAAGAAAGAAAGAAAGAAAAGAAAGAAAGAAAGAGAGAGAGAAAGAAAGAGAGAAAGAAAAGAAAAGAAAAAATATTAATCCAAAAATGGAAATAGAGAATACATTTTTCTGTAGCTTTCTGGAATTAAGTTAATATAAATCTGATATAAATGGTGCTGGCCCACCACCATGGGCCACTATGATGAGCAAGTAAGTGGTGGAGAGATGAGAAAGAAAGAGGTGCAGAACAGTTTGAACACTGAAGAGAAGTGAAACTGGAGATGCAAAGGTAGTGAGAAACAGCCTGATGTGAGTATCCTGCCCTGCCACCTAAGGCCATGCCTGGGTCTACAGCCATATAGCAGCAAAGGTTTGTGTTAGTGTCAGTGGCCCAAGTCATATAGATGTTCCTGCCATGGTCTGCCACCTGGAACCATGTTGATATCCAAGACCTGTGCAGAGATCCCCCACCCCACTGTCTGGGACACTCAGGAGAGCTAGTGTTTGTGTAAAAATGCTGGACTCACATATGGACAAGGGAAAGATACTCCCTCCTCTTATCTTGCCCCCTCTGCCAGCCTGAGGTCATGAGAGCTAGTCCTGCCCCTTGATAACTGCAGCATTGGGCCAGCTAGCTAGGGCAGTGCCCAAGAACTCACCCTAATGGCATGAATGTGGAAGCTCTGGCAGGCTGACCAACTTAGCTACCACCTAGGCCCGGGCCCAGATTCAGGGCTTTTGAGTTGGCCCACCCTAATATCTACTCCATCTGTGAATTGATGGAGCATATGAAATGGCCAGTCGTGTAGATTCAAAGCTTCAGGGTCTCCCTAAAGCTTCAGGATCTCCATGGCACAGGGCAACAACAGGATATTTGAGAGAAGTCCCTGTAAGGATCTAGTATTGGTGTAGCAGAAGCCAGAGGCCTAGAACCAGACCAATGACTTATTGAAGTGAGCATTTGCAAGTAAAGATGTGTGGACAGAGAGGTACACTGTGGGACACACTGTGACACAGTACAGCTTCCATTGTGAGATTTTTTTTTTAATTTTTATTTTCTTTTGGGGGGAGGTATCAAGGGTGGGGAACAGATACAAAGGGACAGGGATGGGGAAATAAATGGGATTGTAGTTCATGATGTGAGATTAATTAAGAATCAATAAAGTTTTTCTTAAAAAATATGTAATATATATACATACACATATACATATATACACATATACATATATACATACACACATTCATATATATGACTGCTCTTGGTTATCTGATTACCTACCAGAACCAAATGGTCAGATCCTATTCCTGAAGATCCCACATACTTTGGTTGCAAGGCAGAGAGAAATTATGATAGAACTGACCTAGAATCTTCCTCTTTGATTTTTAACTTTCATGGAGGCTGAAGTTGTGATGTAGGCATCTAGAAGAGAAAAGTCAACTGTCAACGCTGCAAGGTATAATAGTAAACTTCCAGGCAAGAAAGGCCCACTGTGGCAATAGTGGCATGATTGTTATGGGAGTAGCCAACTGCTTTCAGATTGGATTTGAGGCCTAGTCTGTAGGAAGAAATGCCTATCTTGTACTATAGATCTGGTCAAAGGTACATGGCTGAGGAGGTTCTAGATCTTAAGGGTATAAACCTATCACTTTTGTTTTACAAAATTGACATGTTGTCTAAATACTTTCTAGGTATTTATGATTACATTAATAGACTAGTGCTTCTCTCTGTCTTGATCATCGAAGTTTTTTGTACTATAAACAGTGGCACTACAGAGATTGATGGCTGATCAAAAGCACTAAGACTTTCTCCAAGACTCATTTGAGATCCTGGAAGAGAGAGCAGGAAGAATGCAAGAACTGGATGATGGAAAGAACTGTGAGATGCTTCTTCTGTACAGGATGTGACTTGAGCACTTAGGACCTTACCTTACAGAAGTTGCAGTTGGAGCACTTAAGACCTTATAGAAGCTGCAGTTGCACGAGACTTACACAAGACAGGACTTGTCAACATTTAGTTAGTCATGGATGGGAGGGTTGGCTCAAGGAGTCCAGCCTCTCCTTAGACAGTTACTGGCAGTTGTTGACTACTTGTATGTGTGGAGAAGGGAGGGGGGGGTCATCGTCTTCAATGTAGCCAGTCATTGGGGAATTACCCATGGTGCAATGGATATTTTCATAACTATATCTGTATAGGAGAACTTTGTTAAATTCAGTGGCTCACAAAACAAAAATAAAACAAAAAACATGACATTGGGAGGAGAGACTTGCTGGCAGGAGGTGAGGTTGGCACTGGTGTGAGAAGTCTGTGAAAAGGTAGGGTGATGAATGTGATAACAATGTATATATGCATATAATGAAAGTGTAAGGAAAGAAATTAAATGTTTTCAAATACATAAATTGGGCCTGTGAGATAGCTTACCAGGCTAAACTAACTACCAAACCTAACTACCTGAGTTCAATTCCCCAGAACCCATATAATGGAAGGAGAGAACCAATTCTGGCAAGTTGCCTTCTTACCTCCACACTCGTGTATGCTCCCTGCAATACAATAAATGATAATTTAACTTAAAAAATTTTATAAAAATTTATAAACATATAAGTGGTAACTCATAAAGCAAATACTAAGAAAATAAAATTATATCATGAAAAACAATTAAATAGGCCTGTTCCCAGAGCTAAACCAGTCTCAGAAGTGCTGACAATCCTGAGAGCTCAGGGGAGACTGCCACTTCTGCTCACATTCCTGGCCCAGGAAGAACCTGCCTAGTGCCCTCTGGATACAGGAACCTTGGAGCAGTCAGGGGCACGAAACTTCTGGTTTCTGCCCGCACCCAGAGCTGAAAGCCAGTCGCCAGGAGTGCCGACACATCTGAGAATACAGGTAAGACCCTGCTCCCAGCAACCCACCCAGTAGCCTCAGGACACAGAAAGGCAGAAGCAGTCTGGGACAGGACACTTCCAGTTTCTGCCTGCACCAGGAGCTGAACTGTTCCTACAGCTCTCTGTTCCCAGATCCAGGAGAAAGAAGACAGGTCTACAGGAGTGCTGACACACAGGCTTACAGGACGGTAAAGCCACTGTCAGAGACAGCAAGGCCAGCTAACACCAGAGACAACCTAATGGGGAGAGACAAGCGCAGGAAACTAAGCAACAGAATCCAAGACTACTTGGCATCATCAGAGACCAGTTTTCCCACCAAAGAAAATACTGGATATCCAAACACACTGGAAAACCAAGACTTGGATTTAAAAATCACATCTCATAATGATGATAGAGGACTTTAAGAAGGACATATATAACTACCTTAAAGATATACAGGACAATGTAGGTAAACAAGTAGAAGTCCTTAAAGAGGAAACACAAAAATCCCTTAAAGAATTACAGGAAAATGCAACCAAACAGGTGAAGGATTTCACAAAACCATCCAGGATTTAAAAATGGAAATAGATACAATAAAGAAATCACAAAAGGAGACAACCCTGGAGATAGAAAACCTAGGAAAGAGATTAGGAGTCATAGATACAAGCATCACCAATAGAATAAAAGAGATAGAAGAGAGAATCTCAGGGGGAGAAGATACCATAGAAAACATAAACACAACCATCAAAGATAATAGAAAACACAAAAAGTTCCTAATGTAAAATATCCAGGAAATCCGGGACACAATGAGAAGATCAACCTTAAGGATAATAGGTATAGAAAAGAGCAAAGAATCCCAACTTAAAAGGCCAGTAAATATCTTTTTAAAAAAATTATAGAGAAAAACTTCCATAACTTAAAGAAAGAGATGCCCATAAACATACAAGAAGCCTACAGAAGTCCAAATAGATTGGACCAGAAAAGAACAAAAAGAAGCAAATACACCCAAGAGGAGTAGATGTCAGAAAATAATCAAACTCAGGACTGAAATCAACCAAGTAGAAAAAAAAAAGAACTCTATAAAGAACATAACCAGGAGCTGGTTCTTTGAGAAAAATCAACAAGATAAATAAACCCTTAGCCAGATTAACCAGAGGGCACAGAAAGTGTATACAAATTAACAAAATCAGAAATGAAAAGGGAGACATAACAGCAGAATGTGAGGAAATTCAAAAATCACCAGATCCTACTACAAAAGCCTATATTCAACAAAACTGGAAAATTTGGATGAAACGGACAATTTTCTAGACAGATGCCAGATACCAAATTTAAATCAGGATTAGATAAACTATTTAAACTCCTAAGAAATAGAAGAAAAGGGATGGAACTAGAAAATATCATTCTGAGTATCTTTGTTGTATGTTGGAGCATCATTTGGGTTTTATTATAAAACTACATGCCACAAAACAACCCTGATTACAGGGACATGTTGGATACACCTAGATATGCACAGCCCAAATTCTGCCTCAATACCATTATCTATGTTTATAATGCAGCCCCCTTCATTCATATCCATTCTGTAACCATTATGCATGCATACAGATGTATTTACATATGCACTATGTGATTGGGTTAATATTAGTAATTAAGATGGGAATAATGAACATTATCTACGTTTATCTAGGCTGTGCTGAGCCTAGGTATCTGAGAAGTAGGCTACAGCACCATCTCTGACAACTTTGTCACCAAAGGTCACAAAAGATTTTAACAAGACACAGACATAACAAATGCTACAGGAAAGCAAATAAGGAAAAGAAGCAGAGGACATAGAGTATGAAGAGGATAAAGATGATAAAGAGGAGAACAAATAATGTACCATTGATGAAGCCAAGAAGCAGCTGTAGATGCCATGCTGGCTGCTTCCAGAGCTGAAGCTTCAATGCTGTCTTTGATGAAACTCAAGAACATTCAGGGGTTTTATCCAAGGGAGTTCAGATTTGGTGCAAATTGTAGTGAACCCCCTACACAAAATCATTCTAATGTGTGCATGGCCTTTGATTTCCTTTAGCCTGTTGGGAATCAGGCTATGTGCAGCCCTGAGTTTCTCTACATTGAATGACAATAAAAATTTTAGGCTCTACCTAGGAGGTTCCATTTTACAAGCAGCTGGCTATTTTAAGGGAGAAGTCCCTGGGTAGATTCAGAATCTGTACAGTCTATTAGGTAACCCTCATCTAGCATAGACTGACAAATATCCTATTCCTGGGAATAGAGGAGAACCCACTCTATTCATTTATTAGGTGAATTGAAACTGTGTGGCACATGTGCATTTAATTAAAACCCTATAAGGAAAACCAGGCCCTAAAACTTACCAGACATACCAGACCAAAAAAAGAATGGAACTCCTTCATCTGGAGCCCATAAAGTGATGGACACCTAACACTGTGTTGGCATGGCTCCCACACCAGTTTGATACCTGGTATGTAAGGAAGAACTGAGGATCTCCTTACTGTTCCTGGAGCTTCTGCTTGACTATGCTCCCTGCAGTTGACACTGCCTATTGGATCCCTTGCCTGTGCACCTATTTGCCTATGTGGACCTGGATCTTATCAGCCTTTCCCTGCCCCTCACCCATTTCCTACTTTTGATGGATCCAACCTTTCACCTGGCAGCTGAACTATCATCTTTACTCTCAAACCTGACTCCAGCAGCTCCAGCAGCAGTTCCCTTGAGGCACTGTCTCTTTCATTATCCCTACAGACTCCTTCTTAGTCCAACTTTACTGCAATCCCCTTCATTCATATCCATTCTGTAACTATTATGCATGCATACAGATGTATTTACTGCACTGTGTGATTGGGTTAATATTAGTAATTAAGATGGGAATAATGAACCTGCATTTGCCTCAGCCTAGCTACTACAAATTGCTGCCATGGAAACCTCTAAGCATTGTGACTTTATTGTTATTCAATAAATTATGACAGTATAGAAAGACAAAATCCTGTTTACCTTTGGTTCAGGAACTAACTGCAGGCAAATAGTATTCACCTATGGTTCTCTCTCTCTCTCTCTCTCTCTCTCTCTCTCTCTCTCTCTCTCTCTCTCTCTCACACACACACACACACACACACACACAAACACACGTTCTCCTCCCCTCATCGTCTTCTCATCCTCTTCCTCTCTTCCTTCCCCTCCTCCTTCCTCTTCCTTTTCTTCTTCCCTCCTTCTGCTCCTCTTCCCCTTTTCGTCAGATCCCTACTCATTCCTGTACTTCTTCATCCCTTCTTTTCTTCCTCCTCACCTCTGCCTTAAGATTGATATTGCTGTGAAGAGGCATCATGTCCAAGGCAACTCTTATAAAGGAAAACATTTAGTTGGGACTAGCTTATAGTTCAGAGTTTTTGGTCTATTATCAGCCATGGTAGGAAGCATGACAGCATTCAGGCAGACAAGGTACTGGAAGAGCTGAGAGTTCTACAACTTAATCAGAAGACAGCAGGAACACAATATGACATACTTCCTCCAAGAAAGCCACGCCTACTCCAAAAAGGCCAAACTTCCTAATAATGCCACTCCCTATGGTACTATGGGGGGCATTTTTATTCAAATCACCACACCCTCCTTTCCCTCTGCCTTTCCCTTCTTTTCCTCCTCCCCTCTCCCTCTTTCCTGCCTTCTTCCTCCTTGCTATCCCTCTTCATTCCTCCTCCCCTTCTTTTCCTCATCCTATTCTTCCTCCTCCTCAGTCGCTTCTCCATCCCTTCATTTCCTCCCTTCTTCTTCTTCCACTTGTCCTGCTTCCAACTTTCTTCTACGTGTCTTCTCCCCCTTCCTTGTCTTCCTCCTTCAGCTTTCCTTCTCCTCCCTGCCTTGCCCCTTCTCATCCTTCTAGTCTTCCCTCTCCTCACTCTCTCCTTCCTCTTTCCTTTCCATTACTTATTGTTCTCCTTTTACCCCTTCCTTTCTCCACTTTCCTTTTTCTTCCTCCTTTCCCTACTCCTCCACCTCCTCTTCTTGTCCTCCTTCTCCCCCTTCTCCTGCTCCCACTTTTTCTGTTTTTCCCCATCCATCTTTCTGTTTTTCTTCCTCTCCTCTTCTTTCTCCTATTCAACTTCTCCTCTCATCTTCCTTTTTCTCCATTCTACTTCCTTTCTTCTGATCTTTCTCCTCCTTTCCTTCTCTTGCCTACCTTGTCCCTTCTTGTCTTCCTTTTCTTCTTTCTCTCCTCCTCCACCATTTCTTCCATTCTTCTTAATATTCTTGCCCTATTTTCTCCCCTCATTTTTCTTCTTCTTGCACCTTCCTTCTCTGTCCTTTCTTTCCCTATCGTCTTGCTTCTTCTCCTCCTTGTCTTCTGTTTCTTTTCCTCCCCCTTCTCTTTTTCCCCTCCTTTTAATCCTCCTTCAGCTCTTCCTGTTCCTCCCCTTCCTCCCCTTCCTCCCTTCTTTTCTCTTTGCTCCCCTCTTCCTTCTCCCCTTTCCACCTTCTCTTCCTCCTCCCTACTACTCCACAACTTTTCCTCCCCTTCCTCTCCTTTCTCCCTTCCTTCTTGTCCATCTCTTCTTTTCTTCCTCCCCTCCGCCAAGTCTTCTCCCCTTCTTATTCTCCCTGTCTCTACACATCCCTCTTCTCTACCCCCTTTAGCTCCTCTTCTTCCCCTTCTTCCTTTTTCTTTATCATTCCTCTTCTTCCTCCTCTGCTTCTTCCTCTTCTTCTATCTAGGGAGTGAATTCATGGCCTTCTTAACTATATTTATAACCTTTTTACATTTTAAAAAGATTTCTACTTTTAATTATGTGTTTTATGTGTTTCGTGTATATCTATTATATTGAGCCTTTGGTACTGGAAATGAGGATATTTTATCACATAATATGAATACATAGTAGAAAATCATAATACAGAAGGGATAAAAGAACCCACATTCAAGCAATGTTGTCAAAATAAAGCAACAAAAATTTTTAGTGAACATTTATTTGTTGTTGAATGATGGTACATATAAAGAAGCACTTAAATTTTTTTCTGCTCACAACAATAATCAAATGGAAACATTAAGCCCTGTTAAACAATCTTCAAGAACATCAATTATACAATGCAAACAGCAAACAGAAATATTTGCTGATCCAGGATTAACTGAGTAGTCAGCTGACCCTCACAGGGCTTTGCAACAATATTCAGCAGAAGCTACTTTGTAATTGCTGACCTTAAACAGAGAAGTGGAATTCTCTGCAAGGTATTCAAGGAAATCATGCATATAGCTAGACACTAAGAGAAGACTCTGCCTATTAAGGGGTGAATTGGCCAATGCAGTACCAATTTTCACAAACAATCGCAGGAGGTGTGGAGCCCCATAAACCTGAGACATTGGAATATCAGGGTAAGCCAGGTGAATTTCAGCATACTGGGGCTTTTCAAACTGGCAGAGCAGTTGGGTTCCCAGCATCCTGTTGAAATACTCTCTTATTCCAGCTACAACTTCATCGACGGAGTATTCTCTATTATCAGCAAGTCCTTGTGACTTCACAAAAGTCACGTATTCTGCGAGAATGGTATCTACATTCTTCTCAGCAGGAAGTTGGAATAACTGCTTTTGCTTGTTGATCAAGTCCCAGTCCTCAACAAGACGAGACTTTAGTTCATCAGGCACCCTCAACTCAACTCCCATTTTTATCTTCACAGTAACAGGCAGGTTACAGTGAGGGACCTGGGCTACTTGGTTAGTATCACTGTCAATTCTCTTTTCTGGAGTACTCTGCAGGTTGTTTGGCTCTGTTACCCTAGACATGGATCCTGAAGAGGGTTTTACTTCAAGGAAGACTTTCTCCATGGAGGGATGACCATTCTCCACAGAGCACATATTGTCTACCACAGTCCCTTCTTCAGCTCTCTCCTCTGAAAGATCTGTCTCAACAGAGCAACCCTCCTCTGCCATGCTACCTTCCTCAGCAGAGAGCTGTCTCTCTGCCAGACAACTTCTCTTAGCAATGTGACCTCTCTCCATGGAGTGAACTCTTTCTGGAGAACGAACTCTCTTCACACAGACATTCTCTGCAGGTCGATGTTTTTTAGGAGGACAATATTTCATAGAGGCAGATAGATGCCTCTCTGCAGGGTGGCTTTTCTTCGAAGGGCGACCTCTCTTAGTATGGGGATCTTTCCCTGCAGAGGGTTTCCTCTCTTCATTACCCTTCTCAACTGAGTGCCCTACCTCTTCAGGGTGACTTTTCTTCCGAGGCTGACCTCTGTCTGTGGGGTGATCTTTTCCTGTAGACTGTCCCCTCTCTGCATGGTTACCCCTTTCTGCAGAGGAACTGTCCTTTTCAGGGCGGCTTTTCTTTGGAGGCTGACCTTTGCCAGTGGGGTGATCTTTCCCAGCAGAGGGCCCTCTTTTTGATTTACCCCTTCCAAATGAGCGAAATTCCTCTTCGTGTTGACTACTGTTGGGACGTCTCCCCGCATGGTGCTCTTTCCTTTTAGAGGGCCCTCTCTTGGCATAGCTTTCCTTCTCTTTTGAGGGACCCTCCTGGGCAAGCTGGTTTTTCTTTGAAGGTCCACTTCTGCTAGTGGAGCGATCTTTGCCTGCAGAGGGTCCTCTTGATATATTGCTACTATGCTCGACTGAGTGACTCTTCTTTGCAGAGCCACTTTTATTGGGGCGACCTCTTCCACAATGATCGTTCCCTGCAGAGGGTCCTCTTGGTACACAGATACCACTTTTGATTGAACAGCACCCCTCTGCAAGGCTACTTTTGTTGGAATGATATCTTCTTGCAGGACGCTCATTCCCTGCAGAGGGTTCTTTTGATGCACAGGTACTGCTCTCAACTGAGCGAATCTTCTCTGCAGGCCCACTTTTATTGGGGTGACCTCTTCCTCCAGGGCGATCTTTCCCTAAAGAGGGCCCTCTTGATGTATTGTGACTACCCTTGACAGAGGGATCCTCCCTTTCAGGGCCACTTTTATTAGAGTGACCTCTTCCTCCACGGCGATCTTTCCCTACAGAGGATCCTCTCGATGTACTGCGACTACCCTTGACAGAGGGACCCTCCTTTTCAGGCCCGCTTTTGTTGGAGTGACCTCTTCCTCCAGAGCGATCTTTCCCTACAGAGGGCCCTCTTGATGTACTGCGACTACCCTTGGCAGAAGGTCCCTCCTTTTCAGGGCCCCTTTCATTAGGGTGACCTCTTCCTCCAGAGTGATCTTTCCCTACAGAGGATCCTCTTGATATACTGAGACGACCCTTGACAGAGGGATCCCCCTTTTCAGGCCCGCTTTTGTTGGAGTGACCTCTTCCTCCAGAGCGATCTTTCCCTACAGAGGGCCTTCTTGATGTACTGCGACTACCCTTGAAAGAAGGTCCCTCCTCTTCAGGGCCCCTTTTACTGGGGTGACCTCTTTTTCCAGAGTGATCTTTCCCTACAGAGGGCCCTCTTGATGTACTGCGAATACCTTCAACTGAGCGACTCTCCTCTGTGGGGCTGCTTTTGCTGGAGCGACCTCTTCCTCCAGGGCGATCTTTCCCTGCAGAGGATCCTCTTGATGTACTGCGACTACACTTGACAGAGGGACCCTCCTTTTTAGGGATGTTTTTATTGGGGTAACCTCTTCTTCCAGGGCGATCTTTCCCTACAGAGGGCCCTCTTGATGTACTGCGAATACCTTCAACTGAGCGACTCTCCTCTGTGGGGCTGCTTTTGTTGGAGCGACCTCTTCCTCCAGGGCGATCTTTCCCTGCAGAGGATCCTCTTGATGTACTGCGACTACACTTGACAGAGGGACCCTCCTTTTTAGAGATGTTTTTATTGGGGTAACCTCTTCTTCCAGGGCGATCTTTCCCTGCAGAGGGCCCTCTTGATGTACTGCGACTACCCTTGACAGAGGGACCCTCCTTTTTAGGGCTGCTTTTATTGGGGTAACCTCTTCTTCCAGGGCGATCTTTCCCTGCAGAGGGCCCTCTTGATGTACTGCGACTACCCTTGACAGAGGGACCCTCCTTTTTAGGGCTGCTTTTATTGGGGTAACTTCTTCTTCCAGGGTGATCTTTCCCTGCAGAGGGCCCTCTTGATGTACTGCGACTACCCTTGACAGAGGGACCCTCCTTTTTAGGGCTGCTTTTATTGGGGTAACCTCTTCTTCCAGGGCGATCTTTCCCTGCAGAGGGCCCTCTTGATGTACTGCGACTACCTTCAACTGAGCGACTCTCCTCTGTGGGGCTGCTTTTGTTGGAGCGACCTCTTCTTCCAGGGCGATCTTTCCCTGCAGAGGGCCCTCTGGATGTACTGCGACTATCCTTGACAGAGGGACACTTTTTTTCAGGCCCACATTCATTAAGGTGACTTCTTCCTCCAGGGCGATCTTTCCCTGCAGAGGGCCCTCTTGATGTACTGCGACTACCCTTGACAGAGGGACCCTCCTTTTTAGGGCTGCTTTTATTGGGGTAACTTCTTCTTCCAGGGCGATCTTTCCCTGCAGAGGGCCCTCTTGATGTACTGCGACTACCCTTGACAGAGGAACCCTCCTTTTTAGGGCTGCTTTTATTGGGGTAACCTCTTCTTCCAGGGCGATCTTTCCCTGCAGAGGGCCCTCTTGATGTACTGCGACTACCTTCAACTGAGCGACTCTCCTCTGTGGGGCTGCTTTTGTTGGAGCGACCTCTTCCTCCAGGGCGATCTTTCCCTGCAGAGGATCCTCTTGATGTATTGCGACTACACTTGACAGAGGGACCCTCCTTTTTAGGGATGTTTTTATTGGGGTAACCTCTTCTTCCAGGGCGATCTTTCCCTGCAGAGGGCCCTCTTGATGTACTGCGACTACCCTTGACAGAGGGACCCTCCTTTTTAGGGCTGCTTTTATTGGGGTAACCTCTTCTTCCAGGGCGATCTTTCCCTGCAGAGGGCCCTCTTGATGTACTGCGACTACCCTTGACAGAGGGACCCTCCTTCTTAGGGCTGCTTTTATTGGGGTAACCTCTTCCTCCAGGGCGATCTTTCCCTGCAGAGGGCCCTCTTGATGTACTGCGACTACCCTTGACAGAGGGACCCTCCTTTTTAGGGCTGTTTTTATTGGGGTAACCTCTTCTTCCAGGGCGATCTTTCCCTGTAGAGGGCCCTCTTGATGTACTGCGACTACCCTTGACAGAGGGACCCTCCTTTTTAGGGCTGCTTTTATTGGGGTAACCTCTTCTTCCAGGGCGATCTTTCCCTGCAGAAGGCCCTCTTGATGTACTGCGACTACCTTCAACTGAGTGACTCTCCTCTGCAGACCCACTTTTGTTGGTGTGACCTCTTCCTCCAGAGCGATCTTTCCCTGCAGAGGGCCCTCTTGATGTACTGCGACTACCCTTGACAGAGGGACCCTCCTTTTTAGGGCTGCTTTTATTGGGGTAACCTCTTCTTCCAGGGCGATCTTTCCCTGCAGAGGGCCCTCTTGATGTACTGCGAATACCTTCAACTGAGCGACTCTCCTCTGCAGGCCCACTTTTGTTGGTGTGACGTCTTCTTCCAGAGCGATCTTTCCCTGCAGAGGGCCCTCTTGATGTACTGCGACTACCTTCAACTGAGCGACTTTCCTCTGCAGGCCCACTTTTGTTGGTGTGACCTCTTCCTCCAGAGCGATCTTTCCCTGCAGAGGGCCCTCTTGATGTACTGCGACCACCCTTGACAGAGGGATCCTCCTTTTTAGGGCTGTTTTTATTGGGGCAACCTCTTCCTCCAGGGCGATCTTTCCCTGCAGAGGGTACTTTTGGTGTACAGATCCCACATTTGACTGAGCAGCTTTCCTCTGCAGAGCCACTTTTGTTGGAGCAACTTCTTGCAGGGCGATCTCTGCCTACAGAAGGTCGTCTTGATGCAGAGATACTACTCTTGACTGAGCAACCCTCCTCTGCAGGGCTGCTTTTGTTAGGGCGACCCCTTCCTGCAGGGAGATCTTTCCCTGCAGAGGGCCCTCTTGGTGTAGAGACACCACTCTTGACTAAGTGACTCCCCACTTCAACACCACTTTCCTTGGAGCGACCTCTTTCTCTAGAGTGATCTTTTCTTGTAGAGAATTGTTTTAATGCACAGATACCACACTTGATTGAGCACCACTGCTCTGCAAGGCTATTTTTGTTGAGGCGACATTTTCTTGCTGGGCGCTCTTTCCCTGTAGAAGGTCCTCTTGATTCACAAATATCCCTCTCATCTGAGAGGCTCTCCTCTGTGGGGCCACTTTTGTTGGAGCTACTTCTTCTTGCAGAACGGTCTTTGCCTGCAGAAGGTCCTCTTGATGTACTGCGACTATCGTTGACTGAGGGACCCTCCTTTTCAGGACCACTTTTATTGGGGCGACCCCTTCCTCCAGAGCGATCTTTCCCTTCAGAGGGTCTTCCTGATGTACTGCGACTACCCTCAACTGACCAACCCTCCTTTGTAGGGCCGCTTTTGTTGGAGCGACTTCTTGCAGGACGATCTTTCCCTCCAGACGGTCGTCTTGATGCAGAGATATTCTTGAGTGAGCGATCCTCCTCTGCAGGAACTCTTTTGTTGGGGCGACCTCTTCGTTCAGAGCAATGTTTCCCTGCAGAAGGTCCTCTTGGTGTACAGATACCACACTGGATTGAGCACAACCGTTCTGCAAGGCTATTTTTGTTAAGGCGACATCTTCTTACAGGGCGCTCTTTCCCTGTAGTAGAGGGTCCTTTTGATGCACAGGTATCACTCTCAACTGAGCGACTCTCCTCTGTGGGGCCGCTTTTGTTGGGGTGACCTCTTCCTCCAGGGCGATCTTTCCCTGCAGAGGGTCCTCTTGGTGCACTGCTACCATACTCCATCGAGTGACCCTTCTCTGCCCTACGGATTTTATTGGGGCGCCCTCTTCCTGCAGGGCTATCTTTCCCTGCAGAGGGTCCTCTCGATGCAGAGATACCACTCTCGACTGATCGTCTGTCCTCTCCAGGGTTGCTTTTATCGGAGCGACTTCTTACAGGGCGATCCTTCCCTGCAGAGGGTACACTTGAGTCACAGATACTACACTTGACTGAGTGACCCTCCTCTGAAGGGTTGCTTCTTTTGCGGCGAACTCTTCCTGCCAGACCATCTTTTTCTGCAGAAATTACTCTTGATTCATAGCTACTTTTCTGGGAGTGGACTTTCTCTTCCAGATGACTTTTTTTGGCTGGCCGTCTTCTCCTTGAAGGGCAATCTTTCTCTGTAGAGAGTCCACTATCTGTAGCACCACCTCTCTCTATCTGGTGATCTCTCTCTGCAGAGCCAGGTGTCTTGGCTGAATAGCCCTTTTTTGCAGGGTGCCGATTCTCATTAGAGAGACCCTTCTTAGTAGGTTGACTTCTCTTGGTAGGGCGGCCTCTCTCAGTGGCAGGAGCATAGGAACTTCTCTCTGTCAACTGACCTTTCTCTGTGGATTGAGATTTTTCTGTAGGGCATCTTTTCTTGATAGGACGCCCTCTATCCTCAGGATGATCTTTCTCTAAAGAGCTATGCTTCACAGATGAATGATGGTTCTCTTTAATGTTGGATTTCTCAGGAAAGCGAAGGGTCTTCCCAGAGCGGTGCGACTCAGAGTGGTGCCTCCCAGCAGAAGCACTTTTCTGGGTCATCCGACCTTTTAAAGTTGGCGGGTGCTTCTCTGCAGAGGATCTCTTCTCTGTAGTAAGGCATTTTTCAGCATAGGCATGCTTCTCTGCTAACAGAAGCTTTTCGGTCGAGGAGCTTTTAACTATAGTGTGATGTTTCTTGGCGACAGAACGACGCTTCTCAGCCGAAGGATTTTTCTTTGTTGAGTAGGCTTTCTCAGTGGAGGGAATTTTCTCCACAGCACAGGTTTTCTCCTCAGAGTAACTTTTCTCCACTGAATGGCTTTTCTTCACAGAGCGGGCCCGCCGTCGTCTCTGAAGAGTTGATTGAAGACTCCTCAGCTCGGTTGACTTCTGTGGTGAGGAGACACTTCTTGCCTTTCGGACCCGCCTGTCGCTTGGCTTTAGCTTTGAAAAGTCGTCTCCTTCAGCAAACTGCTGGTCACAAAGGTAAGGACCTTTCTTTTTGGAACTCATTTAAGCAATATTCTTGCTTTATCTTCGAAGAACTAATCAATTCCCATATTTTCTGGACTGACTGGAAAAATGAACTGGGAACCGAACCCAGAACTCTGTAGTCCAAATGACTTCTACATTCAGGAGTAAATTCCCTGATTTTACATCAAATTTAGCTCTTTTTAAAGAGGGTGGAGGAGCGGCAGTGAAAAGCGTTACTGCTGCCTGTCCAACCCGCAGGGCAAATGCCGGTTTCTCTGGCAACAATTCGTAAACAAACGTCATCTTGGGGGCGGGCCTATGCCCGTCAACCAATCAGTAGTCTTATGTAAATTTATTATGTTCCATAGCCAAATGATTGGACCACCACTCTGATGTCACAATGATGGCCATGAGAAGGGAGGGCCTTCCTTTCCCTTCCTTTTTTTTTTTTTTTCTCCAAGTTTTCCCCAAGCTTGCAAAGATCCCAAAGTTTCTGCCTCCCTCCCACAGTACAGGCATTAAAGACATGTATGTGCTGTTCACCTTTCTTGATTAAAGCAATTTCGTTTCCGTGACTCTTTTTCTGCCTGAATCACTTGGTTCTTACCATTCAATCCTAGTTGAAAGGATATAAAGAAGCTCCAGGTTTGAGATTCCTACATCCCAGAGGGAGAAAAAGAAAGGGGTGTCACTTCTAGCCTTTAATCCCCTAGGAATAATAGGTCTATTTTCATCCTCCCTTTCTCCCTTGCATTCAGGATTGGGCCACTTCTGAGTGGGGTAATGAGTTCATTTCCATTCACCCTGAGAAAGCAAGACTAAGAAATGAGTCTGTTAAACTGAGTGTCTCAAAAAGTATATAGATAAATTGAA
This sequence comes from Rattus norvegicus, assembly GCF_021556685.1. Lineage (NCBI taxonomy): Eukaryota > Metazoa > Chordata > Mammalia > Rodentia > Muridae > Rattus > Rattus norvegicus. The sequence goes on along the minus strand of NC_141554.1, from coordinate 11,124,822 downwards.
AGTTTAAAAAAATGGAAAAAGATACAAGACATAAATTGCAACCTTAAGAATGGTAGAGTGCCAATGTGAGTATCAGAAAGAAAAATAGATATTAAAACAAAAATATTACAGGATAAAGAAAGCTTTCTAATGATGAAAGGGTTAGACTATTAGGAAGTTATTCCAATAACGAACATCTAATCATCTAAGAATATAGAACAAAGTATATGAAACAAAAAGTCACAGAAATACAATAGACAATTCAAAAGTACTAATTGGAGAACTCAATAGCCACTTTCAGTAATGAATAGAACATTTGGTGGTTTTACTAGGTATGGCTTCCATAGACTCATGTATCTGAATGCTTAGCCTATAAGGAGTGACAATACTAGGGTGTGTGATCTTGTTGGAATGGATGTGGCCTTGCTGGAGAAAGTGTGTCTCTTTGTGTGGTGGAATGGAGGTCTTCCATGGTTAAGCTATACCCAGTGTGGCACAGAGTCTCCTCCTGCCTGTGGATCAAGATGTAGAACTCTCAGTACTAGTATGTTTGCTTGCATGTCACCATGTTTCCTGCTGTGATAATAATGGACTAAATCTCTGAATCTGCAATTAAATGTCCTTTATAAGAGTTACCATGATCATGGTGTTTCTTCACAGCAATAAAACCCCAACTAAGACAGAACACTAAAAAGAAGATAACAATAAAATAAAAGTATGGAACATCTCTATGAAGCAAATAATCTTAGAAATAAATCTATAAAATTCACCCAAGAATAACAGAATAGACATTCTTCTCAAGTACTTTAAAGGATGCAATGCCTTATTCTGAGCTTTTTGAACACTCATACACATACATACAAAGAGCACATACACATTTTTTAAAGTTATCAACTCAATAATCTAACCCTCTTAAGACACTAGAAAAAGAAGGAAGTTAACAAACAAGAACAATAAAATAATGGAGATTTGGGTAAAAATTAATAAGATATAGAGTAGAAAAACAGTAGATAAAACTGATTATTCCATTTCCATAAAACATTGAGAAGCCTGGTGCCAGGTAGGCAAGCCTGAGAATTTACATCCTGATCCACAGGAAGGCAGACAGAGAGGATGACACTGGGCCTGGCATTGGCTTTTAAACAAGGCAACAACGTTCTAACCCTTCCAAGATAGCTCCACTAAGAACTAAGCATTCAAACTGATGAGCCTATAGGGACCATTCTCATTCAAAGCACCACAAACTGAATAAGCTTTTGATTAGGTTAAGCAAGAAAATGTATTGAGAGAAGAAGAGAATGTTCCAGTTGCAAGAATTAGAAATAATCCATAAGATGGATAGCAGTAGGGTCTGAGGTCACTTCCCACATATAAATCCTAGCTCCCTTACATCTTTCGCAAGGTTTAAAGCCAGAATATCTGTCTTTTCTGCTGGGCATCTAAACTTGTATCTTTATAAGACTCCTTTGCCATATGCCTCTTTGCCTTGTGTTTTGGACCTACTTAAGTTTCTGCCTCTCCAAACCTGAAACATTCTGCTGTGTCTTTCATGGCTAAGAGGTAAAGTGATTTGAAGTTCTCAGCTCCCATCTGCAGACACACGCAAACTGGTTATGGATATATAGATCACAGGTTCCATCTTATAGAGGTTCAGGTGTCTTTTGAACATGAATGCTACTGAAAAAATTTTTCATGTTGTTCTAGTCTACTGAGAAGGCAGCTCTGTAGTAGGATTTTGGCCCATCTGCTCCAGACCCAGGCATGTCTCTGTCCTGTGTCAGGCTGGTCACCTGACCCAGTTACAGAGAAAAAGAACAAACCAGAAGAGCAGAGGAAAAGACACTTTGTGCTTAAAATTAGATAAAATATAAACTATTTGCAATAGGGATACTGTTGTTTATCATATACTTCATTTCTTCCTTTTGTTTAAATTTCTGAATATCTTGTCTCCTCTTTTCCTTGTTTTTGTTTACTATCTTTAAAGCTTTTGTAAGACTTTAATTTTCTGTATTTTAGGATTTGCAAATTCATTGAATGTGAGCTTTAAAAAAATCTATGTATAAGTAATTTTAAGTTGCTATAACACACTGTGATGTACCTTGGATTCAACTCTTGATTACGAAAAATATATGTGCCTGATATACTCACCTTGGAGTTCCATGTAGCTTGCTGTCATCTTAAGTAATGACCTAGGCTCACTTTGGAGTCTATAACAGCCATGAGGCTTGCAATGTGACTTCACCACTATTATGGCTAAGGCAAACATGTAATATAAATAAATGCAGGTACTACCGACTGAGCTCTCTGCTTATCATTGTAATACCAGGCTTTCAAGGTGGTTTGTTTTGAAACTGAGTCATATAAAAAACTGGCATTTTGTAAAATCATATTATAAAAAGTTCAAGAAAATGAGTCTCCAGTCTCTTTGTGGAGGGTATTTATGATTTAAAGTTTCTTTTGATGCTAAATGATCTTTAATTCAAGAAATATAATTTTTTAAGCTTAAACTTAACATAAAATTATAAAATCTTAATCTTATAATAGAGTTACTAATTCATATAGCCTATTAAATATAATTAAGATATAGAACTTATTGGTCATTCATGCTTAATACAAATGTAATTCATTTATAGAAGCAAACTTGAAGAGAGAGTACAATTTTTATATCCCATCATAAAGTATTCTATGTATCTTGTCAACATTAAACCTAAAGCAAGTATAATAAGTTTAAAGTAAACTTGTAGTTTATTTGATATAAAATAATATTCAAAATCAGGTATATAAAATTGGCTATTCGGGGGGAGGGTGGTAATGGGGGAGGATGGGGAGGGGAACACCCCTAGAGAGGGGAATGGGGAGGGATTAGGGGGATATTGGCCCAGAAACTGGGAAGGGGAATAACAATTGAAATGTAACAATTGTAAATAAGAAATATTCAAGTTAATAAAGATGAAAAAATGGGGTTCAGAGCTAAACAAAGAATTCACAGCTGAGGAATGCCAAATGGCTGAGAAACACCTAAAGAAATGTTAAACATCTTTAGTCATAAGAGAAATGCAAATCAAAACAACCCTGAGATTTCACCTCACACCAGTGAGAATGGCTAAGATCAAACACTCAGGTGACAGCAGATGCTGGCCAGGATGTGGAGAAAGAGGAACACTCCTCCATTGTTGGTGGGATTGCAGACTGGTACAACCATTCTGGAAATCAGTCTGGAGGTTCCTCAGAAAATTGGACATTGCACTACCTGAGGACCCAGCTATACCTCTCTTGGGTATATACCCAAAAGATGCCCCAACATATAACAAAGACATGTGCTCCACTATGTTCATAGCAGCCTTATTTATAATAGCCAGATGCTGGAAAGAACCCAGATGCCCTTCAACAGAGGAATGGATACAAAAAATGTGGTACATCTACAGAATGGAATATTACTCAGCTATCAAAAACAATGACTTTATGAAATTCATAGGCAAATGGATGGAACTGGAAAATATCCTGAGTGAGGTAACCCAATCACAGAAAAACACACATGGTATGCATTCATTGATAAGTGGCTATTAGCCCAAATGCTCGAATTACCCTAGATGCACAGAACACATGAAACTCAAGAAGGATGACCAAAATGCAAATTATTCACTCCTCCTTTAAAAGGGGAACAAGAATACCCTTGGGGAGGAATAGGCAGGCAAAGTTTAGAACAGAGGCAGAAGGAACACCCATTCAGAGCCTGCCCCACATGTGGCCCATACATATACAGCCATCCAATTAGACAAGATGGATGAAGCAAAGAAGTGCAAGCCGAAGGAACCAGATGTTGTCCTGAGAGACACAGCCAGAATACAGCAAATACATAGGCGAATGCCAGCAGCAAACCACTGACCTGAGAATGGGACCCCCGTTGAAGGAATCAGAGAAAGGACTGGAAGAGCTTGAAGGGGCTCAAGACCCCATAAAACAACAATGCCAACCAACCAGAGTTTCCAGGGACTAAGACACTACCCAAAGACTATACATGGACTGACCCTGGGCTCCAACCTCATAGGTAGCAATGAATAGTCTAGTAAGAGCACCAGTGGAAGGGGAAGCCCTTGGTCCTGCCGAGACTGAACCCCCAGTGAACATGATTGTTGGGGGGAGGGCGATAATGGGGGGAGGATGGGAAGGGGAACACCCATATAGAAGGGGAGTGGGAGCGGTTAGGTGGATGTTGGCCTGGAAACTGGGAAAGGGAATAACAATCAAAATGTAAATAAGAAATACTCAAGTTAATAAAGTTGGAAGAAAAAAAAGATTAAATGCTTGAGTGAAATCAGTTAAATTTACTATACACTCAAATGTCAGGAAACCCACCCAGCTCAAGTCGTTTTCTTGGATGGAGCCTAAGTTCTCTTGGAAAGACCACCATCCTACCATAGTAAGTTGCATGCTAGCCTCATTGCACGATAAGGATGCATGGCAAATAAGACTTGCCAGAGGTCTACTGCTTCTGACTCCACCTGCTTAGGCCTTACCAGCTCTGGCAATGTAGGGCAAATCAGAAAAACAACAAAAACTTCTCTTTACCTTAAAGGTAAATTTCTCCTCATGTCTCACATGACAGGATTTGGGGGCCAGGGAATAGATTCTCTTACCCAGAGAAGGATCCCAGAGACTGCACCCTCATATCACCCAAGCATCTTAAATAACAGAGAAGCAAATAGCAATTACTCTGCCCTTAATGTCTCCTGAACTGACATATAATGATGCTATGACCAGGACAACTTTGTACCTTAGCCTACCATCTAATGGGTATGGGACCTGTAGGCTAGTTCAATGGACCTTGCTTTTTACTCTAGCACTCAATTCTTTCCTAAAAGTAAAAGCTAATTCCAGCATCTACACCCTCATGACCCATGTTTCCTCATTAAAGAAGGATACCAGATATTCTGTAATCAAACCCTCAGCTTTGGAAAGCTTTCTAGAATATCCAAATGGTGTTGTTGACAGTGGGTTTTATATCTGTAGACTCAGCAAATGATTCTATTATGTGATATCCTTAGCCCTTAGATTGCTTGGAAGGAGATGACTTAGACTAAGGGATTCTCTTCAACCTGGCTCACCTGTGGTGCTTTGAGAATATAATCTAATGTCTACCCAGATTGAGAGCTCTAGGGCCAGTACCTGTCCTTTCACCTTGAAGCCTACAAGGAGAAGAAGGGCTTTGGCACTGATGTTTCCTAAGAGACTCCAAAAGACAAAAGCTCATTTCATTTGTGTAGTACTGCATTCTGCCTCTCTGCTGGGGATGCCTGATTGCTGCCAGTACACTGCTGGGAGGAGGCAGGGAAAAGCCTGAAACAGAAAGTCCACAGTGGTTCCCAGCCTCCTTGATCAGTACCCAGGTGCCACCAGCTTACTGCCTAGAGAGGGAGTCAAGGAGCCTGGTAAAGGTCTATCTTTCCCCTCTGGGATCCTGCGCAACAGGCAGGAAGGGTAGGCGGGGTCCAGGACAAGCAGAATATGGTTTAACTGGGAGTGAATGCCAAGAGTACTGGAGGGGCTGGAGGGTAGAAAGCCTTCCCCACAGAGATCCTTAATGAAGCAGCTCTCTGAGAAACTCCTTGCTGGTTAATATGGCCTTATTTGATGGTAGTTAAGAGACAGAAAACAGCAGTACAGATTCCATCTTGTCCTCTAAACTTTATTTTAAGCTGCTATCCTTGGGAAACCTTGGGAAAGGCTGCTGTCTTCTGTCCTTGGAGAAAGAAGAAAGCTCCTGTCCTTGGAGTAATACGACCCCCACCCTTGAACAATGGGAAAGAGATCACCAAGTGTTCCCAGCAGACGAAAAGAACATAACAGCTGTGGCCAGCTTGTGACAACAGGAAAAACTGGTCACTGATAACAGGTCAAAGATGCCCCTTTTAAGATGTGTAGTCTCTCTTTGTAGTCTGGACAACTGCTATCAGTTTGAAGGTTAGCATTCCTTTACCCATTTACCCAATCATATGATGTCAAGGCTTAAAAACCTCAGCTTGCAAATTTTCCCTATATGAACTCTAAGCCCCTGGACCCGAGTGTCATTTTCCAAAGCTGTCATGCAGGATGGGTTGTGACCCAAGTCCGAAATTGAATACTCTGGTGTGCTTTCATCAGAGTTGTAGTCCCTGGTAGTATCTTGGGGTTTTTTTAAATGGGCATAACATTGTGGGGGCTTGTCTGGGATCCCCCAGATCCCCAGGATCCCCAACCTGGAGAGTCTAGTACTGGCTGGTGAGAGTTCAGTATTCTGTGAATTGTCTGTCTTTGTTCTTACTTTCAATTTGAGGAAGGCCTTGCAGTGTAAGCAGCAATGAGTAGCTAAGAGTAGACATGCTGGAAGGTCAGAGCCACAAGGGTTCCTGACCCCACAAAGGGTGAAACAGTCACCCCCTTGTGGGTAGGAATTTTTGGTAGAGGAAGAACATCACCATCAGTTACTTTCTTCCCCATGCCACTTTCAGTTTATGGGGCAGGAGTTTGTGAGTCCAAGATTTTGGATTCATTTCTGTTTTCAGTCAGGGCACAGCTAGTTTATGCATGTTTATTTGTCTACTGTGTTCTTTGTATTTTGTTTATATATTTTGTTTATATCTGTATTGGACTTTGATGGATGCTATGGAACAGACTAATTCTCACCCTCTCAATATCATTTTAGCCCATTTTAAGGAAGTTAGGGCCAGAGCTCACAACCTCTCAGTAGATTTGAAAAGGGGATAATGACCACAAACTTCATTTCAGAGTGGCCAATTTTTGATGTTGGCTAGCTGCCAGAGGTGACCTTCCATCTCTCCACAGTGTTAGTGGTAGAAGACCAGGTGTTTCAAAAGGCTCAAGAGGCACCCTGATCAAATCCCTAATATAGTAGTTTGGAAGGATTTGCTCACTAACCCACCACCTTGGTTAAGTCTTTCCTCTTTTCCCTTGTTAATATTTCCTCATCAAGAGGAGCAATGCCAGCCCTTGTGATGGGAGAATGGAAACAGGAAGCTCCCAAACCTACCACCCTGCTGTACAATATCTTACAGGATAGCACTCCTGAAGACATTGTTTTCCTCTGCCTTACACTCCACCGGTTGAAGAAGCCCCTGTGCAGCCTCCAGTTCCATGTCCAGCTGAGTGGTATTGACTTCAGGAATAGAAGTGGAGGCCTGCACAGGAAACAAGGACCAGGCATACATTGCCCCCCAATGCTATAGAGCCGGAGTATTGTTTTACTCCTAAGAGCAGTGGGACCAGTCAATTAACAAGGGAACTAGCTTCACCATTACTGGCCCTTTGCTACAGCTGATCTTTATAATTTGAAGAGGGAAAATGCCCAATTCTCTTGTAGCCCTGGGAAATGCACAGGTCTCTTTGACACTATCCTTTTCACTCATCAGCACACTTGGGGTAACTGTCTGCAGCTTTACAGATTGTTTTCACAATAAGGAAAAGGAACATCTTAGAATCTTGAAAGAATGTTCTGGGAGCTAATGGCACCCCAACCCAGAACCCAGCCGATATCAATGATGGATTCCCCCTCAGGAGACCTGGCTGGGACTACAACACAGGTGAAAGTAGGGAGCATCTTCGAGTCTACTGCCAGATTCTGATGGCAGGTCTCAGGGCCGCAGGTAGGCAGCCCACAAATTTGGCCAAGGTTTATGAAGCCAGGCAGGAGAGTAATAAAGGCCCAATAGTATTTCTTGAGTCGAACATGGAATCTTTCCACTATAATATGCACCTAGACCCTGAGGAGGCATAGAATTCTAACATAATGTCCCTGGCGTTTATCAATCAGTCAACATCAGACATTAGAAAAAGTTATAAAAATTAGAAAATTAGAAAGATTAAGAGAAAAGTTGTTGAGGGATTTAAAGGAAGTTACAGAGAAGGTATACCATAATAGAGAAACTAAAAATAAAAAGATTAAGACAAGAAAGATATTAAATAGAGATTTAGCCAAAGTCCTTATGGCTGATAATATTCCAGACCCAAGAGAGAAAGTTCCAGCTCCGATGTATTACTACCGAAGCCTAAAGGAGGCTGTCGACCAACATTAGATAATGTTGCCTTCTACAAGGACCCTGGGCTAAATAATGCCTAAAGAGAAAGCCAAAGGTTAAGACCATGGTCATGGAGGGAAAAGAAGATTGAGGGAGTCGAGGTTCGCACCCCCTCCCCAAACTCAGGGTGAAGCCTCTAGACTTCCTGGTAGATACTGGAGCTCAATATGCAGTGCTCTTAAACGCTAAAGGGCCACTGTCTTCCAAGAGGTCCTGGGTCCAGGGTGACACAGGAACCAAGCAATATTCATAGACTACCCAAAGAACAGTGGACTTAGGAATGGGACGGGTGACCCATTTGTTCACGGCCATTCCCAAATGTCCTTACCCGGTACTGGCGAGGGATTTCCTAACAAAAATGAGGGCCCAAATTAATTTTAAACCTGGAGAAATCTGGTTATTGGATCAGAACGGAATCCGATCCAAGTGTTGACTTTCAGCTTGGCTTCTGAGGCTGCATATAGACTGTAAGAGTCACCAACTGCCCCCAAACAAGACTTAGATATTTGCTTGAAAAAGATTCCCAAGGCTTAAAAACCTCAGCTTATAAAACTTCCCTATATAAACCCTAATCCCCTAGATGAGAGTGTCACTTTCATAACGTGTCACGTAGGGAGGGGTTTTGACCTGAGTCCAAACTCAAATACAGGCTATCAAGTGCTTACACTGGAGTTATGGTCCCTGATGGTCTCTTGGGAGTCTTGCAAAATAACACTAGATGTAAATTTGTATACTTTATTTGGGGTGAACCAAGGATTAAATACCTTTTGGGAGAAGGAATACCCAGGAAGGGAAGCTCATTAGTAAAATGCTCAAGGCTGTCTGGATACCTCATTAGCATAAAGAATAACTCCAGGTGTTATGCTACCTGACTGTATACCCACCTCTCAGTGGGGTTTTGTGGTTATGTATTCCAGAGCAGGTACATAGACAGAGGCAATGGCTCCACTCCTGCCATCAAATGTCTGAGATTCTGGATTTCAAGCTCATTCAACCTTACTGGTTCTTATGCCTGTCTGGTAGCAAGGCACCACATACCCTACAAATTTGATCATCTTGCTTTACAAATTATGCCTCTGCACAGCCAATTTTTTAAAGTAAGATTATGTAAGAAATATGGTTATTGCTGTCAGGATGTAGTGACTTAGAGATCTGTCCTTCTGCAGAAGGAATAGAGTTTGTTCTAGCCTTCATTGTCAATAAAGTTTATGTTCTATATAAATTATTTATTACATATGTGAAATGACTAACTGCTTTCATCTGTTGGGGGCATGGAATAAAAATGCTGTAGGAGATTTTTTAAAGCTTCTGTTACTAGGATTAATTTTAGAAAACTTTGTAAAGTGAATCATTTACTCTTGACAGTGCAGACACTGTCTCTGGGAGTATACTTTTTAAAATTGGAAATGATTTCTTTTGAGAGAATAAAACTTAGAATTAAATTGTTTCTTTATATAGCTTGACACTATAAAATATATTTGCTATGTAGTCTTGGAACATAAATATAACAATTTGATGTCAACAAAATATGTATTATGTCATCTATTCAAATTCTAGATATGGTCATTAAAGGTAATGGCCCAATTTTAACAATTTCACCTTATCAAGTTGTTTCTAATCAAAAATTGTGTTTTACTTGAGAGACTCTTTTTGCTATTTAAATAATAGCTAGTATTGTTAATGTTTGAATCAAATATACAAAGTTTATCATATGTGAAAGCAAGGACACTGCTGTTTAGATTCATTCCTTGGATGCTGACTTTAATGGACTTCCTCTCTAAGCTTCCATTTGCTTGTTCTTATATAAGAGTCTGATGTCTGATAAAAAAACAAACTAATTATAGTGATCTCATCCATCTGTAGCTCTCTGGTCATGGTCCAGCGAGTTGTAGCTCATGTTAACCTTGATGTAAAAGTTTTCCTCATGTAAGTTTGTCTCTTAATGTTCTCCACAAAGTGTGCAGCTCCTACCTCCTTGCTTATGTTCTGGATCCTTGCTAACTGTTCAGCATTATCCTAGCTCCTTGGGTTGACCCTCTTCTGAGGAACTCTAACTGCTGACCCTTCTGACAGTCTTGAGCAGTTACTGAGAGATTGAGGCTCCTAAACTCCTAAAACAGTTTGAGTAACCGCTAAAAGATGACTAATTGGCCATGGTCCATCCAACTCATCCCTCTTCTCGACACTCTGCACATTGTTTGAGAGGCTCAGGACTAAAACATCTAGACTGAAGCCTCCTTTGTTCAATTAGTCTCTATGTCTCAATAGCTCAGATCTGCCTAACATCCTTCAAGACTAGCTGGACTCTTTGATTGTTGCAGTGCTCTAAGACTGGAAAGGATTAGATCTACTTCTAAGGATGAGATTTGAGCCCTCCTCCACAAATTGATGTTATTAGAAGAGAGAACTTTGTGACTATTGTCTCAATAGTCAGAGATGATTCATCTTTGAAATACGAGAATAATTACTGTCATACCAGAGACAACATAGTGGAGGCTTGAAGGTAGGAGAGATAGGACCTGGTAATAGAAGAGAGGGCCTTCAAGTCCAGGCAGGGGCTACATTAGGAGAGAAAGTCATCATGCATAGCATGACAAGAGTCCTGAAGGAAAATCTTTAGATATATAAACAAAGGGAATTTCTAACTCTTACAAGTTTCCAAAAAGTGTGAAAAGGCTTCAAACCATGTGATTTAGCCTCACGTGGCCTATGTGGATCCTGGAATGGAGACTTGTGCTGGGTGTAAAATAATTCATAGTAGCCTTCATCCTGTGTAGTAGAGGGGGGAGGATTGGTTTTCTTCTGCCCATCAGACCTCCATTCTCCAAAAGTTAACTTCTTCTTTGTTTCAAAGAAGAGTCTACCTGGGGGTGGGGCTAACTTTTGGAAGAGATCGAGCCAGCTAATGAATCTGTATAACAATTATCCACTGACTTCCATATACCACATGCCAGCTGTGGCACTCACATTCATATAACATGCAAAAATAAATGAATAAATGAGTAAATAAATAAATAACAAGCAAATAAACAAACAGTAAAATATATTTTCCTAAAAAATAAGAAATAAAAAGTATGCATCAATGAGTAAATAAACCAAAAATGGAATACACACCAAAATGTTATTTAGCCTTAAGAATGAAAATGAGTTGAATGATTGTTATCAACTGATTAGGGTAGAGAGTAGAGGGATTAAGAAGACAGAGGCTGATCAACACTTATCAAGTTAGAAGAATACAGGAATAAAACTTGATTCTGGTATGCTATCGCACAGTAGAGTTGTTGTGGTAAAATTAAATAAAATGATTCGTTTACCCCACACTAGGTCTGGCATCGTAGTGCCCTAAGACATCTGTTAGATATCTTCATTTCAGTCAGTACAGCATCTCACCGGCTTTGCTCCATCCCATATCACACTGCTGATGGCTACTCTCTGAGCCCAGCAACAATCTCTTTATCCATCTAGTTCCCAAGGCAGGTTGCTACCATGCCAGACATACACATCCCAATTCTATGGTGGTCCAGTGTGTCCAGCCACTACATACTCTCTTGAACTCAATTAAATTGCCACGTGAAAGAACACACAACACAATAACCTCTGATCCAATTGATAAGATATAATTGCCCACCTAGATAAGACACAGTTGGCTCATCTAGATACACAAAATCCTGTACACATCCCTCCCTTAAGAATAGTCATAACAATCTGCAAATGTATAGAAAGGAATCTTAATACCCGCAGCCATATTCTCTTCCCCTCCCTTGCTCCAGTCTCCTCCCCCTTTCTAAATCTTTTCTCCCACCCATCCTTCCCTCTGGTCCAATGACAGGCCTCATTCTATCTTGTACCTACCTTCATCTACATAATGATATCATCCTACATAGAGTAATAAAGATACCAATAACATACTGAACACTTCAGGCATTTTAAAAAAGGATTCTGAGTGTTCTCCAATGAGGAAATAACATGTTTGAATATTTGAGATGATAGTTATGTTTAATTTAATTTAAACGTGGTACAATGTGTCAACATGGTGAAAGAGGGAGAGCTGAGCCCTGGATATTATCCTCTAACTTAGAGAGAGAGAGAGAGAGAGAGAGAGAGAGAGAGAGAGAGAGAGAGAGAGAGAGAGAGAACCTACTATACATGCTCACATTGGATTGTGTACCTAGAGACAAAGAGATATTTTTTTAAAAAGCATGTGATTGTGTATGTTCTTGCTGCAAATGTTTTTATTTGAGTGAGTATTGTAATTATAAAAAAATTATTATTAGGGACAGTGAGATAGATCAACAGGAAAGGCATTTGTACCCAACGCAGGCAACCTGAGTTCCATTCCTGGAACTCACATGAGATGAGGTGAGAGCTGAACTCACTCTGACCAGGTATCTTCTGAGCACCACAGGCACAGTGGCTTGCATGCCCTCCTTTCCTAGAAAGACACAAATAAATGTAATAAATGACTACTACCACAACAACTATTACTAGTAGTAGTGAGTAGTAGTAGTAGTTGTTGTAGTAGTAGTAGTAGTAGTGTGTCTGTGTACACGCACGCATGTGTAATTTCCATGGCACATGTAGAAGTCCGAAGACATGGCTGAGGAATATGTTCTCTCCTTTCTACTTCACACTCAGCTTGTAAGGCTTCAATGGTAAATGTTTCTACCTGACTGCCAAAGAGTTTTTGGAAAGAAGTTTGTCAGTGTCTATCTAAATGTTAAGTGTAATAAAATAGACTCAGCAATTGTACATTTAAGAATTCTTTTTTATTTTAGTGAGTATATATAATAAAGATTGTTGTAGCATTGTTTATAAGAGCAAACTGCTGGGAACAATCTAAATGTCCATCAGTAGGTTACTGTTTAAATGCACTTTTAAATTTCTATGTGATTGAACAAGCATTCAGTTACTAAAAGGAAAAAAAAAGCTGCATTTGTACAAACTAATACAGAAAAGGTTTCAAGGTCTATGTTTACACAGTCGGGAAAAATAAAAACCTGTCATTTACCTTTCGAGAACTGTTCTAACTATTTAATAGTTTCACAACTATTAAACATTTCAAATAGTTATTATAATAAATACTAGTTTCTGAATATTCCACTCTATTTCAAAATGCACGTATACCCATGAGATGAGAAGTCTTTTACTCTGTCTGAAAGGAATTTAAACAGGCTCTTGCCAGGTAGCAACCACAGAGGGAAGCATCCACATCAATTCTAAATGGAGAATGTAGCCATCTCTCAAAGTATCTTACATTAAGCCTTACTGGGTGACTTCTGATTCTTATCCTCTTATGGGGTGATGAAAAGCATTCATTTGGTTTACAAATGTACATTTGGTTTTCAAAAACTTATCAGTACCCCTTATTGGTCCAACCGAATCTGGAACTGTAGCCCCAAACTCAAAGTAGAATCAAGAGCCAGAGAATGTTCTTTTCCACGTTGAAACCTCAATATACTTATATACAAGAATATCTTCAACTAAACATTCATTGATTTAAAAAGCTAATGGTCCCAGGGTAGCATTACTACCCATCTCTATGTTCCTTCTTCTGCTCAGAAACTGGCCAATTATTATTATATAGGGCCAGATTGTAGTGATTTCCAAACAACTTAGAATACATTTTTGACAAGTGTAGCTAGATTTAACAAAAATCTTAGGAAGGCTTGGTTAGTCATTCTTGGTTTTGAAACTCAATAACCATAATATAATCTCATTGCTATGTTTGCATTTCAAATCTTAAATTATAGATTTCTAAAATGTGTTATTCTTTCTCAAATATATGAAGTTAGTAAGTTACATTTAGTTTTTTATTAACAAACCTATTTTGCTTTTAACCCAAAGTCTCCCTCTAAAGTTGATAATCCATATTCCCCTTCTTTTCTGTCAACAATTGAAAGTTCAAACACCTGAGACTTATAAGATTTGGCTTAGAAAAGTATCACTGCATTGTCCCTTGAAATAAATGAATGCACAAAAGAAATGGATTCTGTAAAATGTGGGACTCATGATTTTCTAAATGACTTAATGTGTGTGCTTGTTTATATGTACTTATATATTCCTCAGCAGTTGTTATGTAATCTCTCGATTTCAAATTTCTACATGAGTTTTGCTTATGTAAATTTAAACTTTTTCTTTATTTCCCAAGTGATCAGTAATGAGCATATAATTCCTATGTAACCAAATCAAAATGGATACTTGTTATTGAAAACTAAACGAAAATTACTCTGTTTTGAAATCAATTTCTTTGGAATCTTTGGTATCTGTATTAGTTACTTTTCTCTTGCTGTAAAATACCTTGAGCATGGCACTTGTAGAAGAAAGAGTTTATTTTAGCTTATGTCTACTAAATGAAAAGTCCATCATGGTAAGGAGACATGGCAGCAAGGAATAGGGAGCTGCAAGCTCCCATCTTAAACTACTAGCACAAAGCATGAACTACAAGTAGCATAAGGCTTTTCAAATTGAAGCCTACCCCTACTGCTGAACTACTCTGTGGTGGTTTGAATAAAAAATGGCCTCAATAGTTTGAATGCTTGGCCTATAGGGAGTGGCAGTACTAGGAGGTGTGGCCTTGTTGGAGTAGGGGTGGCCTTGCTGGAGGAAGTGTGGGGTGGACTTTGAAGTCTCATATGGTCAAGCTATGCCCAGTGTAGCACAAAGTCTCCTTGCTGTCTGAGGATCAATATGTAGAACTTTGAGCTCTTTTCCCATCACCACATTTGCCTTCATGCTGCCGTGTTTCCTGCCATGGTGATAATGGACTAAACCTCTGAATCTGTAAGCCAGTCTTAATTAAATGTTTTTCTTTATGCAATGCTCATGGTCTCATCACAGTAATAAAAATCCTAAGATATCCCCCACAAATGGAGACCAAGTATTCAAATATCTAAGCCTATGAGGGACATTCTTATTCAATGCACCATAATATATTTCATTACCTTCCCCTCCCTTTACAAAAATTCAATCATTCTTGTAGTCTTCATTATCCCAACAAGAGATATTTTCCTCTGTTTTTTGCCTGTGACCCTGGCTTCTGACATACAGTTTGCTGTATACACTTTAACAATTTCAGATTGCTGAGCTTCTGTCCAATCGGACACATATTTCTTGGCTCCAACTACATTTGTCATGGCTTTCACCATTTCACCTTCACATTTTGCAATCCTTGTGCTGTTTAACATGAATGGATAAGCTTTTACTACAGTTTGTCTCCTTTCTTTCCAATGGTTCCTGGCATCATCAGTGTTCAGACACAGTTCTGTACCTTTAGACCTGCACTTTTAAGTATGATCCCATAGCCTGAATCAGACCAGGCCTACCTGCAGCTCTCCCTGAGACAGAGAATTAAGAGTCAGCCTGTGATATGAATTGGCAACTCTCAAAAGTATGATATCTGACTCCTGCTGGTTGTCATGTATGCTATATTGAACTGATACCATAATATGAAACTTCTACTATCCCTAAAACATTATAAAAAGTCAGGACTTTCGTTTGTTCTAGGAATTGGTTTGACTCCTTGGAGAGACTTCTAAGAGCTCTAATATGAAGATGAAGGTTGCTCTCTGAAGAGATTATTTGAACTTCTTTCACCATCATTGTGATAGAAGCACTATTCTTCTCTGCCTGTGTGTGTGTGTGTGTGTTTCTCTCTCTCTCTCTCTCTCTCTCTCTCTCTCTCTCTCTCTCTCTCTCTCTCTCTCTCTCTCTCTCTGTGTGTGTGTGTGTGTGTGTGTGTCTGTTTCTCTATCTCCATTCTCCTTCTCTCTGTCTGTCCCTCTCCCTTCCACCTCTCTCTTTCCTTTCCACTCTTAATGAAGCCACAATCCTCTCTTAATGAAGCTTTCTCCAGGCTTTAAAGGGAAGCCTCACCTTCCTTTTTCAGGTTCCATCATGATTCTCTGAACACTTTCTCATACTCTCACTCCCATTTCAAGACCCAATCATAGTTTTGAGACTGTCAACCCAATATCCCTCACAGAAGGGAACTCCTTTGCAGATAGATAGCTGCCCTTTTACTTAATCCTGACAATCAGTATACTACTTTGCTGAAGTACAAAGGGACACACAAAGTGAAAATCACACGAGAGATGCAATTTCTTTTTTGTAAAATGGGTGTGCCAAAGACCCAAATTAGCTGAAGTACACTGAGGCAAACATAGCTCCTATCTGTTATCCCTGAAATAGTTCATGACTGATTTTCATCCTATTTATGGGAGCTCAACTTCACAATCTGATGTAATTAGCTAATCAGTGCAAAAAAGAAGGCTCAGGGTTTTTAGGCTAAAACAATAGAGAACCCATGCCTCTTCACTACAGATAGGCATTACAGTTAAGTTGAACTGAAGCCTGAAGGCTCATATCTGGGCAGCAATTTTTATATCAAGAAGGAAATCAGTAGTGTCAAATAGTTCCAAAAAATCTTGTACAGCTAAATTTAAGTCTAATTTCTGAAAGAATGTGATCACTTGAATTGTTAAAATCAACATATCATTTGTGTGTGTGTGTGTGTGTGTGTGTGTGTGTGTGTGTGTACATTTGTCCTGTCAGGGAAAGTTGAGCATCTAATCATCAGGGTTTACCTGGGCTTAAGAGGAACTTCTGGCTCCTCTAGTCTCCATATAACCAGTTGTTCGATCTGGGTGAGGCTAAGTCAAGTCTTGCTTGACAGTGGCTTTGCCTGAAAACTTTGGGGAAAATTTTCCCATGTGTTAAACCATCTCATTCTAAGCTGGATACTGGATAGAATCCACTGATTGGGGTCTCCATGGACTCCCTAAGCAAGAAAAGAGGTGACTTGTCAAATTATAGAATACTTCAAGAGCTGTCCGTCCTATAGTCCCTAAGAACCTAGTTGGCCACACCTCCTAATCTTTCTAATTCTTTCAAAGAGTTTTCACTCCCTGATGACTAAGCATTCAAATATGTGAACCTGTAGGAACCATTCTCATTCAAACTACTACTATATTGTTAAAGTACAGGGGTTCTGTGGATTCCTAGGTGAATCTTACAGAAAACATAAGATAGTAAAAAACATTTTTTTGTACAAACTTGAGAATGTTCTACCATTACCATGCTTTTGGTTTTGAATGGGTATCAGTAGCAGATAGAAAGAAAACAGCAGATAAAAAGCAAAATATTATCAAATCTGCTTACAACCTTCCCCATAAAGCAGATAATGAAGCCCTGTTGAAACCATTACATTGGAGTTACTGATTGAAAGACTTCTAGGCAGAAAGTCCTCGCTCTTCTTTCCATAGATTGACTATTAACTGTCTTTTATTTCTCTTTTTGATGTTCCCTGTTGGTTAACTCACAAAATAGTTAAATAATTTTTGGTACCCAGTATGCATTTTTATTAGTCTGTTTTAGTTACCTTTTGTTGTTGTTGTTGTTGTTGTTGTTGTTGTTGTTGTTGCTGTTGTTGTTGTTGTTGTTGTTGTTGTTGTGATAGAGTATTCCATTAGTTGTTTTTACTATAAGGTATTTTTCAAGATAAGTAATAGCAATGTTTGCTGGAAATTGTTTATCCACTATTAGGTAACAAAACAGGCCCCAAAATGGCAGTGCTGGCGACAGTATATTAAGATGGTGACCAGATGTCAGTTCTTCCCAGGAAACAGAAACCTAAAGCCATTTCTCAGAAACTACATAATTGAGACATTCCACTTATCAAAACAAACAAACAAACAAACAAACATTCAAAAGAAAAACTATTAAAGTGCATCTAGTTTGTAATTAACCTGGACAGCTCGTGTCAGCTCAAACCCCATCCTGTTGACTAGTTTATAAAATATGCCTGCCTCTTCCACTTACCTGCTACTCTCTGCTCCCATGACATGCCCAGAAGTTTGTTCCCAATAACCTCTTGCTACCCATGGAGTAGTCTTGTCTGGTGATTTTGATAAACACACATACATTTGATGGCAAAAGCTAGAGGGACACCTGGCTTGTTACATCCTTTTTTTTTTTCTTTCTTTTTTCGGAGCTGAGGACTGAACCCAGGGCCTTGCGCTTGCTAGGCAAGCGTTCTACCACTGAGCTAAATCCCCAACCCCTTGTTACATCCTTTTAACTGAACTAATATGCCTATTCATCCTTTCTGTGGTGAGGGTCATTTGCATCTCCTGGCTTCTGCCATTTACCATCTCTGTCTCTAGATACAGAGTCCATACCTTCAACTGCTTCTTCCTCTCTACTAGCCTACTTGCCTCTCTTTGATGGCAAGTAAATTATTTAACTATTTATTTAACTATTATACTTTTCTCAGAGCTGCCTGTTCACCTTTTCCTTTCTACAAAGTCATATCAGTATACCACACATTTCCCTATCCCCTTTTGAGTGTCATAATTTGGTTGGGCACACCTACTTAATTAACCTTGATTAACTTTGAACTTCTTGAATGCCTTTTGAATCAAGAGTTTGTCCAAGGGCCCATATCCTCGCCAGTCCATGGTTACAACCTGCTTTTCTTTCCCCTCTGGGGCCACCTTATCACTCATTACTTTTTTCATTAAATCCAGCTGCCCTTCCCTCTTTCTGGGTAGAGATATCTTAATTAAACTTCTCCTTTTCTTTTCATCAAATTCCTTCAGGACTTTTCCTCTGAAGAACTTCCTTTGACAAAGGATTATTCTAAAACTTTATCTTGTTGTCTTCCAGATTCCTTCATTGACCCCAAAGTACAGGACACACCCTCTACTTTAGTGTCCCACCATCATTACCCCATTAAGATGTTACTCTGGGACCCTACTTCTTAACTGTGTTGTTATCAATACTTTATCATCTTAGAACATAAGTCCTAAAACCTATTATACAATATCCTTTTATCAAAGGTATTTTCAAGGCCAATCACTTTCCCTATAACACCCCAATCCTGGCCATTCTAAAACCTGATGGCTCTTATGGCTTGGTCCAGGATCTCAGGATAATTAATGCAACAGTTCTTCCTGTCCATTAGGTGGTGCTTACTCTTTTGTGTGTGTGTGTGTGTGTGTTTGTGTGTGTGTGTGTGTGTCTGTCTGTCTGTCTGTCTGTCTGTCGGTGCTTACTCTTATACTCTGGTTTCTCAGAGATCTTCCTCAACTTCTCACTTTATCACTCTAGACCTTAAAAATGACCCTTTTACACCCACATATAAAGGATATACTTGAAGATAACTTGCTTGTCTTCACCTAGGAGGAACCTGATATCAGAACATTGTTTCAGCTTTTATAAAATGTCTCTTGGGAGTTCCAAGACACTCTTCTCTTTTTGTTATGACTTTTTTCTCTTTTTTAAAAAAATAATTAATTAATTTACTTACTTTATATCAGTCTGCAGTTTTTTTCTCCCTCCTCCCAATTCTTTCCACTCTTCTTGACTTTCTCTTCAGAAAAGGAGAGGTCTCCCATGGTGGTTTGAATATGCTTGGCTCATGGAAAGTGGCAAGAGTAGGAGGCATGGTCTTGTTGGAGGTGTGGCCTTTTTGGAAGATATACATCACTGTGGGGATGAGCTATGAAGTCCTATGCCTAGACTCTGCTCAGTTAGGAAAATACCTTTCTCTCAGCTGTCTACAGAGGACAGTCTTCCTGGTTGCCTTCCAATCAATATGTAAAACTCTCCGTTCCTACTTCAGCACCTTGTCTTCCTGGGCACTGACATCCTTCCCACCATGATGACAGTAGACTGAATCTCTGAAACTATAAGCCAGCCCCAATTAAATGTTGACCTTTATAAAAGTTGCCTTGGTCATGATGTCTCTTCACAGCAGTGGAAACCCTAACTAAAACACCTCCAATCACAGGCAAGACAATTAAGACAACTTCTCCTGGACGATGCTGATCATGTCCTCCCATAGCCTTCTACTGAGCCTAGCACCCAAACCATTTTTTCAAGGAGATTGAGTTTGTTTGAAAACCTCAATCCATGCTGCATGGACCCACACCAGGTCACGCTCATCAGATCAATGACAACCATACTTCAGGGAGTCACAACTTAGATCTATCTATCACAACTAAAATGAGCTCTAGATCACTCATCTGAGAAGTGCTCCCATTGGGTAAACAGGACCGCTAAGACTTAAATTCTCACCTGCCCCCATCCTTGAAGACACCTATCATGGGCTCTTTCTTCCCCAGTCCTACTGAGGTCTTCTTTGTCTTCAGAACTATTAAGTTGGCATGACGTGCTAAAAGTTCTAGGTATTTGCCCAGGGGAAAGATCTCCCCAAAATCCTTAACTTCACAAGATTGCTCACAATACCCACCTTACTTTTTAATATCCATGCTGCCTGTTCAGTTGACAGAGTACCTTCTAGGAAGAAGAGGGAGAGTCTGACAACAAACACCTATGCTTCATGCACAACCAGATAAAGCCTTACCATAAGAAAAAAACTTCTGACTACAGGGGATGCCTTAAAAAGTTATTAATAGCATTAATCAAGACCTGACTACAGCAACTTCCTCAAATAGTTAAAGGATATTGGTGGGTGGTAAGTCACCTTCACCATCAGAAATCCCTGAGATAACAAATACATTGAGGGCATTGATATCCATGCCTATATGGATACACAAGTAGACCCTGACCCAAGAGGAAAAGTTAAAAATTTCATATTGTAGAACAGGTACCACACACCCCTACCAGTGTTATAATCAAGGCTATTGAAGAATCAGCTATTAACCTACATTCAGAGCTTCTAAACTTAAAGATCTCTTCTTTATTTCCACTTCCTAGATGACTATTCTAAATGAATCATTGGACTCTTCCAACTATTACAGGAATTTTACCAGATCTCTAACTGGTGAGTCCTTTGAGCTCCCTTACAACAATCCCTGGTGGTAGCATTCCCCCTTATAAATGTGGCCTTAAGGGCTATACCCTATAGCTCTAAGGCTATTTCTTCCCCTTCATCCCTACCTGTTGCAAGGTATTTGATCACATTGTGAGCCCCAAAATTGTGGACTGTAAGAAAACTATTTCTAATTGTTATATGGCTCAGCCTTTGATCCTACAGCTATCTATTTGCTATAAGCAATAACCTGTGGTATGACTAAGCCATAGCATACACCTTTAATCCAAGAGCTAAATAAAGTCAATCCTAGGTCAAGGTGCAGAACAAGTAACCAGCCTACAGGAAGGAAACATAACAGAAAGGAGGAACATTGAGGAGAAGGGTATTTAAGACACTTTGGAGAAGAAAAAGGAGCTTTTTTTCTTCTGGGACATTGGAGGAGTGGGAAAGTCAGCTGGTGCTTTCTTGGCCTCTCTGAGCTATCAGGCTTTCACAAAAGCAAATAGTCTTCATTTGGTAAAAATAAAACAGCTTGGATTTAGTTTTTAAAAGAACACCCACCTGTAATTTGTTTATCACCTTGCCCTTTATCTACCCATGCTATTATCACAATCATATAATCTTTACTAGCCCTAGAGGGGACCCTTTTCTAGTGTCACTTTAAACTCAACCATTCATAACTAAATCCACTCATGGCCCCTGTTTCTTAACGTTGAACTTCCTCAGCTCACCCTCTACACAACGGAAGAATTGTACACACTCCTTGAGCTACTCATAGGACACAAAGAGCTGTGTGGCTCTTCCTTTCTTGATTGGAGTAAGTCTGGTAACTACCACTAACTAGGGGCTTGAGACACAGTTCATATTTATCCCAACAGAACTCCATCTAATGGACAGACACTATCCAGGTGTCAACTACTTTTCAAGTGCTACAAAAGTACATCACCTCTCTAGCCTCAGCAATCCTACAGAATCAGAGGGCCCTTGACTTATTTACCTGAAAATTTGTTTCTTTCTCATTGAAGAAACAAGTACGTAAACAAGTCAGTCAAAAGTTGAAAAAAGAATAATAAAAAACAAAAACAAACAAACAAACAAAAACTTCACAAACTAGCCTACAAACTTCAGCCACTGGAATCAGGTCCTGACACCAGGATCTCATTTTTATCTTCCTTGGGTCCCTGGCTCCTTCCTGTCCTTGGCCCATTAATATTCACACTTCATATAATAATGGTTACTCCCTGTCTCTTTAGTGTGGGACATAAAAACACACCAGGAATTTTGGTAAGGAAGAGCAGATTGAGGCCTAGACACTCAGGCACACACACCTGAGACTTAGGAGACTCCCTGCTCTCTGCCAGACTCTTGGACTAGAACATGTGCCATGCTCCTCACATAAAAGAAATGTGTTCTATGGTCACAGAGGCCCAAAACAGAGTTCTCTATGCTCATAATGTACCTAGAGACCCAGAGGGCTTAGTCAATAAGCTTCCCTTCCCAGACATTCCTCCCTGAAAAGGGTATTTAATCTCAGGTTCACCCTGAGAAGTGGGTATGTTGAGTTATGCATTCATTTTCTGCCATGAACAACCAATAAACTGTTTAGAACTATGGACTGTCTCTCTTTCTTCAAGATCTGTCATGGGAAGCCATGGAGAAGGTGTTAAACTACAAAGCCTCAGCTTAATTCTCCTGTAGAAGAATGCTCTGTGCTCCCAGCCACAACAGCTACCAAGTCTGCCTCTGCCAAGCTAAGGACAGTTACTGCTGGGACAAGCAGTAGATCCCCTTTCTATGAGCCCCTGGCTAGATGCTGTCCACAGCCTACAGGCCCTAAACTTTGTTCTTTCTTTCTTCTCAACACCCCTACTCACCAAAACTATGCAGAGAAAGATTGATGTCACCTTTTATAATCAACAAAAGGCTAGAATATTCGGTCAAAAAGTAGGCCTCAAAATGACAGTGCTGCAAAGTCCTAAGATTGCAGCTTGAGTCTCAACCTTACCGGTAAGCAAAAATGTAAAACCAGAATTTCTCAGAAACCATGTGATATTTAAGCTCCCACTTATCTGGAAAAAAAATTTTTTAAAGCTGCGTGGATAATGATTTGAATAAGAATGGTCCCTGTGGGGGTCATAGATTTGAATGGTATTAACAGTGTCCATGTTATTAAGAGTGTCACTGTTAGGAGGTGTGGCCTTGTTTCAGGAAGTATGTCACTAGAGGTAGGTTTCAAGGTTTCAAAGAAAATGCCAGGCTCAGTCTTAGTCTCTGCCCCATGCCCTCTTCCACTTTGCCTGCATACCAGGATACAGTTTTAAGCTACTATTCAAGAGCCATTCATGTTGCTATGTTCCCACCACAATGATAAAGGACTAAGCTTCTGAAACTGTAAGGAAATCCCCAATTAAATGCTTTTTGTATAGGACCTGCCTTGGTCATGGAGCCTCTTCATAGCTCTAGAACAGAGACCAAGACCTATTGCTATCTCACTGTTCTTCCCATAATGGTCAATTGCCTCCAGCAAGTATCTCTAACTTCTGATTAGCCTGACAGCTTTCAGGAAAACCTCTACACTGCAGAGTATTACATAAACCTGCTCCCAACTGAGCTACTGCTCTTTATTCCCAGGAGATAGTCCAGCAGTTTGTTCCCAAGAAACTGTTTCTACCTTGTTCAGTGATTTTGGTGCATTCACAATCAATAGCTGTTTTTAAAGGGAACAATGACTTTTGTTCCCTTTTTCTTTCTGTCATAGAGTCTGAGGACCAGACTGAATCAGGAAAGAGGGCTTTGGAGGCCATTTTGAAAACAGGGCTGAGTCTGGAGTGGGAGGAGCAAATTGCATTCCAGACTCAGCTTCTCTGTGAGCTTAGGTAGTATGTGAAAATTTACCAATATAACATATAAACAAAAGACATTTTTCCTCTGACATGTTGAACAGGAGTTTGCTGTCGAGTCTACTCATAAAATGCTAAACACAAAGACCTTGTTTTCCTTTTAGCCTGTATAGATTTGATAAAATAAGTATGATTCACTAGGTCTTCTAGAGACTGACCACAGAGAGAAAGCATTTTCTACCCTTTTCAAATACTATAAAAGACAGAACACTTGGTTTTGATAGGTAACCCTCTGATAGCTTTAAACTTTATAACATCATAGGTGTGTGGCTGTCTGCAGTCATGTCAAGCCAACAGAGCTATCTGCCTTTACTGGAGGTTCTCCTTGACTAGTCTTGGGGTGATTGCTGGACACTTTGTACCTACAATCACTTTTACTATACTAAAAAATGAAGGCAAACACCTTGAAAACCTTAACAAAGTACTTTCCCTCCTATAAAAAAAAAAACAAATTGATACTTACTTCAGCAGCACATATGCTAAAATTGAAACAACACAGAGAAGATTAGCATGACCCATATATGACAATGATACACAAATTCATGAAGCATTTCATATTTTTAATACAAGGAAAACTCTAACACAAGGAGGGAAACTACACCATAGAAAAAGCAAGAAAGTAATCTTCTTTCAACAAACACAAAAGAAGATAGCCACACAAACATGATTCCACCTGTAACAACAAAAATAACAGGTAGCAACAATAACTTTTCCTTAATATCCTTTAACATCATGAACTAAATTCCCCAATAAAATGACGTAGACTAACTGACTGGATACATAAATGGTATCGAGCATTTTGCTGCATGCAGGAAACACACCTCAGTGACAAAGACAGACACTACCTAAGAATAAAAGCCTGGAAAAAATTTACAAGCAAATGGTCCAAGAAACAACTGGGACTAGTTATTCTATTATCAAATAAAATCTAATTTCAATCCAAAGTTATCAAAAAAGATAAGGAAGTACACTTCATATTCATCAAAGGAAAAATCCACTAGGATGAACTCTCAATCCTGAATATTTGTGCTCCAAATGCAAGGGCATCTATATCATAAAAGAAACCTTATTAAAGCTCAAAGTAAGGGGGAGGGGCTAGGGGGATGTTGGCCCAGAAACCCGGAAAGGGAGTAACAATCAAAATGTAAATAAGAAACACCCAAGTTAATAAAGATGAAAAAAGTAAATAAATAGCAGTCATTATCAGTGAGTATAAAACCCTGAATCATAGAGCCAAATCAGTAAGAATAGTCAGGTAGGTGCATTTTTGTGCAGGGGTTGAGTGAGGGAGAATGTCGACTTTTAAACACTTCAGTTATAATTGCTTATAAAGTTTAATTCCAAAACCAAACTTTGTAGTGAAAACAAGAAATAAATGGCCATTAATGCAAAACATCAAATTGATAAGCCAGGGATTCTTGTTGTCCTGTGGTGTCGTCCATATCCCCTCTTTGGCTGCTTGCTTCTGCCCTCCACTGCTGGCCTGTGTGGACTCATTAAGCAGTCAGAAACTGCCAAACTGCCAAATTTGAATGTGTTAAACTGTTTCTGCCAAACTGTTGAATGTGGGTGTTCAGAGGGAAGGAGAAAAGTGGCGGCAGAGCCATGATCCACTAGCCCCTCTCTGTAGGGTTGTCCCAGGCTAGCACATTTCAATTCTAGATCTTTGCTTTTGCCATCTCCTTTCAAGGTCGTAGTCGATCCTGTTTCAAGTCTCAGGTGATGGTTAGAACTTCTCTGTAGATGGATGCCTCATGTGTTAGACAAACCTCTCATTAATACCTCAAATATTTC
The DNA here is from genome assembly GCF_021556685.1 of Rattus norvegicus. Lineage (NCBI taxonomy): Eukaryota > Metazoa > Chordata > Mammalia > Rodentia > Muridae > Rattus > Rattus norvegicus. The sequence goes on along the minus strand of NC_141554.1, from coordinate 11,099,302 downwards.
CATTTGAATAAACTATCACCCCTGCCAAAGAACCTTGACCATGCAGAAGATGATGATCAGCATAGACAGAGACATCACCACTTTTCCACTTAGCAGCTATGAACAGGTGGGCAAACATCTTGGCATCTCAAAACCACAATTCTCTCGTGCTTCAGTGAAAAGGAACACCTGTATTTTCCTCAGTCAGCAAACAGATACTTAGAGGAATCAATTGCTAACCCTCAGAATTGTCAATCCAGGGGGTATTAAAGTAGGGTTTAAAGTTAAATATGCTGGCCAGCTGACTTGAAGTAAAGAATGCTTACTTCATTATTCACCTGAGTCTCATGCATTCACAAGCATCCCTGGATACTGGAAAGAAATGTAACATGGGAAACAGTTGATAGAGTGTTTCTTGTGTTGGCTGTTGAAAGAGGTGGCAAGGAAACACAATATTCTCTTGCAACTTCCAGATGGAGATCAACTTGGCGGCATTTTGAATTCAGCATGCTGAGAATCATTTTGGACTTCTGAACCCACAAATGAATTAGAAGGGTTTTTGTTGTTGTTGTTTGGTTTTTCTATTGTTGTTTGTTTGTTTTTGTGGTGGGTATAAGCTCCACTTGTGTGCTCTTTTGTCGTAGTGGCATTCAGTAACCAATGGGCTATTTTATTTGCTTGTTTGTTTGAGGTAACTGAATGAAGTGTTAGTATTTCAGAACATGGGTTCCAGAATTAGGTACACTTACACTTTATGCTCCTTTTTTTCTAAAATACTAATTGTTACTTTCCTTGAGTTAATATGATGCACATAATAATTGTAAACTGTATTTTATATTTGGGAATAAAGCTAATTTTAAAAATGGGGGGAAAAAGCTCAAAGTATACATTGCACCTCACACAGTACTAGTAGGGGACTTCAACACTCCACTCTCAGCAATGGACAGATCATAGAAACAGAAACTGAACAAAGACACAGTGAAACTAACAGAAGTTAAAAACCAAATGTATGCCTGTGGGGAAGGGAGCTGAACACCCACACATGCAGAACATCCTGAGGCCACAGGACAGACTGCCACTTCTGCCAACCCCTGATGACCTCCCTGGTAGAAGAGAAAATTGAATAGTGCCTCTGGACACAGGAATATGGAACAGTCATCTGACCGTACCTGCATTTCTGGTCTGTGACCAGAATTGAACTGAAATTAACCGGTGAAAAGGCTACCTGAACCCAAATCCTGTGGGGGAGAGAGCTGGAGCCTCAGAAGTGCAAATACTTCTGAGAAATCAGAGAAGACTACCTTCTGTCCACCTTCCTGATGCAAGAGGGAATTGCCTAGTATGAGCTGTGCCCCCTGGGTACAAGGACCAAAGAGTAGTCAGGGGCAGGACCCATTCGATTCCTGCCTGCACCAAGAGCTGAAAGACAGTAACCAGTAGCGCATACAGACCTGAAAGCACAGCACCTGTTACCAGAAAGGGCTGAGAGAAAACAGGAAAATAGTTCTACAGGAGTGCTGACACAGAGGCCTACAGGAGGGTCAAGCCACTGACAGAAATAGCAAGATAAGCTAAGACCAGAGACAACCCAATGGCGAGAGGCAAGCACAAGAACATAAGCAACAGAAACCAAGACTAGTTGGCATCATCAGAGCCCAGGTCTCCCACCAAAGAAAATACTGGATATCCAAACACACCGGAATAGAAAGATTTAGATTTAAAATCACATTTTATGATAATTATGGAGGACATTAAGAAAGACATAAAGAACTCCCTTAAAGAAATGCAGGACAACACAAGTAAACAAGTAGAAGCCCTTAAAGAGGAAACACAAAATTCCCTGAAAAAATTACAGGAAAACACAACCAAACTGGTGAAGAAGTTGAACAAAACAGTCCAGAATTTAAACATAGAAATAGAAACAGTAAAGAAAGTACAAAAGGAGAAAACCCTGGAGATAGAAAACCTAAGAAAGAGACCAGAAGTCATAGATAGCAGCATCACCAACAGAATACAAGGGATAGAAGAGAGAAAATCAGGGGCAGAAGATACCATAGAAAACATCGACACAACCATCAAAGATAATAAATAATAAAGATCTTAGTCCAAAACATCTAAGAGATCCATGACAGAATGAGAAAATCAAACATAAGGACAATAGGTATAGAAGACAGTGAAGACTCTCAACTTAAAGGGCCATTAAATATATTCCACAAAATTATAGAAGAAAACTTCTATAACCTAAAGAAAGTGATGCCCATAAACATACAAGAAGCCTACAGAACTCCAAATAGGTTGGACCAGAAATGCACAAAACAAGGAAAGAATATTTAAAGCACTAAGGAAAAAAAAGTCAAGTTACATATACAGGCACACCTATAAGAATTACACCAGACTTCTCACCAGAGTCTATAAAGAGACAGAAGATCCTGAACAGATGTCATACAGATGCTAAGAGAACAAAATTGCCAGCCCAGGCTACTTTATCCAGCAAAACTCTCAATTAACATAGATGGAGAAAACAAGATATTCCATGACGCAACCATATTTATACAATATCTTTCTATAAATCCAGCCCTACAAAGGACAATAGATGGAAAACTCCAACACAAGGAGAGAAAATATGACATACAAAAATCAAGAATATAATCTCCTTGTAATAAAACCAAAAGAGAGAGACACAAACATAATTCCACCTCTAACAATGAAAATAACAGGAAGTGACAATTACTATTACTTAAAATCTCTCAATATCAACCGACTCAATTCCCCAATAAAAAGACATAGACTACCACACTGAATACGAAGAGAGCACCCAGCATATTGCTTCATATAGAAAACACACCTCAGAGACAAAGACTACCTCAGAGTAAAAGGCTGGAAAATAACTTTCCAAGCAAATGGTCTGAAGAAACAAACTGGAGCTGCCATTCTAATTTAAAATAAAATTGATTTTCAACGAAAAGTCATCAAAAAAGATAAGGAAGGAAACTTCATATTCGTTATAGGAAAAATCCACCAAAAGGAACTCTCAATCCTAAACAACAATGCTTCAAATGCAAGGGCACCTACGTTCATTAAAGAAACCTTACTAATGCTCAAAGCACATATTGCTCCTCACACAATAACAGTAGGAGATTTCAACACCCCACTCTTATCAATGGACAGATCATGGAAACAGAAATTAAACTGCGACACAGAGAAAATAACAGAAGTTATGAAACAAATGGATTTAACAGATATTTATACAACATTCAATCCTAAAACAAAAGGATATCTTCTCAGCACCTCATGGTACCTTCTCCAAAATTGATCATATAATCATACACAAAACAGGCTTCAACAGATACAGGAAGATAGACATAATCCCATGCATACTATCAGGACACCACAGAATGAGGCTGGTCTTCAATAAAAACAATAATGAGAGAAAGCCCACATATACATGGACGTTGAAAAATGATCTACTCAGTGACAACTTGGTCGAGGAAGAAATAAAGAAAGAAATTAAAGACTTCTTAGAATTTAATGAAAATGAAGATATAACATACCCAACCTTATGGGACACAATGAAAGCAGTACTAAGAGGAAAACTCATAGCTCTGAGTGCCTGCAAAACAAAACAAAACAAAACAAAAACAAAAACAAAAACAATCAGGAGGCAGGATACATCAGCAGCTTGACAGCACACCTAAAAGTTCTAGAACAAAAAGAAACAAATACACCCAAGAGTAGTAGAAGGCAGGAAATAATCAAACTCAGGGCTGAAATCAACTAAGTAGAAATAAAAAGACTATACAAAGAATCAAAAAAAACAGGAGGTGGTTCTTTAAGAAAATGAACAAGATAGATAAACCCTTATCCAGACTAACAAGAGGACCCAGAGTGTGCATCCAAATTAACAAAATCAGAAATGAAAATGGGCCAGTACAATGTGAGGAAATTCAAAAAATCATAACATCCTTCTCTAAAAGCCTATATACAACAAAACTGGAAAATGTGGAGGAAATGGGTGATTTTCTAGACAGATACCAGGTACGAAAGTTAAATCAGGAACAAATAAACCATCTAAAGAACCCCAAAACTCCTAAAGAAATAGAAGCTGTTATTAAAAGTCTTCCAACAAAATAGAGCCCAGGACCAAATGGATTTAATCCTGAATTCTATCAGATCTTCATAGAAGACCTCATACCAATACTGTCCAAAATATTCCACAATATAGAACCAGACAGAGAACTGCCAATTTCTTCTATGAAGCCACAATTACTCTTACACCTAAACCACAAATAGACCCAACAAAGAAAGAGAATTTCAGACCAATTTCCCTTGTGAATATCGATGCAAAAATACACAATTAAATTCTTGCAAACCGAATCCAAGAACATATCAAAATGATCATCGAGCATGATCAAGTAGGCTTCATTCCAGGGATGCAGGGATGGTTTAATATATGGAAATCCATCAACCTAATCCACTATATGAACAAACTCAAAGATTAAAAACCACATGGTCATTTCATTAGATGCTAAGAAAGCATTTAACAAAATTCAACACCCCTTCCTGATAAAAGTCCTGGAAAGAATAGGAATTCAAGGCCCATACCTAAACATAATAAAAGGCATATACAAGCAATAGCTAGCATCAAACTAAATGGGGGGAAACTTTAAGCAATCCCACAAAAAGCCAGGACTAGACCAGGCTGCCCACTCTCTCCCTACTTATTCAATAAAGTACTTGAAATCCAAGCCAGATCAATCAGACAATGAAAAGAGTTCAAAGGGCTACAAATTGGAAGGGAAGAAGTCAAAATATCACTATTTGCAGATGATATGGTAGTGTACTTAAGGGACCCCAAAAGTTTCACCAGAGAACTAATTAACCTGATGAACAACTTCAGCAAAGTGTCAGGGTACAAAATTAACTCAAACAAATCAGTAGCCTTCCTCTACTCAAAGGATAAACAAGCTGAGAAAGAAATTTGGGAAATGAGATCCTTCATAATAGTCCCAAATAATATAACATATCTTGGTGTGACTTTAACCAAGCAAGTGAAAAATCTGCATGACAATAACTTCAAGTCTGTGAAGAAAGAAATTGAGGAAGATCTCAGAAGATGGAAAGATCTCCCATGCTCATGAACAGGCAGGATTAATACAATAAAAATGGCCATTTTGCCAAAAGCAATCTACAGATTCAATGCAATCTCCATCAAACGTCCTACTCAATTTTTATAGTGATAGAAAGAGCAATATGCAAATTCATTTAGAATAACAAAAAACCAGGACAGCAAAAACTATACTCAACAATTAAAGAACTTCCAGGGGAATTACTTTCCCTGACTTCAAGCAGTATTACAGAGCAACAGTCATAAAAACTATATGGTATTGGTACAGAGAAAGGCAGATAAATCAGTGGAACAGAACTGAAGACCCAGAAATGAACCCACACAAGAATGATCATTTGATCTTTGACAAAGGAACTAAAACCATCCAATGGAAAAGATAGCATTTTCAACAAATGGTGCTGGTTCAACTGGAGGTCAGCATGTAGAAGAATGCAGATCGATCCATTCCCATCACCCTGTACAAAGCTTAAGTCCAAGTGGATCAAGGACCTCTACATCAAACCAGATACACTCAAACTAATAGAAGAAAAAGTGGGGAAGAATTTTGAACACATGGGCACTGGAGAATATTTCCTGAACAAACACCAATGGCTTATTCTCTAAGATCAAGAATCGACAAATGGGATCTCATAAAACTACAAAGGTTCTGTAAGGCAAAGGACACTGTTGTTAGGACAAAATGGCAACCAACAGATTGGGAAAAGATCTTTACCAATCCTACAACAGATAGAGGGCTTATATCCAAAATATACAAAAAACCCATGAGGTTAGACTGCATGGAGACAAATAACCCTATTAAAATATGGGGTTCAGGGCTAAACAAAGAACTCATAGCTAAGAATGTCGAATGGCTGAGAAGTACCTAAAGAAATGTTCAACATTTTTAGTCATAAGGGAAATGCAAATCAAAACAACCCTGACATTCGACCTCACACCAGTCAGAATGGCTAAGATCAAAAACTCAGGTGACAGCAGATGCTGGCGAGGATGTGGAGAAAGAGGAACACTCCTCCACTGCTGGTGGGACTGCAAATTGTTACAACCATTCTGGAAATCAATCTGGAGGTTCCTCAGAAAATTGGAAATTGAACTCTCTGAGGATCCAGATATACCTCTCTTGGGCATATACCCAAAAGATGCCCCAACATATAACAATGACACATGCTCCTCTATATTCATAGCAGCCTTATTTATAATAGCCAGAAGCTGGAAAGAACCCAGATGCCTTTCAACAGAGGAATGGATATGGAAAATGTAGTACATCTACACAATGGAGTACCCCTCAGCTTTCAAAAACAATGACTTCATGAAACTCAAAGGCAAGTGTATGGAATTAGAAAATACCATCCTGAGTGAGGTAACCCAATCACAAAAAACATACATATTATGCACTCAGTTATAAGTTGATATCAGCCCCAAAGCTCAAATTGCCCAAGATACAATTCATAGACAACATGAAGCTCAAGAAGTAGTATGACCAAAGTGAAGATTCTTCAGTCCTTCTGAAAAGGGGGAACAAAAAAATTCATAGGAGGGGATATGGAGACAAAGTTTGGAGCAGAGACTGAAGGAATGGTCATTCTGAACCTGCCCACCTGAGTATCCAGCCCATATACATTCAGCCACCAAACGCAGACAATATTCCCGATGCCAAGAAGTGCATGCTGATAGGCCTGATATAGCTGTCTCCTGAGAAGCTTTGTCAAAGCATGACAAATACAGAGGTGAATGCTAGCAGCTAACCATTGAACTGAAAACGGGGTCCCCATTGGAGGAGTTAGAGAAAGAACTGAAGGAGCTGAAGGGACTTGCAAACCTATAAGAACAACAATACCAACCAACCAGTGCTCCCAGGGTCTAAACCACTACCCACATATTAGGCATGGAGACCCATGGCTCCAGCTGCATATGTAGCAGAAGATGGCCTTGTTGGGCACCAATGGGAGGAGAAGACTTTGGTCCTGCCGAGGCTTGACTCACCAGTGTAGGGGATTGTCGGGGGCAGGGAGATGAGAAGGTGTGAGTGGTTGGGGAAAAGGAACATCCTCATAGAAGAAGGGGGAGGAGAGGATGGTGGTTTATGGACAGGAAACCAGGAAAGGGAATAACATTTGAAATGTAAATAAAAAGTATCTAATAAAAAAAAACAAAGAAAGGAAAGGGCATAGGGATCTCAGCAAAGTTTATTTCTACAGAAGTATATGTTGTCATGCCAAATCAGCCAGGTAAGCATACCTCTCAGGGTCCTCAGAATTCTTACTACTAATGGAAAGAGATCCTGGAGCTTATTCTAAGTGGTCAGAGCTTTAGCCTTACAATCTTGCATGGTTGGCTAACTTAAAGTGAACACAGTTCATCAGCAAAGGGAAACTTGTGAGAATAGGATGCACGTCTAAGCAAAGGGATGAAAGAGATGAAAGCTTGTACTTTCATCTCAGAAAACTGGTTAATGTGGAAAGTATTTTTTTTTTTTGCAAAATTAGGTATCATAACAAATTTCTTTAAAGATGGAACTGTTTTGTCTCAGTTAACTCTTTGATAGAAAAGTCAGTGCATGTCTGTCACATTTCCCAGCTGGAAGTAAAATACAGGTACAATGGCAAAAGTTAGAGCTTTGTAGCATGGGAGAGGCTTAATCTGGCATTGCTAGGAATAGGACAGGAAACACCCAAGAGAGAATGCAGCCAAGCACTGAGAGTAACAATGAGCCCACAGCTGACAGAGAGCAAGGAACTAACAATCTTCATTCTTCAATCAAATGAATCAAAATTTGGTCAATGATCTCTTTAAAAGAGGCTCAATGGGGATTCTTTCCAAGAATTTCCTGCCAAACCTTGAGTTTGGGGTATTTTGATAGCCTATCACAAGGAACAAATTCTTAAGCCATGTTATCCGCATCCAGACTTTTTACCTACAAATCTTCAAACTAATAGATAAGGGTATTTTAATGTCAACGATAGAAACTAATATGTGATCTGTAATTAAAACCTGTCTTGGAAGCCCGACATAGTGGTGCTTGCTAATAATTCTCACATTTGGGAGTTGATCCTCTGCTACATAGTGAGTTGAAAGGCAGCCTGGGATGCATGATATTCTCTCTCAAAAATGAAGGAAAGGAAGAAAGAGAGAGAGAGGGAGGGGGGAGGGGAGAAAGGGAGAAAGGGAGAAAGGGAAGGGGAAGAAAGAAGGAAGAGAGAAAGAAATCTACTTTGGAGAAGAAGTGCGGTTAGGTTCATTTGAAATTTAACTCTTAGGTTGAAAGTAGAACTGTCTGTAACCCCAAAATACTGATAAGTGAATCATGGTATCATTGTAACTAGTTCTTAAATCTTCAAAACAAAATATTGCATTTCTACAAACCAGGTCAAATGAGGCTCAACACTATTTAAATTCCTTACTTGCCTTTGGGTCATTCCTTTAGGGGACTGAATGTATATTGGATTTAATAGTAGAAATATGTAAATAAGAAGAGGGGATAGACAGTAGTTAAAAACAAACTCTAAGTCAAGGATGCTAAATGTCAACTTTATGTGTCAAATGGTAAGAATATGTAGAGCCACTTTAAAAAGATAAGCCATTTAGAAACAGAGTTGCACTTAAGATTCCAATCTCAATATCCAACCTGGCAGTATTCTTGTTCCCATTCTAACAAAGTCACAGCCTATTGAAATGCATTTGAGTCAGACAGAAATTGAGAGACAGAACTGTTAGAAGATTCCCAGAAATCAGAAGCAGCCCCAGTGCCACAAGCAGCCAATTTCAGGAGTCAATACATTGATTGTTTCTCTTTTTAAATCACCATATTCTGTTTCAGGCTTTGATGTAGTTAGGGAAAAGAAGCCACAAAGAAATACATAATAGGCTCCCTAATGATGTGCAGTAAGGTCTGTGGGTGGCCCAAACCCACTGAGATGCTTCCTTATTAGTAGTAATAATTGCTTATTTTACTATATGGTTGCTAACAGATGTGAGATTTTTGGGGGAATAAAAATGTTTTGAACACTGACATATAAAAGCATATTTTTATGTATGACTTTTAAGATGGTTCCTGTATCAGTTCTCACCTTCCTGGTACCATAATCCCAGGGATTGAACTCAGGTTGTCAGGCTTGGAAGCAAGTTCTTTAATGAATTGAGTCATCTCACCAGTCCCTTAATATTTTTTAAAAAAAGAATATATGTGCCAAATAATAGCTACAGATAGATAAAGAGAAATAGATAGAGAGAACTGACTAACGCAAACTGTACCCTGACCACTACATGTGTTTGCCATGGCATATGAATTCTCAGGAACACACATGGGTAGAGACGATAAATACTTAATATTTTTTAATTAATTTTGTGGCAGGGGTAAACCATCTCACCAGCTGCAACATATGTTCTTGAGGGAGAGAATATGTCCAAATATATAATCAGATTTTTAAGTTTATTTAAAATATCATTATTGTTATTGGTTTTACACTGTATTTATTATGCTTCTCAAGAAGTAATTTAATTTTTAAAAAAAACTTAAAGAATATATATGTAGCCAGGCATGTTGGTACATGCCTTTAATCCTAGCACTCACGAGGGAGAGACAGGTGGATCTCTGAGTTAAAGGCCATTCTGGTCTAGAGAATGTGTTCTAGAACAGACTGAACTATATAGAAAAACCCTGTCTCAAAAAAAAAAAAAAAAAGGTGGGCGGAACCTTCAATTCCTGATATTCTTGTAACTAACTGGAGTTACAATCCCTTCTTCTGTACTGCTTTGGATTCCTACTAGTGCCTCTTGGTAATGAAATATTTGTAAGTAACAGCTTCAAAGGTCTATTTCATGATTGGGGGAAGTAGTATTTTACCATATGTCTTACTGTTCTATTGCTGTGAAGAGACACTGTGACTATTGAAACTCTTATAAAACAAAGTATTTAATTTGGACTGGCTTACAGTTTCAGAAGTTTAGACCATTATCATGGTGGAAAGTATGGCAGCATGCAGGCATTCATGGTACTGGAAAAGTAGTTGATCTACAGGCAACAAGAACAGAGACTCTGAACTTGGCATGGGCTTTTGAAACCTCAAAGTACACTCACTCCCAGTGACACATTTCTTCCAACAAGACCATACCTCCTAATAATTTCAAATACTGCCACTTCCTGGTCACTGAGCATTCCAATTTTTGAACTTGGGACCGGGGGGGGGGGCATTCTTATTCAAATCACTATACCATGGAAAACAGGAAGATCATTTCCTTAACTAAATAATCCAAAGAAACATTATAAATGATTGGACAAATTCCCCCTGGCATCACAATGCTTCTTTGGTGCTTCTGCCAAAGACACAAAACCTGGATCTAATATTGGAGAATTGTATATATCCAAAACCACAAAGAGTCTACTACACAACTGACATGAAAAACAAAACTACAGAAATGTTCCCATATTTTAAAAGTCTAAGGAGGAAGTGAGTGTGATTTGTGATAAGATCCTAGTTCAGCTGGCAAAATATTGAGTTTGTACAATATACTAGATCTTAGCACTATATCACTATTAAATTTTCCGAATTTGATAATTGCAATGCTTGAGAAGTTGAGGCAGAAGAATTGGGGATTCAAGTTTATCCTCAACCACCCTCAAGTACATAAGGCCTCACCTCAAAGATACAGTTGGGGGAAGGGGAGAGGATCAGAGAGAACTCTTTCCTGCCTTAGAGGTCACTTTAAAAGGAAGGTCACTTTAAAAGGAACTGTAAGCTAATTGTTACCAACTGGTAAATCTAGGCAAAGATTTTCTCAAGATCTGGTACTATTTCTTTTTACAAAATTTTTAAACATGTGTGCGTGGTCTGTGTGTGTGTGTGTGTGTGTGTGTGTGTGTGTGTGTGTGTGTGGGTGTGTGTGTGTGTACACATATGTGCATGTACACACTTGTAGGAGCAATAGGACAGCTTCAAGTGCCCATCCTTACCTTCCATCTTATTTGAGACATGGTCTCTACTGTACACCAGAGTGACTGGCCCATGAGACATTCATTATCACATATAGCCTTCCATGGGTGCTGGGGATACTAATTCGGGTCTTCATGCTTGCACTGCAAATGCTCTACTCAATAAACTATCTCCCAAGACCTTTGCATTGAAGTTTCTAACCGACATTCATCTGTAAATTTAAAGTATTTCAAAGTGGAAATTAAGAGTAATATAAAAGTGCACAGGGGCTCGCGGAAAAGGCAGCTCAGGCCCTCCTGGTTGCCGCCCTAACAGAGAGCTCAAAAGCAGCACCCCACAAGCAAACTTGAGCCACAGGAAGAAAGGTACGACCAACTTTTCTGCTCCAAGCCACCTGCCTGGTGGTCTCAGGACACAGAGAGGCAAAATTCTTCTGGGACAAGACACTTCCGGTTTTTAGCTGGAGCCCCAACCTCACTGATCCTGGCACACAGCTCACTGCTCCCAAACCCCATGGGAGAAAGAGCTCAACGCCCGCACAGGTGGGCACTCCTCAGAATGCAGAGCAGGAGAGACCACTAATACTGCCCACCCCTGCCCACATCCCTGGCCCAAGAGGAAACTGTATATGGCCTTTGGGAACCAGAAGATAGGGGCACTTAAGCAGCAGGTCCCCTGTACTCCAGACACCTAAAGGGACCTAAAGGGACTGGATCAACAGTTCTCTGCACCCAAATCCCGTTGGAGGGAGAGCTAAACCTTCAGAGGGGCAGACACACCTGGGAAGCCAGAAGAGACCACACTCTGCCCACATTTCTGGCTCCAGAGGAAAACACCTAATGCCATCTGGGACCCTGGTGCACAGAAGCTCCCAGAGAAGGCAGCACAGACCCTCCTGGTTGCCGCCCTCACCTAGAGCTCAAAAGCAGCTCCCCACGAGCAAATTGAGCCACGGGACCACAGGTAAGATCAACTTTCCTGCTCGAAGCAACCTGCCTGGTGGACTCAAGACACAGGCCCACAAGAACAGCTGAAGACCAATAGACAGGAAAGACTACACGCCCAAAAGCAGAACACTCTGTTCCCATAACTAGCTGAAAGAAAACAGGAAAACAGGTCTTCAGCACTCCTGACACACAGGCCTATAGGAAGGTCTAGCCACTGTCAGAAATAGCAGAACAAGATAACACCAGAGACAACCTGATGGCGAGAGGCAAGCTCAGGAACCCAAGCAACAGAACCCAAGACCACATGGCATCATCAGAGTCCAATTCTCCCAGCAAAGCAAACACTGAATATCCAAACACACCAGAAAAGCAAGATCTAGATTTAAAATCGTATTTCATCATGATGCTGGAGGACTTCAAGAATGACATGAAGAACTCCCTTAGAGAAACGCAGGAAAACATAAATAAACAAGTAGAAGCCTATAGAGGAGAATCACAAAAATCATTGAAAGTTCCAGGAAAACACAATCAAACAGTTGAAGGAATTAAAAATGGAAATAGAAGCAATAAAGAAAGGACACAGGGAAACAACCCTAGATATAGAGAACCAAAGGAAGAGACAAGGAGACATAGATACAAGCATGACCAACAGAATACAAGAGATAGAAGAGAGAATCTCAGGAGCAGAAGACTCCATAGAAATCATCGACACAACTGTCAAAGATAATGTAAAACAGAAAAAGCTACTGGTCCAAAACATACAGGAAATCCAAGACTCAATGAGAAGATCAAACCTAAGGATAATAGGTATAGAAGAGAGTGAAGACTCCCAGCTCAAAGGACCATTAAATATCTTCAACAAAATCATAGAAGAAAACTTCCTTAACCTAAAGAAAGAGATACCTATGAACATACAAGAAGCCTACAGAACTCCAAATACATTGGACCAGAAAAGAAACTCCTCCTGTCACATAATAGTCAAAACAACAAATGTAGAAAATAAAGAAAGAATATTAAAAGCAGTAAGGGAAAAGGGTCAAGTAACATATAAAGAGAGACCTATCAGAATCACACCGGACATCTCACCATAGACTATGAAAGCTAGAAGATCCTGGACAGATGTCATACAGAACCTAAGAGAACACAACTGACAGCCCAGCTGAGGATACTGTATCCTGCAAAACACTTAATTAGCATAAATGGAGAGACCAAGATATTCATGACAAAACCAAATTTACACAATATCTTTCTACAAATCCAGCCATACAAAGGATAATAAATGATAAAGCCCAACATAAGGAGGCAAGCTACACCATAGAAAAAGCAAGAAAGACCCCGTGAGAGAGAGACCCAACCGCCTGGTCAGGTGGGCACTCCTGAGGCTGCAGAGCGGAAGAGACCACCAACACTGCTCAACCCTGCCCGCATCCCTGGCCCAAGAGGAAACTGTATAAGGCCTCTGGGCTCCCGTGGGGGAGGGCCCAGGAGCGGCAGGACCCCTGCCTGAGACACCACCAGAACCTGAAGGAAACAGACCGGATAAACAGTTCTCTGCACCCAAATCCCGTGGGAGGGAGAGCTAAACCTTCAGAGAGGCAGACAAGCCTGGGAAACCAGAAGAGACTGCTCTCTGCACACACATCTCGGACGCCAGAGGAAAAAGCCAAAGACCATCTGGAACCCTGGTGCACTGAAGCTCCCGGAAGGGGCGGCACAGGTCTTCCTGGTTGCTGCCGCTGCAGAGAGCCTGTGGGCAGCACCACACGAGCAAGCTTGAGCCTCGGGACACACAGGTAAGACCAAATTTTCTGCTGCAAGAAAGCTGCCTGGTGAACTCAAGACACAGGCCCACAGGAACAGCTGAAGACCTGTAGAGAGGAAAAACTACACGCCCGAAAGCAGAACACTCTGTCCCCATAACTGACTGAAAGAGAGGAAAACAGGTCTACAGCACTCCTGACACACAGGCTTATAGGACAGTCTAGCCACTGTCAGAAATAGCAGAACAAAGTAACACTAGAGATAATCTGATGGCGAGAGGCAAGCGCAGGAACCCAAGCAACAGAAACCAAGACTACATGGCACCATCGGAGCCCAATTCTCCCATCAAAACAAACATGGAATATCCAAACACACCAGAAAAGCAAGATCTAGTTTCAAAATCATTTTTGATCATGATGCTGGAGGACTTCTCGAAAGACGTGAAGAACTCCCTTAGAGAACAAGTAGAAGCCTACAGAGAGGAATCGCAAAAATGCCTGAAAGAATTCCAGGAAAACATAAATAAACAAGTAGAAGCCCATAGAGAGGAGACACAAAAATCCCTGAAAGAATTCCAGGAAAACACAATCAAACAGTTGAAGGAATTAAAAATGGAAATAGAAGCAATCAAGAAAGAACACATGGAAACAAACCTGGATATAGAAAACCAAAAGAAGAGACAAGGAGCTGTAGATACAAGCTTCACGAACAGAATACAAGAGATGGAAGAGAGAATCTCAGGAGCAGAAGATTCCATAGAAATCATTGACTCAACTGTCAAAGATAATGTAAAGCGGAAAAAGCTACTGGTCCAAAACATACAGGAAATCCAGGACTCAATGAGAAGATCAAACCTAAGGATAATAGGTATAGAAGAGAGTGAAGACTCCCAGCTCAAAGGACCAGTAAATATCTTCAACGAAATCATAGAAGAAAACTTCCCTAACCTAAAAAAAGAGATGCCCATAGACATACAAGAAGCCTACAGAACTCCAAATAGATTGGACCAGAAAAGAAACACCTCCCGTCACATAATTGTCAAAACACCAAACGCACAAAATAAAGAAAGAATATTAAAAGCAGTAAGGGAAAAAGGTCAAGTAACATGTAAAGGCAGACCTATCAGAATCACACCAGACTTCTCGCCAGAAACTATGAAGGCCAGAAGATCCTGGACTGATGTCATACAGACCCTAAGAGAACACAAATGCCAGCCCAGGTTACTGTATCCAGCAAAACTCTCAATTAACATTGATGGAGAAACCAAGATATTCCATGACAAAACGAAATTTACACAATATCTTTCTACAAATCCAGCACTACAAAGGATAATAAATGGTAAAGCCCAACATAAGGAGGCAAGCTATACCCTAGAAGAATCAAGGTCTTGGCAACAAAACAAAGAGAATGAAAGCACACAAACATAATCACACATCCAAATATGAATATAACGGGAAGCAATAATCACTATTCCTTAATATCTCTCAACATCAATGGCCTCAACTCCCCAATAAAAAGACATAGATTAACAAACTGGATACGCAACAAGGACCCTGCATTCTGCTGCCTACTGGAAACACATCTCAGAGACAAAGACAGACACTACCTCAGAGTGAAAGGCTGGAAAATAACTTTCCAAGCAAATGGTCAGAAGAAGCAAGCTGGAGTAGCCATTCTAATATCAATTAAAATCAATTTCCAACTAAAAGTCATCAAAAAAGATAAGGAGGGACACTTCATATTCATCAAAGGAAAAATCCACCAAGATGAACTCTCAATCCTAAATATCTATGCCCCAAATACAAGGGCACCTACATACGTAAAAGAAACCTTACTAAAGCTCAAAACACACATTGCACCTCACGCAATAATAGTGGGAGATTTCAACACCCCACTCTCATCAATGGACAGTTCATGGAAACAGAAATTAAACAGTGATGTCGACAGACTAAGAGAAGTCATGAGCCAAATGGACTTAACGGATATTTATAGAACATTCTATCCTAAAGCAAAAGGATATACCTTCTTCTCAGCTCCTCATGGTACTTTCTCCAAAATTGACCATATAATTGGTCAAAAAACGGGCCTCAACAGGTACAGAAAGATAGAAATGATCCCATGCGTGCTATTGGACCACCACGGCCTAAAACTGGTCTTCAATAACAATAAGGGAAGAATGCCCACATATACGTGGAAATTGAACAATGCTCTACTCAATGATAACCTGGTCAAGAAAGAAATAAAGAAAGAAATTAAAAATTTTTTAGAATTTAATGAAAATGAAGGTACAACATACCCAAACTTATGGGACACAATGAAAGCTGTGCTAAGAGGAAAACTCATAGCGCTGAGTGCCTGCAGAAAGAAACAGGAAAGAGCATATGTCAGCAGCTTGACAGTACACCTAAAAGCTCTAGGACAAAAAGAAGCAAATACACCCAGGAGGAGTAGAAGGCAAGAAAAAACCAAACTCAGAGCTGAAATCAACCAAGTAGAAACAAAAAGGACCATAGAAAGAATCAACAGAACCAAAAGTTGGTTCTTTGAGAAAATCAACAAGATAGATAAACCCTTAGCCAGACTAACAAGAGGACACAGAGAGTGCGTCCAAATTAACAAAATCAGAAATGAAAAGGGAGACATAACTACAGATTCAGAGGAAATTCAAAAAATCATCAGATCTTACTATAAAAACCTATATTCAACAAAACCTGAAAATCTTCAGGAAATGGACAATTTCCTAGACAGATACCAGGTATCGAAGTAAAATCAGGAACAGTTAACCAGTTAAACAACCCCATAACTCCTAAGGAAATAGAAGCAGTCATTAAAGGTCTCCCAACCAAAAAGAGCCCAGGTCCAGACGGGTTTAGTGCAGAATTCTATCAAACCTTCATAGAAGACCTCATACCAATATTATCCAAACTATTCCACAAAATTGAAACAGATGGAGCACTACCGAATTCCTTCTACGAAGCCACAATTACTCTTATACCTAAACCACACAAAGACACAACAAAGAAAGAGAACTTCAGACCAATTTCCCTTATGAATATCGATGCAAAAATACTCAATAAAATTCTGGCAAACCGAATTCAAGAGCACATCAAAACAATCATCCACCATGATCAAGTCGGCTTCATCCCAGGCATGCAGGGATGGTTTAATATACGGAAAACCATCAACGTGATCCATTATATAAACAAACTGAAAGAACAGAACCACATGATCATTTCATTAGATGCTGAGAAAGCATTTGACAAAATTCGATACCCCTTCATGATAAAAGTCCTGGAAAGAATAGGAATTCAAGGCCCATACCTAAACATAGTAAAAGCCATATACAGCAAACCAGTTGCTAACATTAAACTAAATGGAGAGAAACTTGAAGCAATCCCACTAAAATCAGGGACTAGACAAGGCTGCCCACTCTCTCCCTACTTATTCAATATAGTTCTTGAAGTTCTAGCCAGAGCAATCAGACAACAAAAGGAGATCAAGGGGATACAGATCGGAAAAGAAGAGGTCAAAATATCACTATTTGCAGACGACATGATAGTATATTTAAGTGATCCCAAAAGTTCCACCAGAGAACTACTAAAGCTGATAAACAACTTCAGTAAAGTGGCTGGGTATAAAATTAACTCAAATAAATCAGTTGCCATCCTCTATACAAAAGAGAAACAAGTCGAGAAAGAAATTAGGGAAACGACACCCTTCATAATAGACCCAAATAATATAAAGTACCTCGGTGTGACTTTAACCAAGCAAGTAAAAGATCTGTACAATAAGAACTTCAAGACACTGAGGAAAGAAATTGAAGAAGACCTCAGAAGATGGAAAGATCTCCCATGCTCATGGATTGGCAGGATTAATATAGTAAAAATGGCCATTTTACCAAAAGCAATCTACAGATTCAATGCAATCCCCATCAAAATACCAATCCAATTCTTCAAAGAGTTAGACAGAACAATTTGCAAATTCATCTGGAATAACAAAAAACCCAGGATAGCTAAACCTATCCTCAACAATAAAAGGATTTCAGGGGGAATCACTATCCCTGAACTCAAGCAGTATTACAGAGCAATAGTGATAAAAACTGCATGGTATTGGTACAGAGACAGACAGATAGACCAATGGAATAGAATTGAAGACCCAGAAATGAACCCACACACCTATGGTCACTTGATTTTTGACAAAGGAGCCAAAACCATCCAATGGAAAAAAAGATAGCATTTTCAGCAAATGGTGCTGGTTCAACTGGAGGGCAACATGTAGAAGAATGCAGATCGATCCATCCTTATCACCCTGTACAAAGCTTAAGTCCAAGTGGATCAAGGAAATCCACATCAAACCAGACACACTCAAACTAATAGAAGAAAAACTAGGGAAGCATCTGGAACACATGGGCACTGGAAAAAAATTCCTGAACAAAACAACAATGGCTTATGCTCTAAGATCAAGAATCAACAAATGGGATCTCATAAAACTGCAAAGCTTCTGTAAGGCAAAGGAAACTGTGGTTAGGACAAAACGGCAACCAACAGATTGGGAAAAGATCTTTACCAATCCTACAACAGATAGAGGCCTTATATCCAAAATATACAAAGAACTCAAGAAGTTAGACCGCAGGGAAACAAATAACCCTATTAAAAAATGGGGTTCAGAGCTAAACAAAGAATTCACAGCTGAGGAATGCCGAATGGCTGAGAAACACCTAAAGAAATGTTCAACATCTTTAGTCATAAGGAAATGCAAATCAAAACAACCCTGAGATTTCACCTCACACCAGTGAGAGTGGCTAAGATCAAAAACTCAGGTGACAGCAGATGCTGGCGAGGATGTGGAGAAAGAGGAAAACTCCTCCATTGTTGGTGGGATTGCAGACTGGTAAAACCATTCTGGAAATCAGTCTGGAGGTTCCTCAGAAAATTGGAAATTGAACTCTCTGAGGATCCAGCTATACCTCTCTTGGGCATATACCCAAAAGATGCCTCAACATATAAAAGAGACACGTGCTCCACTATGTCATCGCAGCCTTATTTATAATAGCCAGAAACTGGAAAGAACCCAGATGCCCTTCAACAGAGGAATGGATACAGAAAATGTGGTACATCTACACAATGGAATATTACTCAGCTATCAAAAACAACGAGTTTATGAAATTCGTAGGCAAATGGTTGGAACTGGAAAATATCATCCTGAGTGAGCTAACCCAATCACAGAAAGACATACATGGTATGCACTCATTGATAAGTGGCTATTAGCCCAAATGCTTGAATTACCCTAGATGCCTAGAACAAATGAAACTCAAGACGGATGATCAAAATGTGAATGCTTCACTCCTTCTTTAAATGAGGAAAAAGAATACCCTTGGCAGGGAAGGGAGAGGCAAAGATTAAAACAGAGACAGAAGGAACACCCATTCAGAGCCTGCCCCACATGTGGCCCATACATATACAGCCACCCAATTAGACAAGATGGATGAAGCAAAGAAGTGCAGACCGACAGGAGCCGGATGTAGATCGCTCCTGAGAGACACAGCCAGAATACAGCAAATACAGAGGTGAATGCCAGCAGCAAACCACTGAACTGAGAATAGGTCCCCTATTGAAGGAATCAGAGAAAGAACTGGAAGACCTTGAAGGGGCTCAAGACCCCAAAAGTACAACAATGTCAAGCAACCAGAGCTTCCAGGGACTAAGCCACTACCTAAAGACTATACATGGACTGACCCTGGACTCTGACCCCATAGGTAGCAATGAATATCCTAGTAAGAGCACCAGTGGAAGGGGAAGCCCTGGGTCCTTCTAAGACTGAACCCCCAGTGAACTAGAATATGGGGGGAGGGCAGCAATGGGGGGAGGGTTGGGAGGGGAACACCCATAAGGAAGGAGAGGGGGGAGGGGGATGTTTGCCCGGAAACCGGGAAAGGGAATAACACTTGAAATGTATATAAGAAATACTCAAGTTAATAAAAAAAAAAGAAAGAAAGAAAGAAAAAGCAAGAAACTCATCGTCTTGGCAACAAAACAAAGAGAAGAGAAGCACACAAACATAACCTCATATCCAGATATGAATATAACAGAAAGCAATAAGCACTATTCCTTAATATCCTCTCAACATCAATGGCCTCAACTCCCCAATAAAAAGACATAGATTAACAAACTGGATATGCAACGAGGACCCTGCATTCTGCTGCCTACAGGAAACATACCTCAGAGACAAAGACAGACACTACCTCAGAGTGAAAGGCTGGAAAACAACTTTCCAAGCAAATGGTCTGAAGAAGCAAGCTGGAGTAGCCATTCTAATATCGAATAAAATCAATTTTCAACTAAAAGTCATCAAAAAAGGTAAGGAGGGACACTTCATATTCATCACAGGAAAAATCCACCAAGATGAACTCTCAATCCTAAATATATATGCTCCAAATACAAGGGCACCTACATATATAAAAGAAACCTTTCTAAAGCTCAAAGTACAAATTGTACCTCACACTATAATAGTAGGAGATATCAACACCCCACTCTCATCAATGGTCAGATCACGGACACAGAAATTAAACAGAGACATAGACAGACTAAGAGAAGTCATGAACCAAATGGACTTAACAGATATTTATAGAACATTCTATCCTAAAGCAAAAGGATATAGCTTCTTCTCACCCCCTCATGGTACTTTCTCCAAAATTGACCATATACTTGGTTATAAAACAGGCCTCAACAGGTACAGAACGGTAAAATAATTGCATGCATCCTATCAGACCACCACGGGCTGAAGCTGGTTTTCAATAACAATAAGGGAAGAATGCCCGCATATATATGGAAGTTGAACAATGTTCCACTCAATGATAACCTGGACAAGGAAGAAATAAAGAAAGAAATGAAAAACTTCTTGGAATTTAATGAAAATGAAGGTACCACATACCCAAACTTATGGGACACAATGAAGGCTGTGCTGAGAGGAAAACTCATAGCTCTGAGTGCCTGCAGAAAGAAACAGGAGAGACCATATGTCAGCAGCTTGACAGCACACCTAAAAGCTCTAGAACAAAAAGAATCAAATAGACCCAGGAGGAGTAGAAGGCAGGAAATAATCAAACTCAGAGATGAAATCAAACAAGTAGAAACAAAAACGACCATAGAAAGAATCAACAGAACCAAAAGTTGGTACTTTGAGAAAATCAACAAGATAGATAAACCCTTAGCCAGACTAACGAGAGGACACAGAGAGTGTGTCCAAATTAACAAAATCAGAAATGAAAAGGGAGACATAACTACAGAATAAGAGGAAATTCAAAAAATCATCAGAACTTACTATGAAAACCTGTATTCAACAAAACTTGAAAATCTGCAGGAAATGGACAATTTCCTAGAAGGATACCAGGTACCGAAGTTAAATCAGGAACAGATAAACCAGGTACAAAACCCCATAACTCCTAAGGAAATAGAAGTAGTCATTAAATGTCTCCCAACGAAAAAGAGCCCAGGTCCAGACGGGTTTAGTTCAGAATTCTATCAGACCTTCTTAGAAGACCTCATTCCAATACTATCCAAACTATTCCACAAAATTGAAACAGATGGAGCACTACCGAATTCCTTCTATGAAGCCACAATTACTCTTATACCTAAACCACACAAAGACCCAACAAAGAAAGAGAACTTCAGACCAATTTCCCTCATGAATATCGACGCACAAATACTCAATAAAATTCTGGCAAACCGAATCCAAGAGTACATCAAAACAATCATCCACCACGATCAAGTAGGCTTCATCCCAGGCATGCAGGGATGGTTTAATATACGGAAAACCATCAACATGATCCATTATATAAACAAACTGAAAGAACAAAACCACATGACCATTTCATTGGATGCTGAGAAAGCATTTGACAAAATTCAACACCCCTTCATGATAAAAGTCCTGGAAAGAATAGGAATTCAAGGCCCATACCTAAACATAGTAAAAGCCATATACAGCAAACCAGTTGCTAACAGTAAACTAAATGGAGAGAAACTTGAAGCAATCACATTAAAATCAGGGAATATACAAGGCTGCCCACTCTCTCCCTACTTATTCAATATAGTTCTTGAAGTTCTAACCAGAGCAATCAGACAACAAAAGGAAATCAAGGGGATACAGATTGGTAAAGAAGAAGTCAAAACATCACTATTTGCAGATGATATAATAGTATATTTAAGTGATCCCAAAAGTTCTACCAGAGAACTACTAAACCTGATAAACACCTTCAGCAAAGTGGCTGGGTATAAAATTAACTCAAATAAATCAGTAGCCTTCCTCTACACAAAAGAGAAACAAGCTGAGAAAGAAATTAGGGAAATGACACCCTTCATAATAGTTCCAAATAATATAAAGTACCTTGGTGTGCCTTTAAGGAAGCAAGTAAAAGATCTGTACAATAAGAACTTCAAGCCTCTGAAGAAGGAAATTGAAGAAGACCTCAGAAGATGGAAAGATCTCCCATGCTCATGGATTGGCAGGATTAATATTATAAAAATGGCAATTTTGCCAAAAGCGATCTACAGATTAAATGCAATCCCCATCAAAATACCAATCCAATTCTTCAAAGAGTTAGACAGAAGAATTTGCAAATTCATCTGGAATAACAAAAAATACAGGATAGATAAAACTATCCTCAACAATAAAAGGATTTCAGGGGGAATCACTATCCCTGAACTCAAGCAGTATTACAGAGCAATAGTGATAAAAACTGCATGGTATTGGTACAGAGACAGACAGATAGACCAATGGAATAGAATTGAAGACCCAGAAATGAACCCACACACCTATGGTCACTTGATTTTTGACAAAGGAGCCAAAACCATCCAATGGAAAAAAGATATCATTTTCAGCAAATGGTGCTGGTTCAACTGGAGGTCAACATGCATATCGATCCATGCTTATCACCCTGTACAAAGCTTAAGTCCAAGTGGATCAAGGAAATCCACATCAAACCAGGTACTGTCAAATAATAGGAAAAAAAGTGGGGAAGCATCACGAACACATGGGCACTGGAGAAAATTTCCTGAACCACACACCAATGGCTTATGTTCTAAGGTCAAGGATCGACAAATGGGATCTCATAAAACTGCAAAGCTTCTGTAAGGCAAAGGACACTGTGGTTAGGACAAAACGGCAACCAACAGATTGGGAAAAGATCTTTACCAATCCTACAACAGATAGAAGCCTTATATCCAAAATATACAAAGAACTCAAGAAGTTAGACCGAAGGGAGACAAATAACCCTATTAAAAAATGGGGTTCAGAGCTAAACAAAGAATTCACAGCTGAGGAATGCCGAATGGCTGAGAAACACCTAAAGAAATGTTCAACATGTTTAGTCATAAGGGAAATGCAAAATTAAAACAACCCTGAGATTTTACCTCATACCAGTGAGAATGGCTAAGATCAAAAACTCAAGTGACAGCAAATGCTGGCGAGGATGTGGAGAAAGAGGAACACTTCTCCATTGTTGGTAGGATTGCAGACTGGTACAACCATTCTGGAAATCAGTCTGGAGGTTCCTCAGAAAATTGGACATTGAACTACCTGAGGATCCAGCTATACCTCTCTTGGGCATATACTCAAAGATGCCCCAACATATAAAAAAGACACGTGCTCCACTATGTTCATAGCAGCCTTATTTATAATAGCCAGAAGCTGGAAAGAAACTAGATGCCCTTCAACAGAGGAATGGATATAGAAAATATGGTACATCTACACAATGGAATATTACTCAGCTATCAAAAACAATGGCTTTATGATATTCATTGGCGAATGGATGGAACTGAAAAATATCATCCTGAGTGAGGTAACCCAATCACAGAAAAACACACATGGTATGCACTCATTGATAAGTGGCTATTAGCCCAAATGCTTGAATTGCCCTAGATGCATGGAACACATGAAACTCAAGACGGATCATCAAAATGCGAATTCTTCACTCCTTCTTTAAAAGGGGAACAAGAATATCCTTTGCAGGGAATAGGGAGACAAAGATTAAAACAGACGCAGAAGGAACACCCATTCAGAGCCTGCCCCACATGTGGCCCATACATATACAGCCATCCAATTAGACAAGATGGATGAAACAAAGAAGTACAGGGAGACAGGAACCGGATGTAGATCTCTCCTGAGAGACACAGCCAGAATACAGAAATACATAGGCGAATGCCAGCAGCAAACCCCTGAACTGCGAACGGGACCCCCATTGAAGGAATTAAAGAAAGGACTGGAAGAGCTTGAAGGGGCTCGAGACCCCATATGAACAACAATGTCAACCAACCAGGGCTTCCAGGGACTAAGCCACTACCCAAAGACTATACGTGGACTGACCCTGGACTCCAACCTCATAGATAGCAATGAATAGTCTAGTAAGGGCACCAGTGGAAGGGGAAACCCTTGGTCCTGCCAAGACTGAACCCCCAGTGAACGTGATTGTTGGGGAGAGGGCGGTAATGGTGGGAGGATGGGGAGGGGAACACCCATATAGATGGGAAGGGCGAGGGGTTAGGGGGATGTTGTCCTGGAAACCAGGAAAGGGAATAACAATCAAAATGGAAATAAGAAATCCTCAATGTAATAAAGAAAAAAGGAAAAAAATTATTTCATAATTCTAAAAAAAAAGTAATATAAAAGATCATGATAAATAAAATCAATATAATGATGGCTCACACGAGTAATATCAGTACTTTAGAGGCTAAGGCCGATGGATTTCCATGTGTTCCAGGCTATGAGACATTCTCTCAATAATCTTAATTACTTAATTAATTGTAGTCATGCTTATTTTGAGGCTCTATTTATTCTGTGCCTTAAAATATTATATTATGGAGTCCTTCTGGTTAAATGTATTCAAAAATATTCACCATAATTTAAAATTATTAATTATTAATGTTCTTGTTTCC
This sequence comes from Rattus norvegicus, assembly GCF_021556685.1. NCBI lineage: Eukaryota > Metazoa > Chordata > Mammalia > Rodentia > Muridae > Rattus > Rattus norvegicus. Next base: position 11,074,635 of record NC_141554.1, on the reverse strand, counting down.
TGACCAACAGACATTATGCAAGGAAACATTGCTAGAAGGAACAAACACACCCACAAATGAGTTGACTGAAGATGCTTGTACTTGCTCATAGCAACCCAGAGGAACTGAAACAGGCAGGTAGCTGGTATTACAAACTGTCTATAATTCAATACCACTGCTACTTTAAGTGAAACTGATTTAGAAACACAATGTATTTATGGAGATGCATATCTAACAACTGCACAGTAACTATTTTATGCCACACTTTTCCCTAAAAATGTAGGATAAGGACTAGAAAGTACACACTGCTCTTGCAGGAAACCTGAATTTGATTCCAAGTACCACATAGAGGTAGCTCACAACTGCCTGTAGCTCCAGATCCAGGAGAACTGATACCCCTTTCTAATCTCAACTAGCACTGGAACACAATGGCATATACTTACACAGACATACACCCATAACCTAACCATAAATAAAAATAAATGTTAAAAAATAAAGCAAAAGAAAGTTAGAAAGCATTATGGAAGCAGAGTTAGGAACTTGAAAACTCAAGGCCTGCTCATGCCACATAGTGAAATTACCTATGTCACACTTTTCATTAAGAAACTTCAGTGGCAGAGCATGTCCCTAGCATATGTGAGGCCCTAGGTTCAATTCTCAGCATAAACACACACACACACACACACACACACACAGTCATACAAACATACACACAAACACACACACACAGTCATACAAACACACACACACACACACACACAGTCATACAAACATACACACAAACACACACACACAGTCATACAAACACACACACACACACACACACACACACACACACACACACCAGCTAAATTTACTTTAAGATTAGAGCTGTACCTCCATTTGTAGAGTTTTTTCCTAGAATACAGGAAGCACAGAGTTCCATCACCAGCAACATATAAATGGAGCATGGTGGCACATTCCTGTAATACTGCCATTTGGAAAGTAGAGGCAAGAGGCAAAGTTGTCTTTGGCTACATAATGAGTTTGAGGCCAAGCCTGAGCTACAGGATACTCTATCTCAAAAGCACGGAACACTTTTAAAAAAAAAGAAAGAAAGGGGAAGGGAGGAAAAAGAGAGAAAGTGTGTGAGTTGGATATCTCAACCCTTTGTCCACTATTATTATTGCTGCTGCAAAACTATACCAATGTTAGCACTATGAAATTAAATTCTGCTTATTTAGACAAGGAGACAGGTAATTTCATTTCAGTTTTAAACAATTCTGCTGTTAATGCTGTATTTTAAAATAGCTTCTCTCTTAAAATGAAAATACAATGTGTACATTTATGCAATTGTGAATAGAATTTTCTATTACAGAATCCCTGTCTCAGTTATTGTCAATGAATGTGCACCATCTAGATAGCATATTTTAGCTTGGTAAATAGAATGTGCCAGAGAAATACATTATACCTTAAGAATTTAATTTTCTCCAGCCTATTTATGAAAGGTACAACTAGCCAATAAAATGAAAAGGAATTAAACTATAAAAAAAGAATCCTATTCCTTCTCAGTGCCCTGGTTTCCACCCGTATGATCCTCCCAGAGATGAGTTATATTTGCCCTGTTTGATGGAAACACACAAACACTCACACAAAATAGTGTATGTGATAATGTCAAAGATTGCTAATCACCAAGACAACAATAATCACAGGAGAAAATATGAAATCTGGTGACCACAAGCAAATGAGTCGGCTGCAATTACTAAACAGTCTAAAAAGCATGTCTATGGAGACAATTCTATAGGGTCCCTTAAATTTAAAAGGTACCAGGCTCTCTTTAAAGCTTTCTTGAAAATGTTTTACAAAGAAGGAAAACAGAATCTGACAAAATTTTTACTGCCTCAGAAGTCATTTTGAAAATCCAGTTCTAATGCCAGATTTGAGTGTTTAGCTGTTCTTAGCAATATATTTTATGGTTTATAGTATTCCTCATTTTGCAAGGTGCCATAGTTTGGATCCTAAATGTCCTAAACCATTTCCTAAGGGTAAATTGCTATAAATATAAGCACTGTACCTGGTTTGTTACTTTCATATTCATTCATTCATTTGCAAAGGGTCTCATTGTACCCCAAGCTAAATTCACTATGAAACCAAGAATGATCTTGAACCTCAGATCCTCCTTCCTCCCACCAAGCTGGGATTACAAGCTTGTGCCACCAGTCCCAGTTTATGTGGTGGTGAGGACTGAACCCTGAACCCAGAGCCTAATGCAACTGAGCAACATCCTCAAGGCAAGACTCACTCTTCCTTCCTTCCTTCCTTCCTTCCTTCCTTCCTTCCTTCCTTCCTTCCTTCCTTCCTTCCTTCCTTCCTTCTTGCCTGCCTGCCTGCCTCCTTTCCTCCATTCCTCCTTCTTTTCTTTTTTTCTTTTCTCCCTCTCCTCTCTTCCTCTGGCCTCCAATGAACTAAATTTCTCTTGCCTTGTCCTAAAAGTTCTACCCCTGGGGGAGAGGGCGGGGCGGGGGTGGGGGAGCACCATAGGCTGATGATCAAGCCATTAACATATGAGTCAGATGTTCCAAAGGACATTTGGAAATTTAATTATTGATAGGTTAGACACTGCCCCCACCCCACCCCACCCCCATAGCTGCTCTACAAAAAAGACAGATTTAATGGAGGAAATTTGTGGAAATAAGTTTCTTTCCTACACTCATGTCATCAGTCTTGGCAGGAAGTGCCTTTGCCTGCTGAACTTTCTCACTGGCATTTAAAACATAATTTTATGGGCTGAAATGTAATTCAGTAGTTGAACACTTGTCTAGCATGTACTAGGTACTAAATTCAATCCTTATTTCCACAGAAAAGTACACAGTGTTACTTAATATCTTTTCTTCATCAACAATGTAAGGAATTTAGACTACTCTAAATGCAATTGACTACCTCCTGACTTGCATGTTATGACTTATTTTGGTATATATTCAGTTTCATAATCCCAAAAGAATATTTGTTATAACATTCATATGTATTTAGAGTTCCTTAATCCTGCTGTTGTATGATTGTTTAATGATTTATTATTATTTATATGTATATCCATTGGGTATACATGTATGTGCAAGGCAAAAAGTGCAACAGGGATGCTGATGGTCATTTAAGTGATCTCTAACCTCATTCTCTCCAATGGACCAGGAATTGAATACTAAGGAGGAAATATAGAAGACCTATCCACATAAGAAAAAAAAGTAAGTTTTATCTCTTCAGCCTAGGAGGCTCCCTAAGGCTCAGAGTTTGCTAAATGGAGTCTGGTTTCCTGTTAAGGCCACTGGGTTTTCCCTTTGCTCCTGTTGGTTCTGTTTAGACAACCTCTCCTCCATGCTTTTCCATCATTTCTCTTCCCAGAATCTTCTGGGAACAAGAAGCCACTATCTCAGGGGGCCCTCCTTTGCTTTTCTTGTCTACCTGTGTCCCTCTAACTTTCCTTCCCTCAAGGCTGGAGTTATAAATAGTTGTGAGCTATGACATAGAGGTGCTAGAAAGTAAACTCTATTGCTGTGAGAAAGCATCAAGGGCCCTACCTTAACAAATGAACCAACTCTCTGGACCCACCTAACCTGTTCATTTATCATATTTATTTACTTTTTTTTCCTATCTCACATCTCCATTTTGGGATTGTTCCTCATGAAAAATGACAACATAATAAATGTTCTATTTTTCTTTACCTGGAATTATTTTACTTTTTTCTTATGCTTAAAAGACACTTCCTCTTAGCAAACAGTTCTCAATTGTCATTTTTGTATTATAGTAACATAATCCATAATCTCCTGGTTTTTCTTATTTTTTCTTTTTATAAGTCTTTTGCTAGGCTTTTTAGAGACTTTCTTTGTCAATGCAATAAATATAAATCTTTTTACCTTAGCCTCTGGTAGATTCTTCAGATAAGGGTAAAAACCAGCCATATTCTTTAACAAAATACCGAAAAAAACAGTCTCTAGGCCATATACTGAAATTCTTTTCCACTGAAATCTCTTGGGCCAGGTCTGCACAGTTCAAATTAGACTCAGCACCAATCTCTTCCATATTCCTACTAGGATACCCCGTTAAGCCCCCACTTAATGCATTCCACTGCTTTCCAAATCCAAAGTCCCAAAATCTACATTCTTCTGAATGAAAGTATGCTCAGTCCCATCACAGCAATACCCTAGTCCCTGGTACCAACTTCTGTCTTAGGGTTTTACTGCTGTGAACAGACACCATAACTAAGGCAACTTGTATAAGGACGGCATTTAATTAAGGATGGCTTACTGGTTCAGAGGTTAAGTCCATTATCATCAAGGCAGGAGCATAGTAGCATCCAGACAGGCATGGTACAGGAGTTGCTGGGAATACTACATCTTGATCCAAAGGCTGACAGGAGAAGATTGTCTTCAGGCAGCTAGGAAGAGAGTCTCAAAGCCCACATCCACAGAGACACACTTCCTCCAGCAAGGCCGTACCTACTCCAACACAGCCACACCTCCTAAAAGTGCTACTCTCTGGGTCAAGCATAATCAAACTATCATAACCATAGTGAAATAGAAGCTGTCACGGAAATTCTACCAACCAAAAAACTCCAGGCCCAGGTACATTTAGCACAGAATTCTAACAGACTCTCCAAGTATTGTTAATGTTGGTTCTCCTCAAATTATACCAAAAAATGGAAACAGAAGAAATATTGCATCACTCCTTTTACAAGGCCAACGTTACCGTGATACTCAAACAAATAAAGACCCAATAAATAGAGAGAATTGCAAACAAACTTTCCTTATGAACATACATGCAAAAATTCTCAATAAAGTACTTACAAACCAAATCCAAAAGTCATCCACCATGATCAGCAAAGTAGTTTATCCCAGGGATAATTCAACATTCATAAATCAATAAATGAAATCCATCATATTATCAAACTGAAAGACAAAAACCATTTGATGATCTCATTACATGCAGAAAAGACCTTTGACAAAATCCAACACCCATTCATGATAAAATTCCCAAAGAGATTAGGGAAACCAGAGACTTACCTAAACATAATAAAGGAAGTTTACAGTAAGTTTATTGCCAGCATCAACTTAAATGGAGAGAAACTCAAAGCATTTCCACAAAAATAGGAACAAGACAAAGTTTTACACTCTGTCCATACCTATTCAAAATAATAGTTGAAGTTTTAGCCAGAGCAATAAGACAGTTCAAGGAGGAAAAGGGGATACAAATTGGAAAAGAAGAAGTCAAAGTATGCTTATTTGCAGATATATAAGATAGTATATATAAGTAACTATAAAAATTATACCAGGAAGATTTTACTGTAGATAAATACTTTCAGGAAAGTACACATTAACGCATACAAATTAGTAGCCCTCCTATATACAAGTGACAAATGGACTGAGGAGAAATCAGGGAAACAACATCTTTCATAGTAGCCTCAACTAATATAAAATATCTCGGAGTAACTCTAACAAAGCAAGTAAGAGGCTTGTATGACAAAAACTTCAAGTCTTTAAAGGAAGAAAATGAAGAAGAAATCTATCAGAAGATGGAAAGATATGTCATGGTTCCAGATCAGTAGAATTAATATATCCTACCAAAAGCAATCTACAGATTCAATGCAATATCCATCAAAATTCCAATACAATTGTTCACAGATCTTGAAAGCATTTTTCAGCTTCATTTGAAAGCATGGAAAACTGAAGATAACTAAAACACTCTTGAACTATGAAAGAACTTCTGGAAGTTATCACCATCCTTGATTTCAAGTTATATACTACAGAGGTATAATAATTTTTTAAAAGCATAGTATTGGCACAAAAACAGACATATTGATCAATGAAATCAAAATGAAGAAATGAAGACACAGACATAAATCCACATATCTATGGACACCTGGTTTTTGGTAAAGATGCTAGAAATACACACTGAGAGAAAAGATATCTTCAACAAATGGTGCAGGTCATATATGATGGCTGCATGTAGAAGAATGCTAATAGGTCCATGCCTATCACCCTGCATAAAACTAAACTCCAAATGGATCAAACACTTCAAGATAGAACTAGATATATTGAACCTGATAGAAGGAAAAGTGGAAAATAGCATTTAACTCTCTTTGTTTCTGTTTGTTTTGTCCTATTCCAATGTGTTAGGGTTTTTTAAAAATCTCATTTTATTTTATTATTATCTCTTAGAATCCTGTTTGATTTCTAAATGAAAGACAGAAAGGGGTGGATCCAGAGGAAAGGGAAGGTAGGGATGAATTGGGAATAGCAAAAGAAGGAGGACTAACTATAATCAGAATACAATATGTGAGAAAATCTATTTTCAAAATCAAGAAAACAAACTAAATCAATAAATTACAGGTGACAAATGAAGAGTGACTGGTGTGGGGTAGGGTATTAGTATATATAGCTTTTAGGGAGTGTAGCTGAGAAAAGATTTTAGAATCCAGACGTGCATATATTTTTCAAGATATACGAAGAGTCTGAAGTTTTATATTACTTGTAATCTAACAAGTGAGCAGGATATCATTTCATGGATTTTGGTAGCTGGCACAAGATTGTTGAGTCAGTGACAAAATAATTTATTACTCACAAGATTAATCATAGTTTGAAAATCAGTATCTGAGCCAGTTGCTAAAGGATGACATGAAGAAGAGCAGGTGACACCAGTACCTATAGTACATTGTGCTACAGGAAAGAAACCTAGAGCACTTACAAAGTCTGACTCTCAGATAATGGGTAGTAAGTATGCTCCAAAAGAAGATAACACTGTTATTTACCAAGGCTTTTACCATATGATCACTCTTGAAAAGATAGTTCTGAACCAAAGCAGCTAATAACTCTGTTTATAAACTTTTCAGGAGCCAGTTGTCACAGTTTATGTCTGTGAGCTCAACACTTGGGAGCTGAAGCAATAAGGTTCCTGAGAGTGTGAGACCAGCTTGAACCTCATATAGTAAGCTCAAGGCTAGCCTTGGTTACATAGCCAAACTTTATCTCAAAAACAAAACAAAACAACAAAAAGACAAGCAAACAAATGAAAGCAATACGGAGAAGTGCCTGTCAATATGTTTCAATTTTTAGGAGGGATAAAAACATTTGTATAAAATCAATTTTCAATTAAAAGTCATCAAAAAAGATAAGGAAGGACACTTCATATTCATCAAAGGAAAAATCCACCAAGATGAACTCTCAATCCTCATCTTCGATTGGTTTATATACAAGTGTGCAATTTCTAGGCTTGAAAGTAAAATGATGCTATCTGGTGCTGGATAGAGGAGCCTTATCTTTTATTATGGCAGCTTGCTATTTTTGTAACATGGTGATTTGGTTGAACACAATAAAGTACAGTAGTAACTGATCTCCCCCTCTTCCTGGATGAGTGAGGAGATGATTAAATGTTGATGTCAGCATCCATGAGCATATTCAGATGAGCTTCTGCTTCTGTTGAAAAGGATGCTGTGTTTGATTGTGGTCCGAAGCTTTGAAGCACTACTTGGCATCTCCTTCCTTGGAGGTCTCACTGTTTAAACATAACAGATTTGATAGCTTGTTGGTAAGGTGAGGTCCAGCTTGTCTCCACTAGGTCATCTTCATGTGAATCCGGTGGTTATACGGTTTTGTTCTAGGGATATTTCATTTTTTTTTTTTCGGAGCTGGGGACCGAACCCAGGGCCTTGCGCTTCCTAGGCAAGCGCTCTACCACTGAGCCAAATCCCCAACCCCTCATTTTTTTAATAACGGTTTTAGCTGACATTCATGGAGAGAATGAATCCTTAGAACTGTGCCACTAGTGAAAGGAAATCCTGTCTAGAGTATGTTTCTTTACAAAGCAGTGTCACACCATCCTTTGGGCCCTCTGCTGGAAAAGTAGAATCAAGTCTCAAATAATGCCTTTTAAATTGTATCCTCTAGTATTATAGATGTAGGACAGTACTGTATCATACCTCTGTGGATGTAAAATAGCTTGTACCTGCTTTATGATACGTAGTAGTGACCGTGCTTTATCAGAGCTGTTTTTAATGATGTTGCTCAGAATGTTTTCTTTCCAGATGATGATTGAGAAGCTAATTTAAAAAAAAATGGTGCCAGGTACCACAAGAGTAACAGAACTGTGCTGTTTTCTCGGGTTTTGTTTTTTTACTTTTTTTTTTTAATGGAGTGTGCTGGATGTCTCTACAGTTTTGTTCAGATGACTGCAGAACCTGGAAAAGCTGTTGCTGCTGTTGATGCATAACACACTGCTATTATTGGTCTTTTTATATAAATATAAATATATATATATACAGATAAAAAAACATTTGTAATTATCTATATAAAGTAGAGGGAACAAAGGAGAATCAGGATGGATTCTCTGAATATACCTTTGTTTTGTCTACTGTTTTTTTTAAATCATGTTTTACTTCATTAAAAAAATAAAATTAAAGTTTTAAGAAGCAATTCCTAAAAATTGAAAGTCATATGAAACTGTCAAGTTGGTAGACTAATCCCACAGAGCACATTTATTTTAAGTTATTTTTAAATATAGTCATTTATCCATCTGTCCCTAGTGGGATACCCTCTAAAGGCAAAAGGAAATGCAAAAACATCTTCAACTCCTTGCAGTGATCATATGCTGGGAGTAATGTGGTTGTTATTTTGAGGCTGTTCCAAGTAACATGTTGATGAGATTCAGAATCAAATTTTTTGGTATGACAAAATAAATGGAAATTCAAAGTTCCTATGTAAGAGGCTAAGTAAAATCCTTTAGTTCTGAATTTGAAAAATTATTTTATATGAATTCATAATATACTTTATTGAGAGATGATCTGTTTCTAAGCTGCAACAGTGAAAAGGTGTAGAAACAATGACAAATACAGAAACAAAAATGTCCAGCTTATAGTGTGCAAACAACTTCCCACTCTGACAAGGCAAGGGCTCTAAAAAAAGAAATAGTTTATTCCACATCTAGACCAAGAAGTTAACAGATATGCTAGAAGTTATATTGTCAGTTTTAAAAGTGAGGAAGCTAAAGCAGTACTATGAGGATATAAAAATAGTCAAGTGCCAATGTATAGGAATTCCTACTGGTTGAAGATTTGAACATCAGGGGGAATTATGATTATATAGACAGAGACATATTGGGAAATTTTACATATCTATGTATATGTGTGCACACATGAATACATATTTTTGTTTGCTTGCTTATTTTGGCAATGCTTGGATGAAACCCAGAACCTTGCATATTCCAGGCAAGTGATTTATCGTGGAACTACATAACCAGCCCATATTGGATATATTTAAATTCATGATTTCATGGCAAGAGATAGTAGAGAAATAATTCATTGATCACCTGAAGATGATGTTAGAGACTAACTTGTTCTTTTGAAAAATGTGTAATAAAGAGAAAGAAATTATCATTTACCTAATACCACATGTGTGCTAACTATTCCTGTTTTCATCTCTGAACATTATCTCTTTTTCTATTTCCAAACTTATATATCCACGTAGCTACTCAATATCTATGTTTGAATATAGCCATTCACAATTCAATGTCCAAAACTAAATTTGAGTTATCTCCCAGTCCCAAATCTGCTCCTTTTTGTGTTTCCCCTCTCAAAAGAATCAGCGTCCTTTGTTTATTCACTAACATCTTTTTTTTATTCCTCTTCTCATACCCCATTTCCAAAGCAAATCCTCTTGGATCTTTCTCTGAATTGTATCTAGAATGAGACATATTCTTTTCTCCTTACCTCTTCTGCTCCCACCCTGGTCTGAGGACCTATTCTGTTTCCTTTATTTGGGTTCTCCCACTTTCATTCTGGCATCCATAGTACTTAATTGTCTACACAATTAAAAAGTTTTTGTAAAAGTTTAAGATTAAAAGTTTGTAAGATTATGACACCCATCTACCTCAAGTTTTCCAACCACATTCCATCTTGCTCAGCATGACATATTCCCACATTTGCAATCAGAAAAATAAAAACACTAGATGGCCTAACTTGGCCACATTAGCCTGGCCTAGTAGGCTTCATTCCTCAACCCCAGAATTGAGCATTATGACAGTTTAGCTACAAAACTACACAATCCATTTCCATTTCTTCTAGAAAATGGCTGGTCACAGAAAGCTCTCTAGATTTCATATTGAACAATCCTTCCTTTTAGGAAGTGTTTTAAAATGTCCCCAACCAAGGGTCACAGAATACACTAAGGTTCAGTTAGTTACCTAAGCTCCCACTTCCCAGAATCTCAACTATAATAGAACACTTGCCAGTCAGAGATTCCTTTTATTCTAAACAATAGGATCTTCAACTTTCCAAAGGTTACTCTTGAAAATCTATAGATACCATGTACCATTACAATTCAGTTAAAAGCTTTGAGGGAATTTGGGGGAGTCTTTTTTCCCACATTTTCTCATTACCATTCCAAAGTCATTACTGGACTATTCCAGAATTCCAAGCATGCACAATGAGAGAGTACTGACTCTGATCTGGTAAAGTCTGAATAATAAAAATAAACTTATTACCTGTTAACATTCTGGCATAACACTTGAGAATTTAATTCAGTTATTCAATTCTCTTATAAATATAATAAAAAGTTATAGTTCTTCAAATTTCTTGCCCTTGAATGGTATCATCTTTCCCCAAATGCCTGATGATCTTTTATTACGAAATTTAAGAATGAGGAAATAGGAAAGAACAATGAAAGCTATACAGGTACATGTTGGGTATGCTTCGCACACCCATAATCCCAGAACATCCCTTAACAAGGAGAAAAAGAGAGGGGGAGGAACAGTTGTGACAGTTGTATCATTTTTTATTAGTTACTTTCCTATTGCTGTGATAAGACAGCATGACCAAGACAACTTAGAGAAGGAAGGGGCTCATTTGGGCCTCTAATTTCTTAGGGATAGGAGACCATCATCATCATGGGAAAAAACAGCAAGCTGAGAGCTCACATCTTAAGCTCAAAGTATGAATGAAGTAAAGAAAGAAAATTGGCAATAAAAAAGGAATTTTTACTCTTGCCCCTTATTCCCTACCTCCCCTGCCTCCCCAGTTACATACTTCTTCCAGCAAAGCTCCATCTCTTAAACTGACCAAAATAGTGTCACCAACTGGGTACCAAGTGTTCAAACGCTCAAGATTATGGGAGATATTTATCATTCAATCATACTTTTTAACACTGTGACAAATATCTGAAAGAAACTATTTGAAAGACAACGTTTTTTTTCTCACAAATTCAGTGTGGAGGGAAAAGTGAGCTGTGTTACCAAGGGAACAGGAATGAGGCCAAGATGTGTCTAACCCCCCCCCCCCCCAAAATATCATCTTGAGACCAGCAGGAATATGGATCACTTCCTCACAGTTCTGGGCCTGCATGCCACAGTACACATTTCCATTTGATACCCCTACCTCCACTGCCCCTTAAGGTAGTCAATGTAGCCTCATGACCACAGATTTAATTTCCTTTCTCCCTAAAAGGAAATGTCCACCTAGCACCTGGAATTCCTCTTCATGTAAATGAAGCCTCACCAGCACCTCAACCCTAGCCAATAATGTACTCTCACCTCCAAAATTCCACCCACTAAACAGATAAAGAAAGCTGCAACACTGAAAACCATTCCTCCACCCCCATAGACCCGACCCCACACTCCAACACACACCCTCACTCAAGACAATCAAGTTCCTGCAAAACCACCTGCCAAGACAAGTTTCATTCCTTTCATTCTGGGCCAGTTTGCAATGGTGCCTGAATATCCCTGACCTGCATCAGAGTTTCTAGTCTATCGAGAACTGGCTATTATTATTTCTGGGCTGATAGTAAGTTAAGATTTTTATGGTATAACAGTTTAGTAAAGAAGGTTGTTCCCCTCATAATGACCAATAAAGATAATCAGAAATCAAACACACACACACACACACACACACACACACACACACACACACACACACAAAGATAGGTTTGAAGACAAGTCACAAGCACAGCAAACTACTTCCAACACACAAGTAAACTGCTTTCTCCAATCAGGTCCATCTCCTACTTTACACTATCTTCCAACAATGCTGTCATGTTACATGTAAGGAGATTTTTGCACTTATTATATCAAAACTCTCACTCCCCAATCAAGACCAGTTGGCAACACAGTCTTCAACACATGAGCCTTTTGTAGGAATATTTCCAGCACAAATTCTATTCATCTTAGAGTAAATGAACATTCTTTATTTTCTATTATTACCATTGCTGTTTTTTATTTTTGCCAAGCTGATAACTAGCTGATGGCTAGTGATCATCTGTGAGAAAGAATAGGGGATAAATAGAGAAACAACACTTATTCTATGAAGCAAAGTAGTGATCCTGCTGTCCTGGCTAGTTTTATGTCAACTTGTCACAAGCTAGAGTCATCAGAGAGGAGGGAGCCCAAGTTGAGAAAATGCCTTCATAAGATCTAGCTGTAGGCAAGCCTGTAGGACATTTGTTTAACTAGTAATTGATGAAGGAGGAACCAACTCTCTTCAATATGGAGCCACCTCATGCTGGTAGTCCTGTGTTCTATAAGAAAGCAAGATAAGCAAGTCATGATGAACAAGCCAGTACACAGCATCCCTCAATGGCCTCTGTATCAGCTTCAGTCTCTAAGTTCCTGCCCTGTTTGGGTTCCTGTCCTTCCTCCCATCAAGGATGAATACCGATATGGAAGTATAAGCCAAATAAACCCTTCCCTCCTCATCTTTCTTTTTGGTCACTGTGTTTCTCTGCAGCAAGAGAAAGCCTAAGTAAGAAACTTGCTTTTTGTTTCTGCTCACCTTGCTGTCTCCCAGATTTCTGGATAAGTTCTTTCCTGTCTATCTGTCCCTATTCTAAGTCAAGGTTTCTTAAAATGTTTTCACTCAACACCTATTCACTGACAATTTTTCACATAACCCGTAGTATATAGGTATATAGAATAGGTATACTACTGGTGGATAGTTTCAGTGATGTGTCCTATATAATCTTGGGCCCCTATATAATACTTGGTGCCCAACTGATGGAGCAAGTTGGGGAAGAGATTTAGGAGGTGTGACCTTGTTGGGGAAGTATGTCACTGAAAGAAGGTTTTAAACGAGCAAAGCCTCATCCTCCTTACAGTTTACTCTTTCCTTTGTGCATGCAGTTTGAAATGTAAGCTCTCAGCCACCATTCCTCTTAACCTCAGGAACTGGAAGCCAAGATAAACTCTGTCTTCCTTAATTTGCCTTGGTCCTAGTGTTCTATCATGGTAACAGAAAGATAACTTATATAGAAGTTAATACCAGGATTTGACTGTTGCTGTGAAGAATTTGACTAGGTTGTTTATATGGAGAAATGTGAAAGACTTTGAAACTTCGGACAAGAAAAACAGTTTAACACTATAAGTAGAGCATAATGGGATGGACTAGTAGGATTACAGAAGCTAGTAGTTCTGAGAGCAATTCAGACGGAAGAGTCTTCAAGAAGTTTCAAAGGAAAACAATATGAGCAACTGAGTTAGAGACCATTTGTGTGATATTTTGACAAAGAATGTAGCTGGGTTTTGTCCCTGTCTTAAGAATTTACCTGAGCTAAATTTAAAAGCAATAGACTAATTTCTCTGGTACATTTTATGGCAGACTAATACTGAATCTGCCACATGCTTTCTAGTAATCACTCCTGCAGGTATACAGTAAAAAGGAGCAGATGGGACCAGAAACAAAAGTACAAAATGTACAGTTTAAAACGAATAATAATTTAAAAAAAACAACAACAACCAAGCTTGAGGAGAGGCTATAACTGTTAGAGAGATTAGCACCATCAAGTTGTAGCCTAATCAGTATTGGAAGACAAAGGTACCCCTAGCTTCCAACTTCAAAAAGAAAAAGACCAAAAGGGTCTTCTGCTTCTAGTGAACACCTGAATACAGAAAACTACTTTAAATGTCATTCAGGGGACTTATGTCTGTCCCAAGATGACAGCTGAACTACATAATGTTGCTGGTATGGTATTATTTTAGAATCAAGACAAATCAAGTGTAATGGAAGTCTTCCTCTGTGGCTTCAGAGAACCACTGGAACCAGGCAGTTTGTGGCAGGAGGCTCCTTGCATGAAGGCCCTGAAAGGACAGGAGGCCTTGCAAGACCATTAGATCGCATTAGAAACCCCAAAATGTGAGGAAATGCCAGACTCATGGGATATATGCCAAGGAGATCTACATCCAAAGAGTGCAAGCAGTTCAAGAGAAAGATGTATGTTTCAGGCAGCAAAGCTGAGAAAGCCAAGCTATCTATGCCCTTTGACACTAGAGAGGAAGTTACAATATTTGGCACTTGCCCTGCTAGGTTTTGGTCTTGATTTGGTCTAGCCCTAACTTTTGGAATGGTACTATATATTGCGTGACATTGTATGTTGGAAGAATGCTATTTGCTTTTTGATTTTTTTTTTCACAGAGGCTCAAACTTAAGGTTTTCTAAAGTCTCAGAAGACTTTTAAACAGTGTTGAGACTATAAAAGACTATGGAGACATTTGAAGTTGGTCTAAATGCATTTTGTATTGTGGTAGGGCCATGGTTCTGTGGGGAACAAAGAGTAGAATGTGGTGATTTGAATGATAAATCCCCCATCTCAGACATTTGAATACTGGCCCCTAGTTGATAGTACTATATGGAAAAAGTTTAGGAGGTAAGGCCTTGCTGATGAAGTATGTCACTGAGGGAAGGATCCGACTGCTTAAGGTCTCACGCTTCTTGCAGCTTTTTCTCTCTGCCTTGTGTTTATAATCTGAAAATATGAGCTCTTTGCTTCTCTAGACACTATAGTTCTGCTGCGTCACCATGAATTTTTATCCCTCTGGAAACATAAACCCCAAATTAACTCTTTTTTCTTTAAGTTATTTTGGTCATAGTGATTTATTACAGCAGCAAAATAACTAATGTGTAAATTAAACATTTAGAGTTAATATTATTGTATGTGTGTATGAGAGTGTTGGAATAAGTACATACATCGTATAACACATGTAGAGGTCATTGAACCGTCTTGCAGAGTCTTCTTCCCCTTTTCCATGTGTTTTAGGGATTGAGCTCAAGTCATTAGCAAGCTCTTTACTTACTAAGCCATCTCATGGAACAGGATGTTTATTTTAAAGAAATTCCTTGATCTGAAGATGGTGACTCATGCTTTTAGCTCAGAGTAAGGTGGATCTGTTGTGTGTAATATAAAAGAAAGAAAAATCAACCCATGCTATTGTCTGCTACCCTCTAGTAACGTGGTTTCCCCTGCACCATTGGGAGCTGCAAGTTAGGCCTTCCCTGTTCCCTGTAGTTCACCTGCCTCTTAACTACTCGATTTTTCTCAGCTATCTGCTCTCCTGTGGCTAGCAGTCACAAATTTCCATATCACAATAAAGCCAAAACTCTAGAGGCTTGTAATTTATCAGTCAGATTTATATCAGTAAATTCTCAACACATGAAATGCCCACACGATAAATTCAAAGCCAATTGATATTGATACAAACTGCCCACCTAGATTAGGTAAATTGTCCTATAATTATTCTATCCCTTCTATGATATTCATAGCTACATGTAGCTATTTAGGGCCACATAGATCTGGTTCTTCCTCTTCCTCTATCTTCTGTCCCTCTGTCCTCTCTGTCCCTATCTGTACCCTCTCTAACGCTCTCAACTTGCCTTCTTTATCCACTACTTAATCTAACCTTATCTTGTGCCTGACCTCACCTGCATATAGACAACAATTCACATGGATCTCTAAGAATTTAATCTGCCTAGTCTGTATAGTGAGTTCCAAGCTAACTAGTATTACATAAAGAGACTATGTCTCAGAAAGAGAAAGAGAGGGAGAAGGAGAGGGAGAGGGAGAGGGAGAGGGGGAGAGAGATGAAGGGGCGATTCTGATGCTAATTAAGGTCTTGTTCCCCAATTGGTTCTTGATATGTCAGTAAAGACTGCTGGGGGATAATTGCTGGATGGAAGGTGTAGGAGGGACTTCCAAGTCCCAGGAGGGAAATGGAGATGCAAGGAAGGAGAGAGGAGCTTTTCTGCCATCCTTTGGAGGAAGAACACAGCAACCATGTATTGCAGGGGAGCTGGGACTTGTGGCCTCCACTACAGGAGGGTGGCCAAGGATGTCTGGTAGTGGCTAGGTGGGACTAGCCACTGAAGTTTAGGGCAAGTGGAAAGATGGAGATAATAAATTGATAAGGGCTTACTTTTCCAGGTGGGAGAGAGTAATGTCCAGCAATTGTGCTTAGAAGGCAAGTTGTCAAGTAACAAATTGAGCATGTGTGCCTTTTATCCTTGGAATCAAAGGTCTCGGGAGGGGTTTGGTAGCATGATCACCTCCCAGAGCAAAGGAGAGTAGAACAAAAGGGAAGCTAGGTGGGAGCTGGTAGTGCAGTCAGATATATATAAAATGTACCACTTATTAAAGATGAAAACAAATTATACGTTAACAAGATATATGTGCCTTGTTTGCTTTTATAGGAAGAAATAAATTTTGGCTGAATGAATATTTGATGCTGCAAGATGTAGAGTAGCTTCAATGTATTTCAGAGTTGATGGATATTTTGATTTTATACTCATCAATGCTGAGAAGGTCATGTCACAGAAATGAGTAGTCCAAGATAGCAAACATATATTTAAGGGCATTTTAGAAATTGTTAGAAATTCTGCACTGATCAAAAACTGAAATTCATTTAATAATATTTTATGAAATTCAAGTTAGTAATTCATGGTTTTTTAAAATCAAACATTCCAACGCAATAGAATTCAAGCATTCAGAAATTTGCTACATTCTGGGGAATGATAGTGGGAAAAGGTTAAATGTCCTATTTTATGTAATTAGCCCATTATTATTATATAAGAATAGAAAACTTTGTATATGCAGTACCATACATGTAGTCAATTCAAATCTAAGCTGATATTCCAGCCAACAACTGTTGGTGTCCAGTGGCACGCTACCAAGCATAGCTGTTTCGTGTTAAGAACCAAGCTACAGTGAAGTTATATGACACATCACAGGAAAAAACTATCAGAGACACTTCAAGTTCATAATGCATTTGATTTCAAATTAATGTGTGGTCATTGTGCATTCATAAACCTTATACTGTTACTAAATTTTTTCAGCACCTTTTGTTTTAAGACCTTGTTATCCTGATACTCACTATGTAGACCAGACTGACCTTAAACTCACAGAGATTCACCTGCCTCTGCCTCTCTACCTCTCTTCCTTTCTGCTCCTCTGTCCCT
Organism: Rattus norvegicus; assembly: GCF_021556685.1. Classification (NCBI taxonomy): domain Eukaryota; kingdom Metazoa; phylum Chordata; class Mammalia; order Rodentia; family Muridae; genus Rattus; species Rattus norvegicus. Next base: position 11,057,423 of record NC_141554.1, on the reverse strand, counting down.
CTGTCTCTCTGCCCCTTTGCCCCTCTCCCCAAGTATTGGGATTAAAGGCACTTGCCACCATGCCAACCTCTAATTACATATCCTTAACCCACAGTTAAGAAGCTGTATTCTAGGCCACCAGATATTCTTCTCTATCATACCAGTCATCAATCAACCTATTTGCTTCTATTTGCTTTCTGCTCCAAGAACTTATAGCATCCCTTACATATGGATACTCCCAAAACAAACTCCTAACTTCCTGTAATCTCTTCTTTGTTATTGACTAACAATTTTTCATACTCCTCTATGGTTATTTTAATGATGCTACAATCTGGACCTAGTTTGAATATGTCCCTCCAAGATTTCATGTGTTTAAATTTAATTCTCTTTATTGAGTTTTAAGAGAATAGAAATTTAATCTGGCTGTAGTGCTTTGAGGTAGGTCCCTTCAGATACAAATCAAAGTCCATCAGGACAGAGCATCCATCATCAAATCCTGATGGTTTTACTACAAAAGTGAAAGACATTAAAGAGATACATACAGAAGCCCTCCCTGTCATTTGATAGGTTATACCACCTAGAGACTGACAGCATGAAGGATGGCATCAGTTGCAGTCCCTAGATTTTACACCTCTGGAACTATATGCAAAATAAATCTTTTTTCATTTCACTGCCTTGGGTAGTTCATCAGTAATAAAAAGAAACAGAGACACAACACTTGGGAGACAGGAGCATGAGGATTTCTGATGGTTTAAGCCCAGTCTAGTCTACATAGCAAGTTCCAGGACAGCCAGAACTACATAGAGAAATCGTGTCTCATTAAAAAAAAATGGCCTGAGATAAAATTTAGTCTCAGAATGTATAGTCTCAGTCTACACTGTTGAATAAGTTTACCCAGAGCTAAGCTCTACCAGTTGAATTTGAAATGCACATTTTGAAAGCTTTTGTCAGGTGATTCTGGTATTATCCTACCTCACAGGTTCTTTCAAAACATACTGTGACTTAAATAGAGCTAAAGATATGTTTTAAATCCTAATTAAAAGAGTAAACAAAGAGCATAGGTAACCTATAGAAGTTAGTTCCAGAAATGGCAGAATGATTCGGTGTCAAGGAAATTTACTAAAAACTCATTACAGCAACAGATCAAGCCAGTGAATTCATATCTGTTTCTTGACAGATGCTAAAATAAAAAAATGCGTAATGTCTGATGTCTATGTCTGGTTTTTCTGTGTGCTATATGAAGATTATTCAAAATCGGTATTATCCTTAAGGAGCAAACAGCAGTAGCTTCCTCAGGTGAGACTGAGAATAGTTAAGGATCCTCAATGATTAATATTATTTACCTTTAACTTAAGATAATATCTAGCATAATGGTTTGTTTGTTGGTTTGGGTTTTGGTTTTCCAAGGCAGAATTTCTCTATGTAATAGCCCCAGCTATCCTGGGGCTCCCTATGTAGACCAGGCTGGCCTCAAATTCACAGCAATCTATCTGCCTCTGTCTCCCTAGAGCTGGGATTAAAGGCATGCACCATCATGTGTTTACCAGCTCAATACTTAACATAATTAACAAAAGAAATAAGTGAAGTATAAAAATGAGATTTTCATTATTTACATTTGATCCAACTATATAATTTAGAAAAAAGCAAATGGATCAACTAGAAACTGCTAAAAAATAAAAATAAGATAATTTCCTAATACATACTTTATTTATAAGTAAGCAAATTCATAAAGTCACATACTTTTCCATTAAATACACACATATATGCATACATATATACATATATGCCTATATATGAGTTAAAGTTTAAGATTAAATTCCTAAGAATATGCTTAAAATATCTGTGTGGCCTGTTTTAAGAAAATTTATAAATATTTCCAAGAGTCACAAATGATTTAAAATGGCCAAAGTTCTGAATAAGAAAAATCAGCATCATAAAAACAGTTCCTTTTCCCTCAATTGATCTATAACTTTAATGTGAGCTCAAGTAAGTACAGCAAGGTTTCCTCTGGAAAAATGAAGTTTGTGGGTATCATAATCAGTTTCATCTGTCAATAACACAAACCTAGGGTCATCTGGAAAGAGAGAACCTTACTGAAGAACCACCTAAATATGACTGGCCTGGAGGTATGTTTTCCCAATTAATGATTGATGTAGAAGGGCCTTGCCCACTATGAGCAGTGTCATCTTTGGGCAGTTAGGCCTGAACTATATAAGAAAGATACATGATTATGAGCCTGGAAGCAAACCAGTAAGAAGCATTCCTCCATGGTTGCTGCTTCATGCTCCTGTTTTGAGTTCCTACCTAAGCTTCACTTGATGATAAACTGTATCTTGTAAGACAAAATAAGTCCTTTCCTCCTCGAGTTACTTTTAGGCATGATATTTGTCACATCAGCACAAAAACAAACTACAACAGTGAGCAAAAAGAATAATAATTAAAAATAAATGGGGCTTTATTTTTTTTCAAAATAAGACCAGAAATTAGGTTTGAAGAAAGGCACCGGTCTGTACTCTTAGAGGAAGAGAGTAGAGAGGATCAGAGGTCCAAAGTTATCCTTGACTCTCTGGCAGTTTAAGGCCAAGCAGGGCTACAAGGGACCCTGTTCCAAAAAAGAATTAAAATATATCATGAAGTTGTAATAGATAACATTTTATAATAATGCATGGTCTGATAATTTCTACAGATTAGAAGGTTCAGAATTTGACAGATATACAAATTTAGCATGTGATAAAAGTGACATGTTGAAGCAGTATAGAAATGCTAGACTGTTCAGTAGATAATATAGGGACTACTGGTGAGCAAATGGTAGTTTCATAACCCTCACTCATCACAAATAGATACCAGATTTACATGACACAAATGAAACCATAACATAATAGATGGAAGCACACAGGCACTTTTTAATAGTTACCTAAGTATAAAGCATAAGGCCATAAAGGAAATTATTAATGTCAATGACTACATATTTGATCTGTGCATGTCAAATATCATCATAACGAAGTTAAAAGACAAACAGCAAGCTAAAAAAAACAACTGCAATTCATATCACACATATTAAAAGCTCAAAAATAAAATATCAACTTAAAAGAAAAATGGGTAGAAAGAATTCACAGGGAAGGAACTACAAATGGCCTTCAAATGCACAAAATGTTCAACCTCACTGATCATAAGAGAAAGAAAATGACACAGAAAAACTCCCCTCACTTAGATTCAAACTCTGATAATTGGCAAAGTTGTTAGGAAATTGACTTTTCAAGAACTGCTGGTTAGAACTGTCAATTGGCACAATACCTGTCAAAACTATAAATGCGGGCCAGCATGTGCATGCTCATGCACAGCAAATAATGTAATAATTAAAAAAAATTTTACTATAAATGTACTCAACAATTCTAATTCTAGGAATGTATCAGACACACTTGCACATGCACAAAAAGGTACATGTACCACTGAGGTACATATATTACAAACTAGAGCAGACCTGCCCTACAGGTTCTCCCAGCATTCCTTAGTCCCTACCTCGTATACCCTGTCCATGATCCTGAAATTTCCAGCACAGGGGCTTAGCTGCCCATCCCCCAGAGGCCCTCCCTTCTATCTATATAATCCAGATATATTGGTCTCCCTCTTTTTTCTCTCTCTGCATGTAATCTTTCCCTCTTGGGGAAAGTGAACTTACCCAAGAGCAGCTTCCCAATAAACCTTGAATTGGGTCAACTCACCAGCAAGAAAATAACATAATAGAGAAAAGCTTTGCATTTTTTTGAAAATAAATATGTACCATGGAATACTACCCAACCACCAAAATGATGTAGTATCACTATGTATATTAATATAGAGTGGTCTCTTAATGTTCTTACTAAGAAAAACATGAAGCACATTATATTATATTTAATATACAGCCACTTGCAGAATAGTATTTGTTTACATTTGAAAAAATGTACATTGCTTGCTTAGTATGCACAAAGTCAACTTAATACTCAGCACTGTATAAACATGGCATGGTGGTATAAGCCAGTGATATTCTAGTATTCTATAGCAGAGGCAAGAGGATCTAGAGTTCAAGGTCATCACCTGCTATACAGAAGATTCACTATGTAGAGTGGAGGCCAAAGCTAATGTTGGCAATTTTCTTCAATAATTCTACCTTAGTCATTGAGGCAATTACCCCAAAGCTCAACAGTTGGGTTAATTGCACTAGCCAGCTTCCTCCAAGAATCCCCTCTCTATCCCCCATTCTGTGTTTTCACGGATAATCCTCCACATCCATCTGCATTTACAAGGATTATGTGTGGGTGGATCTAAATTCTGATCCTCACACTTGCATGACAAGTTCTTTCCCTGCCTCCTACTAAGCTGTCTCCCCTAGCGGTCACTGGTTCTTTTGGGATTGACACAAATTATCTTCCTTTGCCATCCCTGCTTTCCCTTGGCAATATATCTTGAATTTCATGCCAGAGTAAAAGCACATCTTCATCTATAAGTATTTTTGAGAAATGGTAAGCAGAAACAAAGAAAGAAACAAAGAAAGAAAAGAAAAGAAAAAAGAGAAGAAAAAGAAAGAAAAGAAAAAAGAAAAAAGAAAAACAACCAAAATACAAAGTATGAGGCTTATTAAGATATATTTTAGGTAAATAATATATGATTGATACTTGACAAAAACCTTCAAATCCATCAGATAGTGAACAAGTGTCATATCTAGTTGACACCCCTAAATCTTCAGGAGCTGAAAACATCCTTCTCTGCCTGAGTGAGACTAATGCAAAAAGTTGCTCTTTTGTTTTTAAAATATTTCTATCTTGTTCTCTCTAATCCACTGTTTTCTTCTCCTCCAATGGGGCCACCAATAGCTTAGAAAGTCCCTCAGGAATTTTTTTTATAGAAATATTCTTTATTTTGACCCTGAAATGCTAACAAATGCAATTAACTCCAAGGCTGTGTGTATTTATTAGTTTATATTCTGTTTAATACAGTATAAGCTATCAATTTTGAAAGCTTTCACTATGAGACCTGAAGTGCGGGAGAAGAAAGAAATTCCTTAAACAATTTCTCCAATATAATTTAATATAGAGGAAAAAGATAAATATGGGAAAAACTATACATTGGGGAAAATGTCAATAATAACTCCAGCAGGACCTAGCTACTAAATAAAATTTAGCAAACAATAATACAAGACATCTTGTTAAGCCTCAGTTTTAGGTAAACAGTGAATAATTTTAAAAAGCATAAGTTTGTTTCGAATATTACTATACTACTATGATTACTACTATGACTTTTAGTTGACTAGAGATTCAGCTCTATGGTTTGTTACTTGGCTAGAACTTAACTTTGATATCAGTACTGCCCCCTAACCACTACAAAAAATTACTCTCTATTGATCTGAAATTCCAAATTATCTTAATAGTCTGTATGTTACATAGAAAACTTACTTGAAACACAAATCAAATAGATCTATTGTCATGGTTTGGTATTTACTATCTAGGGTGATGAAGGTTGGGGCCAACACAGAATCACTCCCTAAAGGCTAAGGAAGAGGACTGGCTTGGATTTCTTCTTGGTTTGACCTTCACTTTCCAGTTGTGCTGAATTGTCTGCAGTCTCACATAGTCACTGTGCACATGGTATAAACTATCCTCTCCCAACCTCTTTTCATTTTCCATTTGACTAATGTCTACTTGTCTTTAGCCCAAGTATTTCAGAATGAAAGTAAAAATAGAATATGTATTATTAATATGCTTACTCCTGTTTTCTTCAGACAAGTGACTGCCAGATTGATGTACTTTTCCTTTTTCTACCTCAGGTAGAGACATGGGTTCTGGAGAACAGTTCTCTGCTACAAAAATGTAACAATCAAGAGGAGTAATGGAGAAACTCACCCTCCTTGCCAGCATCTGGCAACAAAGGGTAGTGATAGGGATTACTGTGTGTTTATGAACCATAATCATTTATTTTTCAAAGAGACACAGAAACTCAATTTAACCACATGCTTCAGCCCATGAATACATGTTTAAAACTGTCAGATCATTTGCTTTTATAAAAAACCCAGAGTCAACAATACAAAAACCCTTCTTTCTTTCCTCATCCCAATACAGGGTAGAAAAAAAATAAACAGATTTCTTTGGACATGGAGTCAGAAGTGGTTTGCACTTTAATGCTGGTTTAACAATTGATTGCCTCTTGGAAACCACATGTGAAGCAATCTGGCTTCTAGAATTTGGCACTGTTTTATAGCTCTTCTCACAGCAGTTTTAAAATAATATGACATGTAGTCAGAACTAATGTGTTGTTGTTGAAATTTTATCAGAGAGTTATTGTTTTCTCTTTGAATATGTCTCATTACAGGTACTGTTGCATTATTAAGAATAACTGTATTATATTCAAGACCAACTTTTTCCAACCCTACAGTATGAAATTCTGATTTTATAATAGATGTCAATGGGTAAATCAGCTTCATTTAATCTAAATTTACTTTTCAGCATACTTTGTTGGAATGCATGTACTCTTCCATTTGTGAGCTACCTGCATAATCATGTAATATATTTCATGCTCTGCAGTAGAATGGAGCAAGCAATTGGAGCCAAAACTATTGTGAACAACAAAAGAGTAGCTGCAGATATCACTGGGAACATTACCCAGGAACTAGCAGCCATTGGTACAATCAAGAATGAATCTTCCAAATTTCCACAAGAAGAAACAATAGCATACCATATACCCATGCAGTTATTTATGAGTTTCTTTCTAATAAATGTTTTAAGTACAACATGATGCTTCACTTTATCCCAAAGAAACACTACTCAAAGAATAAAGGGGTAGATTTTATCTTATTTAGGAATTACTATGAATTGATGAACAATCATAATTTTTTAATACTTTGAGGCATTAAGTAGAACATGCCTTGGGCAAATGAGGATTATACATGCAGAGTCATCCTCTGCCATGTTGCTTAGCTGAAACCTCATGATGAAGGAAAACTTTTAGAAGATGTGATCACGCAATAGGAAAGACTTAATATCCAGATGTGATTTTCCTTTGCCTTACGCTGGAAAATTAGCTTATAACCCTGAAGAGAGTCTGAAAAACAACTCACTATTGCCATGAAGAAGCTTGAAAAATCACAACTCCTTGGTAAGTACATGGGTATCAACTGAGTTTGAGGCAGAAGTAAACTACAGAAGTATAGAGTATGGAGAAATCCCTAAGTGACTGAGTCCTGTGTGAATGTGTGCTATTGACATGAGCACAGTCAAGCACCTGAATCTGTGTAAGAATGTGGCACAGAAGACTTCTGTGTGGTCCCAGGCCCTTCTCTCCCATTGTGCCATGAACAGTAGGTTCTCTTCCTGGAACCTATGCAGATTTCTCTAGGAAATTAACTCTTATACAATACTCACAAAATACAAAATGTTAGCAACTTGACAATGAAAACCTGTACAATGGAATAAGTTTAAATGCAGCAAAATGTTTGGTGTTTTTTGTTTGTTTGTTTTCTTTTTCCTCCTCCCTTAAAGCAATTGAGCCTTGGAGAATCTATGAATTATACATTAAAGAAAATCCATTTACTTCTGTATTAGGACTCTTTGCTCTTCCATTATCAATTGGTTTTAAACCAGAGAAGGATGATTACACTAAACCAGTTTTCTACAAATTGAATCGACTCCCCAGGATGTCCTCTAACATGTGCACAACATTTCCCACCACATCCTGCCCCCACACACATGATAAACAGAGAAATATAACTTTTTAAGTTCTCAAAAAATCTTTAAAAATTGAAGAAAAAATGCATGGAGAGTCATTTAAGGTCTTAAATATCTAATAAGGTTTAATGAAGAAGGAAAAGGTTTTTTTTTTTTCAGTTCAAAAACCTGCCCACCTTATGTGGAAAGATTGTAACTGCTCTTTATCTGTTTGTTGATGTTGTAGAACAACTAACCTTTAATGCATCATTAACATAGGTGTGAAAGTAATGCACCTGCTTTGGAAAAGATCCCTTAAAAGTTCAATATACAGCTTTCCTGTGATCTAGTAATTCCTCTCAGGTATTTATTCAAGAAAAATTGAAGCATACATCTCTACAAATGTTTGTACTAGGGTATTCTTAATAGCTATAATGATAATGGGCAAAGGCTGAAAAGTGTCTAGATATCCATGAACAGAATGGCCCAAAGAAATATAACAATTGAAGTTGTGCCTAACCTTAACTTTCAGTTTTTAACATAGCCTAGAGACATCTAAGAGGAAAGACCCTATTGAAGAATTTCCTAGATGAGATTGGCCTGTGGGCATGTCTGAAAGGGAAGGAGGTGTTGTGAAAGATTTTAATATCATGCTATCTTCTTGCCCGGTGATGTGGCCCATACTATGATCTTTCCTGGTTTGGTTCCCCTCGGACCAACTTGATTTCAACCATCTCCCAAATCGGGGATATCTGGGAGCTATTGTCCACACTCCAGTGGCCCCTCATTGGCTATCTTTGCCACGCCACCAATAGCTTCCCTGGCCACCAGCTTTCTTCTCCTGCCCACCTTATCACTGCAGATGTAAAGTACCACACAGTTTAATACTTTAAAACTAGCGAAATAACTTAAAGGCTGGGTGAAAGATTTCCTGTTCTAATGTTATCAACTAGCCCCTTCCATTCTCCTTGGCCTCTGTCAGCAACAGAGGCTTCAAACTATAGGTTCCCTGAGACCTATGTGTCTGTAGCTTCCTACCAGCTCCACAGCCTGGTGTAAATCTTCTTTCTCTCTCCCCCTTTCTCTTCCTCCTGAGACCCCGGTGTCCCACCTTTTACCCTTTGCTGGCAATTGGCTTCCATCTTTTTAATAGACACAATCAAGAACCAATTAGGGAAACACCTGTCCCTAGAAGGAAGTGTCTTCATCACTAACTGACAAATGGGAGTCCAGACCACTGTGGACAGTTCCTTCCCTAGGCAATTGATACTGCACTGCATAAGAAAACTAGCTAAGCATCAGCCAGTAAGTAAGCCAGTGAGCAAGCCAGCAAGCAACCCCAATGGTTCTTGCCTCCAGAGTCCAGCTTTTTGAGTCCTTACCTTGGCTTCCCTAATGATAAAATACGATCCAGAAGTATGATAGTTTGTATATGCTTGGCCCAGTGATGGCACTATTAGGAAATGTAACCTTGTTGGAGTAGGTGTGTCACTGTGAGCACTAGGACTGCCCTTGTCCTAGATGCCTGGAAGTTAGTATTTTCCTACCAGCCTCCAGATGAAGATATAGAACTCTCAGCTCTGCCTGCATCATGCCCTCCTAGATGTTGCCCTTTTGCCACCTTGATGATGGTGGCCTGAACCACTGAACCTGTAAGTCAGCCCAATTAAATGTTGTCCTTTATAAGACTTGTCTTAGTCATGGTGTCTGTTCACAGTAGTAAAACCCTTACAGCATCCAGGCAGGTATAACACTGGAGGAACTGAGAGTTCTACATCTTGGTCTGAAGGCCCACAGAACAATAATGACTCCCATGTGGCTAGGAGGAGGGTCTCAAAGCCTACCCCCATAGTGACACACTTTCTTCAATAAGACCACAACTACCAACAGTGACACTTCTTATGGGCCAAGCATAGTCATACCACCACACTCTCCAAGCTGCTTTTGTTCAGAGTTAATGGGAAAGGATATTCAAACATCCACTAATATTTCTAAAACATAGATGGGTTTCAAATATGCAAAGTAAAAGAGGCTTTATTAAAAAAGAATACTGCTGCTATATGGTTCCATTTCCATTCTTTTTTAATCTGGGGGGTGCATTCTGATTTATTTATTTATTTAGGTAGATATAGTTAGGGAGCATTATTATTTTTTTTATTTAGGTAGATATAGTTCCAGATTATTCCATAGAAGAAAATCTGCTGAAAGCCAGAGGGCCTGGGCTAGCAACAACACAGAGTTACTATAATAATCAGTATTACCAAATGCTCAAGGGCTTAGCACTACCCTGAGTTTGGATGTTACTCCAATTTTATGGATGAAAAACTGGACTCCAGATTGAGCATATGACTTGCCCATAGTTATACAGAATATAAATGTTCTGCTAGATCAATTTCTAGCTAAAGACTAGCCTCTTTTTCAGAAAAACTCACAGTGTTTCATTCAAGGCTGGTTTGTCAAGAATTAGGGTATGAAGAGAGGACATTAAAGAAGGAAAGCAATTCGGATGGGGGGGGGCGGGCACAGCTCAGTGATAAAGCACTTGCCCAGCATGCCTGAAGCCCTTTGTTCAACCAACATGTTATAGGGACAAAATGGATGAATTTTGAACATACAAAATAATTTGAGAGATACCACCTGGATCTGAAGGGACCTGTTCAACAGCTCCCTGCATACACATTCCGTGGGAGGGAGAACTAAACATTGAGAGGGGCAGACATGCCTCGAAAGCCAGAAGAGAATAGACTCTGCCCACATTTCTGACTGAAGAGGAAAACTCCTAATGCCATCTGGGACCCCGGTGCACCAGGGCACCAGGAAAAGACGGGGCAGGTTATTCTGGTTGCCACCTTCATGGAGAGCTCAAAAGCAGCCCCTCAGGAGCAACTGTGGCCCCAGGACCAGAGGTAAGACCAACTTTTCTGCTCCCAGTGACCTGCCTGGTGTACGCAGGACACACGCCCACAGGAACAGCTGAAGAACAGTAGACAAAAAAGGCTCCACACCTGAAAGCAGAACACTCTGTTCCCATAACTGACTGAAAGAAAACAGGAAAACAGGTCTACACCACTCCTGACACACAGGCCTATAGGAGGGTCTAGCCACTGTCAGAAATAGCAGAACAAGGTAACACCAGAGACAACCTGATGGCAAAAGGCAAGCACAGGAACCTAAGCAAGAGAAATCAAGACTACAAGGCATCATCAGAGCACAATTCTCCTACCAAACCAAACACTGAATATCCAAACACACCAGAAAAGCAAGATCTTTATTTTAAATCACATTTGATGATAATGGAAGACTTAAAAAAATACAAAGAGACCCCCCTTAGAGAAGTACAGGAAAACATACATAAACAAATAGAAGTCTAAAGAGAGGAATCACAAAAATCCTGGAAAGAATTACAGGAAAACACAATCAAACAGGTGAAGGAATTAAAAATTGAAATAAAAGCAATAAAGAAAGCACAAGGGAGACAACCCTAGATATAGAAAACCAAAGGAAGAGACAAGGAGCCATAGATACAAGCATCACCAACAGAATACAAGAGATAGAAGAGAGAATCTCAGGGACAGAAGATTCCATAGAAATCCTCGACAGAACTGTCAAGGATAATGTGAAACAGAAAAAGATACTGGACCAAAACATGCAGGAAATCCAGGACAAAATGAGAAGATCAAACCTAAGGATAATAGGTATAGAAGAGAGTGAAGACACCCAGTTCAAAGGACCAGTAAATATGTTCAACAAAATCATGGAAGAAAACTTCCCTAACCTAAAGAAAGATGCCCATAAACATAAAAGAAGCCTACAGAACTCCAAATAGATAGAACCAGAAAAAAAAAAAAAAAAAAAAAAAAACTCCTGCCATCACATAAGAGTCAAAACACCAAATACACAAAACAAAAAAAGAATACTAAAAGAAGTAAGGGAAAAAGGTCAAGTAACATATGAAGTCAGACCTATCAGAAACATACCAGACTTCTCACCAGAGACTATGAAAGCCAGAAGATCCTGGACAGATGTCATACAGACCCTAAAAGAACACAAATGTCAGCCCAGGTTACTGTATCCTGCAAAACTCTCAATTCACATAGATGGAGAAACCAAGATATTCCATGACAAAATCAAATTGACACAATATCTTTCTACAAATCCAGCGTTAAAAAGGATAATAAGTGGTAAAGCCCAACATAAGCAGCCAAGCTACACCCTAGAAAAAGTAAGAAACTAATCGCCTTGGCAACAAAACAAAGAGAAGAAAAGCATACAAACATAATCTAAAATCCAAATATTAATATAAGAGGAAGCAATAATCACTATTCCTTAATATCTCTCAACATCAATGGTCTCAACTCCGCACTAAAAGGACATAGATAAACAAGATAGATATGCAATGAGGATCCTGCATTCTGCTGCCTACAGGAAACACACCTCAGAGACAAAGAGAGATACTACCTCAGAGTGAAAGGCTGGAAAACAACTTTCCAAGCAAATTGTCTGAAGAAGCAAGCTGGAGTAGCCATTCTAATATCAAATAAAATCCATTTTTAACTAAAAGTCATCAAAAAAGATAAGGAAGGAGACTTCATATTCATCAAAGGGAAAATAAACCAAGACGAACTATCAATCCTAAATGTATATGCTCCAAATACAAGGGCACCTACACACATAAGGGAAACCTTACTAAAGCTCAAAGCACACACTGCACCTCACAAAATAATAGTAGAAGATTTGAACACCCCACTCTCATCAATGGACAGGCAATGGAAACAGAAATTAAATAGAGGCATAGACAGACTAAGAGAAATCATGAACCAAATGGACTTAACAGAAATTTACAGAACAGTCTATCCTAAAACAAAAGGATATCCCTTCTTCTCACCACCTCATGGTGCTTTCTCCAAAATTGACTATAGAATTGGTCATAAAACAGGCCTCAACAAATACAAAAAGATAAAAATAATCCCATGATTCCTATCAGACCAACACGGGCTAAAGCAGTTCTTCAATAACAATAAGGGAAGAGTGCCACATATACATTGAAGTTGAACAATACTCTACTCAATGATAACCTGGTCATGGAAGAAATAGAGAAAGAAATTAAAGACTTCTTAGAATTTAATGAAAATGAAGGTACAACATACCTAAACTTATAGGACACAATGAAAGTTGTCCGAAGAGGAAAACTCATAGCACTGAGTGCCTGCAGAAAGAAACAGGAGAGAGCATATTCCACCAGCTTGACAGCATACCTAAAAGCTCTAGAACGAAAAGAAGCAAAAACACCCAGGAGGAATAGAAGGCAGGAAATAATCAAACTCAGAGATGAAAAAACCAAGTAGAAACAAAATGGACTATACAAATATTCAACAGAACCAAAAGTTTGTTCTTTGAGAAAATCAACAAGATAGATGAACCCTTAGCCAGACTAACCAGAGGACACAGACAAACTGTCCAAATTAACAATATCAGGAATGAAAAGGGAGACACAACTACAGAATCAGAGGAAATTCAAAAAGTCATCAGAATCTACTACAAAAACCTATATTCAACAAAACTTGAAAATCTGAAGGAAATGGACAATTTCCTAGACTGATGGCCAGTACCAAACTTAAGTCAGGAACAGATATACCATTTCAACAATCCCATAACTCTCAAAGAAATAGAAGCAGTCATTAAAGGTCTCCCAACCAAAAAGAGCCCAGGTCTAGATGGGTTCAGTGCAGAATTCTATCACACCTTCATAGAAGAGCTCATACCAATACTATCCAAACTATTCCACAAAATTGAAACAGATGGAGCACTACTGAATTCTTCCTATGAAGCCACAATTACTCTTATACGTAAACCACACAAAGACCCAACAAAGAGACCTTCAAACCAATTTCCCTTATGACTATCGATGCAAAAATAGTCAATAAAATTCTGGCAAACCGAATCCAAGAGCACATCAAAACAATCATTCACCATGTTCAAGTAGGCTTCATCCCAGGCATGCGCAGATGCTTAAATATATGGAAAAAAATCAACGTGATCCATTATATAAACAAACTGAAAGAAAGAAATCACATGATCATTTCATTACATGCTGAGAAAGCATTTGACAAAATTCAACACCCCTTCATGATAAAAGTCCTGGAAAGAATAGGAATTCAAGGCCCATACCTAAACATAGTAAAAGCCATATACAGCAAACCAGTTGCTAACATTAAACTAAAGGGAGAGAACCTTGAAGCAATCCCACTAAAATCAGGGACTAGACAAGGCTGCCCACTCTCTCCCTACTTATTCAATATAGTTCTTGAAGTTCTAGCCAGAGCAATCAGACAACAAAAGGAGATCAAATGGATACATATCGGAAAAGAAGAAGTCAAAATATCACTATTTGCAGGTGATATGATAGTATATTTAAGTGATCCCAAAAGTTCCACTAGAGAACTACTAAAGCTGATAAACAACTTCAGCAAAGTGGCTGGGTATAAGATTAACTCAAATAAATCATTAGCCATCCTCTACACAAAAGAGAAACAAGACGAGAAAGAAATTAGGGAAACGACACCCCTCATAATAGACCCAAATAATATAAAATACCTCAGTGTGACTTTAGCATAGCAAGTAAAAGATCTGTACAATAAGAACTTCAAGCCTCTGAAGATAGAAATTGAAGAAGACCTCAGAAGATGGAAAGATACCCCATGCTCATGGATTGGCAGGATTAATATAGTAAAAGTGGCCATTTTACCAAAAGCGATCTACAGATTCAATGCAATCCCCATCAAAATACCAATCCAATTCTTCAAAGAGTTAGAACAATTTGTGAATTCATCTGGAATAACAAAAAACCCAGGATAGCTAAAAACTATCCCCAACAATAAAAGAACTTCAGGGGGAATCACTATCCCTGAACTCAAGCAATATTACAGAGCAATAGTGATAAAAACTGCATGGTATTGGTACAGAGACAGAAAGATAGACAAATGGATCAGAATTGAAGACCCAGAAATGAGCCAACACACCTATGGGCACTTGATTTTTGACAAAGGAGCCAAAACCATCCAATGGAAAAAAGATAGCATTTTCAGCAAATGGTGCTGGTTCAACTGGAGGTCAACATGTAGAAGAATGCAGATCGATCCATGCTCATCACCCTGTACAAAGCTTAAATCCAAGTGGATCAAGGACCTCCACATCAAACCAGATACACTCAAACTAATAGAAGAAAAACTAGGGCAGCATCTGGAACACATGGGCACTGGAAAAAAATTCCTGAACAAAACACCAATGGCTTATGCTCTAAGATCAAGAATCGACAAATGGGATCTCATAAAACTACAAAGCTTCTGTAAGGCAGAGGATACTGTGGTTAGGACAAAACGGCAACCAACAGATTGGGAAAAGATCTTTACCAATCCTACAACAGATAATGGCCTTATATCCAAAATATACAAAGAACTCAAGAAGTTAGACCACAGGGAGACAAATAACCCTATTAAAAATGGGGTTCAGAGCTAAACAAACAATTCACAGCTGAGGAATGTCGAATGGATGAGAAACACCTAAAGAAGTGTTCAACATCTTTAGTCATAAGGGAAATGCAAATCAAAACAACCCTGAGATTTCACCTCACACCAGTGAGAATGGCTAAGATCAAAAACTCAGGTGACAGCAGATGCTGGCAAGGATGTGGAGAAAGAGGAACACTCCTCCATTGTTGGTGGGATTGCAGACTGGTACAACCATTCTGGAAATTAGTCTGGAGGTTCCTCAGAAAATTGGACATTGAACTGCCTGACGACCCAGCTATACCTCTCCTGGGCATATACCCAAAAGATGCCCCAACATATAAAAAAGGCACGTGCTCCACTATGTTCATAGCAGCCTTATTTATAATAGCCAGAAGCTGGAAAGTACCCAGATGCCCTTCAACAGAAGAATGGATACAGAAAATGTGGTACATCTACACAATGGAATTTACTCAGCTATCAAAAATAATGCCTTTATGAAATTCATAGCAAATGGGTGGAACTGGAAAATATCATCCTGAGTGCGGTAACCCAATCACAGAAAAACACACATGGTATGCACTCATTGATAAGTGGCTATTAGCCCAAATTCTTGAATTACCCTAGATGCCTAGAACACATGAAACTCAAGACAGATGATCAAAATGGGAATGCTTCACTCCTTCTTTAAAAGGGGAACAAGAATACCCTTGGCAGGGAATAGAGAGGCAAAGATTAAAACAGAGACAGAAGGAACACCCATTCAGAGCCTGCCCCACATGTGGCCCATACATATACATTCACCCAATTAGACAAGATGGATGAAACAAAGTAGTGTAGGCTGACAGGAGCCGGTTGTAGATCTCTCTTGAGAGACACAGCCAGAATACAGCAAATACAGAGACGAATTCCAGCAGCAAACCACTGAACTGAGAACAGGACCCCCGTTGAAGGAATCAGAGGAAGGACTGGAAGAGCTTGAAGGGGCTCGAGTCCTCATATGAACAACAATCCCAAGCAACCAGAGCTTTCAGGGACTAAATCACTACCCAAAGACTATACATGGCCTGACCCTGTACTCTGACCTCATAGGTAGCATTGAATATCCTAGTAAGATCACCAGTGTAAGGGGAAGCCCTGGGTCCTGCTAAGACTGAACCCCCAGTGAACGTGATTTTTGTGGGGAGGGCAGCAATGGGGGGAGGATGGGGAGGGGTTCACCCATAAAGAAGGGAAGGGGGAGGGGTTAGGGTGATGTTGGCCTGGAAACCGGGAAAGGAAATAACAATTGAAATGTAATTAACAATACTCAATTAATAAAATAAATAAATAAATAAATAAATAAATAAATAAAAATAGTGCTGATCTAACATGATGTCTGCATGTAGAAGAATGCAAATCAATCCACATTTATCACGATGCACAAAGTTCAATTCCAAGTCACTCAAGGACTACAACATAAAAACAGATACCCTCAGTCTAATAGAAGAAAACATGGTTAATACCCTCAAACTTGCTGGCTGTCAGACTCTCCTGGCCTCCCTCAGTGTTTGCCCCCTGCTGAACCTTGCTGAAGCATGTGGGAATTTTGTTTTTATTTTTATTTTGTTTTCATTTTATTTTATTTTATTTTTTGCTGTTTAGCCAATGGGCGGTAACACTGTTGAGTCAGTTCCTATTTTTATCCTGAGAACAAAAACTTGTTTTTGTCATTTCCGTGTTCCTGTTTTTATCCTGAGAACATAAACTTTTTTTTTCATTGTCCTTCCAGGGTTTTTTTTTCCACCCAGTGGACTTGACACACACACACACACACACACACACACACACACACACACACACACACACACACACACACACACACATATATATATATATATATATATATATATATATATATATATATATATATATATATATATATACTGTGAACCTCAGTAAAGCTTTGCATTTCTCATAGCATGAATGACCCTAGTCTGTGTCTTCTGTTAAATTTCCCAGGACTACACCAGGTTCTTGGCACTGTGGTGGGAGGGGGGCCGTCAAGTTGAGGTCCCACCAAGATCAGGAAAGTGAGGAGCTCCTAACATGATCATTTCAGGAAGCCAGCCAGCAAAGTGAAAGACACCTATTTGGTGAATGACACAGCGACAAACCGAAGGTAAGTTTATTTCGCAGTAAGTAAAACAGTCATGCCATGGGAACCTCAAGTTCCACACTACAGCTAACAGATCAAATAGTAGCTCTGCTCAAACAGCAGGGAACAGGGATAAATGTAAAACCAGCTTAAGAATTTATTAAAAATTTAGAAAAGACTAGTCCCTGGTTTGTGCATTCAGAAGGACTTAATATTCCTGATTGGGAACATGTTAAGACAGATTTGAAAAAAAAAAAAAACAAAACACTGCAGAAAGATGGCCCTGAGAGCATTGCTGTCACCACATACTCTTTGTGGAGATTTGTCAAGGATGCTCTCTTAAGTACTAACACTAAAATAAAGGAACAAATGTCAGAGATAGAACATTTGGAGTAGCCCAGGATGATGCCTTTCATAAGTCTTAACTAACCTCTGATTCAGATCAGGATTCAAGCTCAAAGGAGGAGAAAGAAGAGATATTAGAAAGAGAAATAGAGGAGCTTAAGAGGAAAATTCAGTGTTGCTAAAAAATCAGAATCTTGTCCTCCTAGTAAAAATCACTTCTTTAAAGGAGTGGGAGCCACTGCTCCTGCCTACGAACCCTATTCTTCCTTGGAGTGGTGTTATGGAGAGAAGGCTTCAAGGAGAGCAGTAAACTTTCCTGAGCCTCCACCTTGACAGGGAGCAACATATCCTGTTGTTGAGGTCCTAGACCCCAACAAGGCAGGTCAATTTATTAGACAATATGTTCCTCAGAGTTTTAAGGAGTTGAAAGGACTGAAAGAAGCAGTCTCTCCTTATGGTCCCCTTGCTACCTTTACTTCTCCTGTTTTTTACTCTTATGTTATGTCCCATTTGACTCCTGGAGATTGGCAACAATTAGGTAGGGCAGTGTTGAGTGGGGGAGATTATCTATTATGGAGGGAAGACAACGTGTGCAAATAGATAGACTTAATGCATAAGTGGGATTCCCCCAAAAGAAATCTAGAAATGCTGACAGGAGCAGGACAATATGCTGCCCTCCCAGCCCACATTCAATATAATCATGCCAATTATGCTCAAATTTCCACAGTGACTGTTAGAGCCTGGAAGGTCCTGCCTAATAAGGTAGCTGGAGAACAATTATCCAAGGTGACACAAGAACCCTCAGAGTCTTTTCAGGAATTTGTGGATAGGTTATTACAGTTGGTGGGGAAATTGTTTTGAGATGTTGATACCTCTATGCCCATAGGAAAACAATTGGTATATGGAAATTCTAATAAATGGTGCAAGGAAGCTATTAGACCTCATAAGAATAAAAGTTTAAATGATTATATTAAATTGTGTAAAGAAATAGATGGGAATTATGTGGTGGTACAAGTCTTAGCTGCAGCCATTCAGAAGGGAAATGGAGGGATGAAGACATGTTTTGGGTGTGGACACAAGGACAGTTTGAAAGAGAGTGCCCTCAGAACAAAAAGACAGGAGGGCCTGGATTATGCCCATGGTGCCGTAAAGGCTGTCATTAGGGAAACAAATGTAGACCTAAACAAGATTTCGAGAAATGACCTTTATACCTTCTGGGAAACAGGAGATGGGGCCCACTCTGTGACCCCCAAATGAGAGTGTACGGAGCCATGAATACTTCAATGGTAGAACCTACCCACAATTCAACCTATCCCAATTTGGTTTGTCCCTCAAATCAATCTCTTCATGTCAAAAACCTTGTCAGAGGTACCCCAGCGAGCACAGGACTAGACCTCTCCTCCTCCACCAGAGCAGTATTAACACATCAAATGGGCCCCCAGGCATTTGGCACTGGGGTATATGGGACTCCAACCTCTAGGAGTATAGGTCTTTCACTAGGCTGGAGCAGTTCCTTGATAAAAGGAATAAGAAATTTTCCTGGAGTGACTGACTCTGACTTTAGTGGAGAAATTAAAATTGTGGTTTCTGTAGAAAAAGGAGTTGTAGTTAGTCCTCAAGGGGATAGGATAGTTCAATTGGTTCTTTTGCCCCAGTTTTATACTAACAATCTTGTGTTTAAATTGGCCTATGGAAATCAAGGTTTCAGGTCCAATGGACCTGGAACACTTCGGGTGTGCTCTTTAGAGAAACGTCCTACATGCATTCTATGGGTTAAACCAAAACCTCTACATGGGCTCCTAGATACTGGAACAGATACCACTGTGATAGCTAAAGCCTTTCAGCCAAAGGGCTTGGCCCTTAGAGACATGTCATTCCACCCTACAAGGAGTGGGGACAACTAAAGCTCCTCAAAAAACGCAGCAAGATTCTTAAATGGAGAGATGAGGAAGGACATGAGGGATGGTCTCAGCCTTTTGTTTTAGAACAAATACCTATAGGGATGAGATTTACTCAATAATATGGGGGCTGTGCTAACAACTCAGCCTGTACAAATCATGATGAAGTAACAAGGCTTCTTCCTAGGGAAAGGATTGGGCAAAAATTTACAAGGCAAACCTTATAGTGTAAGTGAAAAACTAAAAATAATTAAACATCATTATGATAAAATAGCCTTGGGAAATTTATCCTAAGGGTCACTGTTAATAAGCTTCCTTACATTAATCCTGTGCCAATAACCTGTAAGTCAATGATCTGGTGTGGATTGGACAGTGGCCCCTGTCAAAGAAAAAATTGGAGGCAGTTCATCTATTACCACAGGAACAGTTACAAGCCGGTCATATTGTTCCTTCCACTTCCCCTTAGAATACATCCATTTTGTGATTAAGAAAAAGTCTGGAAAGTGGAAATTATTACAAGATTTAAGGGAAATTAACAAAACTATGATGCTTATGGGACCTACTCAGCCTGGTCGCCCTTCTCCTTTAACTATACCAAAAAAAAAAAAAAAAGGCATATGATAGTTAACAACTTGAAAGATTGTTTCTTTACTATTCCACTAGATCCTAAAGATTGCGAGAGATTTGTTTTTAGCATTCATTCCATAAATTTTAAGGAGACTTTTCATCACTATTATTGGGTTGTGTTACCTTAGGGGATGGCCAATAGTCCTACTATGTATCAGGTGTATGTAGCCTCTGCCCTAAACCTTTTGAGGTGGAAGTATCCACAGATATATATTATCTATTATATGGATGATATTTTGTTAGCAGCTCAAGATGAAAAAGAATTGTTGACAGCATATGCTGATTTACAAGAAGATTTGGGCACTACAGGAATAATGATTGCCCTTGAAAATGTTCAAACAATTTCCCATATCAATATTCAGGACATGAATGATTACAAAAAGGAATTTGCGCACAAAAACTTAAAATTAGATTAGATAATGACCTTAAATGACTTTCAAAAATTATTAGGGGAAATAAATTGGCTTCGACCAACATTAAAATTAACCACAGGACAGTTGAATCTATTACTTGATGGTTTAAAAGGTGATTCCTCTACAAATTCACCTAGACAATTAACTCCAGAGGCGTGTGAATGCTTAGATTTAATGCAACAGAATTTCGAAGTGGCTCACCTTAATTATATTGATTATTTTAGGCCTCTTTTATTTTTAATTTTTGTATCTGCTCATTCCCCTACTGGGCTTTTTTGACAGAATGGCCCTTTAATGTGGGTTTATTTACAAGCGTCACCTGCAAAAATAGTGATGGCTTATCCTCAGGCCATTGCTCAATTACTGTTCAAAGCTCAAAAAATTAGCTTACAGACCTTTGGCAAGGAACCAGATCTTATTATTACTTCCTATACCCAGGAACAGCTACAATATTTAGCCAAGAGATTTACAGATTGGGCTATTTTAATGTGCAATGTTGTTAGTCAGTTTGACAACAATTATCCTGACAGTAAGATTTGTCAGTTTTTAAAAATTCATCCAGTAATTTTTCCACTAATTATTGTTAATTCCCCTATGCAAAAGGCTTTTAGTGTTTACTGATAGTTCTTCCAATGGAAGTGCTGTGGTAGTGTCTGGAGGAAAAGTAGAGGTTATAAAAATTCCTAATTGTTCTGCACAGTTGGCAGAATTGAAAGTTTTACAATTAGCTTTGGTAATGTTTCCTCATGAACCTTGTAACATATACACTGATAGTGTGTATGTGTCTCAGATTATTTCTTCCCTTGAGACTTGAGACCACTGCCTTTGTTGCTCCTGTTTCACCCATTTGTGACTGGTTATTACATATACAAGCTTTGCTATGGCAGCATCGGAAACCTATTTTTGTAGGCCATGTAAGAGAACGTTCCATGTTACCCAGACCCTTAGCACAAAGCAGTGAGTTGGCTGATTCTTATACTTAGTCTCCATGTCATTATATATTAATTGAATTGTACTGCCTATGAAAAAGCTTTACAGATGCATAAATAATTTCGCCTTAATGCTAATTATTTGAGATTTCATAATGGAATAACTAAAGAACAAGCAGCCTACATAGTTAGTCAATGTCCCCAGTGTGCCCCATTTATTCCCTCTCCCAATTTGGGAGTTAGCCCAAGAGGGTTACAGCCTAACGATATTTGGCAAATGGATGTTGCTCATATTCATTCCTTTTGGAAAATTATGGTTTGTCCATGTGTCTGTCTATTCATACCTATTCTGGCTTACTCTTTGCCTCTGAACATAGTGGAGAGAAAATTAAGGATGTTAAAAGTCACTGCTTACAGGCCTTTGCCTTTATGGGAGTTCCATGAAAATTAAAATCTGATAATGGTCCAACATATACTAATGGCCCTTTTGAGAAATTTTGTGAGGATTATGATATTGTACATAAAACTGGCATTCCTTACAATCCTCAAGGACAATCCATAGTAGAAAGAGGTCATTTAACACTTAAGAATTATCTGGAGCCTGAACCTTGTTGATCCCAGCACACAGCTCCCTGCTCCCAAATGCTGTGGGAGAGCGAGCTCACAGCCCAGACAGGTGGACACCCCTGAGACTCCAGGGCAGAAGAGACCACCAGTGCTGTCCAGCATTGCTCACAACCCTGGGACAAGAGGAAACAGTATAGGGCCTCTGGGAACAGGAAGATAGGGGCACTCAAGCTGCAGGTACCCTGCAGTCCAGACACTGCCCAGATCTGAAGGGACCTGGTCAAACAGCTCCCTGCACCAAAATTCTGTGGGAGGGAGAGCTAAACCTTCAGAGAGGCAGACACGCCTGGGAAGCCAGAAAAGACTACACTCTGCCGACATTTCTGACTGTAGAGGAAAACGCCTAGCACCATCTGGGACCCCTGTGCACAGGAACCTGAGAAAAGGCGGGGAGGCCCCTCTGGTTGCTGCCCTCATGGAAAGCTGAAAAGCAGCCCCAGAGAAGCAACTTCAGGCCTGGGACCAGAGGAAAGACCAACTTTTCTACCCAAGTGATCTGCCTGGTAGACTCAGGAAACAAGTCCACAGGAACAGCTGAAGACCAGTAGACAGAAAAGACTACACTCCTGAAAGCAGAACACTCTGTTCGATAAATAGCTGAAAGAAAACAGGAAAACAGGTCTATGGCACTCCTGACACACAGGCCTATAGGACAGTCTAGTCACTGTCAGAAAGAGCAGAACAAGGTAACACCAGAGAAAACCTGATGGTGAGAGGCAAGCGCAGGAACCCAAGCAACAGAAAACAAGACTACATGGCATCATCGGGGTCCAATTCTCCCACCAAAGCAAACACTGAATATCCAAACATGCCAGAAAAGCATGCAGCTCAGTGTCCATGTGCATCTCCAAACAACTGAATTGGGTTGTCCCTAAAGCTGTAACCTGACTGGAGGCATCTGTTCCCTAATAGGTCTGCCTTGTCAGGTCTTGGTGGGAAAGGATATGCCTAAGATTGCAGAAACTTGATGGGTCAGGTTAGGGGGATATCCAGGGGTGACCCAAGTGCCCAAAGTAGAAGGGCTGTGGGGGGCTGGCTGTGAGGGAGTGACTCTGTGAGGGAGAATCCAAAAGTGGGTAGCATTTGGAATGTAAAAGAATAAATAAAAGTGACATTAAAAAAAGAAACAGTAGAAAGCCTTAACAGTAGAAGGGATCATGTCAAAACAGTCAAAAATAGAATACAAAGGAAAATACTTAAAACACTCAATAATGATCAATGAAAGATTGGTGTGTGCATGTATAGGGGTGTGTGTGTGTGTGTGTGTGTGTGTGTGTGTGTGTGTGTGTGTGTGTGTGTTTGTGTGTGTGTGTGTACACCATGAGAAAATTTGTGTATACACTGAAAATATCTAATTTCCAAATATGAACATAGAAGTAGAGGAATACCATGGCAAAGGCATAGGAAATGTCTTCATTAAAATCATGAAAGAAAATTTCCCAAACCTAGTATCTTAGCTAGGTCTACTATTGTGATTAAACACCATGACCAAAGCAATGTATAGAAGATTTTAGTTTTGCTTATGGTTCCAGAGGGATAACTGTCCATAATGGCAGAAAGTGTGGCAGGAAGTAACAGGCATACAGGCATGATCTCAGAAGTGAGAAGATGAGAGCTGACACCTTGAACCACAAGAACAAAGCATACAAAGTGTGGTGGTTGAACATGTCTGACCCAGGGAATGGCACTATTAGGATGGGTGGCCTTGGTGCCTTGTTGCAGGAAGTATGTCATTGTGGGTATGGGCAATGAGAACCTTCTCCTAACCACCTTGGAGCCAATCTTCTCCTTGTATCCTTCAGATAAAGATGTAGAACTCTTAGCCCCTCCTCTACCATGTGTGTATGGATGCTATCATGTTCCTGCCTTGATGATAATGGACTGAACCTCTGAACCTGTAAGGCAGCCTGAATTAAATGCTGTACATATAAGAATTGCCTTGGTCATGGTGTCTCTTTACAGCAGTGCAAACTCTAAGACAGAAAGCAGCCAGAAATAATTTTTAAATTCTCAAAGCCTATCTCCACTGATGCATTTCCTCCAACAAAGCCATATCCCCTAAACTTCCCTAAATTTCACCATCAACTAGGAATCAAGTATTTAAATACATGTGTTTACAAGGGACATACTTATTAAAACTGCCACAACATTTTATAGTAAAAACATTAAAAACAGAAGCAAGAAAGGTCATTGAAAGATGGAAGAGAAAAGATCAAGTCACTTATAAAGGCAGGCTCATTAGAATGAAGCATGATATTTCAAGGACCTGGAAACAAATTTTAAAGGACAATGGTCAATCAAGATGTTTATACTCCCACAGCTCACTGCTCCCAAACCCCTTGGGAGAGAGAGCTCGCCGCCCAGACAGGTGGGCATTCCTGAGACTGTGGAGCAGGAGAGACCAGCAATACTGCCCACACCTGCCCACATCCCTGGCCTAAGAGAAAACTGTATATGGCCTCTGGGAACTGGAAGATAGGGGCACTCGAACAGCAGAAACCCAGAAGTCCAGAAACCACCAGGACCTAAAGGGACTGGATCAACAGTTCTCTGCACCGAAATCCTGTTGGAGGGAGAGCTAAACCTTCAGAGGGGCAGACACACCTGGGAAGCCAGAAGAGACTACACTGTGCCCACATTTCTCACTCCACAGGAAAAGAACTAATGCCATCTGGAACCCCGGTGCACGGGGGCTCTGGGAAAAGGCAGCACAGGCCCTCCTGGTTGCTGCCCTCACAGCAAGCTCAAAAGCAGCCCCCCACATGCAACTTGAGCCACGGGACCACAGGTAAGACCAACATTTCTGCTCCAAGCGACCTGCCTGGTGGACTCAGGACACAGACCCACAGAAACAACTGAAGACCAGTAGACAGGAAGGACTACACGCCCAAAAGCAGAACACTCTGTTCCATAACTGGCTGAATGAAAACAGGAAAACAGGTCTACAGCACTCCTGACACACAGGCCTATAGGACGATCTAGCCACTGTCAGAAAGAGCAGAACAAGGTAACACCAGAGAAAACCTGATGGCAAGAGGAAAGCGCAGGAATCCAAGCAACAGAAACCAAGACTACATGGCATCATCAGAGCCCAATTCTACCACCAAAGCAAACACTAAATATCCAAACATGCCAAAAAAGCAAGATCTAGATCTTAAATCACATTTGATCATGATGCTGGAGGACTTCAAGAAAGACATGAAGAACTCCCTTAGAGAAATGCAAGAAAACATAAATAAACAAGTAGAAGCCTATAGAGAGGAATCACAAAAATCCCTGGAAGAATTCCGGGAAAGCATAATCAAACAGGTGAAGGAGTTAAAAATGGAAATAGAAGCAATAAGGAAAGGACACAGGGAAAGAACCCTGGATATAGAAAACCAAAGGAAGAGACAAGGAGACATAGATAAAAGCATCACCAACAGAATACAAGAGATAGAAGAAAGAATCTCAGGAGCAGAAGATTCCATAGAAATCATCGAAACAATGTTCAGAGATAATGTAAAACGGAAAAAGCTATTGGTCCAAAACATACAGGAAATCCAGGCTTAATGAGAAGATCAAACCTAAGGATAATAGGTATAGAAGAGAGTGAAGACTCCCAGCTCAAAGGACCAGTAAATATCTTCAACAAAATCATGGAAGAAAACTTCCTTAAACTAAAGAAAGAGATGCCTATGAACATACAAGAAGCCTACAGAACTCCAAAAAGATTGGACCCGTCACATAATAGTCAAAAGACGAAATGAACAAAATAAAGAACGAATATTAAAAGAAGTAAGGGAAAAAGGTTAAGTAACAGATAAAGGCAGACCTATCAGAATCACACTGGACTTCTCACCAGAGACTATGAAGGCCAGAAGATCCTGGACAGATGTCATACAGACCCTAAGAGAACACAAATGCCAGCCCAGGTTACTGTATCCTGCAAACCTCTCAATGAACATAGATGGAGAAACCAAGATATTCCATGACAAAACAAAATTTGCACAATATCTTTCTATAAATCCAACTCTACAAAGGATAACAAATGGTAAAGCCCAACATAAGGAGGCAAGCTACACCCTATCTCCCATAGAGCCAAGAAAATGAATGGAGATAAGCAGCATCGGGATGTAGATGTGTGGGGACCCTCTAGAAAATACCAGAGACCCTGGACATGAGAGACTTTAAGGACTCAATGGAGGTGACCTTAGCCCAAATGCCCAACATTGGGGAGAGGGAACCTGAAGAGTCTATCTCTAGTAGATAGACAGGGACTCAAGCAGAGGGACAAGGTTACTAACCCATTCCTGTCTAGAAGAACAGCAGGTACAAAAATGAAGAAGAGACTGAATGAAAGAAAATCCAATGACTTGAGATCCATCTCATGGGAGGGCACCAAAGCCTGACATTATTACTAATGCTATGATATCCTTACAGTCAGGAACCTAACATGGCTATCCTTCAAGAGGCCCTATCAACACAGCTGACTGAGACAAAGGCAGATATTTATATCCAACCATTGGACTGAAGTCCAAGACTCCTATGGTTGAATCAAGGGAAGGATTGAAAAAGCTGAAGAAGAAACTGACTCCATAGGAAACCTAGCAATCTCAACTTATCCAGACCCCAGGGGAGCATACAAGACTGGTCAAAGGTCCCTGGCACAAATACAACAGAAGTCTGGCTGGTCAGGCCTCAGTGGGAGAAGATGTGCTTAATCCTACAGAGACTTGGGGCTTCTAGGAAGTGGAAGGCCTGGCAGGAGTGGGGAGCACCCTCTCAGAGGTAAAAAGGAGGAGTGGGATGAAGAAATGTGGGAGGGTAGAAGGGGGGACAATGATTGGAATGTAAATTAATTTTTAAACAAAGGCAATATAGAGAAAGCCCATGACCCACATTGGTAAATGAAAAAAACTTTCAATCCTGCTAAGAAGATACCAGCCCCGGCCTAGCATTTCTCTTGCTTAACACACCTCAATAAAACAAGAATATCTACTCTTCTCCTCCCATTCACCATAGTACTTGAAATTTTTGATAGAGCAGTTGGATAAATGACAGAGGGAAAGAGAAATAAGGTCTAGCACATGATCCAGCTACATATATGCACAAAATATCCGACTTGAGATACATGCTTATTCATGTTCATTTCTGCTCTATTCACAATAGCCAGGAAATGAGAACAATCAATGGATTAATATATAATAAAATGTGACACATTTTTACACAGTAGAGTAGCATTCAGCTATAAAGAAGAAAGGAAATTATGAAAGTCACAGGCATATGAATAGAAGTGAAAACATTCATTCTGAATGAATAACTCGGCCCTAGAAAAACAAATATCACATGTTTTCTCTCATTTATGGATGTTAGCTTTATATCTTTAGATATGTATGTTTAATTTGGAATATCTAAATAGGTAAGGAAATTAGTAAGGGGTCATTGGAAGAGGGGATTTTCAAGGGAATGGTGTTAGAATGCAATAATATAAAGAATTTAAAAGGTTAGTTGCAGCAGAAGATTAAAAGTCAAGAAAGAAGAAGGAACACAGGAAAATAAATAATATTAAAATTCTTTCAAGACGTTACATGAAAACCCATTATTGGAAACACACCCTAAACAGTTTAAGTGGAACTAATTTATAATGGGTCAACAAAATAGGAGAAGCATCAACTTACTAAAATCAGGAATGAAAGAAGGGATGTCACTATATGAGGAATTCTACAGTGGCAGGAATAAAAGAATGTGGTCACTCAGACAACAAAAGATACATTTGAACAACTGAGGTCCTTGATATGAAAAGAGAGGAAGTTACTAAAGAGAAGGCATCTCTGGCAGGTGTCAGATGCTTGTTAAGTACAGCTCAATACCAGCAGAAACTATAGAAAGACAGTCACCTCCCAACTCAACCCCCATGTATATAAGTAACCATTCCAATATTTGAAAACTCAAATAAGAGACATAATTTTCCTTCTATTTTCCCTTTTTCCCCTTTTTGTCACACTTTTACTAGAACCTTAACTTCAACATATTACAAATGTTTTACTTGTATTTTTATCCCTCTTCATATATTTATCTAACTTTGTACATTTTCACATTTGAGAGTAATGTTTCTTTTCCTTGTTTTCTTCTTTTCATTTTTGCTATCTATGTTCCTCTTTTTCTACTACATTTTAATATATGCTGACCTCATCTTTCTTTCATAAAACTCATGATTTTTAATTTTAGTTCCCCTTTTTATATTTATCCAGTCTTATTTTTTTTCTAATTATTGGAAATTCTGTCTGAATGGTAGTGGACATTATGCCATCAAAAGGAGGCTTCTCAATACGAAAGTTGTCAAAAAAAAAAAACCCAGATTAGATATGCAAACTAAAAGATATATGTGGAAATTTGAATAAGAATTCCCCTGTCCCCAGGGCCCAATATATTTGAATGCTCAGTCACCAAGCAGTAGAACTATTTGAAAAGGATTAGGATGGAACTATTTGAAAAGGATTAAAAGGTACGGCCTTGTTGGAGTAGTTATGGCCTTGTTGGAGGAAGGGATGGACTTTAAGTTTCAAAAACCCATTCCAAATTCAGTCTCTTTCTCTTTATCTGCAGATTAGGATATAGTTCTTAGCTACTGCACTAACACCTGCCTGTATGCTACCATGCTTCCTGCCATGGTGATAATGGACGAAGTCTCTCAAACTGTAAGCCAGCTGAAAATGAAATACTTTCTTTGATAAGAGCTTCTTTTGCCATGGTGTCTCTTCACAGCAGTAAAACAGTGACTAAGACAAGGTACAAATTCCAACACATAAAACACATGAAAAAGCAACAACAGTTGCAAATGATTTTAACTCTTTAGCTGCTAAATGAAAAGATACTGATAAAATATCACATGAAGATTTCAAAACTTTAATCTGAATATCTATCAATGATTTTAAAGAGGATACAAACAGATAGATTCCATTTAAGACGTTGGGAAGAAAGTCAACCTCATAAAGAAATAGGTCAGAAAAATAAATGAGAAAATCAGTTGTTTTATTCAAATAATTAGCAACATAGAAGAAATATTCAGCAAGGAAATTAAAATTTGGAAAAATATAAAAATGTTAGAAATGAAAAACTTAAAGAATCAGATAAAAAGCCCAGGGGATAGATAGTATTGTTAATAGACTTGGCTAAGTAGAAGACCGACTGTGAAAGATAAAAGATAACAGAATATATGTGACAGAAAAGCTGATAGCAGGAATACTTAGAGGGATGACAGGAATTAGCAAAATAGGGGCAGGGAGAATGAGAGAATGTAGAGGGGAAGTGGGAGAAGTAAAAATGAAATATAATGATGCATATTATGAAAATGTCAAAATGAAACCCATTGTTTTATATGCTGACTTACAATATTAATAAGAGAAAAATGAGAGGGGCTGGTGAGATGATAGGCCAAGTAAAGGCACAGAAGACAAGCCTGACAACCTGAGTTCAATCCCCAGACCCCCTGTGAGAACCTATGTTACAATTTGTCCTCTAAGTTCCACTCCAGTGCTATGGTATGAACATATGCCAACATATACAAGATGCAGACACACAAGCATGGGGAGAGGGGCAGGGAGAAAGAGAGAGAGAGAGAGAGAGAGAGAGAGAGAGAGAGAGAGAGAGAAATCTTTTTTAAAAAGAATTTCATAGGGTTGGGGATTTAGCTCAGAGGTAGAGCGCTTGCCTAGCAAGCGCAAGGCCCTGGGTTCGATCCCCAGCTCTGAAAAAAAAAAAAAAGAATTTCATGACTCATACTGCGTGTAAGTACAGTTCTAGGGATTGGACACTGTCTGACCTCTGATGTACCTGCACTCCTGTGCATATACCACATTCAAATATATATATAACTAAAAACAAAACAAAAACACTTGGATTTGAGCACAATTTATTTTTAAAGAAAAAGAAAGAATTTGAGCTGGAGAGATAGTTTAATAGTTATGAGTACCTACTGCTCTACCAGACATGGTAGCTCATGTCTTTAATTCCAGCACTAGAGAGGCAGTTGCGAATGTGAGTTCAAAGTCAGCCTAATATGTATAGTAAGTTCAAGGATAGCCAGATCTACATAGTGAGATCCTGTCTCAAAACCAGAAAAACAAAACAGAACAACAAACAACTGCACGTAACACCAACTCCAGGGTAATCCAATGCCTCTAGCCTCTGTAAGTATCTAACACACACACACACAAACACACATACACACACACATACACAGATGCACACAGATGCACACAGACTCACACACTTAAAAGTACACATAATTCTTTTAAAAAATTCTATTTATTAGCCAGATGTGACAGCACATGCCTAATTGTCTTGAGTTCCAAGCCAGCCATGGTAACATAGTCACAAACTTAGGACTTATCTAAAAGAAAAGCTTTTACAAAGGTATTCTAAAGAGTGAAAAGGTAACTCCCCAAAATTGAATTTATCATCCAAAGCAGAATTATTTTAATAAAAAGAAAGCAATATTAAATACAAAGGAGCAGTAGGTATAAGCTGGAACTCTCCTGGATAAATGAGGATGTATATTCATTGTACACATACCTGACAAAGGATGAGTAGCAAAGTACATGAAGAAAAATTGTAAAACAGGGCATGCTTTTCAATAAATACAGCTAGAAAAACTAGATATATAGTTGCAAAAGAAGGTAAACCCTTATTTTATGCCACATATAAAAATTAAGTCAAAATTGACTAAAATCATAATACTAAAATACAAAATTATAAAACTACTAAAGAAAATAGAAGGTAACTAACTCATGAGAGTGGACTGAGGGGTAATTTCTTTCTAAAAATTCAAAAACAAATGCACAGGATAACATCAAACTTAAAAAGTTTTGTGCATCAAAAAATACAGGCATAGCAAAATGAAATGCTATTACAAATGGGAGTAAATATTTGTGAGTCACATATTTGATAAAGAGATTAGTGACTCAAAAAATGATATATATATATATATATATATATGTATGTATATATATATATATACAATCCAAAAGAAAAAAATCAAATTGCCCAATTATAACAAAAAAAGATACCTGAAGAGATCTTTGTCCAACAACAATATGTAAATGTCTAACAAGTATATGAAAAGATGGGCAGTCATCACTAATCATTGGAGTAATGCAAAACAAAACTCCAATGAGTAATTCATACCTATTAGGATAGCTGGTACCAAATAAAATAAAATGAAGTACAAGAGTTGGCAAGGATGTGATCATGTGAGCTGTAATCCTGTGAGCTGTAGGCAGAAATGTAAATGATGCAACTAGTACAGAAGACAATACAGCAACTCCTCAGAAAATACAGCTATCATGTATATGATCCAGCACTACCACTCCGGGATATCTATTCAGAAGAACGGAAAGTAGAATCTCAAGGGCCTATCTGCACTCACAAGTTCATCACTGAATATTCACAACAGCCAGGAGGTGAGACCAATCCAGCTTCTATTGGCAGGTGAATGGATAAACAAACTGTGTTTTATGTGTGGACTGTGGACAAAGGAATGTGATTCAGCCATTTAAAAGAGATTCTCGTGTATTACAGCACAGATGGGCTTTGAAGACATAGTGCTATGTAGAGAAAGGCTCTTAGAAAAAAAAAAGACAAATACTATGTGACTTCATATAGGAAGCAAAAAGTGGATGCCCCTAGGCAATAGGGAAAGGAAGAATGAATAGCTAGGTTTCTTACTGAATACAGAAGTGTCATTCTTCAAGATGAGATAGTAGAGATCTACTTCATAAAAATGTGAATGTGCTTAATCCTAACTGTATATTTAAAAATGATCGAGATGCAAGTTTTATGTTTCATGTGCTTTTACCATAGCAACCAATAAATAAAAATGAACAAATAACATGTAGGAAGGTTCTTTGCCCACAGTGCGTGTTAAGGGCTTTTGACAAATCCCTTTAACCTTATAGGTCTTTTAAGTATATATTATGGTTTTTGTTTCTGTGTTTCTTATGGGATATCCATGTGTGCAAATGTATGTCTCTACATTTATATATGTTTCTTTTGCTTTCTCTTTGTCTCTTTTTTTTCTGTTTGCTTGTTCACTTTACCCTAATCGACTTGATTTGTGCTTTCTTTTATCTTATTTTACTAATTTTTTTAGATCCCTGCTTTCTAATGAGAGAAAGAAATAGTGTGGATTTGAACAGGGAGGGGGTGCAGAGGATCAGAGAGGAGTTGGTGAAAGAAAAACCATAATCTAAATCTACTGTATGAGAAATACCTTTTGAATAAAAATAGAATTGAGAAGAAAAACTTAAACATGCTTTGATAATAAAAATGAGAAGTAGTGATAAAATATAATGAACATTTATTAGGATTCAACACCAATACACACTTAAAATATGCTAAACTTCATTAATAATTAGAGAAAATTGCACTGAAATCAAAATACCTTAACATTGTCAAGTAAAATTTAAGACATATGTGTCCTATAAGCCAGTAATTGCACTTTGCTAAATATCAACATGTGTCTACCAAGAGACACAAATACCATAGAGCAGTGGACTGTGAAATGGCTGAATGGATAAAAGCTCTTTTCATAGAAGATTCAAGTACAGCTTCCAATACCCACATTGGGTAGCGCACAACTCCTGTTTCTTCAGCTTAACAGTATCTGACACCTTCTTTTGGCCTCTTAGTCACCCATCCACACACAGACACACAGACACACACACACAGACACACACACACACACACACACACACACACACACACAAATTTAAATCTGTTTTTACAAATTCACATAGCTGCTACCACTGTTGCCACCACTGCTGCCATCCTCCCTTAACAAAGAGAAGTATTTTTCCTTCTTTCAGTGTAGACCTTCTAGGCCTTTAAAAGCACCAGACTGCCAAATGATCAGCCCTGAAATACATACATACATACATACATACATACATACATACATACATACATACATTACATATTATATAATACATAATTATATTTCTTGTTTTATGTATAACCTGTTACATTATAAGAATTTCAGCCATGGGCTGGAGAGATGGCTCAGCGGTTAACAGCTCTGACTGGTCTTCCAGAGGACCTGAATTCAATTCCCAGCAACTACATAGTGTCTCACAACCATCTGTAAAGAGATCCAATGCCCTCTTCTGGTGTGTCTGGAGACAGCTACAGCATATTTATATGTAATAAATGAATAAATCTTTAAAAAAAAAGAATTTCAGCCACAGCTCATGCTCCCAAACCAGGGGGAAAGAGAGCAAGATCATCAGAGAGGCAGACACGCTTGGGAAGCCAGAAGAGACTACTCTCTGCCCACATTTCTGACACTAGAGGAAAATGCCTAACACCATCTGGGCCCCCTGTGCACAGGATCCCAAGGGAAGGTGGGGCAGGCCCTTCTGGTTGCTGCCCTCACAGAGAGCTGAAACCCGGATCTGAGAAGCGACTCCAGTCCCGAGACCAGAAGCAAGACCAACTTTTCTGCTCCAAGTGACCTTCCTGGTTGATTCAGTACACACAAGCACAGGAACAACTACACTCCTGAAAGCAAAACACTCTGTTCCCATAACTGGCTGAAAGAAAACAGGAAAACAGGGATACAGCACTCCTGACACACAGGCCAATAGGACAGTCTAACCACTGTCAGAAATAGCAGAACAAGGTAACAGCAGAGACAACGTGATGGCAAGAAGCAAGCACAGGAATCCAAGCAAGAGAAACCAAGACTACATGGTATCATTGGATCCCAATTCTCCCAGCAAAGCAAACACTGAATATCCAAACATGCCAGAAAAGCAAGACCTAGATTTAAAATCACATTTGACCATGATGATGGAGGACTTCAAGAAAGACATAAACAACTCCCTTAGAGAAATGCAGGAAAACACAAATAAACAAGTAGAAGCCAATAGAGAGGAAATGCAAAATTCCCTGAAAGAATTACAGGAAAACACAATCAAAAAGGTGAAGGAATTAAAAATGGAAATAGAAGCAATAAAAAAGGACAAAGGGAGACAACCCTGGATATAGAAAACCAAAGGAAGAGACAAGGAGCCGTAGATACAAGCAACACCAATGGAATGCAAGAGATAGAAGAGAGAATCTCAGGAGGAGAAGATTGCATAGAAATCATCGACACAACTGTCAAAGATAATGTAAAACAGAAAAAGCTACTGGTCCAAAACATACAGGAAATCCAGGACACAAGGAGAAGATCAAACCTAAGGACAATAGGTATAGAAGAGAGTGAAGACTCCCAACTCAAAAGACCAGTAAATATCTTCATCAAAATCATAGAAAAAAACATCCCTAACCTAAAGAAAGAGATGCCCATAAACATACAAGAAGCCTACAGAACTCCACATAGATTGGACCAGAAAAGAAACTCCTCCCATCACATAATAGTCAAAACACCAAATGCACAAAACAAAGAAAGAATATTAAAAGCAGTAAGGGAAACAGGTCAAGCAACATATAAGGACAGACCTATCAGAATCACACCAGACATCTCACCAGAGACTATGAAAGCCAGAAGACCCTGGACAGATGTCATACAGACCCAAAGACAACACAAATGCCAGCCCAGATTACTGTATCCAGCAAAGCTATCAATTAACATAGATGGAGAAACCAAGATATTCCATGACAAAAACTAAATTTACATAATATCTTTCTACAAATCCAGCCCTACAAAGGATAATAAATTGTAAAACCCAAAACAAGGAGGCAAGCTACAGCCTAGACAAAGCAAGAAACTAATTGGTTTGCAACAAAACAAAGAGAAGACAAGCACATAAATATAATCTCATATCCAAACACGAATGTAACAGGAAGCAACAATCACTATTACTTACTATCTTTCAACATCAGTAGACTCAATTCCCTAATAAAAAGACACAGATTAACAATCTGGATATGCACTGAGGACCCAACATTTTGCTGCCTAAAGGAAACATACCTCAGAGACAAAAACAGACACTACCTCAAAGTAAATGGCTGGAAAACAACTGTCGAAGCAAATGGCCAGAAGAAGCAAAAGGGAGTAGCCATTCTAATATCAAATAAAATCAATTTTCAACTAAAAGTCATCAAAAAAGATAAGGAAGGACACTTCACATACATCAAAAATAAATCCGCCAAGATGAACTCTCAATCCTAAATATCTATGATCCAAATACAAGGGCACCTACGTACATAAAAGGAACCTTACTAAAGCTCAAAGCACACATTACACCTCACACAATAATAGTAAGAGATTTCAACACCCCACTCTCATCAATGGACAGATCAAGGACACAGAAATTAAGCAGACACATAGACAAACTAAGAGAAGTCATGACCAAATGGACTTAATAGATATTTATAGAACATTCTATCCTAAAACAAAAGGATACACCTTCTTCTCAACACCGCATGGTACTTTCTCTAAAATTGACCACATAATCAGTTATAAAACAGGCCTCACCAGATACAGAAACATAGAAATAATCCCATGCGTCCTATAGGACCACAACGATCTAAAGCTGGTCTTCAATTACATTAAGGAAAGAATGTCACATATACATGGAAGGTGAATACTGCTCTACTCAATGATAACCTGGTCAAGGAAGAAATTAAGAAAGACATTAAAGACTTCTTAGAATTTAATGAAAATGAAGGTAAAACATAGACAATCTTATGGGACACAATGAAAGCTGTGCTAAGAGGAAAACTCACAGCACTGAGTGCCTGCGGAAAAAAATATGAGACAGCATATATCAGCAGCTTGACAACACACCTAAAAGCTCTAGAACAAAAAGAAGCAAATATTCCCAAGAAGAGTAGAAGGCAGGAAATAATCAAACTCAGAGCTGAAATCAACCAAGTAGAAACAAAAAGGACCACAGAAAGAATCAATAGAACCAAAAGTTGGTTCTTTGAGAATATCAACAAGATAGATAAACCCTTAGCCACACTAACGAGAGGAAACAGAGTGTACAAATTAATAAAATCAGAAATGAAAAGGGAGACATAACTACAGAAACTCCAAAATTCATCAGATCCTACTACAAAAGCCTATATTCAATGAAACTCGAAAATCTGCAGGAAATGGAC
Organism: Rattus norvegicus; assembly: GCF_021556685.1. NCBI lineage: Eukaryota > Metazoa > Chordata > Mammalia > Rodentia > Muridae > Rattus > Rattus norvegicus. The sequence continues at coordinate 11,021,199 of NC_141554.1, read as the reverse complement.
AATTTCCTACACACATACAAGGTACCAAAGTTAAATCAGGAACAGATAAACCATTTAAACAAGTCCATAACTCCCAACAAAATAGAAACAGCCATTAAAGGTCTCCCAACCAAAAAGAGCCTAGGTACAGACGGGTTCAGTGCAGAATTCTATCAGACCTTCATAGAAGACCTCGTACCAATATTATCCAAACTATTCCACAAAATTGAAACAGATGGAGCACTACCGAATTCCTTCTATGAATCCACAATTACTCTTATACCTAAACCACACAAAGACCCAACAAAGAAAGAGAACTTCTGTAGGGAGCGGCTAAAGATGGCGCCGACATCCGGTGGTCGTTTGTGGTAAACACCTACAGCGCATGTGTTGGCAGACCCCCAGCACCTTCAGGGCCAGGGTGATATTCATGCTAAATAGGTATTTCATGCTCCACCAATCCCCAGTGGACAAATTTACAGCCACGGCCTGTCTTGTATTTAAGGCGAGTGCCTTTGTTCCCCGGGGTCCCCATATCATCAATAAGGTGTTCCTGCAATAAAGGCTGATTGAGAAGGATCCAACGGTGTTGCGTCTTCCTTGCTGGTCGAGGTGGGCGCGACAACTGGTGGCCGTATGGGGACCCGAAAAATTATCTTTTCTCGTCTGGATCCAGAACTTTTTCAGCCTCAGGACGGTTGACGTCGGTAAGTCCCCAGTAGGGGCAGTTAGTAGCCGGAATTGGGACAATAGAGTTCCTAGAAGTGGAACGGTAAAGTTCCTGAAGTTGGGACGATAAAGCTCCAGGATAAGGGATTGTAAAACTTCCCTAGTAGGACAATAAAGTTCTCTGGAAAAGCAGAGACAATGATAGCCTTGGTTTAGAGGCAAAAGGGGGTTTGTGGAGCACGGTAATGTTGTCTTTTCCATTTGATCCTTTGTGGGTTGGACTAGCACTTTTGCCTTATACTCTTTTTGTGTTGTGGTGTTGCTTCTGTCTGAATTGCCACCGTCCAGGGCACGAATGCATTTGTTGGGAAGAGTCCATGATGAGCCACAAGATCGTGTGTAAATAAACACGCCAGCTCGGCCAGCTCCCCTTGCTTGTAAATCGATCGTAAATAAGGTCGTAAAAACATGGGAAGCTCGCACTCTACCCAGCTCCTGTCAGCTCTTCAGGAGCTTCTTGGTTAGCGTAAGCTTAAAATTGAAAAGAAAATCCTGCTGAGTTTTCTTGATGAGTGTAACCGTTGTGCCCCATGGTTTATAGTGTCAGGGTCGCTCACTTTGAGAGCATGGGAGAAGCTGGGAAAAGATCTGGATAAGGAGACTACAGTGGGCAAGCTTAAACCAGGGACAGGGCCGCTTTGGCGTATGATCCGTGCCTGCTTGGAAGATAAACGATGTGAAGAAGCTGTTAGGACAGATCAGAGAATCCTTACAGAGCAACAGGAGAGTATGTCAGAAGGAGAGAAAGTTTTGAAGGAAGAAAAGAAAAGAAAAGGAGGAAAAGAGGTAAAAGAAAAGGCAGAAAAGATCAAGGAGAGGATAGACAAGGGCGAGAATAGTAATCAGGATCTAGGAACAAAAAAAAATTTATCCCTCATTAAAGGCATTAACCTTGGAGATGTCTAGTGATTCAGAGTTTAGTGATAGTGACTTAGCTGACCTTGAGGAGGAGGTAGCTCATTATGAGAAAGAGATTTATCATTCTGACTGGCCAAACACTTACGCTGTGCAGAAACAAGCCAAGGACTTAAATAAGAAGGCAATTATGCCAACAGCACCTCCTGCACCACCGTATAACTTTCAAGGTAAAACAATGGTGAAGCCTGCAGGAAGTACTTCTTTTTGCCCGGAAGTATGGAAAGAGTTAGGATTGAGTTTTCCAGTTTTTCTGGATGCAAACGGGCAGCGACATCATGAACCTGTTGACTTTAAGACAATAAAACAATTAACAGAGTCAGTCAAAACCTATGGAGTCAACTCAGCTTTTGTTATCGCTCAAATTGAGGCTCTTGGCAGATACTGTCTCACCCCTGGAAACTGGGGGAGTTTAACCAGAGCCTGCCTCTCTCCGGCTATGGAACAGGTGTAGTGAAAGGAAACTTAATTTTATGGACCCCGCTCTAGTGACGGTGTGTTGGTTGATAGCCAACGTTAATTTTTGAAGCATAGTGTTTTATCTGTGCTTGTGCTCCCAGCCCACACAGTAGGGGGGAGCGAAACTAGCTGCGGAGCTGCTACAGTGAACATGGAGACTGCTCAGTCTCACCCAATTTTTCTGGCTCTTCAGGAGCTGTTTAAAAGAAAAAGGCTTAGGATAAAAAGAAGCACTATAGAGAGATTTCTTAGTGAGTGCGATTGCCATTGCACCTTGGCTCGCTGTCTGGGAATCTCGAGGTGGACAGCTAAGAAAAGCTGGGAAAGATTTATATTTTGCTTGGGAACAAGGAACCTTAAAGGGACAGGCTGCGTTAGAAATGCTACAGGAGGAATGATCTGAAAAGGCTGAGAGTGAGGTGGGGGAGGACTCTAAGGAAAACAAGAACAAGAAAAGAATTTCTGCTTTTAGTGGCCAGACCTTCAACTTTTGCTCACAGAAAGAGAGTGCTCATTAAGAGAAGTTCTTTCAGGGAGCCTGCCTTATCTGTTGGTTTTATTCCAAGAGAGGAGTCAGTCTCCAGCATTAAGTTATTTTTCTCATTAGTCATCATTAACATGGAGAGTGCCTTTGATCCTATCCCCACAGCAGCCAGTTCCTGCCCCTGTGGTCAAAATGCCCCAGGTAGGGGGACAGAGAAGCCCCTCGGACTACAAAACTGCCAACAGCCAAAGGTAAAAGTTAAAACAGAGAACATTCCAGGCCCAAGCCTAACCAGATGTGTTTCAAATGCAGATGCTTCATCAACTCTGACCAACTTTTACTCCGACAGGACGAGATAAAAATAATAAGGGCTTGAAGATCCGATCCTTCTCCTGATTTAGTAGCTCTGTTCCAAGAACCAGGGGCCATAAAACCTTTTGGCCCTTATTTCCTGGAGCCATAAAACAGGGACGTATTGGGGTAACATGGGCTAGAAAAGGCCTCGATGATTTGGGCTAGCATGAGTAAAACTTGTAATAAAAAAGAGACAAGGTAATGGTAAAGTGTTTTTGTGTATGCATTCTTTTAGAGTTATGTTTTAGTCTTTGGACCCTGATTAGAGACAGTTTACGCCCTAGACATGAGAGAGAATGGGTTTGGGAAAAACAGTCCTCCCAGACTCTCCACAGATGCTTTGGAGAAAGAGAAAAACTTTCAGAGCTCTCCTGGGAACAGAAGAAAGGTAGGAGACGTCCTGCCTCTCTGCTGGCTCCTATTAGAGAAATGCTTATTTCTGGTTCTGAACTCCATAGATAAGATATCTGAGTCCTTTCAGTGGGACACCATCTAGTTTTTTCCCTCTATGTCTATTGTCTGTCCTTGGTGCACCACGCTGTCCATGTCTGTCAGTTTATGTCTGTGGTTTTTGTTTCTCATTGTTTAAATGTTTTATGTTTCATGTTCAAAAGAAAAAATGGTAAAAACTTTATCTGCCGGTCATTCACACCGTGATTTGGTCTTAACTCGTTTCTGAAAAGAGAACAAATGAATAAAAAGCAGTTTCAATCGGCCTTTGGAGCCCTGTACCTGCAGCAAAGAGCCTAGGTCAGCTGGACAAGCTGCCCGGGGGCGGAGCATCTGCAGGAGCTGATCTTAAAGGCACCAGCAGCTCCTCAGCTTCTTGGTATGGGAGCTGATGGCTGTTTCTCTTAGAAAAATCCCTGACTTGTTATTAGACTTAGCAGGTGACAAGGTGTTTCTTTTAAAATCACAGCTAGAAAAGCAAAAATGGTGCTTGGTCTAAATATTAAAGACATGTGTTAACCACTTCAATTTTGTTTCTGACTGGTTTTAAATGTATAAATATGTTCTACATGCCTTGGTCATAGATTATTGGCCTTTAAGTTATTGGATATGGTTAAAAAATTATAACATCTATAACAAGAAGTTGACATAAAACTGATAATTTAGGTAGAGTCATTCTAGACAATATGTGACATGAGCCAACCTAGAGAAACAGGTCTAAATTGAGATAATATTTTATAGAACTCTTATCCTAGAAGCCAGGCACCCCCAAATTACAGAATGTAAAATTGTGTTGGAAGTTTTTAAAAGATTTCATGATTCTTTCAATTTAATTTCTGATTCTGCTTATGTAGTTAACGCTGTGCGCTCACTTGAAATTACAGGGCCAATTAGGTTGACTAGTACTATATGTCAAATTCTTTTAGAATTACAAAAATTAATTTGGGCCAAGAAAAAATAAGTTTTTCATACAACATATTCGAGCTCATACTAATTTGCCTGGTCCCATGGCCAGTAATAACGCTTTGGTGGATGCTAGTACTCGCAGAGAATTTATTTTTCATGCAGCTCCAGTTGATCTTGCTAGAGAATTTCATCAAAAGTTTCATGTTCCTGCTTTCACTCTTCAACAAAAATTTAAAATCTCTAGAGCTACAGCTCGTGATGTAGTATTACGTTGCCAGAATTGTGTTCAGTTTCACCACCCTCCTCAGGTGGGAGTTAACCCTCGTGGTCTGATTCCACTAAAACTCTGGCAGATGGTTGTCACACACATATCTCAATTTGGAAATTTAAAATATACACATGTTTCTGTTAATACCTGTTCTGGCATTATACATGCCACTCTGATGACTGGTGAAAAGGCTCGTAATGCCATTAGTCATTGCTTAGAGGCGTGGACAGCCTGGGGAAAGACTGACAGCCTCAAGACAGACAACGGACCTGCCTACACTACAAAGTCTTTTCAGACATTTTGCCAAACAATACAGGTCAAACATACTACAGGATTGCCATACAATCCCCAAGGTCAAGGAATTGTAGAAAGAGCACATCGTACTTTAAAAGAGCTCTTACAAAAACAAAAAGGGGGAATTGCCTATGGCAAAACACCAAAAGAACAGTTGTCTTTAGCTCTTTTTACTCTAAATTTCTTAATTTTGGATATGCATGGCCGCTCTGCTGCGGATCACCATGCTGCTACTAAACCTATGACTAATCAAATACAGACAGCTGAGACTATCAATCAGATTGTAGAAAGAACCGCAGTGGCATTAGAGATACAAGAAGAATTTAATGCCCACTTGGCATCTGCCTTTCTATTAGCTAACCAACGAATAGATTTGATTCAAGAACAAATTGAGGCATTATATCATATGACGCAGCTGTCCTGTGTTTCCTCTCTTATAGGCTTATGTGTTACTCCATTGCAAGCTAACTTTTCTCAGTATTTTCAACAGAGCAAAGAAATCTCAAATTATTTGAAAGGAAACTGGTCCATGGAAGCTGAACAATTATCGAGACAATTGCTGATTGCTGTCCTTAACAACACCAGAATGGAACCCATCACGTTTGGAGATTTCACCTCGTGGATCACTAATGCTTTTTCATTTTTTAAAGATTGGGCTGGCATGTTTGCCTGGGTGGCCATTGTCCTCTTGGGATGTGGAGTATGTCTATGGCTTTTTTGCCGTTTACAACGAGAGCATGCCAGACACAAAGCGATTGTTTACCAAGCTATGGTGGCCATTGAAAGCGGTGCTTCTCCCAGTGTATGGCTGGTCTCTCTGATAGATTGAGAGTTCGCCCTAGATCATATTTTGTCACTGTCATGTGAAGTCATTGTATCCAGAGACTGGCGACTTTCCTCAGGCTCCGACCAACCTAAGACAGGAGCCCGGTGGCGATAGGGTTAATTTCCAGTGACAGGTAAGGCCGAGTTTTTAGAGAGGAACGACCTAAGACAGGAGCAATGACATGTATTGACGTGACACCCAGATCTAGACCAGTCATAGACAGAGGTGGCCTTGCCCTGTTTGAACATTCAGGCTGGTCCTATGCCCCTCTGCTCTGCTTCTCCCCTAATATTAAACACACACGTATAGCCCAGGACGGTGTGTTGTACATAAGTCATCTCTAGCCATTGGGGTGCAGTCCTAACTGCAAGAGTGGTTCGCCATGTCCGAGCTGGGCACTCTGTGAGGCATGTCTGACCTCTCTCAGACCACTACCTCCACCTAATGGGTTCATTTTTAAAAAAAAACAAAAAAGAGGGAGATGTAGGGAGCGGCTAAAGATGGCGCCGACATCCGGTGGTCGTTTGTGGTAAACACCTACAGCGCATGTGTTGGCAGACCCCCAGCACCTACAAGGCCGGGGTGATATTCATGCTAAATAGGTATTTCATGCTCTACCAATCCCCAGTGGACAAATTTACAGCCATGGCCTGTCTTGTATTTAAGGTGAGTGCCTTTGTTCCCCGGGGTCCCCGTATCATCAATAAGGTGTTCCTGCAATAAAGGCTGATTGAGAAGGATCCAACGGTGTTGCGTCTACCTTGCCGGTTGAGGTGGGCGCGACAAACTTCAGACCAATTTCCCTTATGAATATCGACACACAAATACTCAATAAAATTCTTGCAAACCGAGTCCAAGAACACATCAAAACATTCATTCACCATGATCAAGTAGGCTTCATCCCAGGAATGCAGGGATGGTTTAATATACAGAAAATCATCAACATATTCCATTATATAAACAAACTGAAAGAACAAAACCACATGATCATTTCATTAGATGCTGAGAAAGCATTTGACAAAATTCAACACCCCTTCATGATAAAAGTCCTGGAAAGAATAGGAATTCAAGGCACATACCTAAACATAGTAAAAGCCATATACAACAAGCCTGTCGCTAACATTAAACTAAATGGAGAGAAACTAGAAGCAATCCCACTGAAATCAGGAACTAGACAAGGCTGCCCACTCTCCCCCTACTTATTCAATATAGTTCTTGAAGTTCTAGCCAGAGCAATCAGACAACAATAGGAGATCAAGGGGATACAGATTGGAAAAGAAGAAGTCAAAATATCACTATTGGCAGATGATATGATAGTATATTTAAGTGATACCAAAAGTTCCACCAGAGCACTACTAAACCTGGTAAACAACTTCAGCAAAGTGGCTTGGTATAAAATTAACTCAAATGAATCAGTAGCCTTCCTCTACACAAAAGAGAAACAAGCTGAGAAAGAAATTAGGGAAACAACATCCTTCATAATAGTCCCAAATAATATAAAATACCTCAGTATGACTCTAACCAAGTAAGTAAGATATCTTTATGATAAGAATGTCAGCCTCTGGAGAAAGAAATTGAAGAAGACCTCAGAAGATCGAAAGATCTCCCATGCTCAGGGATTGGCAGGATTAATATAGTAAAAATGGCCATTTTACCAAAAGTGATCTACAGATTCAATGCAATCCCCATCAAAATACCCATCCAATTCTTCAGAGAGTTAGATAGAACAATGTGCAAATTCAACTGGGATAACAAAAACCCTAGGATAGCTAAAACTATCCTCACCAATAAAAGAACTTCTGAGGGAATCACTATCCATTAAACTCAAGCATTATTACAGAGCAATAGTGATAAAAAAAAAAAAAACCCTGCATGGTATTGTTACAGAGACAGAAAGATAGACCAATGGAATAGAATTGAAGACCCAGAAATGAACCCACACACCTATGGGCACTTTTTTTTTTTTTTGTGATAGAGGAGCCAAAACCATCCAATGGAAAAAAGATAGCATTTTCAGCAAATGGTGCTGGTTCAACTGGAGGTCAGCATGTAGAAGAATGCATATCGATCCATGCTTATCACCCTGTACAAAGCTTAAGTCCAAGTGGATCAAGGACCTCCACATCAAACCAGATACACAGAAACTAATAGAAAAATAAGTGGGGAAGCATCTCAAACACATGGGGACTGGAGAAAATTTCCTGAACAAAACACCAATGACTTATGCTCTAAGATCAAGAATTGACAAATGGGATCTCATAAAACTGCAAAGCTTCTGAAAGGCAAAGGATACCGTGGTTAGGACAAAACGGCAACCAACAGATTGGGAAAAGGTCTTTACCAATCCTACAATTGATAGGGGGCTTATGTCCAAAATACACAAAGAACTCAAGAAGTTAGACCGCAGGGAGACAAATAACCCTATTAAAAAATTGGGTTCAGAACTAAACAAAGAATTCACAGTGGAGGAATGTTGAATGGATGAGAAACACCCAAAGAGATGTTCAACATCTTTAGTCATAAGGGAAATGCAAATCAAAACAAACCTGAGATTTCACCTCACACCAGTGAGAATGGCTAAGATCAAAAACTCAGGTGACAGAAAATGCTGGCGAGGATGCAGAGAAAGAGGAACACTCCTCCATTTCTGGTGGGATTGTAGACTGGTACAACCATTCTGGAAATCAGTCTGGAGGTTGCTCAGAAAATTGGACATTGAACTACCTGAAGACCCAGCTATTCCACTCTTGAGCATATACCCAAAAGATGCGCCAACATATAACAAAGACACATGCTCCACTATGTTCATAGCAGCCTTATTTATAATAGGCAGAAGCTGGAAAGAACCCAGATGCCCTTCAACAGAGGAATGGATACAGAAAATGTGGTACATCTACAAAATGGAATATTACTCAGCTATCAAAAATAATGACTTTATGAAACTCATAGGCAAATGGAGGGAACTAGAAAATATCATCCTGTGTGAGGTAACCCAAATACAGAAAAACACACATAGTATGCACACATTGATAAGTGGCTATTAGCCCAAATGCTTGAATTACCCTAGATGCACAGAACACATGAAACTCAAGACGGATGACCAAAATGCGAATGCTTCACTCCTTCGTTAAAAGGGGAACAAGAATACCCTTGGCAGGGAATAGGGAGGCAAAGTTTAGAACACAGGTAGAAGGAACACCCATTCAGAGCCTGCCCCACATGTGGCCCATACATATACAGCCATCCAATTAAAAAAGATGGATGAAGCAAAGAAGTGCAGGCCGACAGGGACTGGATGTAGATCTCTCCTGAGAGACACAGACAGAATACAGCAAATACAGAGGCAAATGCCAGCAGCAAACCACTGAACTGAGAACAGGACCCCCGTTGAAGGAATCAGAGAAAGCACTGGAAGAGCTTAAAAGGGCTCGAGACCCCATATGAACAACAATGCCAACCAACCAGAGCTTCCAGTGACTAAGCCACTACCCAAAGATTATACACTGACTGACCCTGGGCTCCAACCTCATAGGTAGCAATGAATAGCCTAGTAAGAGCACCAGTGGAAGGGGAAGCCCTTGGTCCGGCTAAGACTGAACCCCCAGTGAACGGGCTTGTTGGGGGGAGGGCAGTAATGGGGGGAGGATGGGGAGGGGAACACCTGTATAGAAGGATAGGGGTAGGGATTAGGGGGATGTTGGCCCGGGAAAGGGAATAACAATCGAAATGTAAATAATATATACTCAAGTTAATAAAGAAAAAAAGAAAAAAAAAGCTGGGGAAGGGGGAGGGGTTTTGGAGAGAGGGGAAAGCAAATAAGATTTTAATTGTAAATATATAAAATATCCAAGAAATATAAAATTGCAATAAAAAGGCATAAAAATAAATATAATTAAAAAAAAGAATTCATAGCTGAGGAATGCCGCATGGCTGAGAAACACCTAAAGAAATGTTCAACATCTTTAGTCATAAGGGAAATGCAAATCAAAACAACTCTGAGATTTCACCTCACACCAGTGAGAATGGCTAAGATCAAAATCTCAGATGACAGTAAATGCTTGCGAGGATGTGGAGAAAGAGGAACACTCCTCCATTGTTGGTGGGATTGCAGACTGGTATAATCATTCTGGAACTCAGTCTGGAGCTTCGTCAGAAAATTGGACATTGAACTACCTGAGGACCCAGCTATTCCTCTCTTGAGCATATATACCCAAAAGATGCCCCAACATATAACAAAGACACGTGCTCCACTGTGTTCATCGCAGCCTTATTTATAATAGCCAGAAGCTGGAAAGAACCCAGATGCCCTTCAGCAGGGGAATGGATAAAGAAAATGTGGTATATCTACACAATGGAATATTACTCAGCTATCAAAAAATGATTTTATGAAATTCATAGGCAAATGGATGGAACTAGAAAATATCATCCTGAGTGAGGTAACCCAATCACAGAAAAACACACATGGTATGCACTTAGTGATAAGTGGCTATTAGCTCAAATGCTTGAATTACCCTAGATGCACAGAACACATGAAACTCAAGAAGGGTGACCAAAATGTGAATGCTTCACTCCTTCTTTAAAAGGGGAACAGGAATACCCTTGGCAGGGAATAGGGAAGCAAAGTTTAGAACACAGGCAGAAGGAACACCCATTCAGAGCCTGCCCCACATGTGGCCCATACATAAACAGCCACCAAACTAGATAAGATGGATGAAGCAAAGAAATGCAAGCTGACAGGAACGGATGTAGATCTGTCCTGAGAGACACAGTCAGAATACAGAAATACATAGGCGAATGCCAGCAGCAAACAACTGAACTGAGAAAGGTCCCCCATTGAGGGAATCAGAGAAAGGACTGGAAGAGCTTCAAGGGGCTCAAGGCCCCATATGAACAACAATGCCAAGCAACCAGATCTTCTAGGGACTAAGCCACTAAACAAAGAATATTCTTGGACTGACCTTGGATTCTAACTTCATAGGTAGTAATGAATAGCCTAGTAAGAGCACCAGTGGAAGAGGAAGCCCTTTGTCCTGCCAAGACTGAATCCCCAGTGAATGTTATTGTTGGGGGGGAAGGAGGTTGGGGGGGAGGGAACACCCACAGAGAAGGGGAGTGGGAGGGGTTGGGGGGATATTGGCCCGGAAACCGGGAAGGGGAATAACAATCGAAATGTAAATAAGAAATACTCAAGTTAATAAGGAAAAAAAAAATAAAAGAATGCTAAGGTACCCAGTTTCATAGAAGTGACTCTCTATTATTGTACTATCTAGGCCGTATCATGTAAGCAATCTAGTAAATGTCCTTTTACTATAAGTGTTTGTATATGTATATAAACCAAGTTAAATGCACATATCATATTATACTGATCAATTTTTATGAAGAACTTTGTCTAGTACAAATTGTATTACTCCATTTATGAGTTTTATAGAGAAGCCAAATTCCCAAACAGAAAATAGAGAACCCAGGGTAGTACAGAATGCATACTTACTATAGTCACTGGTTTCAATTTTGCGAGATAAAAAAGATTCTGGAAAGTCCATGTGCAACAATGTCCACAGTACTTCAAATTATCAAACAGTATACCTCAAATGGCTAACAGAAAATTTTATGTTACATGATACTCTGGTACTATTAAAAATAAATTTGGTCAGGTGAGGCTGATGAAAAGGACCCCATGTGTTAGCAGAGAGCCAACTGACAGAGGTTGTACTTTGGCTTCCACATATGAGTGCTTTGGTTTTTGTGTGTATGCTCACACACACATGCATACACATAAATAAATGAATTAATAAATAAACAAATGTAATTATTTGAAGCTTATCTAAATATGGATACATATGCTTGTAGTCTCAGCACTTAGAAGATAAAGCAGGAAGAGTGCCAGTTTGAGGACATCTTGGATTATATAGTAAGATTCTGTTTAAAAAATAATAACAATGATGAAAAATTTTTAAAGAAAATAAGAAAATTAAAAAAATTAAAAGATGAGCCATTTTATAGTGTCAACAAATATATAAAATATTATTTTAAAAGGGAAAGATATGACCAAAACTAAATATGGAGATCAAAGGGGAAGATATTGGTGGGAATTTTTCTATTTTTTAATTGGGGCTAGGGTGGCAGAGATACTGCCTTTGTAATTATTTCTTAAATGCAGTAAAAGTAGTTTTTGTATACTCTGTGAAAAGTCTTCCACAAAGAAAATTACCATCAAAAAAATCTATTAATATCATTCACAATATAAATTGCCCAACTGTTGAAAATCCCATGCTTATATCAGTATATGCAAATGAATTTCAATAACTTCAGACTCATTCCTCACAAAAAGAAAATTCTTGGCAAACTAGTAACATAAAGGTTTGCTTAAGGTCATAAAGCTGCTGTATACAAAAAACTATGTTAATCATTCTACTCACAACTGAAACAAATCAAAGTTTCTCCTTTGCAAAAAGAATAATCCCTAGCAATGCATTGTATTCAATACTCTGCTCTGTGAAATATGAGGTTCAAAATAAATATAGGGATTGAAAAGAAATAAGCAAAACCAATTGTTTAATAGTTTGTGTATATACTGAAAATATACAGAAATTTATATAAAAGTATCCAAGGTTCTAAATATAAAAACAATCTACAAAATTCACTTGCATTTTTCTATATTAATAGTAACAGGTACATAGAAAATTAAATGTTTAAAAAGTATTGTTTACAATAGCCCCATGAATCAAGAAGGACTAGGGAATCAATCTAATAAGTGCAACAGAGAGATGCATCAACTCGTGGAAAGCTTTGCATAATACCCAGGTTTGGATTTTCTGATAGTCCTTATAAATTATACTTTAAGCTCTGTATGTTTCATTCATACACCAAGGTGATGAAGGCCTTAAGTGGATGAACAGATTGTCATTGAGCTGTGACTAAAGAAGCCAGAAGGCTCTTTTAGGGATTAGTTTGAAGGGAAGAAAGAAGCCCAGAATATTTGATAAATAGTAAAGAAGTGTAAGAAAGACAGCTAGCCTATCTTCAAATCCAGTGGTGCGAGGCATGTGAGAAAAACAGCACTTAAAACGATTTTTATAGGCTCTATGAAGCAGGATACTTCGGTTAGAACAGAAAAGAAAGGTATACATTTAGAGAAAAAAGTAAAAGATGTAGATGATGAGCCAATGGTCTCAAATGATGCAGTGGACATATAGCGGCTTGTGTTCTCATGCTAATTATGATACCCAAAGACCTGTTGGCAGTGTCCTGTACATAGGACTAAAGGAAGTCTGTCCCCAGTTGGCTTTTGACTGGTTAATAAAGTTACTAGCAGCCAATGGCTGAGCAAGGAGACAGAGGCGGGACTTTTAGGATTTCCGGGAAGGGGATGAGGAAAGGAGGAAGAGGGGATTCAGGCTTCATGGGGGCATAGGAGATGGACCACACCAGAAAGGTGCACGCAGGAGGGAGAAACAGTTGAAATGTAGGTGTAGAGGAAATGTGGCCTCAGGGTCCAGGGCAGGAAAGATAAAATATAAACTTATTAAGTATCAACTCAGGAATATTGGAGGGGGGGGGGGTGTGTGTTAGCCACATAGAGTTAGGGAGTGACCTAACGTTGAGCTGTTTAAGGTATTTAAAATATAAGGCTGTGTATGTGTGTCTTTCTTTCGAGAATCCAGAAAACTGGGGTGATAGTGAGAAGTGTTCGCTCACACCTGCGGGGAAGTATAGAGTGGGTTAATATATACTGCAACAGATGGTGTTCAACACGTTAGGCTTGCACTCATTTTTAAAAATTAATTGGAGATTACTGAATGGAATACACATGTCTTCCCTGTAAGATTAGGAGGTGGGGAGATTGGTTTCTTAGCAGAGCTTCAGGCTTTGCCCAAGCCACATGGGTTTGGGTCTAAGAGAAAAGATGTGCTAAATTCCAAGCACAATTCTGGGATTTGTGGTTAAGGCTGAGACACACCCAGGCAGACCCAGGGACTGGAGCCACCCGCTAGTGATTCAAATTCTACAAGAGCTTAAGCTGTGAATGCTAATGACTCCTGCTGGGAGAAGGCAGAACAGCAAAGGACAAACAACTCCTCCTGAAGAGAAGGCAGGCCACTGAGAGCAAGTCTTTTTTTTTTTTTTTCCTTGACTTTTTTATTTTCTTTTCTTTTCTTTTTTTTTTTATTATCTTGAGTATTTCTTATATACATTTCAAGTGTTATTCCCTTTCCCGGTTTCCGGACAGACATCACCCTCCCCCCTGAGAGCAAGTCTTAATAAAAAATAGAAATGGTGTAGAAGACAGATATATGAGAATTATTTAAGTGTTTTTAAGTATACATGGAATAAAGAAATCCAGGCCTTTGATCTCAAATGTAGGATACAAAGGCACAGAGATAGAGAGAAACACTATCTCAACAATAATAAGAAGGAAATATTAATCTCCATAGAAAGGACAAAAATGCTTTAAAGAAATTTGAACAGGTCTATGCCAGGGCAAACACTGGGTTCTAAGAATGTGGTCTACAGAGGAATTCTGGAGTTGTCACCTGGTATGACAAATTAAGAGTCTGGAAATAAGCTTATACATTAAATAGAAGGGAATATATATATATATATATATATATATATATATATATATGTCACAGAGATATTAATCTCAATAGAAGGGAGAATGAATGAGAAAAATGCTTTAAAAATTTTTGAAGAGATTTATGCCAAAGCAGCACTTAGCTTCTTTGAACTTGAACTTGATCTACATAGGAATTCTGAGATTGCTTAGTCTGGTTTGGCAAATTTATAGCCTGAAAATAGGCTTATACAGTAATTAGAGGGGAATTTAATCAAAGTTAGATACATAGGAAAGGGTGTTAATTCAAGTTATATAAATAGAGAGGGATATTAATACCTTTGAAGGGTATTAATATCCATTGAAGGGAGAATTTAAGTATACATAGATGAATAAATAAATTTAGGCCTTGATTTCACTATTAAAATTTAATCATGTAGGTCAAGAGCAGGAAATAGGGAGAATAACCTTATCCCAGACAGTGCATAGATGGATAAATAAACTTAGGCCTTACTTAGTATTGTATAACAACAAAGCAGGAGATAATGGAGGAGCAGGGGAGCATTGTCTCAACTGATAATGGTAATGGTCTAGATTGATTTGATGTCTTTGAGTTGTTTTAATTATCAAAATGAAGTTGATTATAAGTTTCGTGGTATTAATGATATTACACTGGGAGAGAGGCCAGAACAGGCCTAGAGAAAAGAAAGGCACAAAATTGAACCAATTAATCTCAGGTTGCCAGACCAAGAACATACTTTTTTGGGAGAGAGGCTCTGTATTTGTGTTAACAGGAAAGGAGAAAAGACTTTGGACCCCTTCCAAAGTAAGGTGAATCAGTATGACAGGAGAAGACTCCTGACAATCTTGCTAATAGAAAAGAAAAATTTGAGAACATCAAACAGGAGAGGTAACTTGAATTGATGATTCCTCCAATTGGGAACAGCCTAGTAACTGGCTTGACATAAAAATGTCTCTAGCTAAAATTAGACAATAATTATTCTTGGTTGTGGAATCCTTGATATTCATCATGCCATCTTTCCCATGGCATGAATAAACATTTATTAGAATTGTTATTGGTCAAATTAACTCATAAGAGGATAGTTGTCTTCTACCTGATCAAAGAAGGAACAAAAAATCATCCTAAACTGATCGGTGCATCTTGCACAATCCATATGAATATCTTAAGATTATTAAACTTTTGTTTGTAAGATTCATATACTACAGAATTTATAGCTCTGAAAAGACTCATCCACAGAGATGTTGTTCCAGCTACCTGCATCCCAAAATAACATCAAGAAGGGCTGTTCAATTGCACTGAACTTGGTTCATCCAGATATTTAGACACATCCGGTCAGAACTTCAGTAGAGTCCTAAGACCTCTAAGCAAACAGAGATGGGATAACAGATGCTAATGATAGTTTTCTTAAATCTAATCAATTTTTCTAACTTTCCTAGCCTTTACCACCACTTTGAATCTTTTTTCATTACCCGTATTCATCAAGAAGACGGAGAGAGTTGTCATTCCAACCCTTTGGGTTTCAGTGTCTGGTTATACTTATAAATTATAAATAGGCTGTCATTTAATGCATAATTTGAAAATGGTTATAATTTTAAAGAGGGAATAAATAGATGGGGTAGATTACTTCATTCATTCTTGAACAAAGCATTGTATAGCCATAATCTTACATTGGTAGAAATCTTGAAGATATAATTTCATACATTGGTATAGCATTTAAGGTTTTCATTGGCATAACCTTTTATACTGATACAAAATTTGAAATACATATTGGTACACTTAGATAGGCATTGTGCCTATGCAACTCATTTAAGAATACAAGGCTTATGCCTACGACCAAAGCTGACCTGTTTACACAGATCTATGTACCCAGATACCCAGTGGGAGAGAGCTGGACTCTCAGAAGGGTAGACAAATCTGAAAGCACAGGAGAGACCATCACTTCTGTTTACATTGCTGGGCCAAGGAACCTGCCTGGAAATATTTGGACACAAGAACTGAGGAGAGGTCTGGGACAAGACCCTTCTGGTTTCCACGAGTTTCCACACATCTATGGCCACTTGATCGATGACAAGGGAGCAAAAAACCATCCAGTAGAAAAAGATATTTTCAAGAAATGGTACTGGTTAAACTACAGGTCAGCATGTTAAAGAATGCAAATCGATCCATTCATATTGCCCTGTACAAAGCTCAAGTTTAAGTGGATCAAAGACCTCCGCCTAAAACCAAATACACTCAAAGTAATAGAAGAAAAGGTGGGGAAGAGCCATGAACATGTCGGCACTGGGGAAAATTTCCTGAACAGAACACCAATGGCTTATGGTCAAAGATCAAGAATCAACAAATGGGACTTTATAAATTGCAAAGCTTCTGTAAGACAAAGGACACTGTCCTTAGGACAAAACGGCAACCAACAGATTGGGAAAAGATCTTTACAAGTCCTTCATGAGATAGAGGGCTAATATCCAATATATACAAAGAACTCAAGATGTTAGACTCCAGAGAATCAAATAACCCTATTAAAAATGGGGTACAGGGACACTTCCGGTTTTTAGCTGGAGCCCCAACCTCGCCAATCCTGGCCCAGAGCTCACTGATCCCAAACCCCTTGGGAGAGAGAGAGCTCACCGCCCAAACAGGTGGGCACTCCTGAGACTGCAGAGCAGGAGACACCACCAATACTGCCCACCCCTACCCACATACTTGGCCCAAGAGGAAACTGTATATGGCCTCTGGGAACCGGAAGGTAGGGGCACTTAAGCAGCAGGTCCCCTGCACTCCAGACACCACTGGGATCTAAAGGGACTGGATCAACAGTTCTCTGCACCCAAATCCCGTGGGAGGGAGAGCAAAACCTCCAGAGGGGCAAGCACGCCTCGGAAATCAGAAGAGACTACACTCTGCCCACATTTCTGACTCCAGAGGAAAACACCTAACGCCTTCTGGGACCCCGGTACATGGGGGCTCTCTGAAAAGGCTGCACAGGCACTCCTGGAAGCCACCCTCACCTAGAGCACCAGTGGAAGGGGAAGCCCTTGGTCCTGCCAAGACTGAACACCTAGTGATTGTGATTGTTGGGGGGAGAGTGGTAATGGTTGGAGGATGGGGAGGGGAACACCCATATCGAAGGGGAGGGGTTAGGGGGATGTTGGCCTAGAAACTGGGAAGGGGAATAACAATTGAAATGCAAATAAGAAATACTCAAGTTAATAAAGATAAAAAAATGGGGTACAGAGCTATACAAAGAGTTCTCAACTGAGGAATATCAAATGGCTGAGAAGCACCTAAAGAAATGTTCAACATCCACAGTCATCAGGGAGATGCAAATCAAAACAAACCTGAGATCACATCAGTCCAAGTGGCTTAGATCAACAACTCAGGTGACAGCAGATCCTGGCAAGGATGTGGAGAAAAAGGAACAGTCCTCCATTGTTGGTGGGATTGCAAGCTGGTACAACCATCCTGGAAATCAGTCTGGCAGTTCCTCAGAAAATTGGACATAGTACAAGGTTAGGACTCAATTATACCACTCCTGGGCATCTTTCCAAATATGCTTCAACATATAACAATAATACATGCTCCATTATGTTCATAGCACCCTTATTTATAATAGCCAGAAGCTGGAAAGAACCCAGATGTCCCTCAACAGAGGAATGGATATAGAAATTGTGGTACATTTGCACAATGGAGTACTACTCAGCTATCAAAAACAAAACAATGACTTCATGAAATTCATAGACAAATGGATGGAACTGGAAAATATCATCCTGAATGAGGTAACCCAATCCCAAATAAAAACACATAGTATACATTCACTGACAAGTGGATATTAGCCCAAAAGTTCGGATTATCCAAGATACAATCGACAGACCTCATGAAGTTAAGAAGCTGAACAACCAAATTGTGGATGCTTCACTTATTCTTAGAACAGGGAACAAAAATATTAATAAAAAGACATACAAAGATAAAGTTTGGAGCAGAAACTGAAGGAAATGCCATCCAGAGACTGCCCCACCTAGGGATCCAGCCCATACACATACAGTCACCAAACCCAGACAATATTGTTGATGCCAAGAAGTACATGCTGACAGGAGCCCAATATAGCTGTCTCCGAGATCTCTGCCGCAGCATGACAAATACAGAGGTGGACCCTCACAGCCAACCATTGAACTGAGAATGGGGTCCCCATTGCAGGAGTTAGAGAAAGGATTGAAAGAGTTGAAGGGGCAACAACACCAACCAACCAGAACTCCCAGGGACTAAACCACCATCCAAAGTCTATACATGGACAGACCCATGGCTCCAGCTGCATATGTAGCAGAGGATGGCCTTGTTGGGCATCAATCAGAGGAGAAGTCTTGGGTCCTGCTAAGGCTAGACCCCCTCCCAGTATAGAGCAATGTCAGGGGGTGGCAGGAAGAGGGTGGTTCGGGAGGGGGAGCACCCCTGTAGAAGAAGGGGAGAGGAATGGTATAAGAGGTTAATGGATGGAAAACCGGGAAAGGGAATAACATTTAAAATGTAAATTTAAAAATCCAATAAAAAAAGGAAAAGAAAGAAATATAAATAAAAAGTCCAATAAAAATAACTAAATAAATAAATACAAAATAAACTGCTGCTATAAAATGTGTATACTACACCTAATGATAATAAAATACTTATAATAAATATTTAGTAAAGAATACAAGTCTTAGATCCAGGTCTGCTATCATAAACTGTTTAGGGTGATTAAATAATTCAAGTTAAGGGCTAGAAAGTAAACTCATGATTATGTTAGATTCTGATCTAATTATAAGAAGGTGATTTCAACAATATTCAAATGGAAATAGCTATGTGTAGTCAAGGTTTGACAGTGTAGATATACTTTATATAGAAAGAAAGGTCTTCAAAAACATCAGAAATCTATAGCATATGGCATTTATAATCATTTTATCATTATTAATTTTTTGTCTATCAGATATGTCTACTCCTGATAGTACCTCCTTCACAATTCAAGAAGATATCAAGCATCATTACCTCCAGGTAGAATTGCTGATCATGGCAAGGTAGCCACTGAACAAGCATTGCCCTAATTCACCTGCACACAAAGAATAGTGTCCAGGAAAGAACCCACATGCAGGATACTGGACACCTTAACTCTGCCAAGACAGGGTAAGCTATCCTCAATATTTCCTGCTTCATGTAAGGTCTCCTAGATGGCTCTGGGCCAGAAGGCTGAAGACAGATGCTGCAACATTACAAGAAATTAAGGAACTGTCAAGGAGGCCAGATATCTCTTCAAATTCTATAATTTTGGAAGCTAAGTTTTTGTGCTTCCTACATATTCAGGTAATAATTAATTCCTTCTCAGATTTGTAGTCCCATAATCAAAGATGTTGTTTAGCATTAAGGAAGGTCTAGTTATGAGAGGATGGTTTTTAGATGGTAATGGAATTTAAAATCAAAACATAATTCAAATATAGAACTGTAGACTCCTTAAGTTAGGATAGATAATAGAATAAAGTATCGAAATTGACAAAATTGATCGACTAGATGCTATTATTGCATATCATACCTTATAGTTACAGAACTGTTATAACCATGTTTAGTGTATATCGAAAAGCAAAGGCATTTTAAATGGACAAAAAGGGAAAAAATGTAGTGGCTTGTTTTCTCATGCTAATTATGTTAGCCAAAAACCTCTTTGCAGTGTCCTGTACATAGGACTAAAGGAAGTCTGTTACCAGTTGGTTTTTGACTGATTAATAAAGTTCCTGGTGGGGCTGGAGAGATGGTTCAGCGGTTAAGAGCACCCGACTACTCTTCCAGAGGTCCTGAGTTCAATTCCCAGCAACCACATAGTGGCTCACAACCATCTGTAAAGAGATCTGGTGCCCTCTTCTGGTGTATCTGAAGACAGCTACAGTGTACTTATATATAACAAATGAATAAATCTTAAAAAATAAAATAAAATAAAGTTCCTGGTGGCCAATGGCTGGGCAAGGAGACAGAGGTGAGACTTTTAAGATTCCTGGGAAGGGGATCAGGAGGGAAGAAGAGGTAATTTGGCCTTGATGGAGGCATAGAAGATGGACCACACCAGAAAGCTGTGTGCAGGAGGGAGAGACAGCAGAAATGTAGGTTCAGGTGGAAAGCAGCACCAGGAGGGCTGCCCAGCAGGATTCAGGGCAACAACGACAAAAAATAAATTTATTAAGTTTTAACTCAAGAATATTGGAGGGGAGTATATGTCAGCCTTGTAGTGTTAGGGAGTAACCCAAACATTGAGTTATTTAAGGTATTTAAAATATAAGAATGTATATGTGTGTTTTTCTTTCAGGAACCCCTAGCATTTAGGTGATGGCAAGAGGCTGGGGATTTTAGAGAGGGTTAACAATTTACCATTATAGGAAGGGTTTGGGGTTAGCATGAAGTAAGACCAAGTCACACTAATACTTGGATGGAATTCAGAAGCATTTCATGTGATCATTAACCTTTGCTTGTGGCTGAGATCTTCAGGAATATGACTCATCTGGATGATCAGTTTCTGAAGAGAAGTTAATTCATCAAATTATACCTATTTCTTAGACTTTTTCATATTGCTACAGAAAGTCTGAGGGCAGGAAATTATAAAAGCAGTTTATTTGGTTCACACAATCCTTTCCTTCTAAGTATTATGCCACTATGACCCAAAACTTACCACCACACAAGACATGTTGGTCAACACAGAAGTAGAGCAAAAAACCAGATGTAAATCTCTCTCTCTGTCTCTGTGTATGTGTCTCTGTCTCTGTCTCTCTGTGTCTCTCTCTCTTTCCCCCACTTTACATTTTATTTAGTGTCTCCTCTCCCTCCCTTTCCCTTCCCCATGGTGTGTGTGTGTGTGTGTGTGTGTGTGTGTGTGTGTGTGGTGTGTGTGTGTGTGTGTGTGTGTTGCTTGTGCATGTCACAACACATATGTGGAGATCAGAGGGCATTCTATAGGAGTCAGTTTTTCCCCCAACTATTTGGGTCCTAGGAATTAAACTCAGGTTTTCACCCCTCCTGATTCATGTTGTTGGCCCAATGACTGTCATCTTTCTAGTTTGGACAACTTAAGCCATGCAGCTATTATTACCTAATTTTTTTTAAATCAGAAATAGAATATGACAATAATAAATATTGGTTCAGTGAATACTTATTAGAGGATTAAATTATCTAAGAAACACAGTGATGTTTCAAAGAAATGACAATATTTTGATTAGTACTTATGAAATTTCTTTCTTTCTGAAGAATAGCTTTTAAACTTTAACCTATTCTTGGAGGACTGAACAAACATGTATTGAAATACTTAATACTAGAGTATAGTGGTTTAAATATTGAGTAACCCTAGAGGCTCATGTATTCGGTTTCTTTTTTTTTTTTTTTTTTGGTTCTTTTTTTCGGAGCTGGGGACCGAACCCAGGGCCTTGCGCTTCCTAGGTAAGCGCTCTACCACTGAGCTAAATCCCCAGCCCCGAGGCTCATGTATTCAAATACTTGGTCCCCAAGTAGTGGTGCTGTTGGAAGTGACAGGGTCCAGTTGGTTGACATAAACATCGAAAGGCAATCTTTGAGGATTAAATCCTGGCCTGAGGTCTGAGGACCCAGCTTCTTGTCTGATACCACAATATTACCACAGACCAAGTCAACTTAGCAACCCTGTCTTTCCCTTATATTGTTTATTTGATCACAGCAACAAGAAAACTGAAAAATATAAAAAGCAATTCTGAAAGAGTGACAATTGGTTTGGTTTGTTTTTCTCTAATATATTCTAAATGCACTAGCCTGTAACATTCCAATCTTGTTTAGAACAATAGGCTAAGGCTAGCAAGCTAAACCAGCAGGTAAATGTGCTTGGCTTGCAAGTCTAGAGACCTGAGTTCAAATTCCAGAACCCACGTAAGGGTAAAATAAAAATCAATTCCACAAAGTTGTCCTCTGACCACACATGTACTGTGATTTATGCACACACACACACATCATACTTTCACATACACACATACCACTCAAAAATGTGTTTAACTTTAAAAAGATAATAGCTTAAAGTGAATGAAAATAATAACCAGGATGCAATATTACTATACCGTACTCCATAAAAAAGAAAATGGAAAAATTACAAACAATGCCAAATACTAGCAAGGATACAGAGCATCTGAATTCCACATATACTACTGGTATGAATTGTACAACTGATTTGGATAACGATTTCTCAATATTTACTAAAAGCATATATATCACAACATGAATTTCTCTTAGGTATAATGCTTGAACATACGTTTAGAGTAGTCCTTTTTATAAAAGCTCTAAGCTGGAAGTTAAGTTGTCCACATAGATAAGGAAATCTACCAAATACTGTAGAATGATAAGAATGTTAACTATAATTACAAATAATAGCAGGGACATTACAAAGATAATATGCAGCAAAAGAAATCAAACTCTTAAGAAATCATATATACTATATTATTCAATTTACATAAAAGAAGGAATACTCAACTATTGCCCATGGGCTGGCCACCTGTTTTAGTAATTAAAGATTTATTGGAAGAGAGCCACATTCATGTATGTGTGTATTGTCTTCGACAGCTTTAGAACTAATATTGCAGAGTTGACTAGTTGTGACAGAGACCATATGGCCTACAAGCCTAAAATATTTGCTCTCTGATTCTTTCAGAAAAAGTTAGACAACCTTGCTATGAAATAAAGTTCAAAAACAACCAAAATTAATCTCTGGCACTAGAATTCAGGGTTAAATAATAGGATGAGAGAGCTGTAAACATTATTATGAATTTCTCCCTTTCTCAAAGCTATAAAAGAAAATCTCACCTAGATATAGGAATAGCAACTATTATTGTAATGATGTCTGGGTTTTATCTACTGCTACTGTGTACATACTGCTGACCTCATTGAGACAGGTTTCCACAGACACGTCTGGAAGGACTGAAGCAGAGGTAAAACATTAATCCAGAAAACAAAGGATATCTGTGTAGATTTGAGACTAAATCAAAATATAAATCGTATCCATGACGGTGACTTATTGTTTCTATCTGTGAGTCTCAACCAAGGATAATTTTGTACCTCCAAAAAACATTTGGCTAATGTAGAGACAAGAATTGTCACAAATTGGTGCTGTTATAGGGCAAAAGTCAGAGATGCAGCATAGTAGCATAGTAACCATCCAAAGATACACAGGACAGATCTTGTGTTTGGTTTCAAATTAGTTTGCTTTATGTATTTTTGTGTATGTTTGTCTGTATGAATTCAGGTTCCCACAGAGACCAGAAGGTGGTGTCAGGCTACTGGAGCTGAAGGTAAAGTAGTTGTGAGCTGTCTACCATGAATGCTGGAAACCAAATTCAGGTCCTCTATAAGAATAGCAAATACTCTTAATGCCTGAGCCAACTTCCCAGTCTATTGTGATAGGATTTTGAGTCAACATACCTAAGAAAAGTATGTAAAGTTTATTTTGGCAAATGTCTTTTGACCTGGGTCAGCTAGATCTATTGTTTGTGTCATGGCAGGAGCAGGACACAGGCTGCTATCCTCATGGCATCCAGAAAGCAGAAAATAGTAAGTGGAGGAAACAAAACAGACTCTTCAAAAGCATGACATCAGTGACCTACTTCCTCCAGCTAAGTCGCACCTTCCACAATTCCATCACCTCTTAATATGCTAGTCAAATTTTGAATCCATTAATGGGTTAAAGCAGTCATAAGGTCAAAAGTCCTCCTGACTTAATTCTTTCTGAAAATTCCCTCCAAATATACCTAGAAGTGTGCTTTAATAAATCTCCTAGGTGGCTTTCAAATTGGTCAAGATTCACTATCAAAGCTCCCCAGTGAGAAATAATTATTTGATCAAAAATATTAGTATTACTCAGTGTAAAAAATCTTGTTGAATAACTATCAAAAGAAGTTAGTTCCTGTATAAGAAATATATCATCTAAACCAGTTATAATATGCAGCTAGTGAGATGACTTTGTAGATAAAGGTGTCAGTTGCCAAGCGCAGAAATCTAAATTAGATCCCCTGGGCCCACATAGTAGAAGGAAAGAACTCTTGCAAGTTGTCCTCTGATCTCCACATGTACACACATGGTCACCTTCCAAACTGGTCCACACATATACAGACAATCTATTAGTCAGCAGGATGTTGGTCTTTTCAGAAAGGTTACACAAGGTCAGAACTTTATCATACCATTATTCATCCTGACCACCAGATTTGTATTAGTCTTCTGCAGCTGGCTCGGGATTTTCCATGAACCCAGTCATACATAACTGTAACCATAATAATAACATCAATAATGGAGGGTTTCCAGGCATTGCTCCCAAAGAGCTGGGACTAAAGCTGACTGAACAACTGAAGCTGAGGGCAGATTAAGAGGTACAAAGCTAAGAGTATTGGGATGGGCACACTAGTTGTGGGAGATTAGAAGTGCCCAGCAATTGAGTCAATAAGGCAGGTTGAAAATAAGTTAGTGCGCGTGCGTGTGCGTGTGCGTGTGCGTGTGCGTGTGCGTGTGCGTGTGCGTGTGTGTGTGTGTGTTATTGTGTGTGTGTGTGTTATTGTGTGTTATTCATGGGTCCAAGGGAACCTGGGCAGTGTTGGAAGCATGATCCGTCCTAGCTTAAGGTGGGTTAGCAAAACTACATTTTACAAGCAACAGATGTCAAGATAGAACATAATATAAGAAATGGAAACACTGACATGTTAAGAAATAAAATAATTTGTTTAACTCATTAATTTATTTAAAATTTGATGAGAGTATTAGGAGGTAATGGAACCTAAGAATGGGGGCTTAGCTGGAGGGAGGAAGTCCCTGGGTTCATCCTTTTGAAGGGACTATCCTGGCTTGGTCCCTTCCTATTACTATTCTCTTGTTTGTGTAATATATTATTTCTAACATCCTATCAGCATCAGCCATTTCCCTGACCACACAAATACTGGGTCCTTGGCCTGCATAAATGTTTCGCACTTCACCCCCTCCCTCTGTTACCCTGTTATCGTATAAATTCAGCCATGGAAAAAAATAAAGTTGTCACCTTGATCAGACTCTTAGCATCCTTCTTCACGTCTCTTGTCCCCCATTCTCCTCCAGGTACCCTCAGCACCCTTGTTGACTATCCTGCAGTATGGGACAACTGGACATGACACAGCTCAACACCCTAAACATACCCTCACTTTAGTTATGTTTCTAACTTCATGCCTATGGCCACTCCACCTGAGATCTCACATGTCTGGTCATCTTTTCTCTCTCCAACACATGGCAAAATTCTCTCTTCCTCCCCTGCGTATCTTAGCCTACCTCCAGGAACCTTGAAGTCCCACCTCTTTCCTTCTGCCCAATAGTTAGTCTCTGGCATCATTATTGATTGATCAAGAACCAATTGGGAATTGGTTTGTAGCATTAGAACTACCTTCTATAGTTGCTGTGATAAAACGCTCTGATCAAGAGCCACTTAGGAAGGAAGGGGTTTATTTTAGCTTATACTTTCAGGTAACATGTTGACCAGTAATGAGGGAAGTTAGACCATGAACTCAAGAGAGGAAGCCTGGAAGAAAACTATTTACTTGCTTTGCTATTTGATTTCCTAACTGACTCATGCTTCCATACACAACTCTGGACCACCTGCCTATGGATGATACTGCCCAGAGTGGACTGTGCCCTTCTACATCAATTCAGAATCAAGAAAATCCCCCACAGACATAACCATAAGCCTATTGATCCTTGCTTGATGCTAACTTTTCAAAACTATAGGCTTTGACAAGTTGATAAGGCTAACCAGAACACTTAGGGGCTCTAATTTTCTTTATTAATTTTTAAAAGTTATTATTATGTTTATTATTAGTGGACTCACAAGTAACATGGTGCTCATGTGGAAGTCAGAAGAAAACTTGCAAGAGTTAATTCTCTTCTTCCATAATGTTGGTTCTAAGGATTGACTTAGGTCATTAGGCTTGGCAGTAAAAGCCATTATTTACTCTGAGCCATCTCATCATGCAGAAGTCTAATTATCTTATTATGGTGATCAAATTCTTAAAGATATTTTCTCTCTATATCTCCAATATTATTTATCTATATTTCCTGACTCTAAACTAACTTACTAATTTACTTTTTTTATTTAAAAATGTAGAGTTCTCTGCACCCAAATCCTGTGGGAGGGAGAGCTAAACCTTCAGAGAGGCAGACACGCCTGGGAAGCCAGAAGAGACTACACTCTGCCCACATTTCTGACTCCAGAGGAAAACACCAAATGCCATCTGGGACCCTGGTGCACGGGGGCTCCCGGAAAGGATGGCACATGTCCTCCTGCTTGCTGCCCTCACAAAGAGCTCATAAGCAACACCCCACGAGCAAACTTGAGCCTCGGGACCACATGTAAGACCAACTTTTCTGCTCCAAGCGACCTGACTGGTGGCTTCAGGACACACAGAGGCAAAATTACTCTAGGACCGGACACTTCTGGTTTTTAGTGGGATTCCGAACCTCACTGATCCCCGCCTGCCGCTCACTGCTCCCAAAACCCATGGGAGAGAGAGCTCACTGCCAGGACAGGTGGGCACTTCTGAGACTGCAGAGTGGAAGAGAACACCAACACTGCCCACCCCTGCCCACATCCCTGGCCAAAGAGGAAACTGTATACGGCCTCTGGGACCCAGTAGATAAGGGCACTGGAGCAGCAGATTCCCCTGCACCTGAGACACCTCCAGAACCTGAAGGAACCAACCAGATAAACAGTTCTCTGCATCCAAATCCCATGGGAGGGAGAGCTAAAGCTTCAGAGAGGCACACATGCCTGGGAAGCCAGAAGAGACTACACTCTGCCCACATTACTGACTCCAGAGGAAAACACCAAACGCCATCTGGGACCTTGGTGTACGAGGGCTACAGGAGAGGATGGCACAGGTCCTCCTGGTTGATGCCATCACGGAGAGCTCATAAGCAAGACCCCATGAGCAAACTTGAGCCTGGGGACTACAGGTAAAACCAACTTTTCTGCTCTAAGCGACCTGCCTGGTGAACTCAGGACACAGGGCTACAGGAACAGCTGAAGACCTGTAGATAAGAAAAACTACACGCCCGAAAGCAAAACACTCTGTTCCCATAACTGACTGAAAGAAAACAGGAAAACAGATCTACAGCACTCCTGACACACAGGCTTATAGGACAGTCTAGACACTGTCAGAAATAGCAGAACAAAGTAACACCAGAGATAATCTAATGGCAAGAGGCAAGCGCAGGAACCCAAGCAACAGAAACCAACACTACATGGCATCATCTGAGCCCAACCCTCCCACCAAAGCAAACACTGAATATCCAAACACACCAGAAAAACAAGATCTAGATTCAAAATCATATTTGATCACGATGCTGGAGGACTTCAAGAAAGACATAAAGACCTCCCTTAGAGAAACGCAGGAAAACATAAATAAACAAGTAGAAGCCTATAGAGAGGAATCACAAAAATCCCTGAAAGAATTCCAGGAAAACACAATCAAACAGTTGAAGGAATTAAAAATGGAAATAGAAGCAATCAAGAAAGAACACAGGGAAACAACTCTGGTTATAGAAAACCAAAGGAAGAGACAAGTAGACATAGATACAAGCATCACCAACAGAATACAAGAGATAGAAGAGAGAATCTCAGGAGCAGAAGATTCCATAGAAATCATCGAAACAATGGTCAGAGAAAATGTAAAGCAGAAAAAGCTACTGGTCAAAAACATACAGGAAATCCAGGACTCAATGAGAAAATCAAACCTAAGGGTAATAGGTATAGAAGAGAGTGAAGACTCCCAGATCAAAGGATCAGTAAATATCTTCAACAAAATCATGGAAGAAAAGTTCCCTAACATAAAGAAAGAGATGCTCATAAGCATACAAGAAGCCTACAGAACTCCAAATAGATTGGACCGGAAAAGAAACTCCTCCTGTCACATAATAGTCAAAACAACAAATGCAGAAAATAAAGAAAGAATATTAAAAGCAGTAAGGGGAAAAAGGTCAAGTAACATATAAAGGCAGACCTATCAGAATCACACCAGATTTTCGCCAGAGACTATGAAAGCCAGAAGATCCTGCATAGATGTCATACAGACCCTAAGAGAACACAAATGCCAGACCAGGTTATTGTGTCCTGAAAAACTCTCAACATAGATAGAGAAACCAAGATATTCCATGACAAGACCAAATTTACACAATATCTTTCTACAAATCCAGCACTACAAAGGATAATAAATGGTAAAGCCCAACATAAGGAGGCAAGCTACACCCTAGAAAAACCAACAAACTAATCTCATTGGCAACAAAACAAAGAGAAGAAAAGCACACAAACAGAGCTTCACATCCACATATGAATATAACAGGAAGCAATAAGCACTATTCCTTAATACCTCTCAAAATCAATGGTCTCAACTCCCCAATAAAAAGACATAGATTAACGAACTGGATATGCAATGAGGACCCTGCATTCTGCTGCCTACAGGAAACACACCTCAGAGACAAAGACAGACACTACCTCAGAGTGAAAGGCTGGAAAACAACTTTCCAAGCAAATGGTCAGAAGAAGCAAGCTAGAGTAGCCATTCTAATATCAAATAAAATCAATTTTCAACTAAAAGTCATCAAAAAAGATAAGGAAAAACACTTCATATTCATCAAAAGAAAAGTCCACCAAGATTAAATCTCAATCCCAAATATCTACACCCCAAATGTAAGGGCACCTACGTACGTAAAAGAAACCTTACTAAAGCTCAAAACACACATTGAACCTCACACAATAATAGTAGGAGATTTAAACACCCCACTCTCATCAATGGACAGGTCATGGAAACAGAAATTAAACAGAGACATAGACAGACGGAGAGAAGTCATGAACCAAATGGACTTAACAGATATTTATAGAACTTTCTATCTAAAAGCAAAAGGATATACATTCTTCTCAGCTCCTCATGGTACTTTCTCCAAAGTTGACAATATAATTGGTCAAAAAACAGGCCTCAACAGATAGACAAATATAGAAAAAATCCCATGGTTGCTATCGGACCACCACAGCCTAAAGCTGTTCTTCAATAACAATAAGGGAAGAACGCCCACATATACGTGGAAGTTGAATAATGCTCTACTCAATGATAACCTGGTCAAGGAAGAAATAAAGAAAGAAATTAAAGACTTTTTAGAATTTAATGAAAATGAAGGTACAACATACCCAAACTTATGGGACACAATGAAAGCTGTGCTAAGAGGAAAACTCATAGCTCTGAGTGCCTGCAGAGACAGGAGAGAGCATATGTCACCAGCTTGACAGCACACCTAAAATATTTACAACAAAAAGAAGCAAATACACCCAGGAGGAGTAGAGGGCAGGAAATAATCAAACTCAGAGCTGAAATCAACCAAGTAGAAACAAAAAGGCCCATAGAGAGAATCAACAGAACCAAAAGTTGATTCTTTGAGAAAATCATCGACATAGATAAACCCTTAGCCAGACTAATGAGAGAACACAGAGAGTTTGTCCAAATTAACAAAATCAGAAATGAAAAGGGAAACATAACTACAGAATCAGAGGAAATTCAAAAAATCATCAGATCTTACTATGAAAGCCTATATTCAACAAAACTTGAAAATCTGCAGGAAATGGACATTTTCCTAGACAGATACCAAGCACGAAGTTAAATCAAGAACAGATAAACCAGTTAAACAACCCCATAACTCCTAAGGAAATAGAAGCAGTCATTAAAGATCTCCCAACCAAAAAGAGCCCAGGTCCCCCCATGTTTAGTTCAGAATTCTATCAGACCTTCATAGAAGACCTCATACCAATACTATCCAAACTATTCCACAAAATTGAAACAGATGGACCACTACCGAATTCCTTCTATGAAGCCACAATTACTCTTATGCCTAAATCACACAAAGACCCAAAAAAGAAAGAGAACTTCAGACCAATTTCCCTTATGAATATCGACGCAAAAATACTCAATATAATTCTGGCAAACCGAATCCAAGAGCACATCAAAACAATCATCCACCATGATCAAGTAGGCTTCATCTTAGGCATGCAAGGATGGTTTAATACATGGAAAACTATCAACATGATCCATTATGTAAACAAACTGAAAGAACAAAACCACATGATCATTTCATTAGATGCTGAGAAAGCATTTGACAAAATTCAATACCCCTTAATGATAAAAGTCCTAGAAAGAAAAGGACTACCTAAACATAGTAAAAGCCATATACAGCAAACCAGTTGCTAACATTGAACTAAATGGGGAGAAACTTGAAGCAATCCCACTAAAATCAGGGACTAGACAAGGCTGCCCACTCTCTCCCTACTTATTCAATATAGTTCTTGAAGTTCTAGCCAGAGCAATCAGACAACAAAAGGAGATCAAGGTGATACAGATTGGAAAAGAAGAAGTCAAAATATCACTATTTGCAGATGCTATGATAGTATATTTAAGTGATACCAAAAGTTACACCAGAGAACTACTAAAGCTGATAAACAATTTCAGCAAAGTGGCTGGGTATAAAATTAACTCAAATAAATCAGTAACCTTCCTCTACACAAAACAGAAACAAGCCGAGAAAGAAATTAGGGGAACGACATCCTTCATAATAGTCACAAATAATATAAAGTACCTCGGTGTGACTTTAACCAAGCAAGTAAAAGATCTGTACAATGAGAACTTCAAGCCTCTGAAGAAAGAAATTGAAGAAGACCGCAGAAGATGGAAAGATCTCCCATGCTCATGGATTGGTAGGATTAATATAGTAAAAATGGCCATTTTACCAAAATCGATCTACAGATTCAATGCAATCCCCATCAAAACACCAATCCAATTCTTCAAAGAGTTAGACAGAAGAACAATTTGCAAATTCATCTGGAATAACAGAAAACCCAGGATAGCTAAAACTATCCTCAACAATAAAAGGACTTCAGGGGGAATCACTATCTGTGAACTCCAACAGTATTACACAGCAAAAGTGAAAAAACTGCATGGTATTGGTACAGAGACAGACAGATAGACCAATGGAATAGAATTGAAGACCCAGAAATGAACCCACACACCCATGGTCACGTGATTTTTGACAAAGGAGCCAAAACCATTCAATGGAAAAAAGATAGCATTTTCAGCAAATGGTGCTGGTTCAACTGGAGGTCAACATGCAGATCAATCCATGCTTATCACCCTGTACAAAGCTTAAGTCTAAGTGGATCAAGGACCTCCATGTCAAACCAGATATTCTCAAACTAATAGAAGAAAAAGTGGGAAGAATCTTGAACACATGGGCACTGGAAAATTTTCCTGAACAAAACACCAATGGCTTATGCTCTAAGATCAAGAATCGACAAATGGGATCTCATAAAACTGCAAAGCTTCTGTAAGGCAAAGGACACTGTGGTTAGGACAGAATGGCAACCAACAGGTTGGGAAAAGATCTTTACCAATCCTACAATTGATAGAGGGCTTATATCCAAAATGTACAAAGAACTCAAGAAGTTAGACCACAGGGAAACAAATAACCCTATTAAAAAATGGGATTCAGAGCTAAACAAAGAATTCACATCTGAGGAATGTCGAATGGCTGAGAAACACCTAAAGAAATGTTCAACATCTTTAGTCATAAGGGAAATGCAAATCAAAATAACCCTGAGATTTCACCTCACACCAGTTAGAATGGCTAAGATCAAAAACTCAGGTGACAGCAAATGCTGGCGAGGATGTGGAGAAAGAGGAACACTCCTCCATTGTTGGTGGGATTGCAGACTGGTACAACCATTTTGGGAATCAGTCTGGAGGTTCCTCAGAAAATTGGACATTGAACTACCTGAGGACCCAGTTATACCTCTCTTGGGCATATACCCAAAAGATGCCCCAACATATAAAAAAGACACGTGCTCCACTATGTTCATAGCAGCCTTATTTATAATAGGCAGAAGCTGGAAAGAACCCAGATGCTCTTCAACAGAGGAATGGATACAGAAAATGTGGTACATCTACACAATGGAATTTACTCAGCTATCAAAAACAATTACTTTATGAAATTCATAGACAAATGGTTGGAACTGGAAAATATCATCCTGAGTGAGGTAACCCAATCACAGAAAAACACACATGGTATGCACTCAGTGATAAGTGGCTATTAGCCCAAATGCTTGAATTACCCTAGATGCACAGAACACATGAAACTCAAGACAGATGATCAAAATGTGAATGCTTCACTCCTTCTTTAAAAGGGGAACAAGAATACCCTTGGCAGGGAATAGAGAGGCAAAGATTAAAACAGACATAGAAGGAACACCCATTCAGAGCCTGCCCCTCATGTGGCCCAAACATATACAGCCACACAATTAGACAAGATGGATGAAGCAAAGAAGTGCAGAGTGACAGGAGCCGGATGTAGATCTCTCCTGAGAGACACAGCCAGAATACAGCAAATACAGAGGCGAATGCCAGCAGCAAACCGCTGAACTGAGAACAGGACCCCCGTTGAAGGAATCAGAGAAAGGATTGGAAGAGCTTGAAGGGGCTCGAGACCCCATATGAACAACAATGACAAGCAACCAGAGCTTCCAGGGACTAAGCCACTACCCAAAGACTATACATGGACTGACCCTGGACTCTAACCTCATAGGTAGCAATGAATAGCCTAGTAAGATCACCAGTGGAAGGGGAAGCCCTTGATCCTGCTAAGACTGAACCCCCAGTGAATGTGATTGTTGGGGGCAGGGCGGTAATTGGGGGAGCATGGGGAGGGGAACACTCAGAGAGAAGGGGAGGGGAAGGGGTTAGGGGGATGTTGGCCCATAAACCGGGAAAGGGAATAACATTCGAAATGTAAATAAGAAATACTCAAATTAATAAAAAAGAAAAAGATAAAAATGTAGCATTACACAATTTTTTTACATTGCTTGAATTAACTAAACTTGTCTTTTTCCTTTTCCTTTTTTTCTAGAATATCTTTATTTGTGATAGAGTATTTGCTTAGCATGCATGAAACCCAAAGTTTAATCACTGGAGCCTCAAAAAATAAAAAGGAAAGAAAATGTTTCTAAGTCCCCCATTTATAAATGAACTTGTTAATGACAAAGTGCAGGTAAGTTTCTATTTTGCTTTTGTATATATTAAAATTATTTATCTCAATATCTAACCCATTTCAGGGCCTCAACATTGTTTCAAAATTATCTTTGTATTCTCTAGAACCTAGAAAATTATCAAGCATACAATATAGGTATTCATAAAAGCCCAGTTAACTGGAATAAAGACCCGAGAACACATTCAAGAGGAATGTGCCTTGAACACTAATATCCAGCCTCTCAAAGCAATCGTTGCACTTTCCTATTATGTGAATTGGAAATGTAAGTTAAATGGAAATAGAAAGGACAAACTTCACGATCACAAAATCCCAGTCAGTGGGACAGTGTTATGTTAGAGTAAGGATTTAATCTCAGACAGAGTTTTCTACCCTATGTTTAATCATTCTGTTCCCAGATAAAAGACATAAAACCTTTATACTTATAATAAGCCTTTAATGTACTACAGCTCTGTGAAAATCGACCCTCTAAGCTATTAGAATCTACTTCCCCATCAACAACCCCAAGTTATAACTTGCCATGTTTCATCTATGCTATTGTAACTCACCTACTCATATCATCTTCATCTCTCTCCACCTTCTCTCCTCTCTGTCTTCCTCAAAACCCAAGTTCAGGAACCGAAACTCTACCTATCTTTCTTCTGCCCAGTGATAGAATGTCAGCATCTTTATTCATCCATTAGTTTTAAATTAAGTAACAAGATCACATAGCATTAGTTTGCGTATATGCAGATTCTCTCATCCCTTGGGGGCAACCAAGCCTTAGGAGGCAGTATTTAGCATTGCAATACATCACAACAGACCAAACCTCAGTAGGATGACATATGCTTATGGTAGTGGAGTGGTATTCAAAGAAGAAAACCTCAGAACTGATCCCAAGTGTCTAACTGATCCAAAGATAGTGGGCATCTGATAGTGCTAGCCAGCATAATAAGCATTGAAGGGAAAACAGATCTGGGGAAAATGTAATGTGTGCAGAGTAAGTCATGTTGAATTTGAAACTTTGCATACTCCATATCTACAGCTCAGATTGATGTGGGGGTGTCATATTTATAACATTTGAGAAGGATCTCTGATTATAAAATTTCATCTGTGCTATAAAAGGAGTAATATTTTGATAAAGTTATTGTAAGTTATCCACAACAGTTTAGGGAATGTAATAAATATAAACATCTTGTGTAAAATTGTCATTCTCCCAGTGTTTGCATAATTTCTCTTGATGAGGCATATAACTGTTGCAACATTTGCTTAATTGATAATTTGTGCATAATTTTCTAAACTTTGGAACATAATTATCATCACTTGAGTTGGAGTTAACGCTGCAATAAAACACATTTGTGAACTACTCTAGACACCGATGAAGTTTTAAAGATAGCAAACAAGGAAGAAGAAAGGAAAATGTTATTAGTATAAGAACAGCAGGCTTCTGTCAAACTCCTCATGCCTTAACATATCTTAGAGTAAGATAAATTTGGACATAATCAGAGCATTAATCTAAAGCAATATTGAGTGAGATTTTAAGGAAGCAATCCAAGACCAGAGGATTTTGGGTTTAATTTCAACTTTCTATTATATATTGGAACATGAACAGGGCATTTAAAATCCCCATGCCTTTGTCTCTTTATCATTATTTCAAATGGAATTGCCAGTGAAGATCTTTCCAATTCCTACAGTTTGTTATTGAAGCATCTGGTTCTGCCTGGTATTCTTTTGGACTTTTAATTTCTTGTTCATTAACGCTCAGCATGCTTATCCCACTGTTCCATTGAAAGGATTAGATTAAATATAGTTTACAAAGGAGTTTTGAGAAGTTAAGACTGCTTTGCAAATATACAACATAATACTATAAAATTATTTTCCCTTTTCTTCTTTTTTGTGTTGATGTGTGTGTGCATGTGCATGTGTCTGTGTTATGCATACATGTGTGCTGATTTGTGCTGCAAAACAGTTTCTTCAAAGGTTGAAACATCCTATCCCCCAAGGACTCCTTGAAACAGAAGATGAACAAGTCAAAACACCTTCAGTAAGTACCTGAAACTCCAGATTCAGAGGGCTAATTGCTCCCAGAGTAGGAAGTGAAGACTGCTGGGGTCATTCTCAGACAAGCTAAGCTTCAGAGAAGAATCTGAGATCAGAGCAGCTGCCTGGAAAATGAAGAAACTAGCCCAGCTGCCTGGGTAAATTTTAGATCAACTGAGTCACTTGGACATTTTCCAGCCTGTTGACCTGCTTGTAGGCTTTCCAGGTTCCCAGATTCTGTGACCTGAAGTAGACTTTGGTAATGAAGCTATCTTTGAGTCATGTCTGTTCCTGTAAGTAACCCCTCATCCATATTCCTATAAGCAACCCCAATAAACTCATTGGTTTAAGTTGGACTGTGGTAGTAAGTATATAGACTTTGGTCTATTGTGGACTCCTTATCTTAGGTAAGTAGACATGTGTAGTGTGTTTGCACAGGAAAAGTCTTAGCATACAGCAGAATGTTTGTGTATGTTTGTATGCATATGGATGCTAATGTCAGAAATCTTTCTTGGTTGCTCTTCCTTTATCATCATCATCATCATCATCATCATCATCATCATTATTATTATTATTATTATTATTATTTTCTTTTTCCATATTAAGAAAGGGTCTCAGTATGCAGTCCTGAACTCATAGTAAATGACCAATCTGGACTTGAATTCAGAGAGATCCACCTGCCTCTGCCTCTCCAGTATTGGGATTAAAGGCATGTACCATCATACCCTGCTCTACCATTTTTTTAAAGGAGGAACCTCTCAGTCAAACCCAGGGCTCACTTATACAGCAATTGTTAGTTAGCTTGCTCTAGTAATCTTGTCTCCTCTTCCCTTATAAGGCTGGATTTCCAGGTGGATTACCAAGTCTGCCCAGCATTTTTGTGGGTTCTGGGAATCTGACCTTCCAGGATCTGCTTTCCTGGCAACTAATTTAGCTACTGAACAGCATCCCTAAGCTATGATCCATAGCTTTCAAATCATGCCAATAAAGTTGTTTTGAAATTTAACATGATTCCATTAGTAATTTATCAGAACATTTCACAAATGGTGAATATGAAGCATAAATTAAATATTATAAGAGAATTTTTTCCAGAGATGAGGTATGAAAATGTCATAGAGAAATAATTCTGTAGTCACCATTGTTGTACTTGAAGACATGCTAACAGTTGCCATTTCAATAGTACCTAGTGTGGCTTCTGTCAGTCAGGAATTTGAAGAGGGTTTGGCTAAGAAGTCCCAGGTCAAAAAATCTCATTGGATTGGGTATGGAATGGTACTAGGACAGTAGGAAGAAGAAGCACTGGAGCAACCATCCAGGTTGATCTCTCTGTGTAAGTTCAACATGCTTACCTAGCAGGAACCCAAGCAACAGAAACCAGGACTACATGGCATCATCAGAGCCCAATTCTCCCACCAAAGCAAACACTGAATATCCAAACACGCCAGAAAACCAAGATCTAGTTTCAAAATCATATCTGATCATGATGCTGGAGGACTTCAAGAAAGACGTGAAGAATTCCCTTAGAGAAACACAGGAAAACATAAATAAACAAGTAGAAGCCTACAGAGAGGAATCACAAAAATCCGTGTAAGAATTCCAGGAAAACACAATCAAACAATTGAAGGAATTAAAAATGGAAATAGAAGCAATCAACAAAGAACACATGGAAACAACCCTGGATCTAGAAAACCAAAGGAAGACACAAGGAGACATAGATAAAAGCATCACCAACAGAATACAAGAGAGAGAAGAGAGAATCTCAGGAGCAGAAGATTCCATAGAAATCATCGACTCAACTGTCAAAGATAACATAAAGCAGAAAAAGCTACTGGTCCAAAACATACAGGAAATCCAGGACTCAATGAGAAGATCAAACCTAAGGATAATAGGTATAGAAGAGAGTGAAGACTCCCAGCTCAAAGGACCAGTAAATATCTTCAACAAAATAATAGAAGAAAACTTCCCTAACCTAAAAAAAGAGATACCCATAGGCATACAAGAAGCCTACAGAACTCCAAATAGATTGGACCAGAAAAGAAACACCTCCTGACACATAATAGTCAAAACACCAAATGCACAAAATAAAGAAAGAATATTAAAAGCAGTAAGGGAAAAAGGCCAAGTGACATATAAAGGCAGACCTATCAGAATCACACCAGACTTTTCCCCAGAGACTATGAAAGCCAGAAAATACTGTACAGATGTCATACAGAACCTAAGAGAACACAAATGCCAGCCCAGGATATTGTATCCTGAAAAACTCTCAACATAGATAGAGAAACCAAGATATTCCATGACAAGACCAAATTTACACAATATCTTTCTACAAATCCAGCACTACAAAGGATAATAAATGGTAAAGCCCAACATAAGGAGGCAAGCTACACCCTAGAAGAAGCAAGAAACTAATCGTCCTGACAACAATACAAATAGAAGAAAAGCACACAAACATAACCTCACATCCAAATATGAATATAACAGGAAGCAATAATCATTATTCCTTAATATCTCTCAACATCAATGGTCTCAACTCCCCAATAAAAAGGCATAGATTAAAAACTTCATACATAATGAGGACCCTGCATTCTGCTGCCTAAAGGAAACAAACCTTAGAGAAAAAGACAGACACTACCTCAGAGTGAAAGGCTGGAAAACAACTTTCCAAGCAAATGGTCAGAAGAAGCAAGGTGGAGTAGCCATTCTAATATCAAATAAAATCAATTTTCAACTAAAAGCCATCAAGAAAGATAAGGAAGGACACTTCATATTCATCAAAGGAAAAATCCACCAAGATGAACTCTCAATTCTAAATATCTATGCCCCCAAATAAAAGGGCACCTACATACGTAAAAGAAACCTTACTAAAGCTCAAAACACACATTGCACCTCACACAATAATAGTAGGACATTTCAACACCCCACTCTCATCAATGGACAGATCATGGAAACAGAAATTAAACAGAGATGTAGACAGACTGAGAGAAGTCATGAAGCAAATGGACTTAACAGATATTTATAGAACATTCTATCCTAAAGCAAAAGGATATACATTCTTCTCAGCTCCTCATGGTACTTTCTACAAAATTGACCATATAATTGGTCAAAAAACGGGCCTCAACAGGTACAGAATGATAGAAATAATTCCATGCGTGCTCTCAGACCACCACGGCCTAAAGCTGGTCTTCAATAACAATAAGGGAAGAATGCCCACATATACGTGGAAGTTGAATAATACTCTACTCAACAATAACCTGGTCAAGGAAGAAATAAAGAAAGAAATTAAAGACTTCTTAGAATTTAATGAAAATGAAGGTACAACATACCCAAACTTCTGGGACACAATGAAAGCTGTGCTAAGAGGAAAGCTCATAGCTCTGAGGGCCTGCAGAAAGAAACAGGAGAGAGCATATGTCAGCAGCTTGACAGCACACCTAAAAGCTCTAGAACAAAAAGAAGCAAATACACCCAGGAGGAGTAGAAGACAGGAAATAATCAAACTCAGAGCTGAAATCAGCCAAGTAGAAACAAAAAGGACCATAGAAAGAATCAACAGAACCAAAAGTTGGTTCTTTGAGAAAATAAACAAGATAGATAAACCCTTAGCCTGACTAATGAGAGGACACAGAGAGTGTGTCCAAATTAACAAAATCAGATATGAAAAGGGAGACATAACTACAGATTCAGAGGAAATTCAAAAAATCATCAGATCTTACTATAAAAGCCTATATTCAACAAAACGTGAAAATCTGCAGGAAATGGACAATTTCCTAGACAGATACCAGGTACCGAAGTTAAATCAGGAACAGATAAACCAGTTAAACAACCCCATAACTCCTAAAGAAATAGAAGCAGTCATTAAAGGTCTCCCAACCAAAAAGAGCCCAGGTCCAGACATGTTTAGCGTAGAATTCTATCAGACCTTCATAGAAGACCTCATACCAATACTATCCAAACTATTCCACAAAATTGAAACAGATGGAGCACTACCAAATTCCTTCTATGAAGCCACAATTCCTCTTCTGCCTAAACCAAACAAAGACCCAACAAAGAAAGAGAACTTCAGACCAATTTCCCTTATGAATATCGACGCAAAAATACTCAATAAAATTCTGGCAAACCGAATTCAAGAGCACATCAAAACAATCATCCACCATGATCAAGTAGGCTTCATCCCAGGCATGCAGGGATGGTTTAATATACGGAAAACCATCAACGTGATCCATTATGTAAACAAACTGAGAGAACAAAATCACATGATCATTTCATTAGACGCTGAGAAAGCATTTGACAAAATTCAACACCCCTTCATGATAAAAGACCTGGAAAGAATAGGAATTCAAGGCCCATACCTAAACATAGTAAAAGCTATATACAGCAAACCACTTGATAACGTTAAACTAAATGGAGAGAAACTTGAAGCAATCCCACTAAAATCAGGGACTAGACAAGGCTGCCCACTCTCTCCCTACTTTTTCAATATAGTTCTTGAAGTTCTAGCCAGAGCAATCAGACAATAAAAGGGATCAAGGGAATAGAGATTAGAAAAGAAGAAGTCAAAATATCACTATTTGCAGATGACATGATTGTATATTTAAGTGATCCCAAAAGTTACACCAGAGAACTACTAAAGCTGATAAACAACTTCAGCAAAGTGACTGTGTATAAAATTAACTCAAATAAATCAGTAGCCTTCCTCTACCCAAAAGAGAAACAAGCCGAGAAAGAAATTAGGGAAATGACACCCTTCATAATAGACCCAAACAATGTAAAGTACCTCGGTGTGACTTTAACCAAGCAAGTAAAAGATCTGTACAATAAGAACTTCAAGCCTCTGAAGAAAGAAATTGAAGAGGACATCAGAAGATGGAAAGATCTCCCATGCTCATGGATTGGCAGGATTAATATAGTAAAAATGGCCATTTTACCAAAAGGAATCTACAGATTCAATGCAATCCCCATCAAAATACCAATCCAATTCTTCAAAGAGTTAGACAGAACAATTTGCAAATTCATCTGGAATAACAAAAACCCAGGATAGTTAAAACTATTCTCAACAATAAAAGGAATTTAGGGGGAATCACTATCCCTAAACTCAAGCAATATTACAGAGAAATAGTGATAAAAACTGCATGGTGTTGGTACAGAGACAGACAGATAGACCAATGGAACAGGAATGAAGACCCAGAAATGAACCCACACACCTATGGGCACTTGATTTTTGACAAAGGAGCCAAAACCATTCAATGGAAAAAAGATAGCATTTTCAGCAAATGGTGCTGGTTCAACTGGAGGTCAACATGTAGAAGAATGCAAATCGATCCATTCCTATCACCCTGTATAAAGCTTAAGTCCAAGTGGATCAAGGACCTCCACATCAAACCAGATACACTCAAACTAATAGAAGAAAAACTAGGGCAGCATCTCGAA
The DNA here is from genome assembly GCF_021556685.1 of Rattus norvegicus. NCBI lineage: Eukaryota > Metazoa > Chordata > Mammalia > Rodentia > Muridae > Rattus > Rattus norvegicus. The sequence continues at coordinate 10,980,421 of NC_141554.1, read as the reverse complement.
CACATGGGCACTGGAAAAAATTTCCTGAACAAAACACCAATGGCTTGTGCTCTAAGATCAAGAATCGACAAATGGGATCTCATAAAACTGCAAAGCTTCTGTAAGGCAAAGGACACTGTGGTTAGGACAAAACGGCAACCAACAGACTGGGAAAAGATCTTTACCAATCCTACAACAGATAGAGGCCTTATATCCAAAATATACAAAGAACTCAAGAAGTTAGACCGCAGGGGGACAAATAACCCTATTAAAAAATGGGGTTCAGAGCTAAACAAAGAACTCACAGCTGAGGAATGTTGAATGACTGAGAAACACCTAAAGAAATGTTCAACATCTTTAGTCATAAGGGAAATGCAAATCAAAACAACCCTGAGATTTCACCTAACACCAGTGAGAATGGCTAAGATCAAAAACTCAGGTGACAACAAATGCTGGAAAGGATGTGGAGAAAGAGGAACACTCCTCCATTGTTGGTGGGATTGCAGACTGGTAAAACCATTCTGGAAATCAGTCTGGAGTTTTCTCAGAAAATTGGACATTGAATTACCTGAGGATCCAGCTATACCTCTCTTGGGCATATACCCACAAGATGCCCCAATATATAAAAAGACATGTGCTCCACTATGTTCATAGCAGCCTTATTTATAATAGCCAGAAGCTGAAAAGAACCCAGATGCTCTTCAACAGAAGAATGGATACAGAAAATGTGGTACATCTACACAATGGAATTTACTCAGCTATCAAAAACAATTACTTTATGAAATTCATAGACAAATGGTTGGAACTGGAAAATATCATCCTGAGTGAGGTAACCCAATCACAGAAAAACTCATATGGTATGCACTCACTGATAAGTGGCTATTAGCCCAAATGCTTGAATTACCCTAGATGCCTAGAACAAATGAAACTCAAGACGGATGATCAAAATGTGAATGCTTCACTCCTTCTTTAAAAGGGGGAACAAGAATATCCTTGGCAGGGAATAGAGAGGCAAAGATTAAAACAGAGACAGAAGGAACACCCATTGAGAGCCTGCCCCACATGTGGCCCATACATATACAGCCACCCAATTAGACAAGATGGATGAACCAAAGAAGTGCAGGCTGACAGGAGCCGGACGTAGATCTCTCCTGAGAGACACAGCCAGAATACAGCAAATACAGAGGCGAATGCCAGCAGCAAACCACTGAACTGAGAACAGGACCCCCGTTGAAGGAATCAGAAAAAGGACTGGAAGAGCTTGAAGGGGCTCGTGACCCCTTATGAACAACAATGCCAAGCAACCAGAGCTTCCAGGGACTAAGCCACCACCTAAAGACTATACATGGACTGACCCTGGACTCTGACCTCATAGGTAGCAATGAATAGCCTAGTAAGATCACCAGTGGAAGGGGAAGCCCTTGGTCCTGCTAAGATTGAGCCCCCAGTGAACATGATTGTTGGGGGGAGGGCAGCAATGGGGGGAGGGTGGGGAAAGGAACACCCATAAAGAAGGGGAGGGGGGCGATTAGGGGGATGTTTGCCCTGAAACTGGGAAAAAGAACAATATTTGATATGTAAATAAGAAATAATCAAGTTAATTAAAAAAATAAAATAAAACGTAAATAAAAGATATCTAATAAAAAAGAAAAAAAGATAAAAAACAATTTTATAACAACATTGCAACAGCTGTTTCATCTTGCCAATATGAGAGCTGCTGCCAAAAGGGAAGACAGGCTGGGTTTCATTTTTTTTAAGACACAAAAACCACAATTGGCTCAACCATATGAATTTTCTGTTATATGAAATATTATGATTTTACTGTTTGTTTGTTTGTTGCTTTATGAGCAAGCAGCAGTTATTCAATATGACAGAAGCAATATGAGCATCTGGTTAATGTTTTAAGATAACAGTTACACAATAAGGGGAGCAGGAAATACTTGGGAAATGAGCTCTGAGACCAGTCTCCTCTTTAGATTGCTGTCGAGACACAATTGCTGACAGGGTTGACCCTAGGGTTGTGGTCTAGACATCCTATGGTTAGGCTAAAAATAAGGTCCTCCTGACTCCTAGGTTTTTCTGGTTTTACACAATAACTTACTTTGAAATAGAGCTAGTTTTACCTTTATAATTTGTTATAAATTATTTGAACTTCATATGCATAGCACTTATCATAAATTCAGTTATCAAACTAAGTTAAGCCTTAATATTTTTTTTCAGTCATGTTTTCTTATTCACTAGAACTCAAGGAAAATCCTAGAACTGACAGGAAATGTCCAGCTGAACCCTCATCCAATTACTGGCTCACAGAAAACATGCAAGCTATTAAAACAACTGCTGTTATGTCATTGTTTAGGTTGATAATAGAATTTTCTTCTAGAAAATATAATCAAGAGTCAGTAGAATGGCTCCTACATGAACACACATATGCACACATGTATGTACAATAATAATAATGCCAAAATTTTAAAGAAAATATTATCACATTTTTAAGCATAGTAATTTCTTTATAGAGACATAAAAAAGATCTTACCCTTTACATTTGATTTTCTCTTCCCAAATACTTCTATAGTAAAAAGACAGTTTTGGGTGCCTATAAATAAAAATAAAGCAAAAATATTATGAGTAGGCTATTAATATAGAAAATCTTTGAGGTAGTTTACTTGTTTAATGCTAAATCATTGTAATCTGTTGTGTATTTTTATATGTCAGTAAAGATACTGAATTTTGACTAGCAATTTTTTTTTTTTTTTTTCTTTTTTTTTTATTAACTTGAGTATTTCTTATATACATTTTGAGTGTTATTCCCTTTCCCGGTTTCCGGGCAAACATCCCCCCCTCCCCTTCCTTATGGGTGTTCCCCTCCCAACCCTCCCCCCCATTGCCACCCTCCCCCCCCACAGTCTAGTTCACTGTGGGTTCAGTCTTAGCAGGACCCAGGGCTTCCCCTTCCACTGGTGCTCTTACTAGGATATTCATTGCTACCTATGAGGTCAGAGTCCAGGGTCAGTCCATGTATAGTCTTTAGGTAGTGGCTTTTGACTAGCAATTCTTAACCTGTATTTAATATCACAATATTCACTGTTGGAAATATAAACACATTTAACCTAGCATGACATTACATGCCTGTAGTTACAGTACTTTGGAGGTATTAGCAGGAAGATCAGGAGTTCAATCCCAGCCTCAGTTTCATAGTGAGTTTAAAGTCAGTCAAAGCTACATGAAACTTAGTCACAAAATAGGGTAGGGGGCAAGGGACACCTAGATACACCTGTTTACATTTTTAATAAAGTATTCCTAAAATTTTCTACTGGCTATATTGAGTAGCATCTTTAAGATTTATTTTGAATGTCATGCAGCTGAGGTTACAGAAAATTATGAGCCACCCAGTGTGAATACTAGGAATAGAACTTGGGCACTATGTAAAGACAAGTACTTGTTTTTAACTGCTGAGTTATCTCTTCAGTCCTATGTATTAACTTTAGTATTTCTTTTTGAGACAGGATGTCACGTATTCCAAGCTGGCCTTGAACTCCTTGGTCTCCTAGCTCAGCCTCCCACATAATAGGATTATAGTTATGGACTACCACACCCAGCTTGCTTTCAGTATTTGAAGTTTTGGTTTTCTGTTAGATAAGTTTCTTTAAAGTATGTATGCATAACCAACGGCATACTGGTTGTGGTTATACACAAACAGGATATGTCTTAGTAAATAAACTGATTTATTATTGAGGTAAAATATATGTGATAAAAATGTATTATAACCATTTTCAATGTACAATTTAGTAGTATAAAGGACATTCATACAGATGTATAAGTACCATTATCCATTCTTCCACTTCAGTAACTACTAGTCTACTTTATCTGTTTATGAATTTTCCTACTCTTAGTTCCACGTACAAATGAAACCATGTGGTATCTGTCTCTTGTATTTGGATTGTTTCACTTACCATAATATTAGCAAGATTTATCCATTTTGTACTGTGCACTGGGAATTTACTTTTTAAGTGTCAAAGATATTCCTTTGTTGTATACACCATATACATTCATGCTGATGGATATTTGGGTTGTTCTTACCTCTTAACTTATTGCTAATTAACTGTATGCAAAGGGTTCAGGGGTACCTGGAAGATAATGGGGGACAAGGAATTTGAAGAAGGACGCCAAGACAAGAGTCTGATCAAGGCGACAATTTTATTTTTCCCCAAGGCTGAATTTATACCATAACATGGGTAACGGAGGGGGGAAATAAGAAACATTTATGCAGGCCAAAGACACAATATTCATGTGGTCAGGGAGTAGGCTGATGTTGACAGGTTGTCAGAAATGTCACAGGTTTGTCATATCTATTAATCAACAGGATGTTGGTTTTTCAGAAAGTTTACAGGTCATCACATTGGGTATCTTTATCATATGATTATTATTTTGACCACCAGATTTGTATTAGTCTTCTGCAGCTGGCTTGGGATTTTCCATGAACCCAGTCATACTTAATTCTAACCATAATAATAACATCAACAATGGAGGGCTTCAAGGGCATCACTCCCAACATCTCCCCCTTCCTTATAGTCAAATGAAAAGGTGGTGAAATGGCCATGCTATCCGAATGAGCCCCTCGTGTCTTCTTAGGTTGGAGTAATGTGTCTTTCTTAGGTTGGAGTAATATTTGTCACATGGCCAAGAGAATCTTGTGGCCAGGGTCCGTCATGGGATAAGACAGCAGCTAATGGCAGCCCTCTTGTCTTAGGCCCTTTATTCGTGAACATATCACTCTCTTACCCATCACTGACTGTCCAGCTCAGCACGCAGGGGTGACAATTTGTTTATTTTTCAGCAAAGACATCAGGACAGCAGGCAGAAAAGAATGTTGGCCTCATTTGGCTGAAGGACAAAAATGTCCTTGCCTGGGCTGGGAGGAGATGTGTAGGTGAGATTGACTATCATCAAAGCATCCTCCACAGCTAGCCTATGATAATATATACCTGAATAGGTTTTGCTGCTATATTATCTACCTGTTGTTTAATAAAGCTGGTTACACGATTAAATGTCCAAGTGCCAAAAGATATAACCAAAAGAAGGCACACTAGGGGGTCCAACAGAGAAGGAAGCAGGGTGGACAACCAAGGGGAGGTGGAGAACCAATTTTGATATCAGCTCTCAGCTTTTTCTCTTTTTTGTTTTCTCTTTTCCAAGCCTTCTCTGACTTTTTTTTATCTCCCTTTAGCCATATTCTAAGACACAGGAAGTATCCAAGCACTGCCTTTCTCTTACAAACCAGAATTCAATGTGATTGCTCAAAGTTGGGAAATTAAAGGTAAAAAGCCAGTCAGAAAGAAGTACACTTGTTAGTATATACAGCTTACATAAAAAGAGGGCCAGACAATTGTTCTTTTTGACTAACCTCTGACTCTTAAAGACAGTGTAGTTCAAAATTAAAATATTCAGATATACTTAAAACACTGTTCTATTTTGGATAGACGTGGAAGCTTAAAAATTGAATGAATTTATATGATTATAAATGTTTACCATGAAATATCACAGAAGGGATGCCACCAGGCAGGGAAATACAATTTTCATTGATGTTAAACATCTTAAATAATTTGGAGAAATCTCAGCATTGAATTATAACCATCAGGAAAAAAATTGAAGACATTAATAAGTATCCCATGTATGTTATGTCAGAAATAAGCAAACCCCAACTCAGTATAGTACAGTAGCAATAACTGAAAATTAAATATGTTGATACATAGAAGGAAATATAACATGTTTATTGACATTTTTGAAATTCTCAAAATAAGTCAAATAGACAATTCTATTTGGGTTCCTGAAACAATCACAATTGCATTATCTAGAAATCCAAACCCTACAAAAGGTATCACATTGTAGAAGAACACATATCTCAGCTGTCCTGGAGTGGGTGGCAGAGCTTCCAATTCTTCTTGTGCGACGGCAATGGACTCGAAGCGGTGCAATTCCTTGAGCAAGCAGCTCCTGTTGGTGGAGTGCAGGCTGTAGATGAAGTCGTGTGTGCCCTGCACCATGTTCAGTGCCTCCCTGGGCTACTTCTTTGGATCAGTGCCCAGAAGCGGGGGAGTAGGAATGTCCAGGTTCTTTTAACAATTTTATGGTAAATATAATCCGTGTATTGGCACCTGATTGAAACATTCTAAGATCCCAAGTATATCCATGTGTCCAATCCTGGTTTCAACCCACAGAGGTAAATTTAATATTTAGGGGGATGTGCCATCCCCTTGTTTTAGAATTAGAACCTTCACAATTGGAATCTGGGACATGCATATTAGTAGGATGGAAGGTATTATGTCAAACAACACAGTATATTAGGTGATAAAATTCTTAAGAACAGAGGAAAGGGGCCAGGCAAGAAAGCTAGAGGGTGGCCCAGTGAGAGCTGGTGGAACAGCCAGATCAGGTGACAAGTAGCATTTAATCACACAGCTAAACGAGGAAGCTTTCTTGGGACGAAAAAGCCATTGTAAAAATGAGCGTAAGCTTTGTGCCTGTGAAAAAGAAAGGCGAGCAGAGGGGCAGCTGGTCTGTTACAGGCTGTCTCTCTGGACTTAGATTTTGCTTAAGGAGTACCTCCCTTCAGTGTCAGCTTGGTGGCTCTGCCTCTCAAGGTAGGCCAAAAGGGTCAGGAAGGAAGGAGGACCGGTCTCTAAGGCCAGTTTTGTCAAGGTCTCTTTTAGAGTTCTATTTATCTTTTTCACCTGCCCTGAACTCTGTAGTCTCTTCGGGGGCGTGGGTAAGGCTGAATCTGGAAGGGGCATTTCTTGCTCTGAAGAGAGCAAGAGGGAAGGAGTGCCACCCAATCTGTGCCAATCTCCATGGTCAATTTGGCCAGGGTCTCTTTTAAAATTGTATTTATTCTCTCTACCTGTCCTAGTCTTTTATCTCTCTTTAGCTCTCTAGCTTCCTCTTCTTTTTGTCTCTTTTCTTCCCTAGCTTCGTGCTCTTTTTGTCTTCTTTCCTCTTTCTCTTGCTCAGTCTCTCTGTTATGCTATCTTCTGCATCTTCCTCTACAGCTACTAGATGCTATCCACTTATGTGCACAGACCCTGAACCACACTTCAAACTTACTTTCTCTGCAACTTACACTAACTCTCTCAGCAACTTATCTTAACCATCCAAGTTTTTGTAACTTTCTCTTTATATCTTTTCTTTATCTTAGCCAGATTGGTGGGGCATTTTCCAGCCCCTCAGAGACCCACCCTTGGAGCCTGGTGGTAGACCTGGAGCACTCCCTACCTTCAGGGGTATTGAAGTCAACAGTCAGGAGTGAAGGTCTTCCATCCATGACTGGAACATTCTTTCTGGCCTCTAGTAGGACTCTGTCTTTCCTCGGTGGTAAAGAAGACCTGTAACAGTTACTAACAAGCATCTAGATGCCAAGTGGCTGACATAAGAATTGTAACCGGTTCACCTGGGACTTTCAGGACCTCAGTGGCAGCCCTTTACCAAACTGTCTCACTGGGTTAAAGGCCCATGGAAAAGAAAACATTGATCCTGACCTTGGCCACAGCTTCCAGTTGGAGTAAGCTGAAGAGCCGGTGCCAAGACTTTCTCCTCTTATCATCCTAGAGTAAAGCCTGTTCTGTCTGGCAAAACAAAGTTCCTCCCAGTCTGCTGCAGACTCTTTCTGAAACTACTTTAGGGGCTCCCCTGCCCCCCCAACCTGGGGCATTTTGGCCATAGGGGCAGGAACTGACTGTTGCAGGGATAGGATCAGAGGCACTCTCTAGGTCAATGATGACTAACAGGGAAGGTTACTTAATGTTGGAGACCAACTCCTCTCTTGGAATAGGGCCAACAGATAAGGCAGGCTCCCTCAAAGAACTTCTCTTAATGAACGCTCTCCTTCTGTAAGCAAGTGTTGAAGGTCTGGCCACTGAAGGCAGCAAATGGAATTTTTTTCAGGGCCAACAAGCCTCATCACCTTGAAACTCCTCTTCTGCCAATTTGGTCTGAGCTGCTCAGCTGCAGGCAGCCTGCAGCTTGCTTGCTATCATACCTGGTCGCCTGGCACCCTTAGTCCCACATTTCCTCACTCTGTGCTGTGAATGTCTAAGCAACAGGGAGGTCCTTTCTTCAGGATCCAAGGCAAAACTTTCAGGTTCTTGTTAGTGCCTGCTTCAGACATGATCACTCGCTAACCTGGAGTCCTTCATACACATGTGTTATGAACTGTTGACAGCAGTTAGAATGGACAATGGGAGCAAAGGGAGGGGCATCTCTCCTTGGGGAGGAGGCTCAAGAGAGAAAGACAAAACTCCCTGGCAGAAAACAATTTCTCTCAAGCAAATTATTTCAAAGTTAAGCACCAAGAGAACAAAGTAAAACTCCTTGACAAACAACGCAAACAGTTCCATGATTTCAAACACAGTTGTCAGTCCAAATTCAAAAATGAAACAAAAGCCAAAAAGACACTCAACAATACCACAGAAAACAAACTAGACAAACAAGACCAAGACAAAGCATCCTATAACCAATTTCTACAGATGCTTGGTACCTTCAGTACCTTGCCCAAACTGCAGCTTAACCTTAGCTGCTTCTGGGATGAGGCAGACCATCTAATTCCACCTCCCAACAGGATTCCAGAGTGTCCTTTAGATTCCTTTCTCCTCCTAGAGCATTCTTTAGGGCCTGTGGCCTGTGACAACTAGCATGTCTGCCTGTCACAGCCTTAAGCCTCTCACAGGACCCACAGCAACAACCAAGGGGACTCTAACTCCCCTTGGGGGAGGGGGGACTCGAATGCTTCAGACAGCAGACAAGGACAGCACAAGACAACATTAAACAAAGACAAGACATGACACAGAGACAAAACAGAAAGTAACACAGAACACAAAACACAGATTTGCTCGAGCTTACCTCCAATCTCCTCACCAATTGTGGTCTGTGGGGAGTGCAGTTCCTGGCAGGTACACCAAAATGTTGTAAGACCCCATAGTGGCCTTACCTCAGGAGTACCACCCACAGAGCACAGATTGACAAAGTAACCTCTGCAATAGCATGAGTGTATAAGGTCTTTAATCCACGTACGTGGGGTTGCTCATCCATGCAGGGAGAGGCAACCTCAAACCCAAAAAGCACACAATTTTTATTCATTACTGAGGGCAGATTTCAGCAACAAGGTTAGCCGATCCATTAAACAGTCACTAACTCTGCATTATTTTTTGTATCAATTGTTCCCTCCTGGGGGAACTATGGACAAATATTTCCTACAAAATCTAAGAATTTATTTAAATCTTTTTTCTTTTCTTATTTTTCTTTTTTCTTTTTTTTAACCCTATTCTTCGAGTCCTGAGTGACTCCCTGAGTCCTGTCACAAAAGGTGACTGTAGAATGCTTGTCCCATCACTCACCACTGAGATCTGCATCATCGGGGGAGAAACACACACCAAGCCTCTGAACCAAGGTTGGGCAATCCATGGTTGCCAGAAGCGGGGAAGCAAAAGCTCCAGGGGGAGCAAAGGCTCTGACAAACAAGGAAGACAGGCCTGCCTATTCACAGGGGATGACGTTCTCCTCCAGGAGACCGCCAAACAGCCACACACTAGGTGCCATTTGTAAATGAAGGGGTCTGGGGGTACCTGGAAGAGAATGGGGGACAAGGGACATGAAGAAGGATGCCAAGACAAGAGTCTAATCAAGGCGACAATTTTATTTTTCCCCAAGGCTGAATTTATACCATAACATGGGTAACAGAGGGAGGGTGGAAATAAGAAACACTTATGCAGGCCAAGGACACAATATTCGTGTGGTCAGGGAGTAGGCTGATGTTGACAGGTTGTCAGAAAAGTCACAGGTTTGTCATATCTATTAGTCAGCAGGATGTTGGTTTTTCAGAAAGTTTACAGGTCATCACATTGGGTATCTTTATCATATGATTATTATTTTGACCACCAGATTTGTATTAGTCTTCTGCAGCTGGCTGGGGATTTTCCATGAACCCAGTCATACTTAATTCTAACCATAATAATAACATCAACAATGGAGGGCTTCAAGGGCATCGCTCCCAACATTAACTTATTAATTAATGCTGCTATGGTCATTGGAATGTAAGTATCTACTTGAATCTTTGCTTTCTACATTTTTGTGTATCTACCCAGATGAGGAATTATTGAATCTGATGGTTATTATTTTTAGGGGCACAGAGGAGACTGCCAGATTGGTCTTAGGTATTTTAATTATTTACATATATTTTCATTAGAATTTTGATTAAAATTACAATCATTTTGTAAACAAATCTAGTGTGTAATGTTAAAGCAATCTACTTGATGATATACATAAATAAAATATTACCCAAATAAGAAATCAATTTTTTTTTTCTTAACCATAAATCTACATGGCACCCTCTCCTCCAAAGGCTCAGGGACCATTGATAAGAGGGGAGCAGAATAGTTGTAAGAACCAGAGATCATTGAGTACTTAAACAAAATGGTTTTCTGGACAAGGCAGGGCTATTGTGTTCATGAATGTATACTAGCTGTAGTTGCCTGAACAAGATCTACACATACTCAGGTTAGTGGACATTCCAGTATATAAGGAGGAGGAGCTCACCAATCCCTACCCCTAACTGAGAAGCTATTGACAGTTGATAGCTTCTGTGGAGGGTGAGTCAGTTTTCTTGAAAGGTGTGACCCCCTGGTAGATTAACCATAGTTCAATGGATAGCCCCACACCCATGAAAATAAAGGTTGCACAAATTGGAAGTAGCGGGACTTTTAAAGAGTTGTAGGGGTATGAAAAATAGATTCTGTGAGAGTTATGGAGTGGTGTAGAGGTGAATATGATGAAAATACATTGTGTACATATATGAGATTGTCAAAGAATTATTAAATTATATTAATTTTTTTTAATTAATTAAAATGTTATAACTTTAAAAATCAGAATAAAATACTGATATATGTTTATAGTTCCTATCTAAATTTTATAATCTCAAAACAATGTATTTATACTATTCATTATAGAAATTTTCTCTGAAATGAATGTTTATGCCCCATAAAACTTCACATGTTGGAACCCCACAAGGTAATAAAGTGGTAAAGTTTTTGGTGGATGGTTAGATAATGAGATCAAACATCATGAATGAGATCAGTGAGTTTTGTCACTTTCTCTAAGTGAGGCCCCAGAACAAAAATGGTCACCTATGAACCAGAAAATGGATTTCATCAATCAAATCTTTTATCACCTTGATCTTAGACATGCCAGGCTCAATTACTGTGAGAAACAAGTATCCAATATTTACGTGTCTTTCAATTTATTATTTTCTGATCGCAGACAAAATGAGCTAGGGGAAGTTTTTGCTTTCTGATTTGTTTTTTTTAAATAGTACTGTCAACTCACCCATAAATTTCAACACAGCAAGATACAGTTCTGTTTTTAGTGGTATTTACATTGTAAATAATTTTAATGGATGGGATTTTAAGAGATAGTCTTCTTTTTATCTCTCACAATGTAAAATTCAGTGCCTTGTACTTGTTAGGGATTCAGAATATATGAATAGTTCATGAAAGGAAGGGAATGCCCTCCCTGAACTTATGGTTCTCTAGATAGAAACCAAAACCTCATATATATTAGGCAAGCACTCTGCCACGGAACTGTATCCACAGTTTCAAGAAGGTGATTTTCAGTACAAAAAAAAAATGTTTTAAGTACATGGTTTCTGATTATTTTTTTTTGGGGGGGGGGGTCAGGGGGTTCTTTTAAACAAGGCCTTACTATGTAGCCCTCTTTACCTAGAACTCTTTACGTAGACCAGGCTGGCCTTGAACTCACAGAGACCCACCTGTTGGACCCTCCTCCGCTCCCTCAGAGTTTGCCCACTGCTGAGCCTTGCTGATGCATGTGGAAGCTTTTGTTATTAAGAAAAGAACATCCTGGCCTTGCTCTTTGGCAGGTGGGTGGTAACACAGTGGAGTCAGTTCCTGTTTTCAGTTCCTGTTTTCTTGCTGAGAATGTAAACTTGTTTTTCCATGTAAACTTGTTTTTGTACTGTGCTTCCTGGGCTTTCCACCTGGAGGATTTGGGGTATATGGACTGTGAACCTCAATAAAGCTTTGGCATTCTAGAAGCACAAATGATCAGAGTCTCCATCTTTTGTTAAACTCCCCAGGCCTACTCCCACTTCTCTGTACCTTGGCAGCACAGGTTCTGTGAAGTGGAGGTCCCACTGAAATTGGGAAATTGAGGAGCCCCAGATGGGATCATTCCAGGAAGCCATCTGGCAAAGTGAAAAGAACATATTGGGTAATGGCATCACAACATTGAAGCCCCAGTAAGCAGGATACAGTGAAGGACACCGTAAAAATAGAAAGTACGAAAGAAAGTAAAAAATATTTGGGCCAGTGGTGAATAAACTTTGTAAAAAAAGGACAAGGTAATGGTAAAGTGTTTTTGTGTATGTGTTCTTTTAGAGTTATGCTAAAATCTAGAGAACAAAGTCAATTCTTATAGATGCTTTTAGTCTTTTGACCCTGACTAGAGGCAGTTTACACCCTAGACATGAGAGAGGATGGATTTGAGAAAACCAGTCCTCCCAACTCTCTGGGGATGCTTTGGTGAAAGAGAAGGAAAATGAACATAAGCTTTTTTGGAGCTCTCTTAGGGACAGAAGGAGGATGGGAGATGTCCTGCCTCCTTTCTGGCTTCTATTGGAGAAATGCTTATTTCTGGTTCTGGGTCCCTTAAGTAGGATATCTGGGTCCCTTTGGTGGGACCCTATCTAGTTCTCTCCCTCTATGTCTATTTGTCTGTCCTTGGTTCACCAAGCTATCCATGTCAGTTTATGTGTGTGTTTTTGTTTTGTTGCTTGAATGTTGTTCTGTGTTTCATGTTCAAAAGAAAAAAATGGTTAAAACTTTAAATACTGGTTGTTCACCCCTTGATTTAATTTTAACTTGTTTCAAAAATAAATAAATAAATAGATAAATAAATAAATAGCAGTCTCAATTGGCCTTTGGAGCCCTGAAACTGTAGTTAGAAGTCTTAGTCAGCTGGAGAAGCACTCCCAGGGGCTGAGTGTTTACACAAGTCGATTTTAAAGGGACCAGAATCTTCTCAGCTTCTATGATAATGGATCTGTTGGTTGTTTCTTTTAGAAAAACCTCAGTGATTTTATTTATTGGATTAAACAGATCACAAGGTACTCCTCTCTTAAAATTACAGCTAGAAAAAGTAAGAATTGTGTTTGGTCTAAATATAAAAGATATGTACAGCCTTTCATTTTTGTTTTTGACTGGTTTTAAAAGTATAGATATGTTCTACATGTCTTGGTTATAGATTATTGACTTTTAAGTTATTGAATATATTTAAAAATGTATGACATTGGTAACAGAAAGTTGACTTAAAACTGATAACTTAGATAGAGTCATTCTAGACAATGTGTAGCATGAGCCAACCCAGGGAAGTGGGTCTCTAAAGATACCTCTAACTTGGGTAATATTTTGTGTAATTCTTATCCTAGAAACTAGACTTACAAAAGATAGGATTTAGGGAAATATGTCTTTGAGGTATTGGAGGCTGCACCATCGCATATTTGTGTGCAGAAATTGGCAGTCAAACTTTATAACATGAGGGATGGACTTGGGGTTTTGGAAAGACTGGATTTTGGAGACTGGATTGTTTGCTGGAGGTTGAGTTTTGCTTTCCAAAGTTGTGGTTGTGCTCTGGTGTTGCAAAGGAAACTTAAGATTGTGGTTAAATTGTCAGTGTTCCATCGACTGCTGTTTACAGTTCAGTCATAGGCTTAGGATTTTAACTCACACATATTTGTAACTAAGAAAAAAAATCAAACAGGTAGAGATCGTTACAGGATTTATGAATGGTTGATGAGGCTATGGAACTTGTTAGTACATTACAGTCTGTTTGCTTAGTCCAACTGCCATTTCAGGAAATACATATAGAGTAATTATGGATTTTGAAGATTGTTTTTATACTGTTTCCTTACATCCTGGTGATTGTAAAAAGGTTTATGTTTAGTGAGATTGCTTCCTTTTAATTTTGAAAAGCCCATAAAGTAATATCATTGGAAAGTTTTACAAAGGAATAGCTAATAGCCCCACAATATGTAAATTTCTCACTGCTTCAATACAAGAAGCTAGGACTTTGAATCTTTTAGTGTATGTCATTCATTACATAGATATTTTATTAGCTGATTCCTCTGAAGGAGTTTTACTACAAGCCTTTGCTCTTACAACAAGCTTTAAATTTTTGGAGTAGTTGTTGCTCCAGAAAAGATTCAAAGACAATGTCCTTTTCAATATTTGGGACATCCGTTATAGCCTAAACAAATCGTGGCACAGAAATTTCAAATAAGAAAAGATAACTTACATTAAATTATTTTCAAAACTGTTTCTCCAAACCTCACATTAAGCTTAGCACAGGAGAACTTAAGTCTCTCTTTGATATTCTCTAGAGGGATGCAAATACTAATTCACCTCGGCAATGAACTGATGAAGGAAATATACCTGAACAGAAAGTAGAAGAACCTATTAGTCAACAATAGATAATGTAATCAATTGTTGTTTGTTTGTACACACAGCAGTCCTTTGGCAAAAGGGACCATTAATGTGTATTTATTTTGCTTCATCTCCAAGTAAAGTTTAAACACTGTATCATGAAGCTATCATAGTGTTAATACAGAATTATAATATAGAATCATAAAAATATTTTAAAAGAATGTCTTAGAACCTGATGAAATAGTTATACCTTATTCCGAACAAGCAAGTAAATTGGTATTGCAGAATACTGATACTTGGCCTATTGCATATGCAAACTTTACAGGCAAAATTGAGAATTTCCTCTATATATGTCTTTTTATTTCCTATAATTTAAGGACGTAGCCCATAGAAAATATGCTTACTATATTTATACATGGCTCATCTAATGAGAAGCCTTCATATATCATTAGATCACATGTTTATCTCTAAATAAGAGTTTTCCCCTTATTCAGCACAGATTATTGAATTACATGCTGTTCTAAAATGTTAAAATCAAGCATTCAATTTGTATACTGATAGCCAATGTATAGCTTATGGTTTACAACTGATTAAAATTTTTCCTTCTTTAGATACTGCAAACCCTCAAAAGTTAAAATTATTTAACCTAATATAACTGATTTGAGAGAAAGTACTGTTCCTTTATACACCACATAAAAACACAGACTGGATAGGGCTTCGGGGAACCGGAAGATAGGTGCACTCAAGCCACAGGTCCTCTGCGGTCCAGACACCGCCCAGACCTGAAGGGACCCTGTCAAAAGCTCCCTGAACCTAAATCCCATGGGAGGGAGAGCTAAACCTTCAGAGGGGCAGACACACCTGGGAATCAAGAAGAGACTACACTCTGCCCACATTTCTGACTCCAGAGGAAAACACCTAATGCCATCTGGGACCCCGGTGCAAAGGGGCCCTGGGAAAAGGTGGCCCAGGCCCTCCTGGTTGCGCCCTCATGGAGAGCTCAAGAGCAGCTCCCCAAGAACAACTTCAGCCGCAGAACCACAGGTAAAACCAACTTTTCTGCTCCAAACGACCTGCCTGGTGGACTTAGGACACACGTCCACAGGATCAACTGAAGACCAGTAGACAAGAAAGACTACACGCCTGAAAGCAGAACACTCTGTTCCCATAACTGGCTGAAAGAAAACAGGAAAAGAGGTCTACAGCACTTGTGACACACAGGTCTATAGGATGGTCTAGAAACTGTCAGAAATAGCAGAACAAGGTAGCACCAAAGACAATCTGATGGCAAGAGGCAAGCACAGGAACCCAAGCAACAGAAACTAAGACTCCATGGCATCATCAGAGCCCAATTCTCCCACCAAAGCAAACACTGAATAATCAAACACACCAGAAAAGCAAGATCTAGATTTAAAATCACATTTGATCATGATGATGGAGGACTTCAAGAAAGACATAAGGAACTCCCTTAGAGAAATGCAGGAAAACCTGAAAAATTAAGTACAAGCCTACAGAGAGGAATCACAAAAATCCCAGAAAGAATTCCAGGAAAACACAAACAGGTGAAGGAATTAAGAAAGGAAATAGAAGCAATAAAGAAAGCACAAAGGGAGACAACCCTGGTTATAGAAAACCAAAGGAAGAGACAAGGAGCCGTAGATACAAGCATCAACAACAGAATACAAGAGATAGAAGAGAGAATCTCAGGAGCAGAAGGTTCCATAAAAATCATCGACACAACTGTGAAAGAAAATAAAAAATGGAAAAAGCAACTGGTCCAAATGAGAAGATCAAACCTAAGGATAATATGTATAAAAGACAGTGAAGAATCCAAGCTGAAAGGAACAGTAAATACCTTAAACAAAATTATAGAGGAAAACTTTAAACAAAATTATAGAAGAAAACTTCTCTAACCTAAAGAAAGAAATGCCCATAAACATACAAGAAGCATACAGAACTCCAAATATATCAGACGAGAAAAGAAAATCCTCCCATCACATAATAGTCAAAACACCAAATGCACAAAACAAAGAAAGAATATTAAAAGCAGTAAGGGAAAAAGGTCAGGGGACATATACAGGCAGACCTATAAGAATCACAAGAGATTTCTCACCAGAGACTATGAAAGCCAGAAGATCCTGGACAGGTATCATACAGAACCTAAGAGAACACAAATGCCAGCCCAGGTTACTGTATCCAGCAAAACTCTAAATGAACATAGATGGAGAAATCAAGATATTCCATAAAAAAACCAAATTTACACAATATCTTTCTATAAATCCAGCCCTGAAAAGGATACTAAACAGTAAACCGAGCATAAGGAGGCAAGCTACACCATAGAAAAAGCAAGAAACTAATCGTCTTGGCAACAAAACAAAGAGAAGAAAAGCACACAAACATAATCTCACATCCAAATATGAATATATCAGGAAGCAATAATCACTATACCTTACTATGTCTCAATATCAGTGAACTCAAATCCCCACTTAAAAGACATAGATTAACACAATGGATATGCAATGAGGACCCAGCACTTTGCTGCCTGCAAAAACACACCTCAGAGACAAAGAAAGACACTACCTCAGAGGAAAAGGCTGGAAAACAACTTTCCAATCAAATGGTCTGAAGAAGCAAGCAGGAGTAGCCATTCTAATATGGAATAAAATCGATTTCAACTAAAATTCATCAAAAAAGATAAGGAAGGACACTTCATATTCATCAAAGAAAAAATCCACCAAGATGAACTCTCAATCACAAATACCTATGCCCCAAATACAAGGGCACCTACATACATTAAAGAACCCTTACTAAAGCTCAAAACACACATTGCACCTCACACAATAATATTAGGAGATTTCAACACTCCACTCTCATCAACGGACAGATCATGGAAACAGAAATTAAACATAGACCAGGACAGACTAAGGGAAGTCATGAACCAAATGGATTTAACAGATATGTATAGAACATTCTATCCTAAAACAAAAGGATATACCTTTTTCTCACAACCTCATGGTACTTTCTCCAAAACTGACCATATAATTATTCATAAAATAGGCCTCGATAGATATAGAAAGATAGAAATAATCCCATGCGTCCTATGAGACCACCACAGGCTAAACCTGGTCTTCAACAATAATAAGGGAAGAATGCCCACATATACATGGAGGTTGAACAATGCTCTACTCAATGATAACCTTAAATAAAGAAAACAATTGAAGACACCTTAGAATTTAATGAAAATGAAGATAAAACATACCCAAACTTATGGGACACAATGAAGGCAGTGCTAAGAGGAAAACTCATAGCCAATGAGCGCTTCAGAAAGAAACAGGAGAGAGCATATACTAGCAGCTTGACATTACACCTAAAATCTCTAGAACAAAAACAAGCAAATACACCCAGGAGGAGCAGAAGGCCGGAAATACTCAAACTCAGAGGTGAAATCAACCAAGTAGAAACAAAAAGGACCATACAAAGAATCAACAGAATAAAAAGTTCGGTCTTTGAGAAAATTAACAAGATAGATAAACCCTTAGCCAGACTAAAGAGAGGACAGAGACAGTGTGTCCAAATTAACAATCAAACTAATAGAAGAAAAACTAGGGAAGCATCTGGAACACATGGGCACTGGAAAAAATTTCCTAGACAAAACACCAACGGCTTACGCTCTAAGATCAAGAATCGACAAATGGGATCTCATAAAACTGCAAAGCTTCTGTAAGGCAAAGGACACTGTGGTTAGGACAAAACGGCAACCAACAGATTGGGAAAAGATCTTTACCAATCCTACAACAGATAGAGGCCTTATATCCAAAATATACAAAGAACTCAAGAAGTTAGACCGCAGGGAAACAAATAACCCTATTAAAAAATGGGGTTCAGAGCTAAACAAAGAATTCACAGCTGAGGAATGCCGAATGGCTGCGAAACACCTAAAGAAATGTTCAACATCTTTAGTCATAAGGGAAATGCAAATCAAAACAACCCTGAGACTTCACCTCACACCAGTGAGAATGGCTAAGATCAAAAACTCAGGGGACAACAGATGCTGGCGAGGATGCGGAGAAAGAGGAACACTCCTCCATTGTTGGTGGGATTGCAAACTGGTACAACCATTCTGGAAATCAGTCTGGAGGATCCTCAGAAAATTGGACATTGAACTGCCTGAGGATCCAGCTATACCTCTCTTGGGCATATACCCAAAAGATGCCCCAACATATAAAAAAGACACGTGCTCCACTATGTTCATCGCAGCCTTATTTATAATAGCCAGAAGCTGGAAAGAACCCAGATGCCCTTCAACAGAGGAATGGATACAGAAAATGTGGTACATCTACACAATGGAATATTACTCAGCTATCAAAAACAACGACTTTATGAAATTCGTAGGCAAATGGTTGGAACTGGAAAACATCATCCTGAGTGAGCTAACCCAATCACAGAAAGACATACATGGTATGCACTCATTGATAAGTGGCTATTAGCCCAAATGCTTGAATTACCCTAGGTGCCTAGAACAAATGAAACTCAAGACGGATGATCAAATTGTGAATGCTTCACTCCTTCTTTAAAAGGGGAACAAGAATACCCTTGGCAGGGAAGAGAGAGGGAAAGATTAAAACAGAGACTGAAGGAACACCCATTCAGAGCCTGCCCCACATGTGGCCCATACATATACAGCCACCCAATTAGACAAGATGGATGTAGCAAAGAAGTGCAGGCTGACAGGAGCCGGATGAAGATCGCTCCTGAGAGACACAGCCAGAATACAGCAAATACAGAGGTGAATGCCAGCAGCAAACCACTGAACTGAGAATAGGACCCCTGTTGAAGGAATCAGAGAAAGAACTGGAAGTGCTTGAAGGGGCTCGAGACCCCAAATGTACAAAAATGCCAAGCTTCCAGGGACTAAGCTACTACCTAAAGACTATACATGGACTGACCCTGGACTCTGACCTCATGGGTAGCAATGAATATCCTAGTAAGAGAACCAGTGGACGGGGAAGCCCTGGGTCCTGCTAAGACTGAACCCCCAGTGAACTAGATTGTTGGGGGGGAGGCGACAAGGGGGGGAGGATGGGGAGGGGAACACCCATAAAGAAGGGGAGGGGGATGTTTGCCCGGAAATCGGGAAAGGGAATAACACTCGAAATGTATATAAGCAATACTCAAGTTAATAAAAAAAAAAAAAGAATCAACAAATGGGACCTCATAAAACTGCAAAGCTACTGTAAGATAAAGGACACTATCATTAGGACAAAACAGCAACCAACGGATTGGGAAAAGATCTTTACCAATCCTACATCTGATAGAGGGTTAATATCCAAAATATATAAAGAACTCAAGAATTTAGACTTCAGAGAGTCAAACAACCCTATTAAAAATGGGGTACAGAGCTAAACAAAACATGCTAAGCTGAGGGTTATTGAATGGCCAAAAAGCATCTAAAGAAATGTTCAACGTCCTTAGTCATCAGGGAAATGCAAATCAAAACAACCCTGACATTCCACCTCACAACCAGTCAGAATGGCTACGATAAAAACTCAGGTGATAGCAAATGCTGGCAAGGATGTGGAGAAAGAGGAAGACTCCTCCATTGTTGGTGGCATTGCAGACTGGTACGACTATTCTGGAAATCAGTCTGGAAATTCCTCAGAAAATTGGACATTTTACTACTTGAGGACCCAGCTATACCTCTCTTGGGCATATACCCAAAAGATGCTCCAACATACAACAAAGACACATGCTCCACTATGTTCATAGCAGCCTTATTTATACTAGTTAGAAGCTGGAAAGAACCCAGATGCCCTTCAACAGAGGAATGGATTAAAAAATGTGGTACATCTACACAATTGAGTACTACTCAGGTATTAAAAACAATAACTTCATGAAATTCATAGGCAAATGGAATGAACTAGAAAATATCATCCTGAGTGATGCAACTCAATCACAGAAAAACACACTTGCTATGCACTCATTGATAAGTGGATATTAGCCAAAAAGCTCAAATTACTCAAGATGCAATCCACAGACCACAGGAAGGTCAAGAAGAAGGATGACCAAAATGTGGATGCTTCCACTCCTTCTTAAAAGGAGAAAAAAATATCCATAGTAGGGGATATGGAAGCAAAGTTTAGAGCAGAGACTCAAGGAATGGCCATTCAGAGCCTGTCCCACATGTGGCCCATATATTTCACCCACTGAAACTAGATAAGATTGATGAAGCCAAAAAATGCATGCAGAAAGGGATGGGATATAGATCTCTCCTGAGAGACACATCTAGAACATGTCCAATACAGAGGTCAATGCTAGCAGCAAACCACTTAACTGAGAACAGGACCTTCTTGGGGGGAATTAGAGGAAGAATTGAACGAGTTGAAGGAGCTTGCAGCCCCATAAAACCAAGAATGCCTACCAACCAGACCTTCCAGGGACTAACCCACTACCAAAAGACTAAACATGGACTGACCCAGGGCTCCAACTGTATATGTAGCAGAAAATAGCCTTGTTGGGCCACCAGTGGAAGGGGAAGCCCTTGGTCCTGCCAAGGTTGGACCCCCAGTGTAGAGGAATATGGGAGGCAATAAGGGTGATGTATAGAGGGAATACCCGGATGGGGATGGGGAGGGGAGGGAATGGGGGCTTATGGACAGGAAACTGGGAAGAGGAATAACATTTGAAATGTAAGTAAAGAAATATATCTAATAAAAAATTAATAAAAAAGTGGTAACAACAAATATACCTATAAAGAAACCAAGAAAACAGCTAGGCATAGTGGCACATGGCTTTACTTCCAGCATGTGGGAGGTGTAGTAAGGCAGATTTCTGAATTTAAGGTCAGCCTTGTCTATAGAGTAAGTTCCAGGATAGCCAGAACTACAAAGAGAAACACTTGTGTAGGAAAAAAAATCAAGAAAACATTTTTCACAATAACCTCAAAAAATATATTGGAATAACCTAACTTTGATGGTTTGATAGTTTGTATATGCTTAGCTCAGGCAGTGGCACTATTTGGAGGAGTGGCCTTGTTGGAGTAAGTGTGTCTTTGTGGGTGTGGGCTTTAAGACCCTACTCATAGCTGCCTAGAAACCAGTCTTCCACTACTAGCTTTCAGGTGAAGATGTAGAACTTTTAGCTCCACCTAAACCATGCCTGCCTAGATGCTTCCATGTTCCTGACTTGATGATACTGGACTGAACCTCTAAATTTGTAAGCCAGCCCCAATTAAATGCTGTCTTTTTTAAGACTTGCCTTGGTCATGTGTCTGTTAATGGCAGTAAAACCCTAAGACACTAACCATGGCAAAGAAAAACTTAAACAATAAAAGCTTTATGACACTGAAGAAAAAAATTGTAGACTCTAGATTTGTGTCTTTATGCAGGTGAAGACAGGAACAAGATAAGGAAAGACCTGTGGTTGGGCAGTGAAAAAGAAAGGTGGGGACAGAGTTTTAGTAAGGCACAAGAGAGGAGAAAGAGGAGAAGCAGCAGGATGGGGGCATAGAAGGACGACCCAGATCCATATGGCCCAAAATGGCCACAGGTAATTATGAATATTTCACCAAGAATGGGTTTTTGTAGGGTGATTTGTCTTATCCAGATAGGCAGTTTATATAATTATCAATTGGTTATAAGTTTATTGTGCAGACATTTTGTGATGTTTGAATTTACCGATATAAATCTTATGGATAAATTACAAGCTTAATGAGTTATGATTTTAACTCATTACTGGAAGTTGTGACTATAACCATTCGGGGGAGGATACTGGGAATGTGAGTAGAGTCTGCAGTAAGAAAGCTGCAAGATAGGCAGATTCTGTATGGAACTGGCATGGTGGTGACCCACCTTAGGAACTAGACAATAGAGTAGCAAGAGGGAGGCTACTGACAGGCTCAGATAGTAGCTGGTGGCAGTGTGGGATGGAGACTGGGAACTTAGTTGATGAGACACTTTGCTGACTGAAATGAAAATACCCCACAGATGCCATGTGGCCCACCAGTGCCAGCACTAGCAAGGGATGGTGAGATTCTTTTTTTAATATTTACCGCAACAGAAGACAATACTAGAAGATGGAAAGAACGCCCATGTTTGTGGATTAGCAGTAATAATATTGTAAAAATGGCCATCCTACCAAAAATAATCTGTAGATTTAATTCAATCCTCATAAAAATTCAGTGTAGTTATTGACAAAAGTTGAAAAGATAACCTTAAATTTCATATTAAAACAAACAAAAAGACAAAAACAGGATAGCCAAAACAATCCTAGAAGACTTAAAAACAAAACAAAACAACAAATCACTAATGGACATATCACCAGCTCAGATTTCAAGTTATGTGACAATACATATCATTAAACTATGGCTTACATTATTAGAGACTGGATCTTTTGTTGGCCCTTACTGCAGAGTTAATAACACTTTGAGGTCCCTTAAGACTTAAGACTACTAACCTACAGCATACTCAGCTTTTTGTTTACTCTGCTCTTAAGAGAACAGTGTAGCATAACAAACAACCTTATTTGCCTTGGATTTCCCTGGTAACCAACTTTTTAAATCTAAGCTAATGCACAGTTATGTATTCTCCCATGCCCCTGACCTATACTAATGGATGTATATCATTTGCTGAAGCAGCAAATACAAAGGTTGAAAGCAATTTTCTAAAGTGACTATCCATTTATGGATACTGGTTGATGAACAATGATTGTGCTGATCAGAGAGGAAGGAGCCTTAACAGAGAAAACTGCCGCCATAAGATCAGGCTATACACAAGTCTAGAGGGAAATTTTTGAAATCAGTGATTGATGCAAGAGGAACAGACCAATGTGGGTGGGGGCCCCCTGTAGAAGGCATGAGGTTCTTGTACTCAGATAGGCACTAGGGAAACCAGTAATAGTAATGAGAAATGCAGTGTTGACTCTTCAACATAAGAGATATATACTTTTTTTCCATCTAGAAGTCTGGAAATGGATTTAGCTAATAGCCTCTGTGCTATCTGTAGGGACAGTCTATACCTGACTCTCCCAGACTATTGTTTATTCCAGAATCTTCTTCCCTAGATTGCTTTATCTTGAGCACCATTTGAGAAATCAATAGAACCCATTCATATGAAAGATGTGACATATACTTTACAATAGCCTAGTGACCTCCATGCTTTCTGTATGGCTAGGCCATTCCTGACTCCCATGATCTCTTTTGATGTAGAGAGATACCATGATCACCGCAACTCTTATAAAGGAAAACATTTAATTGGGGTTAGCTTACAGTTTCAGGGGTTTAGTGTGTTATCATCATGGTGGAAAGCATAATAGTGTGTAGTGAAACATGGTGTTGGATGACCTGAGAGTTCTACATCTTGATTCACAGGTAGCAGGAACAAAACTGTGTGCCACTGAGCCTGTGCATAAGAATCTGAGACCTCAACGTCCACTCCTACAGTGATTTACATCCTCCAACAAGGCCATATCAATTTCAATAAGACTGCAGCTCCCATATTGCCATTCTCTATGGGCCAAGAATTCAATCATGAGTCTATGTTGGCCATTCCTATTCAAACAACCATAGAATTATAAGCCAAATAAACTACTTCCTACCTAATCTTCTTTTGTCATGGTGTATCATCATAGCAATAGCAACCCTAACTAAAACAGTGTTTGCAATAATGTTTGTTATCTGCATCACTAGGAGTCAGGTGGAAACAGCGATTAAAATTAATCTCTTGTAAAAGTCTGTTAAAGATTTTTATGGAGTAATCCTCATTTCAACACCATGTGAAGCTTTCTGTGCTATTTAATAAAGAGAGAGTGAATTCCTCTTTCAAGGACAGATACAGACAGAAAGTCAGATGAATGGACAGATAGAAACACAAACACACACACAGTGGAAGAGATAGATTTACAAAACAGCCTTCAGGCAGGCAAAGAATTGGGCACATACAACAGACTGAAAGACAGAAGACACAGGGAGTATGTAAGTAAAGAATTCAACCTGACTTGTTTTAAATAGTACCATGGGAAGTGCTTTTATTTCTTTACTTAATGAAACACTGATGCATTATTAGTGAGTGAGAGATAATTACCAATGTGTTAATCTGCATAAGGTTATACTACAGAAATACAGCAATAAAAGAGCACAGTACTGGCATAAAACCAGACACATTGATAAGTAGAATACAGTTGAGGATCCACATATAATCTCACAAACCTATATCCACTTGATTTTTTAACACAGGCTGGCAAGCAACACTGGAGAAAAGAAAGCATTTTAAACAAAGGGTGTGTATTTAACTGGATAGCTATATGTAGAAGAATGAATTGGATCAACTCAATTCCAAATGACCTCAACAATAAGACCTGATACCTGGAATCTGAGGGAAGAAAGCATGAAATATACTTAAACTCCTTGGCACAGGGAAGGATATAATATACAGGACTCCAGTAGGACAGATATTAAGACTTCATTGTCTGAATGCCCACTGGTGTAATAGTGGCATGGATGTGGTGGGACAATCAACCACTTACTAGAGCCTCTTCACAAGTTGAAACCCATACCTGGTACTATCATTTGCGTCAAGAACCTGTGACTACAATAACTCAAAGGACCTAAAGAAGAACAAACAACATCTGATAAATGAACATAATATTTGACCAACTCCTAGTGACACCCTTCTACCCATATATTAGTGCACTGACTCACACTTAGCAGAGAAACTCTTTTTTAATTAGATGGTGATTAACACAAAGACCCATGACTGATGAAGGCACAAAGAATAAGAGACTGTTGAATGCTCACCCCTAAATAAAACACTTGTAATCACACTCTTTTTCCCAAGCTTTGGTGATCATTTGGAAGAGGCAGCTGAAAATTTTGAGAGCCATAAACAATGGATGTCTACAAGGAAACAGTGTTTTCTGGGCACAGAAGGGTAGTTGCACACATGAACCCACAGTAATTGAGACAGTATATATAAGACCTTTCCAAGCTCAAGCCAGATAAAATTTCAGAATTGAAGCAAATGGAGGAGGGGACACAAAATCTCACCCCTAGCTAAAAAGCTACTGGTAGTTAATAGATGCTGGGAGTAAGCCAGTTTTCTTTAAGGTTATGGTCCTGGTGGGTTGACTACCTGCCAGTGAAAAACATATATCTAAAACATATGGGCAGCACCAACTTACTTAATAGGTTTTTAAACAATAAAAGAGAACATGAAGTTGGATCGGTATGGAAGGGGGATGGGTTCTGAAGGAATTGGAGAAAAGGGCGATTATGGTTAAAATGTATTCTCTTGTATTCTCGAAGAACTAAAAAAATGAGAAAAAATTAGCTAGACAAATAAAAAATTTAAAAATCTGTTATAATGTTTTTAAGGAAAATACTACAAAGCAACTATAAATGAAAAGAGTTGCAGATTAAACAATATAATCTGTGTGCATGTGCACAGGCTTTGTGTGTGTGTTTGTGTGTGTATGTGTGTGTGTGTGTGTGTGTGTGTGTGTGTGCATGCATATAGAGGGGGGGCAAGAAAGAGTGTGGAAGTTTGAATATGCTTGGCTCAGAGAGTTGCACTATTTGGAGTTGTGGTCTTGTTAGAATAGATGTATTGCTATGGGTATGGGCTTTGAGACCCTCCTAGGAGTCATCAGATAAAGATATAGAACTCAGCTCCTCCTGCACCATGCCTGCCTGGACATTGCCATGCTCTTGCCTTGATGATAATGGACTGAACTTCTGAACCTGTAAGCCAGCCCCAATTAAATGTCCTTATAAGAGTTGTCTTGGTCATGGTGTATCTTCACAGCAGTAAAACCCTAACTAAGACAAGAGGGGGAGGGGAGGGAGACAGAGAGGGCAAAAGAATGGGAGAGACAGACAGACACACACACACACACACACACACACAAACACACAGAGAGAGAGAGAGAGAGAGAGAGAGAGAGAGAGAACGTGTGTGTTGTTGTAGATTGAACCAGAGTCTTGTGTATGCTAGACAAGTACTCTATCAATAAGCTATAGCTCCAGTCCCAAACAACACAACCATTTCAAATTTATATATAGCAAAAGATTCTAAAAATGAAAGTCAGCAAACTAGTTTATAGGGTTAAAGCACTCTCCTCCAAGCCAGATGGCATGAGTTTGAGCCCTGGTACCCACTGGCAAAATATATTGCTTTCTTAGTATGTGTATTTACATGAGAACTGGGAGTGTGCACATGTTAACCTTCTCTGTTACTTCTCAAATTTTTCCCCTCAGGGGCTGGACTGGTCACGGATCTCTAAAAGAACAGAATCCATATAATGAATATATATAAAGTGTTTCTTAAATTAGCTTACATTAAAATACTAACAACAGCAGCAACAACAAAATAGTAACAACTGTTTTTCATCTGAGAAGCTGATAACTATTCAAGCTCAGACCATTATGCTGGGTGGGTACCTCAGCAGTTGCTATCTTGTACATAAAACTTTGAATACTCCTGGAGAGCTGCTGGTTCTCCTTCAATGATAGAGGCCTGGAAATACTGGTTCTGGTATCAGGGAAGAAATCAGCAGTAGCAACAACAATATGAATTACTTTCATTGCTTCCTTCTTATCCAAGCAGCTAGCAGAAGGTGCCCCATTCTTATCCAGGCTCTTCCCACATTGAGTATGGCAATTAATAAAATTCCTTATGTGAGTTTCCCTATTCTGGTAATTTTAATTTGTGGCATTGAGTTTGACATGAAAATCAACCACAGGTGCCATCCACAATTTTTCTGAGACAAGGTCTCTTACTGGCTTGAAATTCTCCTAGTAGTCTAAGGCTGGCAAGTCAGCAAGCCCCAGAGATCTGCCCATCATTACTATGCAAGTGCAAATTTTAAGTGCATGCCTCCATAACCAACCTCCCCGCCACACACACACACACACACACACACACACACACACACACACACACACACACACATACACACACACACAGAGAGAGAGAGAGAGAGAGAGAGAGAGAGAGAGAGAGAGAGAGAGAGAGAGAGATTGATTCTGGGATAGAGTATATAAAGTGAGTGCTTTCCTTGAATGAACTCTCTCCCCAGCTCTAACAAAATATATTGTTAAATCAATCAATCAATCAATCAATTCAGACTAATGTGTGGGGTGTCATGTTATCATTGTAGTTTTCTTCCTTAATTTACTCAGAATTACTCCCTAAAATTACAACTTACCTTAACAAATCTGTTACATTCAATCAATTCTCTTGGAGGTCCAGGGACATGCTCCAAAACTCATGCCAAATCATGCTGTATGGAACTGTCCTTGACAAAAGCTGTGTCAGAAATCACTTCCTGAAAACTGAAGAGTCAGTCCACTGCTGAGACTTCTGATGGGAAGTCTTTGGTTTTCCCTGAACATGCCCTCCTAATATGTATGTATATCTTTCTTACCCAACATTCCCAGAGGCTCACTGGCACATTAGTTCAGTTCTTTTGAAAGATAACTGATCTGTCATAACTTCTTGAAATATTACAGTCTCCCATGAAACTTGGGTTTGCTATGTGGCCTGGGTTTTTGTCTTAGACTCTTAAACATTCCCTCTAAATTTGTTAGGTCTGTGTTTGTGACTCTGTGTGTGTGTGTGTGTGTGTGTGTGTGTGTGTGTGTGTGTGTGTGTGTGTGTGTGTGCATTGTCACTGTCTTCAGACACACCAGATGGTAATTGAACTCAGGACCTCTGGGAGAACAGTCAGTGCTCTTAACCACTGAACCATCTCTCCAGTCCTCTCACACACACTGATCTTAATTAGCTTCTCTTTCCTGTCTTTTTTTTTGTGAGAGTTGGGTGTAGTCTATCTCTGACTCATTCTGTCAAACCATTCTGATTCATCACTTTGTCTGTCTCTCAATTAGATGTCATTGTATGGGATTAAAGGTATATAGTAAAGGTGCATTTGTATTCCAGCCAGAAGGATGAAAGGTGTTTATGCCAGCCAGATTGATTAAAGGTGTGGGGCACATCTGCTTTCTAAATGGACCATATCTTCACATATGATCCCGTGCCTGAGCAACCATGGTTGCTGAATTACCACTTCTCTACAAGGTCCAGCACATTGTGAGTGGTGTCATCCCTGGGTTGGTAGTCCTGAGTTCTATAAGAAAGCAGACTGAGAAAACCATGGTGAGCAACCTAGTAAGGAGCAATCACCTCTTCATGGCCTCTGCACCAGCTCTTGCCTCTAGGTTCCTGTCCTGTTTGAGTTCATGTCCTAACATCCTCTGGTGATGAGTTATAATATGGAAGCCAAATATACACTTTTCTCCCCAACTTGTCTTTTGATTATGGTGTTTCATCACAGTAATAGAAGCCCTAACTAATACAGAGAGAAACCCTAACTAAACCCTTACTGGTTTGTTCCCTTAGGAAGACAGTAAGCAGAGTTTCTCCATGGCTACTGCTCCAGGCTCCTGCCTTTAGATTCTTGTCTTAAGTTCTTGATTTGATTTCCATCAATGATGGACTGTGTTCTGGAAGTGTAGGATGACAAACATAAACCCTTATTCCCTGTGGTGCTTTGTATAACATTGGCCCCCAGAGGCTCATATATTTGAATTCATAGGGAGTGGCATTAGGAAGGGTGGCCTTGTTGGAGACTTGTTGCAGCCTTGTTGAAGGAAGTGTGTAACTGGGGATAGGTTTTGAGGTTTCAGATACTCAAGTCAAACCCAGTGTCTCTTCCTCTCTTTTCCTGCTGCCTCCTGACCTGGATGTACAACTCTTGGCTCCTTCTCCAACACTATATCTGCCTGCAAATTGTCTTATTTTCCTGCCATGACAATAATAGACTAAACCTCTGAACCTATAAGCCATCTCCAACAAATATTTTCCTTTGGATGAGTTGCAGTGGCTACAGTCTCCCTGCACAGCAATAAAACCTCCAAACAATACACTCCCTATGTTGCTTTTTGTCATGTTGGGTTTCGGTGGGTTTTGTTTGGTTTTTGTTCTTTTAAATATTATTAAATTATATATGTTATGTGTATGTCTGTTTTTCCTGAATATATGTCTGTGAACCATGTTTATGCAGTGCCCACAGAGGTCAAAGATGATGTAGGATTACCTCCAAACCCCACAGTAGAGAGAAGAGTATTCAGTTACTGAAAATCCATGCCTCCAGCTCCAAAATATTTTTAATAAAATCTTTCAGAATTTCATACTGTGTATTTTGATCATACTCATCTCCCCCCCCAACTCCTATTATAACCACCTTCTCTGCCCTGACCTCTCAGAAAGTTTTCTCTTTCTTTTTTTGTTTTCTCCCATCAGGTATAATTTGTGTTATTCAAATACTCTTGGGAGTGTGGCAAGTCCTAAAGTGTGGTCGACCTACTATGGATTAAAGATAGCTTTTCTCCCAGAAGCTATCAAATACTAATAACCCACCAGCAAATGATGGTGTTCATCATAGCAATGAAAAGCAAACTAGAACAATTCCTTTTTGAAAATATATTTTTTTTCTAATTATAACATATCACAATCAGGCACAGTGCACATGCCTGAAATCCCAGGGCTCAGGAAGCTAAGCCAAGAGCATATCAGGTTTTATGCCAGCATGGGTTACACAGTGAGATTATCTCAAAAAATAGATTAAAGGCTGCCAAGGTGACTCATCAGGTAAAGGTACTTGTCACTAAGTCATATTACGTCTGAGGACCCTCCACATAGTAGAAGGAAAAACTGACTGCTGAAAGTTCTTTGACCTCTACATGAAAATCATGACACACACAAATAGACAAATGAGCAAATAAAACGATGTAATTAATTGAGAATCTAGGGGCTTGTATGCTTGTTTGTTTGTTTGTTTGTTTGTTTGCTTTTTCTGCTCTAGTTTTGTTCTATTTTTGAGAAAGAATTCTTCCTATGAAGCCCTCACTGCCTAAAACTTGCTATGTAGTTCCAGTTGACCTCAAACACATAAGAGATCTTCCTGCCTCTACCCAACAAGTGGTGGGACTAAAGGCATGTGCCACCAAGTGTTGCTGTTAATCCTGTTGTTGGTTTTCTTTGTCAATTCCTATTACTATGAAGAGACACCATGACCATGGCAACTCTTACAAAGGACAACATTCAGCTACCTTACAGTTTCAGATGTTGAGTCCGTTATCATAATGGTGAGAAACAAACATGGTGCCAGCGAAGGAATTGAGTTCTGCATCTGGATCCACAGTCAGCAGGAAACTGTGTGTCACACTGGGTGTGGTTTGAGGATAGAAGACCTCAAAGCTCACACCAACAGCAACACTTTTCCTCTAATAAGGTCACACCTATGGCAAGAACTTTCTCCTAATGAATAAAGATTTCTGGAGAACAATCACTGGGGGAGGAGTAGGTAGGACTTCCAGATCAGATGGGGAAGGAAAGGAAGGGAAAAGGGACTTGAGGTTTTTTTGAAGGGCAAGATTTTGGGGTACAAGATGTAGTGAACTAGAAACCTCTGGTTCAATGGCAGATCCACCAGGATCTGCCACTGGAGGATTTAATTTAGTATGGCTTATTAATTAGGATGTTAGTTACCTGGAATTGTTACCTGTTGATTCTAAACTAAGATTGTGTGCTGTTCTCCTTCACAAGGTGACCCAACTGAGTTCCAGAGAAATGTACAGTGGCAGGGCACCCCAGCCAACCACGGAATTAGGATGCATGGGGCTGGCATTGCAGCAACCCACCATGGGAACATAGCAAGTCATGTGGAACAATTTAGGGAGCTCTGGGCCAGAGACTCTGCCGAGATCAGAATAGCCCACCAGTGCCATATGGCCTGCAAGTGCCCTATCTAGTGTGGGATGGTTCCTTTTTCAGTATTTCCCATTACACACACCTACTAATAGCACTACTGCCTATAAATCAAGCTTTCAAACACATGAATATTTGGGGGGGTCATACCTATTCAAACCACCACATTGTTGGTTTTATTTCATAGAAAAATATTCTAGCATGGTAGCAAATGCCCATAATTTAAGCATTGGGAAGGAAGGAATGCAAGATTATCCTTTGTTACATAATGAAGTAAGGCCAGCCTGTGCTACATGAAATCCTGTTGCAAGTAGAGAGTGGGAGAGAGAGGGAGAGAGAGTAAAAGCTATGTTATATCTATGTAGATTTTGGGAGAATCCCCACATGGAAAGCTTTTATACTAGCAATGTTCTGGAATAACTATTATACACATTTTTAAACTATACCCTTAGTAGCTCAAGTCTATTCATAAATCTACTTATGTAGGTAAATTGATATTCTTTTCATTTTATATAATAAGATCAAACTAATATATACTATTTTCTGAATAAAATATTATAAACTTTACATCACATTGACAAATATCACTCTATGTTACCACTGTAAGAAGTACATTAGGGCTGGAGAGATGGCTCAGCCGTTAAAGGCTAGGCTCACAACCAAAAATATAAGAAGTACATTATATTTTTCCTTGTGGAGTCCTGTACTGTACTTAAAACAACCCTTCTGGCCAAAAGATGTTTTCTCTACATTTTTATTTATGAATAATACATACAGAAAATGTGTTATCTATACCCGGTAAATAAATTTACACACTTTTGTGAAAATTACCCTGGAATAAATAAGTAAATTATAGAGCTGGTGTTGCAGGATATTCAATCTCACTGTGAAATCTGAGATTGTGTTATTTACTGGGAAGACCTGTTTTTAATTTTGGTATGGAGCAACCTTAGCACACACCTTTAAACCAAAAGCATTCTGATTTAATATTGAGAATGAATATTAAATGAAGTCAACCATATGTAAGAGGCAGCACAAGAAACCAGTTGACAGGAGGTGAACATAAGGACATCAGATGCTTCACACCTGAGAGTTAAGTAATGCTAAAAGGAAAAATCCCATGGTAACGATGGGAAATATCATAATACAGGGGTTTGGACACTATATAGTGTTACTTTAGGTGGATTGAAAATGGAAGTAACAAGTGGCTTCATCCCAGGGATGAAAGGATGGTTCAATATATGGAAATCCAACAACATAATCCACTATACAAACAAAGTGAAAGGGAAAAAAAACACATAATCATGTCATTAGATGCTGAGAAAGCATTTGACAAGATTCAACACCCCTTCATGATAAAAGTCCTGGAAAGAACAGGAATTGAAGGCCCATATCTAAACACAGTAAAAGGAATATACAGCAAACCCGTAGCCAACACTAAACAAAATGGAGAGAAACTTGAAGCAATCCCACTAAAATCAGGGACTAGACAATGCTGCCCACTCTATTCCTACTTATTCAATATAGTACTGGAAGTCCTAGCTAGAGCAATCAGATAACAAAAGAAGGTCAAAGGGATACAAATTTGAAAGAAAGAAGTCAAAAATCACTATTTGCAGATAATATGATAATATACTTAAGTGACCCCTCAAAAGTTCCACCCGAGAACTACTAAGTCTGATAAACAACTTCAGCAGAGTGGCTGGCTATAAAATTAACTCAAACAAATCTGTAGTCTTCTTCTACTCAGAGGATAAACAGGCTGAGAAAGAAATTAGGGAAATGACACCCTTCACAATAGTCCAAAATGGTATAAAATACCTCTGTATGACTCTAACCAAGCAAGTGAAAGATCTGTCTGACAAGAACTTGAAGTGTCTGAACAAAGATATTTAAGATCTCAGAAGATGGAAAGGCCTCCCATGCTCATGGATTGGCAGGATTAATATAGTAAAAATGGCCATTTTGCCAAAAGCAATCTACAGATTCAATGCAATCCCCATCAAAATTCCAACTCAATTCTTCACAGAGATAGAAAGAGCAATTTGCAAATTCATTTGTAATAACAAAAGACCCAGGATAGTGAAAACTATATTCAACAACAAAAGTACTTCTGGAAGAATCACCATCCCTGACCTCAAGCAGTATTACAGAGAAATAGTGATATAAACCATATGGTATTGGTACAGAGACAGGCAAGTAGATAAGTGGAATAGACTTGAGGACCCAGAAAAGAACCCACACACTTATGGTCACTTGATCTTTGACAAAGGAGCTAAAACCATCCAATGGAAAAAAGATAGCATTTTCAACAAATGGTGCTGGTTCAACTGGTGGAGGTCAGTATGTATGAGAATGCAATCGATCCATTTTTATCACACTGTACAAAGTTTAATAAACTCCAAGTGGATCAAGGACCTCCACATAAACCCAGATACACTTAAACTAATAGAAGAAAAAGTCGGGAACAGTGTCAATCACATGGGCACTATGGAAAATTTGCTGAACAGAACACCAATGGCTTATGCTCTAAGATCAAGAATCAACAAATGGGACCTCATAAAACTGCAAAGCTACTGTAAGGCAAAGGACACTGTCATTAGGACAAAACAGCAACCAACAGATTGGGAAAAGATCTTTACCAATCCTCCATCTGATAGAGAGCTAATGTCCAAAATATACAAAGAAATCAAGAAGTTCACTCCAGAGAGCCAATTTAACACTATTAAAAAATAGGGTATATAGCTAAACAAAGAACTTTTAGCTGAGGAATAGCAAATGGCTGAGAAGTACCTAAAGAAATGCTCAACATCCTTAGTCATCAGGGAAAGGCAAATCAAAACAACTCTAAGACTCCACCTCATACCTGTCAGAATGGCTAAGATCAAAAATTCAGGTGACAACAGATGCTGACAAGGATTTGGAGAAAGCCGAACATTCTACCATTGTTGGTGGGATTGCAAGCTGATAACACCTCTCTGGAAATCAGTCTGGAGGTTCCTCATAAAATTAGACATTGTACTACCTGAGGACTCAGCTATACCTCTCCTGGGCATATACCCAAAAGATGCTCCAACATACAACAAAGACACATGCTCCACTATGTTCATAGCAGCCTTTTTTATAATAGCCAGAAACTGCAAAGAACCCAGATGCCCTTCAACAGAGGAATGGATACAGAAATGTGGTATATTTACATAATGGAGTACTACTCAGTTATCAAAAAAAAAGACTTCCTGAAATTCATAAGCAAACGGATTGAATTAGAAAATATCATCCGGAGTGAGGTAATCCAATCACAGAAAAATACACATGATGTGCACTGATAAATGGATATCGGCCCCAAAGCTCTAATTACCCAAGATACCATCCACAGACAACACGTAGCTCATGAAGAAGGATGACCAATATCCAAATGCTTTACTCCTTCTTAAAAGGGAGAACAGAAATATTTATAGAAGGGGATAAGGAGGCAAAGTTTGGAGCAGAGATTGAAGGAATGGCCATTCAGAGCCTGCCCCACATGTGGCCCATATATATACCATCACCAAAACTAGATAAGATTGATGAAGCTAAGAAGTGCATGCTGATAGGAACTGGATGTAGATGTCTCCTAAGAGACACAGCCAGATTATGTCAAATACAGAAACAATGCTAGCAGCAAACCATTGAACTGAGAATAGGACCCCTGTAGAAGGATTAGAAAAAGGATTGAAAGAGTTGAAGGGGGGGTTGGGGATTTAGCTCAGTGGTAGAGCACTTGCCTAGCAAATGCAAGGCCCTGGGTTCAGTCCCCAGCTCTGAAAAAAAGAAAAAGAAAAAGAAAGAGTTGAAGGGGCTTAGAACCCCATAAGAACAATAACACGGGGTTGGGGATTTAGCTCAGCGGTAGAGCACTTGCCTAGCAAGTGCAAGGCCCTGTGTTCGGTCCCCAGCTCCAAAAAAAAAAAAAAAAAAAAAAAAAAACCAATAACACAAACCAACCAGAGCTCCCAGGGACTAAACTACTACCCAAAGACTATACATAGGGACTGACCCATGGCTCCAGATGCATATGTAGCAGAGGATGGCCTTGTTGAGCAGCAAAGGATGTAGAAGCCCTTGGTCCTGCCAAAGTTGGACCCGCAGTGTAAGGGAATTGGGGGTTAGGTGGATGGGGAAGGGAACACCCTTATAGAAGAAGGGGAGGGGAAGGGGATAGAGGGCTTATGGACAGGAAACCGAGAAAGGGAATAACGTTTGAAATGTAAATAAAGAAATAACCAATAAAAATGAAAAAAAAGAAAATGGAAGTAGCAAATGAAAAGATAAATGACTAGAGATTGACATAATACTGATTATATTTCCTGTCAGTCGGATAATTCACATTTTTATCCTCAATAGCCATAGTGGATTTTTTATGCAAAATAAGAAAACTGGTTAGATAACTGAGAAATGTGAAAAGTGGATTGATAATATAGAAGGCTTAGAAAGACTTATAGATGAAAATAAGAAAAAAACTCACAGACAAAGAAATTTAGACAAGCACTTGTTGCTCCACTCTATGAAAAAACTGAAGAGGAGCATCCCATGGTTGTTAGAAAATCATAGTTTATCCAGTTACTATATGAGAACTACCAGTCAATGATAGGCACCCCCAAGGTTATATAACAGTTAAATGGAATCCTATACACATTAGATTTGAGGATATGTAAGGACATGATTGTTTCATATGGTATGCATTCATTCTGCATGAAGCAGATATTAAATTAATAGGCAACTCAGAACAGAATTATTTGGTGACAGCAAAATTGAAAGCTGATCCTCGTTTCCTGGTTGCTGCCGCTGCAGAGAGCCCGTGGGCAGCACCCCACGAGCGAACTTGAGCCCCGGGACCACAGGTAAGACCAACTTTTCTGCTGCAAGAAAGCTGCCTGGTGAGCTTGGGACACAGGGAAGCAGAATTCCTCTAGGACCGGGCACGTTCTGTGTTTACCGGAAGTCCCACACCCGCGGATCCCGGCCCGCAGCAGCTCTCTGCCCCCAGACCCTGTGAGAGAGAGACCCAACCGCCTGGTCAGGTGGGCACTCCTGAGGCTGCAGAGCGGAAGAGACCACCAACACTGCTCACCCCTGCCCACATCCCTGGCCCAAGAGGAAACTCTATAAGGCCTCTGGGCTCCCGTGGGGGAGGGCCCAGGAGCGGCAGGACCCCTGCCTGAGACACCACCAGAACCTGAAGGAAACAGACCGGATAAACAGTTCTCTGCACCCAAATCCCGTGGGAGAGAGAGCTGAACCTTCAGAGAGGCAGACAAGCCTGGGAAACCAGAAGAGACTGCTCTCTGCACACACATCTTGGACGCCAGAGGAAAAAGCCAAAGACCATCTGGAACCCTGGTGCACTGAAGCTCCCGGAAGGGGCGGCACAGGTCTTCCTGGTTGCTGCCGCTGCAGAGAGCCCGTGAGCAGCACCCCACGAGCGAACTTGAGCCTCGGGACCACAGGTAAGACCAACTTTTCTGCTGCAAGAAAGCTGCCTGGTGAACTCAAGACACAGGCCCACAGGAACAGATGAAGACCTGTAGAGAGGAAAAACTACACGCCCGAAAGCAGAACACTCTGTCCCCATAACTGACTGAAAGAGAGGAAAACAGGTCTACAGCACTCCTGACACACAGGCTTATAGGACAGTCTAGCCACTGTCAGAAATAGCAGAACAAAGTAACACTAGAGATAATCTGATGGCGAGAGGCAAGCGCAGGAACCCAAGCAACAGAAACCAAGACTACATGGCACCATCGGAGCCCAATTCTCCCATCAAAACAAACATGGAATATCCAAACACACCAGAAAAGCAAGATCTAGTTTCAAAATCATTTTTGATCATGATGCTGGAGGACTTCAAGAAAGACGTAAAGAACTCCCTTAGAGAACAAGTAGAAGCCTACAGAGAGGAATCGCAAAAATGCCTGAAAGAATTCCAGGAAAACATAAATAAACAAGTAGAAGCCCATAGAGAGGAGACACAAAAATCCCTGAAAGAATTCCAGGAAAACATAAATAAACAAGTAGAAGCCCATAGAGAGGAGACACAAAAATCCCTGAAAGAATTCCAGGAAAACACAATCAAACAGTTGAAGGAATTAAAAATGGAAATAGAAGCAATCAAGAAAGAACACATGGAAACAACCCTGGATATAGAAAACCAAAAGAAGAGACAAGGAGCTGTAGATACAAGCTTCACCAACAGAATACAAGAGATGGAAGAGAGAATCTCAGGAGCAGAAGATTCCATAGAAATCATTGACTCAACTGTCAAAGATAATGTAAAGCGGAAAAAGCTACTGGTCCAAAACATACAGGAAATCCAGGACTCAATGAGAAGATCAAACCTAAGGATAATAGGTATAGAAGAGAGTGAAGACTCCCAGCTCAAAGGACCAGTAAATATCTTCAACAAAATCATAGAAGAAAACTTCCCTAACCTAAAAAAAGAGATACCCATAGACATACAAGAAGCCTACAGAACTCCAAATAGATTGGACCAGAAAAAAAACACCTCCCGTCACATAATTGTCAAAACACCAAACGCACAAAATAAAGAAAGAATATTAAAAGCAGTAAGGGAAAAAGGTCAAGTAACATATAAAGGGAGACCTATCAGAATCACACCAGACTTCTCGCCAGAAACTATGAAGGCCAGAAGATCCTGGACTGATGTCATACAGACCCTAAGAGAACACAAATGCCAGACCAGGTTACTGTATCCAGCAAAACTCTCAATTAACATTGATGGAGAAACCAAGATATTCCATGACAAAACCAAATTTACACAATATCTTTCTACAAATCCAGCACTACAAAGGATAATAAATGGTAAAGCCCACCATAAGGAGGCAAGCTATACCCTAGAAGAAGCAAGAAACTAATCGTTTTGGCAACAAAACAAAGAGAATGAAAGCACACAAACATAACCTCACATCCAAATATGAATATAACGGGAAGCAATAATCACTATTCCTTAATATCTCTCAATATCAATGGCCTCAACTCCCCAATAAAAAGACATAGATTAACAAACTGGATACGCAACGAGGACCCTGCATTCTGCTGCCTACAGGAAACACACCTCAGAGACAAAGACAGACACTACCTCAGAGTGAAAGGCTGGAAAACAACTTTCCAAGCAAATGGTCAGAAGAAGCAAGCTGGAGTAGCCATTCTAATATCAAATAAAATCAATTTCCAACTAAAAGTCATCAAAAAAGATAAGGAAGGACACTTCATATTCATCAAAGGAAAAATCCACCAAGATGAACTCTCAAACCTAAATATCTATGCCCCAAATACAAGGGCACCTACATACGTAAAAGAAACCTTACTAAAGCTCAAAACACACATTGCACCTCACACAATAATAGTGGGAGATTTCAACACCCCACTCTCATCAATGGACAGATCATGGAAACAGAAATTAAACAGTGATGTCGACAGACTAAGAGAAGTCATGAGCCAAATGGACTTAATGGATATTTATAGAACATTCTATCCTAAAGCAAAAGGATATACCTTCTTCTCAGCTCCTCATGGTACTTTCTCCAAAATTGACCATATAATTGGTCAAAAAACGGGCCTCAACAGGTACAGAAAGATAGAAATAATCCCATGCGTGCTATCGGACCACCACGGCCTAAAACTGGTCTTCAATAACAATAAGGGAAGAATGCCCACATATACGTGGAAATTGAACAATGCTCTACTCAATGATAACCTGGTCAAGGAAGAAATAAAGAAAGAAATTAAAAACTTTTTAGAATTTAATAAAAATGAAGATACAACATACCCAAACTTATGGGACACAATGAAAGCTGTGCTAAGAGGAAAACTCATAGCGCTGAGTGCCTGCAGAAAGAAACAGGAAAGGGCATATGTCAGCAGCTTGACAGCACACCTAAAAGCTCTAGAACAAAAAGAAGCAAATACACCCAGGAGGAGTAGAAGGCAGGAAATAATCAAACTCAGAGCTGAAATCAACCAAGTAGAAACAAAAAGGACCATAGAAAGAATCAACAGAACCAAAAGTTGGTTCTTTGAGAAAATCAACAAAATAGATAAACCCTTAGCCAGACTAACGAGAGGACACAGAGAGTGTGTCCAAATTAACAAAATCAGAAATGAAAAGGGAGACATAACTACAGATTCGGAGGAAATTCAAAAAATCATCAGATCTTACTATAAAAACCTATATTCAACAAAACTTGAAAATCTGCAGGAAATGGACAATTTCCTAGACAGATACCAGGTATCGAAGTTAAATCAGGAACAGATAAACCAGTTAAAAAACCCCAAACTCCTAAGGAAATAGAAGCAGTCATTAAAGGTCTCCCAACCAAAAAGAGCCCAGGTCCAGACGGGTTTAGTGCAGAATTCTATCAAACCTTCATAGAAGACCTCATACCAATATTGTCCAAACTATTCCACAAAATTGAAACAGATGGAGCACTACCGAATTCCTTCTACGAAGCCACAATTACTCTTATACCTAAACCACACAAAGACACAACAAAGAAAGATAACTTCAGACCAATTTCCCTTATGAATATCGACGCAAAAATACTCAATAAAATTCTGGCAAACCGAATCCAAGAGCACATCAAAACAATCATCCACCATGATCAAGTAGGCTTCATCCCAGGCATGCAGGGATGGTTTAATATAGGGAAAACCATCAACGTGATCCATTATATAAACAAACTGAAAGAACAGAACCACATGATCATCTCATTAGATGCTGAGAAAGCATTTGACAAAATTCAACACCCCTTCATGATAAAAGTCCTGGAAAGTATAGGAATTCAAGGCCCATACCTAAACATAGTAAAAGCCATATACAGCAAACCAGTTGCTAACATTAAACTAAATGGAGAGAAACTTGAAGCAATCCCACTAAAATCAGGGACTAGACAAGGCTGCCCACTCTCTCCCTACTTATTCAATATAGTTCTTGAAGTTCTAGCCAGAGCAATCAGACAACAAAAGGAGATCAAGGGGATACAGATCGGAAAAGAAGTCAAAATATCACTATTTGCAGATGACATGATAGTATATTTAAGTGATCCCAAAAGTTCCACCAGAGAACTACTAAAGCTGATAAACAACTTCAGCAAAGTGGCTGGGTATAAAATTAACTCAAATAAATCAGTTGCCTTCCTCTATACAAAAGAGAAACAAGCCGAGAAAGAAATTATAGAAACGACACCCTTCATAATAGACCCAAATAATATAAAGTACCTCGGTGTGACTTTAACCAAGCAAGTAAAAGATCTGTACAATAAGAACTTCAAGACACTGAGGAAAGAAATTGAAGAAGACCTCAGAAGATGGAAAGATCTCCCATGCTCATGGATTGGCAGGATTAATATAGTAAAAATGGCCATTCTACCAAAAGCAATCTACAGATTCAATGCAATCCCCAGCAAAATACCAATCCAATTCTTCAAAGAGTTAGACAGAACAATTTGCAAATTCATCTGGAATAACAAAAAACCCAGGATAGCTAAAGTTATCCTCAACAATAAAAGGACTTCAGGGGGAATCACTATCCCTGAACTCAAGCAGTATTACAGAGCAATAGTGATAAAAACTGCATGGTATTGGTACAGAGACAAACAGATAGACCAATGGAATAGAATTGAAGACCCAGAAATGAACCCACACACCTATGGTCACTTGATTTTTGACAAAGGAGCCAAAACCATCCAATGGAAAAAAGATAGCATTTTCAGCAAAGGGTGCTGGTTCAACTGGAGGGCAACATGTAGAAGAATGCAGATCGATCCATGCTTATCACCCTGTACAAAGCTTAAGTCCAAGTGGATCAAGGACCTCCACATCAAACCAGACACACTCAAACTAATAGAAGAAAAACTAGGGAAGCATCTGGAACACATGGGCACTGGAAAAAATTTCCTGAACAAAACACCAATGGCTTATGCTCTAAGATCAAGAATCGACAAATGGGATCTCATAAAACTGCAAAGCTTCTGTAAGGCAAAGGACACTGTGGTTAGGACAAAACGGCAACCAACAGACTGGGAAAAGATCTTTACCAATCCTACAACAGATAGAGGCCTTATATCCAAAATATACAAAGAACTCAAGAAGTTAGACCGCAGGGAAACAAATAACCCTATTAAAAAATGGGGTTCAGAGCTAAACAAAGAATTCACAGCTGAGGAATGCCGAATGGCTGAGAAACACCTAAAGAAATGTTCAACATCTTTAGTCATAAGGGAAATGCAAATCAAAACAACCCTGAGATTTCACCTAACACCAGTGAGAATGGCTAAGATCAAAAACTCAGGTGACAGCAGATGCTGGCGAGGATGTGGAGAAAGAGGAACACTCCTCCATTGTTGGTGGGATTGCAGACTGGTAAAACCATTCTGGAAATCAGTCTGGAGGTTCCTCAGAAAATTGGACATTGAACTGCCTGAGGATCCAGCTATACCTCTCTTGGGCATATACCCAAAAGATGCCTCAACATATAAAAGAGACACGTGCTCCACTATGTTCATCGCAGCCTTATTTATAATAGCCAGAAAATGGAAAGAACCCAGATGCCCTTCAACAGAGGAATGGATACAGAAAATGTGGTACATCTACACAATGGAATTTTACTCAGCTATCAAAAACAACGAGTTTATGAAATTCATAGGCAAATGGTTGGAACTGGAAAATATCATCCTGAGTGAGCTAACCCAATCACAGAAAGACATACATGGTATGCATTCATTGATAAGTGGCTTTTAGCCCAAATGCTTGAATTACCCTAGATCCCTAGAACAAACGAAACTCAAGATGGATGATCAAAATGTGAATGCTTCACTCCTTCTTTAAATGAGGAAAAAGAATACCCTTGGCAGGGAAGGGAGAGGCAAAGATTAAAACAGAGACTGAAGGAACAC
This sequence comes from Rattus norvegicus, assembly GCF_021556685.1. Lineage (NCBI taxonomy): Eukaryota > Metazoa > Chordata > Mammalia > Rodentia > Muridae > Rattus > Rattus norvegicus. The sequence goes on along the minus strand of NC_141554.1, from coordinate 10,938,253 downwards.
CCATTCGGAGCCTGCCCCACATGTGGCCCATACATATACAGCCACCCAATTAGACAAGATGGATGAAGCAAAGAAGTGCAGACCGACAGGAGCCGGATGTAGATCGCTCCTGAGAGACACAGCCAGAATAAAGCAAATACAGAGGCAAATGCCAGCAGTAAACCACTGAACTGAGAATAGGTCCCCCGTTGAAGGAATCAGAGAAAGAACTGGAAGAGCTTGAAGGGGCTCGAGACCCCAAAAGTACAACAATGTCAAGCAACCAGAGCTTCCAGGGACTAGGCCACTACCTAAATACTATACATGGACTGACCCTGGACTCTGACCCCATAGGTAGCAATGAATATCCTAGTAAGAGCACCAGTGGAAGGGGAAGCCCTGGGTCCTGCTAAGACTGAACCCCCAGTGAACTAGACTATGGGGGGAGGGCGGCAATGGGGGGAGGGTTGGGAGGGGAAAACCCATAAGGAAGGGGAGGGGGGAGGGGGATGTTTGCCCGGAAACCGGGAAAGGCAATAACACTTGAAATGTATATAAGAAATACTCTAGTTAATAAAAAAAAAAAAAAGAAAAGAAAGCTGATCCTCATTTACAATGGCAAACATGGTTAAAAGAGGAAATTAGGGCCATGGGGATAAAGGTGTTATATTTCCCAGGATCAGTAACTACATGAAGGTTACTATGCTGAATTACAAAGGCAGGATGAAGTTGATAATTGCACCTGGGCAATATGTCATGTAACACTTTTAAATGCTTGGGATAAAGTTGAGGAATCACAAATGAGGCCTGAATCACTGACTAAAATTATACAAGGCCTAAAAGAAGCATTCACTAATGTTTTTGCAGATTGAATTCAGCTATAAATAGAATAGTAGCAGATTCAAAAGTCAGGCAACTATTAATCTAATCTTTGCCTTTTTAAATGCTAACTCACATACAAAGACGTGATTAGGCTTTTAAAGACAAGATCACCACCAATAAATGGACAGATTAGAAAAAAGTTGATATTGGATCTCACATTTATAATGCTCTGTTGGGATCCAGGAGTCACCTCACAAACCACATGAACACCAATCTCAGTTAGACAGAGATGGTTTATTGACTCTTCACCCCAAGATCGGGGCCTCAAACCAATCTCTGGAGCTGGCTGTGACACTCAGCCAGAATCCTACAGAGACATTAAGCCTGGAATCCACAAATATCTGTGCCAAGTTATTCCACCAATCAGGAGGCAGAAATAAGGGACCTCCTTAGAAATATATCCCTATTGTACACTTAGCCTGTCCCCATTGGTTAGGGTGCTCAACTGTGGTAGGGGAATTACCCTACCTAACAATCATGTCTTAACTTACCTAACAGGATGTCAGTTATATATGTAGTTATTTTTTTCTGCCAAGTATGACATCAAGTATACCAGGGTGGTCTTCAAAACTTAAATCTTTACTCAACACCTACAAAAAGTGGAAAGCCTACAAAAATGGCTTCTTATATTGGCAGAAGTATCTCTCTTACATTGGAGTCTATCCTAGGGGCAGCTTATAATTCACAGGTCCAACCTTATGGTTAATATCTATAAAAAGTGGTTCTAAATGACCTCTTTTGTGATTGGTTTCCAGGAATGTCAAAGCATAGAACACAGCTGAATATGCAATCAAATCAGACAAGAGAAAATTTCCTAGTAAGAGCACAAAGCAAGTTTTCTTGTAATAGTAATAACAGCATAAAAAGTCTGGCTAGACAGGTAGTAAATACCCAGGACTTAACAATTCCTAAAAGTTTAAAAAAATAAAAATATCATGTTTTAATTGTTGTACTCAAGGTCATTTAAAAAGGGATTGTAGGCAAGGCATTCCTAGAAACAATTTTTTTTTTCTAGAGATAATCCAAAAAGATATTGCCAAGCTTCTGGAATATACAAAAGGTGTGGCAAAGGACAGCACTGGCAGATCATCAAGAGCCAGACAATGTAACCAAGAAATGCCATATAGTACCTCAAAAAGGCCCTATATCAAATTTGATTAAATCATTCCTGTTACCTGTGGCTTTTGCTAACCTGCCTACACTCCAGGATCAGGCTCTGCTACCAGCCACTGCCCAGTTTCCCTTGAACAAATGGATAAAAGACACACAAACACGCAGTTGTTCATTTTCAACTTGCCTTCTTGGCACAATTCCTGGGCACCACTATCTCCCACCTGGAAAATCATGCCCTTATCATTACTCTTAACTCTTCACCTTACACCTGCCCTAAACTTTGGTGGCTAGTCCCATCTAGTCCCTGCTAAACACCCCTGGTCACCCGCCTGTAGGAGTAGCCTGTGTGACCACTCCATTATGAGATCACACTTCAACCCTTCAGAAACCCTTCAATCCATCAGAAACATGGCAAAACCCTTCTCTCTTTCCTTGCATCTCTGTGCTTGTCTCCAGGGATGCAGAAGTCCTGCCTATCCCTTCTGCCCAGCAATTGGCCCATGGCTTTCTTTAAGGACAGATAAAGAACTAATTGGGGAACAGGACCTTAACATCAAAACCATCCCTATACCTCACCTTTTCTGTCCAATAAAAAAATTTAAAGAAACCCTCCTCTCCAAGACATAAGTTAAACAAAACCATCAGAACCATTTAAATTACATAGTGTGATATACAAATGACATCCAGTCCATCATATTTGTCAATTAGATAAAGTGCTCAATCATCATTCTTAACTCAAAAAATTATCATTCTATCCCTAGACTATGTTTAGATCTTAGCCTGTAATGCTATTTGAAAACCATGTCTTCCACTCTACAACCTCTCTCTTAATATTAAATAACTTGAGTTTGATTATGAGACTAAACTTAGTCTTCAACTCCATCAGAACTCTGAGAACAAGTTAAACATTACATGGGTATATAGGAAGCAACAATTTTAGCTCCTCAAAATTAAACAGTTGTAGAAACAGCTGACTACCTGGACAGCACCCTAATTTCTTATAATGTTGGAACCTATAACTTCAGCCTTCTAGCCCAGGATCATTTGACAGACCTTTACAAGCCATAATTACTAAGGACTACTTACCCTGTATTGGCAGAGCAAATAGTTAACTATTCTGAATAATGTGTCCTTTTCCCAGAAAGTATTTCATCTGCAGATGTAATAGGCAGTTTCTGCTCTCTGGCTATCTTGCCACAATAAGCATCCTCACCTGAAGTTAAAGATGCACAATTTTTCTTTGAAGGAGAATGGGGAAACTGTCTGGAGCACACTTGTCTCATTGTCAAATGATTCTTAATAATGAATAACATTAAAAGTCACATTCAATGGATTTCTAATTTTTTTAAAGATTATTTGAGTAAAGTACCTTGAACTGTTAAACATAGCTATTCTTATACATTTTATTTGAGTAAATTGAAGGTACTTTATTACTATTAAATCATAATCTAACATCTGGCCCTTAAGTTGTATTGTTTAATCATCTTAAGCAGTTATTAGGAGGTCTGGGTCTAAACCTTATATTCTTAAATGATTTGCATAGGCACAATTCCTATTGAAGAGTGAAAATATTATTATTAAATTTTGTATCACTATAAAGAATTCATACCAATGAAAACCTCAAATCTGTATCATTATAAATTCTGTTCCAATGTAAAAACTATATCAATTTGTATCAATTATAAAGACATAAAATTATTATACCAATGATACAAATTATATTTTTATCAATGATACAAATTATATTTGTATGAATTATAAAGATTTCTATCAATTAAGATTATGGCTTGGAGCTGACCCAGTCCCACAACTCTCTGTACCCAGATCTTGTGGGGATGTAGTGGGACTCTCAGAAGTGCAGAAAATCCTGATAGCAAAAGGGAGAATACCACTACTGCTCTTATTCCTGGCACAAGAGAAACCTGTCTTGAGCCCTTGGGAAAGAGGAACCTAGGAGCAGTCTGGGACAGAATCCTTCTGGTTTCTGCCTGTATTCAAAGTTGACCCTGAGACACAGCTCTCTATACCCAGATCCCACTGTCAACAGCCAGACTCCAGGATTGCTAACACACCTGAGAGCACAAGTAAGACTTCCACTTATGCTTACAGGGACCCGCCCAGAGCCCCCAGGACACAGGAACCCAGGAGCACTCTGAGACAGGATCCTTCTGGTTTCTGCCTGCACCTGAAGTGGACCAGGTCCCACAGCTCTCTGTACCTTGATCCCTTAGGGAAAGTATGGGACTCTCAGAAGTGCAGACAATCCTGAGAGCACAAGGGAGACCACCACTTCTACTCACATTTCTGGCCCAAGAAGAACCAGCCTGGATCCTTCTGGACACAAAACCAACAAGAAGACTGCAACAGAATCCTACTAGTTTAAAACTGTGCCCAGAACTACCTGGTCTTACAGTTCTCTATAACCAGATCTCATGGTGGAGAGTGCTGGACACTCAGAACTGTGCAGACAATCCTGAGAGCACAGGTGAGATCACCACTTCTGCTCATATTTCTGGCCCAAGAGGAACCCGCCTGGGTTCCACCTCTAACAACACAATAATTCCTCATCTAATAACAAAAATAACATGAAACAACAATCATTATTTCTTAATATATCTTAACACCAATGGACTCAATTCTCCAATAAAAAGACATAGACTAACATAGACTAACTGGATACATAAACAGGACCCAGCATTTTGCTGCATATGGGAAACACACCTCAGTGACAAAGACAGACATTACCTCAGATTAAAGGCTGGAAAAAGAACTTTCCAAGCAAATGGTATCAAGAAACAAGCTGAAGCAACGATTCTATTATCAAATCAACTTTCAACCAAAAGTTATCAAAAAACATAAGGAAGGACACGTCATATTCATCAAAGAAAAAATCAACCAAGATGAACTCTCAATCCTGAATATCCATGCTCCAAATGCAATGGCACCTACATTCATAAAAGAAACCTTACTAAAGCTCAAAGCACACATTATACCTCACAAAGTAGTAGTGGAAGATTTCAACACCCTCCTCTCAGCAATGGACATATCATGGAAAGAGAAACTAAGCAGAGACACAGAGAAATTAACAGAATTTATGAACCAAATTGATTTCAAAGATATGTATAGACCATTTCATCCTAAAACAAACAAACAAAAAATACCTTCTTCTTAGCACCTCATGGTACCTTCTCCATAATTGACCATATAATCAGTTACAAAATACACCCCCCCAACAAATACAAGAAAATTGAAATAGTGCCATACATTATATCAGACCATGACAGACAGAGGCTGGTCTTCAATAACAAAAAACTGTCAAAAAGCCCACATACACATGGAAGAAGAACAATGCTCTATTTGATGATACATTGGTCAAGGAAGAAATAAAGAAAGAAATTAAAGACTTTTTAGAATTTAATGTAAATGAAGGCACAACATACCTATACTTATGGAACAGAATGAAAGCATTGCTAAGAGGAAAACTCATAGCTCTGAGTGCCTCCAATAAGAAACTGGAGAGAGCAAACACTAACAGCTTAACGGTACACCTAAAAGTTCTAGAACCTAAAACAAATAAATAAATAAAAAGGAAACACACATAAGAGGAGTAGATTGCAGGAAACAATCGAATTCAGGGCTGAAATAAACCAAGTAGAAATAAAAAGAAGTATGCAAAGAATCAACAAAATCAGAAGGTGGTTCTTTGAGAAAATCAACAAGATAAATAAACCCTCAGCCGGACTAACCAGAGGGCACATAGACAGTATCCAAATTAAGAAAATCAGAAATGAAAAGGGAGATATAACAACAGAATCTGAGGAATTTCAAAAAATCATCAGATCTTACTACAAAAGACTACATTCAACAAAACAGGAAAATTTGGAGGAAACGTACAATCTTCTAGACAGATACCAGGTACCAAAGAAAAATAAGGATCAGATAAACTAAACCATCTAAACAGTCCCATAATCCCTAAAGAAATAGAAGCAGTTATTAAAAGCCTCCCAAACAAAAAGGCCAAGGACCAGATGGGTTTAGTGCAGAATTCTATCAGACCTTCATAGAAGACCTAATACCAATACTCTCCAAACTATTCCACAAAATAGAAACAGAAGGAACACTACCCAATTCCTTCTATGAAGCCACAATTACACTTATACTTAAAGCACACAAAGACCCAATATAAAAATAAAATTTCAGACCGATTTCCCTTAAGAATATCAACACAAAAATACTCAATAAAATTCTCAAGAACCAAATCCAAGAACACATCAAACTGATCATCTATCATGATCAAGTAGGCTTCACCCCAGAGATGCAAGGATTGTTTAATATATGGAAATCCATCAATGTAATCTACTATGTAAACAAACTCAAAGAAAAAAAAAACCATGATCATCTCATTAGATGCTGAGAAAGCATTTAACAAAGCATTTAACAAAGTTCAGCACTCCTTCATGTTAAAAGTCTTGGAAAGATCAAGACTTCAAGGCCCATATCTAAACATAGTAAAAGCCATATACCGCAAACCACAGTCAGTATCAAACTACATGGAGAGAAACTTGAAGCAATCCCACTAAAATCAGAGACTAGACAAGGCTGCCTACTCTCTCCCTACCTATTAAATATAGTATGAAAAGTTTTAGCTAGAGCAATCAGACAACAAAAGAAGGTCAAGGGGTACAAATTGATAAGAAAGAAGTCAAAATATCACCATTTGCAGATGATATGATAGTATAATTAAGTGACCCCAAAAATTCAACCACAGAACTCTCAAGCCTCATAAATAAGTTCAGCAAAGGGGCTGGATATATAATTAACTCAAACAAATCAATTACCTTTCTCTACTCAAAGGATAAAAAGGCCAAGAAAGAAATTAGGGAAATGACACCCTTCACAATAGTCACAAATAACATAAAATACCTCGGTGTGACTCTAACCAAGCAAGTGAAAGATTTGTATGACAAGAACTTCAAGTCACTGAAGAAAGAAATTTAAGATCTCAGAAGATGGAAAGGTTTTCCATGCTCATGGATTGGCAGGAATAATATGGTAAAAATGGCCATCTTGCCACAAGCAATCTACAGATTCAATGCAACCCCCATCAAAATTACAACTCAATTCTTCATAGAGTTAGAAAGAGCAATTTGGAAATTCATTTGGAATAACAAAAAATCCAGGATAGTGAAAGCTGTCCTCAATAATAAAAGAAATTCTTGTGGAATCACCACCCCTGACTTCGAGCTGTATTACAAAGCAATAGTAATAAAAAAAAAAAGAAAGAAAGAAAGAAAAAAATGGTATCGTATTGCTACAGAGAAAGGCAGATAAATCAGTGGAATAAAATTGAAGACCAAGAAATGAACCCACACTCCTATGGTCACTCGATCTTTGACAAAGCTGACAAAAACATCCAGTGGGAAAAAAAAGATAGCATTGTCAACAAATAGTGCTTGTTCAACTGGCAGTCTGCATGTAGAAGAATGCAAATCGATCCATTCTTATCACCCTGTATAAAGCCGAAGTCCAAGTGGATCAAGGACCTTCACATCAAATGAGAAACACTCAAACTAATAGACGAAAAAGTGGGGAAGAACTTCAAACACATGGGAACTGGGGAAAATTTCCTGAGCAGAAAGAACACCAATTGCTTATGCTCTAAGAACAAGAATCAACAAATGGGACTTCATAAAATTGCAAATCTTTTGTAAGGCAAAAGTCATTGTCATTAGGACAAAATGGCAACCAACAGATTGGGAAAAGATCTTCACCAGTTTCATATCTGATAGAGGGCTAATATCCAACATATACAAAGAACTCAAGAAGTTAGACTCCAGAGAGTCAAATAACCCTATTAAAAACTGCAGTACAGAGCTAAACAAAGAATTCTCAACTGAGGAATATCAAGTGAATGAGAGGTACCTAAAGAAATGTTCAACAACCTTAGTCCTCAGGGAAATGCAAATCAAAACAACCCTGAGATTCCACCTCACAAGAGTCAGAATTACTAAGATCAAATACTCAGTTGGCAACAGTTGCTGGTGAGGTTGTAGAGAAAGAGGAACACTCCTCCATTGCTGGTGGGAGTGCAAGCTGGTATAACAACTCTGGAAATCAGTCTCGGGGTTCCTCACAAAATTGGACATAGTACTAGGTGAAGGCCCATCTATACCACTCCTGGGCATATACTCAAAAGATGTTCAACATCATATAACAAGGATACATGCTCCACTATGTTCATAGCAGCCTTATTTATAACAACCAGAAGCTGAAAAGAACCCAGATGTCCTTTAACAGAGGAATGGATACAGAAAATGTGGTATATCTACACAATGGGGTACTACCCATCTATCAAAGACAATGGCTTCTTGAAATTCATAGGCAAATGAATGGAACTACAAAATATTATCCTGAGTGAGGTAACCCAATAACAAAAAAAAAAAAAACTCATGGTATGCACTCACTGATAAGTAGATATTAGCCCAAAAGCTTAGATTACCCAAGATACAATCCATAGACAGCATGAAGATCAAGAAGAAGGACAAACAAAGTGAGGATGCTTCAGTCCTTCTTATAAGAGGGAACAAAAATATTCATAGGTGTAGATATTAGACAACATTTGGAACAGAGACTGAAAAATGGCCATTTCTTGCCTGCCCCACATGGGGATCAGCCCATATACACACAGCCACCAAACCCAGACAATATTGCAGACGGCAAGAAGTGCATGCTAACAGGAGCCTAATATAGCTGTCTCCTGAGATTTTCTGCCAGTTCATGACAAATACAGAAACAAATGCTAGCAGCCCACCACTGAACTGAGTACAGGATCACCATTGGAGGAGTTAGAGAAAGAATTGAAGTAGTTGAAAAGGCTTGCAACACCATAAGGACTATAATACCAACTAACCAGAACTCCCAGGGACTACCCCCTCAAAGAGTATATATGGACAGATCCATGGCTCCAGCTCCATATATAGCATGATGACCTTTTGGGCATCAATGAGAAAAGCCCTTGGCCCTGCCAAGGCTGGACCCCCCAGTGTAGGGGATTGTCAGGGCAGGAAGTTGGGAAGGGCTAGGTAGATGGGTTGAGGAACACTCTCATAAGGGAAGGGGTTGGGGGCATGGGATAGCAGGGTTATGGACAGGAAACCCAGAAAGCTTATAACATTCGAAATATAAGTAAAAAATATAAAAAAAATACAATTGAAGCCAAAAAATCATGACTGCACAATGCTTTATCCAAGAATGTAATTTAGTAATCCATCCCATCTATTTTCTCCCTTTTGAAAATTATATCCATTTCCAAATCATCAAGCAAAATGACAGCTTTTCTCTAATTTAGAAAATAACCCTTACCAGACACTCAAACCTAGGATGATGATGACTGTCCTACATAGCTACTTTCTGCTGAATATAGGCAATGAGAAGTTCTCTAAAGGGGCTAAGAAAACTAGAAAAACTGGTTTGACTTTAGAAAGCTATTCAGTCGGAATATTTGGAATGATCAGAGCTAGACCTAAGTTCTGACCAGATCCATCTGAAAGGTTGGATGAGGTAGATGACCTGGAATCAGTGGCAAATTTGTAAAGGTATTTTAGGCAGCAACCAGAAGCAAGGGACCAAGCAGGTGAGTTCAACATCTCTGAGGATGAATCTCACCAAAGCTGTATATTCTGTAATATATAAATCTCACAACCAAATTGTAGTACCATTAAGATATTTGTATAGATTGTACAATGTGCACAGTTAAGTTAAACATGAAATTTTGTTCCATGTTTGACCAAGTGAAAGACAACTGTCTTTCTATGAGTTGATTTGATTAATAAACAATGGTAATGAGTCTTCATTCATGCTATGTGGAAGATGACATGAAAAATCTTTACCTGTCCTGTTTGATTTTTTGAACTTTTATAGTTCTTCAGGGGGTCTGACCTGTCATACCTGACCCATATCACTCTGGAAAGGGTCCAAAGCCTATTTTCCTTTTCTGTCAATACAACTGCAGAGTCTTTCCTCCAAAATAACATGTCCTTCATCCAGTAACTAGAATTCATTGAACATTTAGCTTGACCTCTCTCCTAGAGGAATTTTAATGTAACCACTAAACTGATAACCACAGTCATTCTTGATAAATAAAACAATTCAAACCAAAAAATGCAATCTAAACAAATATTAACTGATGAAACAATGCTTCTGCTGTCTCCTGCCCCAATGTTCATGAGATCAAGGCCTAAATGATTTATTTAATATCTCTATCTACTTACTGTATGAGCCAATTTCCAGGCTCTCCCTTTAATATAATCCTCAAGACCTAAACTTCTACTTTGCAAGATAGACTAGGTGACCTGCACCCTGCCTTCAATCTAATTTTTTAAAATATATACTCAATGTATATAAGTATACTGTAGCTTTTCGAAATCACAACAGAAGAGGGCATTGGATTCCATTACAGAGAGTTGTGAGCCACCTTGTGGTTACTGGGAATTGAACTCGGGACCTCTGGAAGAACAATCAGTGCTCTTAAACGTGAACCATCTCTCCAGCCCCTTCAATCTTATTTTTTAAGATTGAATGTCTCCATGTTATTATTTCTTTGTAATTATCATTAATTACATTTCCTTCTACTTATTGTATAAGTATATATCCATGTTCTATTTTCATACCAGGCAAGGAAATCCCACAAATCCCAATAGTAGACTATGTTCAAAGATCCCGAGAAATTGTCCTGACAAGACTTTTTCAAATCTTCTCTAAAGCATTTTTTTTTCATTCAACCTCCCTAACTCCCTTCTGTGGAGCTTAATATTTGCTGCATTTACAAACTGCCTCTCTGCCTCTTATCATAAACTCTTGTTATGAGTCCCAAACCAAAGGAAGAAATCCCCATGAAGCTTGGGCAAAATCTGTATTCCTTTCTATTCTTAAAAACAATGAAATCAAATTTTAAATATCTATCCTTTGATTATTTGCTTGTAGGAAGCAGGCAGCTTTTATTATGTCTCTCACTGCCTTCCTCCTAGAGGCATCCTGAATGCACAGCAGGAGTTCTCAGTCTCTTGGCTAAATCTCTTTCTGGCAGCAACTATATGACTTTGTTTTAGTTTTTGCATGCTGGAGTCATGCGACTAGGCTCTGCTCCAATGAGAAACCAATTATCCCTCCTACTAAACTATATCATTGTATGTGTGTAATCCATCTGAGGATTTCTAAAGTAATAGTGGATTCTCATGTTCAACATTGTGTGCCATCTGTAGTGTAAAGTTTTTGCTGCCCCTCTTTAGGTTCTGGGCAGACCATGATACCAGCCCCACACAAGTTCCCTCATATCTGCAGATGAAACATGCAATTAACTTATTTTCAACCTGCTGTATTGGCTCAATTGCTGGGCATATCTAATCTCCTGAAGCAAGTATGCCCTTCCCAATACGCTTAGCTTTTCACCTCTTGTTTTCTTCAGACATAATTCATTTTATTTTTTTAGACAAAGATCAGAGACTATACAAGTACCTCTTGGGGTAGGGATGAAACATACACAGAGCCAATGTGCCCTATCACCTTACACTGAATAGTGTGGGATTTGATAATCTTATTCACCAAGTATCCTCTCTGCATGATGGCCCCATGGAGGCTCCAAGGCTAGCTCCTTGGAGCATTTAACACTAAGATCAGCATGACCACCATAGTCCCTTATTGTGACAAAAGCCTTGAATTGAACCTGGTCCCCTGGTCAGCAAGAGTCTGCTTCTGCACTATTATGATCCTTTACAAATGCTTCCAGGAAAATGCCAATGATCTTGGATTCTCTGATGGACAGGGACAACATGTAGATTTCCTTCAGAGATATGATCTTCATATGCTTGACCACGCAACCCAGTTTGGTGATGGGGATCCACTCCTCTTTTTTGGCCACTCCAAGTTGTGGCCTCTAAGACCTCCGCTGAATCCTCCATGGAAGCAGCTATCCCCTCGTAATCCTGGGCTCCTGAATCCTCAGTGGCTTCCTGCCACACAGGTGGTAATGACCATTTGATATTTTCCAAAAGAAGATAGAAGAGAAGGTGGATTAGGAGGTGAATGAGGAGGAGGAAATGAAGGACAAGAAAGCAGAAGCAGCAGGAGAAGAGGAGGAGGAGGAAGAGGAAGGAAGAAGAAGAGAACAGGAATAACAGCTTTGCACCTCGTAATCTGCCTCACCTTCAGTTGCTCAGTCACAATTAGTCCGATCTTAACACCCTAAATATGCCATCAGTTATGTTTCTGTGTACCAGAAAAAGCAGTGTATGACTGCTCTGTACAATATCTCACATGGCTGATCACCTTTTTTTCTTCCAACACATGGCAAAATTCTCTCTTCCTCCCCTGCATCTTTTAACCTGCCTCCAGGGATCAAGAAGCCCCACCTCTTTCCTTCTTCCCAGCAATTACTCCCTGGCATCTTTATTAATAGAACAAGAACCAACTGGGAAACAAGCTAAGCATCAGACCCACCCTCTAGAGTTGCTGTAAAATCCTCTGATCAAAAGCAACTTAGAAAGGAAGGGGTTTATTTTAGCTTATAATTCCAGGTAACATGTTGATCAATAATGAGGGATGGCAAGTCAGGAACTTAAAGCAAGAAAGACAAAAGAACACTACTTACATGCTTTGTTCTCTGATTTGCTAACTGACTCATGCTTAGCTAGCTTCCCTGGAACATCTGTCTACGGATAACACTGCCCACAATAGGCTGTGCCCACCTACATCAATTAAAAATCAAGACAATCAGGGCCCCTGCAGTCCAGACACCACCCAGATCTGAAGGGATCCAATCAAAAGCTCCCTGCACCCAAATCCCGTGGGAGGGAAAGCTAAACCTTCAGAGGGGCAGACGCACCTGGGAAGCCTGAAGAGACAACACTCTGCCCACATTTCTGACTCCAGAGGAAAACACATCATTGCATCTGGAATCCTGGTGCACAGGAGCCCCAGGAAAAGGTGGCACAGGCCCTCCAGGTTACTGCCCTCATGGAGAGCTCAAAAGCAGCCACCCAGGAGGCACTTCAGCTGTGGGACCACAGGTAAGACCAACTTTTCTGCTCCAAGAAACCTGACTGGTGGACACAGGACACAGGCCCACAGGAACAGCTGAAGACCAGTAGACAGGAACAACTACACGCCTGAAAGCAGAACACTCTGTTCCCATAAATGGCTGAAAAAAAACAGGAAAACAGGTATATGGCACTCCTGACACACAAACCTATAGGACAGTCTAACCACTGTCAGAAATAGCAGAACAGGGTAACACTAGAGACAACCTGATGGCAAGAGGCAAGCACAGGAATCCAAGCAACAGAAACCAAGACTACAAGGCATCATTGGAGCCCAATTCTCCCATCAAACCAAACACTGTATATCCAATCACACCAGAAAAGCAAAATGTTGACTTCAAATCACACTTCATCGTGATGATGGAGACTTCAAGAAAGATATAAAGAATTCCCTTAGAGAAATGCAGGGAAACATAAATAAACAAGTAGAAGCCTATAGAGAGGAATCACAAAAATCCCTGAAAGAATTACAGGAAACACAATCAAACAGGTAAAGGAATTAAAAATGGAAATAGAAGCAATAAAGAAAGCACAAAGGGAGACAAGCCTGGATATAGAAAACCAAAGGAAGAGATAAGGAGCCATAGATACAAGCATCACCAACACAATACAAGACAGAGAGGAGAGAATCTCAGGTGCAGAAGACTCCAAAGAAATCATCAACACAACTGTCAAAGATAAGGTAAAATGGAAAAAGGTACTGATCTAAAACATACAGGAAGTCCAGGAATCAATGATATCAAACCTAAGGATAATAGGTATAGAAGAGAGTGAAGACTCCCAGCTCAAAGTACCGATAAATATCTTCAACAAAATAATAGAAGAAAACTTCCCTAACCTAAAGAAAGAGATGCTTATAAACATACAAGGAGCCTATAGAACTCCAAATAGATTTGACCAGAAAAGAAACTCCACCTGTCACGTAACAGTTAAAACCCCAAATGCACAAAACAAAGAAAGAATATTAAAAGCAGTAAGGGAAAAAGGTCAAGTAACATGTAAAGCAGACATATCAGAATCACACTGGACTTCTCACCAAAGACTATGAAAGCCAGAAGATCCTGGACAGATGTCATAAAGACCCTGAGAGAACAAAAATGAGAAACCATTTTACTGTACCCAGCAAAACTCTCAATTAACATAGATGGAGAAACCAAGATATTCCATGACAAGACCAAAGTTACACAATATCTTTCTACAAATCCAGCACTACAAAGGATAATAAATGGTAAAGCCTATCATAAGGAGGCAAGCTACACCCTAGAAAAAGAAAGAAACTGATCATCTTGGCAACAAAACAAAGAGAAGAAAAGCACACAAGCATAATCTCACATCCAAATATGAATATAACAGAAAGCAATAATCACTATTCCTTAATATCTCTCAACATCAATGGACTCAACTTCTGAATAAAAAGATGTAGATTAACAAAGTAGATAGGCAATGAGGACCCTGCATTCTGCTGCCTACAGGAAACACACCTCAGAGACAAAGACAGACACTACCTCAGAGTGAAAGGCTGGAAAACAACTTTCCAACCAAATAGTCGGAAGAAGCAAGCTGGAGTAGCGATTCTAATATCAAATAAAATCAATTTTCTACTAAAAGTCATCAAAAAAGATGAGGATGGACACTTCATATTCATCAAAAGAAAAATCCACCAAGATGAACTCTCAATCCTAAATATCTATGCTCCAAATACAAGGGCACCTATATACATAAAAGAAACCTTACTAAAGCTCAAAGTACACATTACATCTCCCACAATAATAGTAGGAGATTTCAATACCACACTCTCATCAATGGACAGATCATGGAAACAGAAATTAAACAGAGACATAGACAGACTAAGAGAAGTCATGAACCAAATGGACTCAACAGATACTTATAGAACATTCTATCCAAAAGCAAAAGGATATACCTTCTTTGCACTGCCTCATGGTACTTTCTCCAAAATGGACCATATAATTGGTCATAAAACAGGAATCAACAGATACAGAAAGATAGAAATAATCCCATGAGTCTATGAGACCACCATGGCCTAAAGCTGGTCTTCAATAACAATAAGGGAAGAATGCCCATATATATATATATATATATATATATATATATATGGAAGTTGAACAATGCTCCACGCAATGATAACCTGGTCAAGGAAGAAATAAAGAAAGAAATTAAAGACTTCTTAGAATTTAGTGAAAATGGAGGTACAACATACCCAAACTGATGGGACATGGTGAAACTGTGCTAAGAGGAAAACACATAGCACTGAGTGCCTGCAGAAAGAAAAAGGAGAGAGCACTTGTGAGCAGCTTGACAGCACACTTAAAAGCTCTAGAACAAAAAGAAGCAAATACGATCGGGAGGAGTAGAAGGCAGGAAATAATCAAACTCAGAGCTGAAATCGACCAAGTAGAAACAAAAAGGACTATACAGAGAATCAACAGAACCAAAAGTTGGTTCTTTGAGAAAATTAACAAGATAGATAAACCCTTAGCCAGACTAACGAGAGGACACAGAGTGTGTGTACAAATTAAGAAAATCAGAAATGAAAAGGGAGACATAACTACAGAATCAGAGGAAATTCAAAAAATCATTAGATCCTATTACAAAAGCCTATATCCAAGAAAACTTGAAAATCTGCAGGAAAAGACAATTTTCTAGACAGATACCAGGAACCAAAGTTAAGTCAGGAACAGATAAACCATTTAAACAACCCCATAATGCCTAACGAAATAGAAGCAGTCATTAAAGGTCTCCCAACCAAAAAGAGCCCAGGTCCAGATGGGTCTAGTGCAGAATTCTATCAGACCTTCATAGAAAACCTCATACCAATACTATCCAAACTATTCCACAAAATTGAAACAGATGGAGCACTATCAAATTCCATCTATGAAGCCACAATTACTTTTATACCTAAACCACACAAAGACCCAACAAAGAAAGAGAACTTCAGACCAATTTCCCTCATGAATATCGATGCAAAAATACTCAATGTAATTCTCGCAAACCGAATCCAAGAGCACATCAAAACAATCATCCACCATGATCAAGTAGGCTTCATCCCAGGCATGCAGGGATGGTTTAATATGTGGAAAATCATCAACATAATCCATTACATAAACAAACTGAAAGAACAGAACCACATGATCATTTCATTAGATGCTGAGAAAGCATTTGACAAAATTCACCACCCCTTCATGATAGGTCCTGGAAAGAATAGGAAATCAAGGCCCATACCTAAACATAGTAAAAGCCATATACAGCAAACCAGTTGATAACATTAAACTAAATGGAGAGAAACTTGAAGAAATCCCATTAAAATCAGGGACTAAACAAGGCTGCCCACTCTCTCCCTACTTCCTAAATATAGTTCTTGAGGTTCTAGCCAGAGCAATCAGACAATAAAAGGGATCAAGGGAATAGAGATTAGAAAAGAAGAAGTCAAAATATCACTATTTGCAGATGATATGATAGTATATTTAAGTGATCCCAAAAGTTCCAGCAGAGAACTACTAAATCTGATAAACAACTTCAGCAAAGTGACTGTGTATAAAATTAACACAAATAAATCAGTAGCCTTCCGCTACCCAAAAGAGAAACAAGCCAAGAATAGAAATTAGGGAAATTACACCCTTCACAGTAGTCCCAAATGATATAAAATACCTAGGTGTGACTTTAACCAAGCAAGTAAAAGGTCTGTACAATAAGAACTTCAAGCCTCTGAAGAAAGAAATTGAAGAAGTTCTCAGAAGATGGGAAGATCCCCCATGATCATGGATTGGCAGGATCAATGTAGTAAAAATGGCCATTTTACCAAAAGAGATGTACAGATTCAATGCAATCCCCATCAAAATACCAATCCAATTCTTCAGAGAGTTAGACAGGACAATTTGCAAATTCATCTGGAATAACAAAAACTCCAGGATAGCTAAAACTATCCTCAACAATAAAAGGCCTTCTGGGGGAATCACTATCCCTGAACTCAAGCAGTATTACACAGCAATAGTGATAAAAAAAACCTGCATGGTATTGGTACAGAGACAGACAGATAGACCAATGGAATAGCATGGAAGGCCCAGAAATGAACCCGCACACCTATGGTCACTTGATTTTTGACAAAGGAGCCATCTTTTTGGCAATGGCAAAAAGAAAGCATTTTCAGCAAATGGTGCTGGTTCAACTGGAGGTCAGCACATAGAAGAATGCAGATAGATCCATGCTTATCACCCTGTACAAAGCTTAAGTCCAAGTGGATCAAGTACCTCCACATCAAACTAGATACACTCAAACTAATAGAAGAAAAAGTGGGAAGCATCTCGAACACATGAGCACTGGAAAATATTTCCTGAACAAAACACCAATGGTTTATGCTCTAAGATCATAGAATCTAAGAATTGACAAATGGGATCTCACAAAACTGCAAAACTTCTGTAAGGGAAAGGACACTGCTGTTAGGACAAAAGGACAACCAACAGATTGGGAAAAGATCTTTACCAATCCTACAGCTGATAGAGGGCTTATATCCAAAATATAAAAAGAACTCACAATATTAGACCGCAGGGAAACAAATAACCCTATTAAAAAATGGGGTTCAAAGCTAAACAAAGAATTCAGAGCTGAGTAATGCTGAATGGCTGAGAAACACCTAAAGAAATGTTCAACATCTTTAGTCATAAGGGAAATGCAAATCAAAACTGGTGATTTCACCTCACACCAGTGAGAATGGCTAAGATCAAAAACTCAGGTGACAACAAATGCTGGCGAGGATGTGGAGAAAGAGGAACACTCCTCCATTGTTGGTGGGATTGCACACTGGTACAACCATTCTGGAAATCAGTCTGGAGGTTCCTCAGAAAATTGGACATTGAACTACCTGAGGACCCAGCTATACCTCTCTTGGGCATATACCCAAAAGATGCCCCAACAGATAACAAAGACACATGCTCCACTATATTCATAGCAGCCTCATTTATAATAGCCAGAAGCTGGAAAGAACCCAGATGCCCTTCAACAGAGGAATGGATACAGAAAATGTGGTACATCGACACAATGGAATATTACACAGCTATCAAAATCAGTGACTTTATGAAATTCATAGGCAAATGGATGGAACTGGAAAATATCATCCTGTGTGAGGTAACCCAATCACAGAAAAACATGCATGGTATGATAAGTGGCTATTAGCCCAAATGCTTGAATTACCCTAGATATACCAGAAGGATGACCAAAATGCGAATGCTTAACTCCTTCTTTAAAAGGGAAACAAGAATACCATTGGCAGGGAATAGAAAGGCAAAGTTTAGAACAGAGGCAGAAGTAACACCCATTCAGAGCCTGCCCCACATGTGGCCAATACATATACAGCCACCAAACTAGATAAGATGGATGAAGCAAAGAAGTGCAGGCCGACAGGAACCAGATGTAGTTCTCTCCTGAGAGACACAGCCAGAAACACAGCAAATACAGAGGCGAATGCCATCATTAAAGCACTGAACTGAGAAGGGGACCCCTGTTGAAGGAATCTTAGAAAGAACTGAAAGAGCTTGAAGGTGCTTGAGACCCCATATGAACAACAATGCCGAGCAACCAGAGCTTCCAGGGACTAAGCCACTACCCATAGACTATACATGGACTGACCCTGAGCTCCAACCTCATAGGTAGCAATGAAAAGTCTAGTAAGTGCACCAGTGGAAGGGGAAGCCCTTGGTCCTGCCAAGACTGAACCCCCAGTGAACGTGATTGTTGGGGGGAGGGCAGAAATGGGGGGAGGATGGGGAGGGGAACACCCATAGAGAACGTGATGGGGAGGGGTTATGGGGATGTTGGCCTGGAAACCTAGAAGAGGAATAACAATCAAAACGTAAAAAAGAAATACTCAAGTTAATAAAGCTAAAAAAAAATCAGGACAATCCCCCAAAGTCATAATCATAAGCCTATTTATCCTCAGTTGATGCTTACTTTTCTTTGTCAAGTTAACAAAGCTAAGCAGAACACTTAGGGTCTCTAATTTTCCTTATTAATTTTTTATAAAATTTATTATGTTTATTATTAGGGGGGCTCACAAGTAACACGGTGCTCACGTGGAAGTCAAGAAAACTTGCAAGAGTTAATTATCTTCTTCCATGATGTTGGTTCTAAGGATTGACTTAGGTCATTAGGAATGGCAGCAATAGCCTTTATTTGCTCTGAGCAATCTCTTCATTCAGAAGCCTAATTATCTTAGTATGGTGATCAATTTCTTAAATAGCTTCTGTCTTTTACATATCCAATATCATTTACCTGTATTTCCCAAATCTAAACTAACT
Source organism: Rattus norvegicus (assembly GCF_021556685.1). Classification (NCBI taxonomy): domain Eukaryota; kingdom Metazoa; phylum Chordata; class Mammalia; order Rodentia; family Muridae; genus Rattus; species Rattus norvegicus. The sequence goes on along the minus strand of NC_141554.1, from coordinate 10,918,878 downwards.
TATTAGTTCACCTTTTTACTAAAAAATATCATAACACAATTTTTTTTCATTGATTGAATTAACTAAACTTGTCTCTTTCCTTTTCCGTTTTTCTAGAATATCTTTCTTGTGATAGAGTATTTGCTTAGCATGCATGAAACCCTAAGTTTAATCACCAAAACCTCAAAAAAAGAAAATGTTTCTAAGCCACACATATGTAATGAATTCATTAAAAACAAATTACATTCATAAGAGGTATGTGTCTATTTTGCTTTTGTATATACTGCAATTATTTATCTCAATTTCTAGCTCACAAAGAAGTCATTGAGAGTCATAAGCCCAATTCCTTGGGTTTGGGGATCTGGTAATAGCTATTTTACAAATAATAGAAAAGTTGTCATTTTAAGGAATAATTTGGGAATGGTCATAATTTTTCCATTACAGGGAAATAGGTGGAATAATGTATCCATAGTCTTAATTGGTAGAAATCTTTATAACTGATGCAAAGCTGAAGTTATAATTTCTTACACTGGTACAGAAATTATTTTGTTACATATTTAAGATTTTCATTGGTTTGGATTTTTTAGGTTGATACAAGACTTGAGATTAGTATTGTTACTCTTAGATAGGCATTGCGCCTATGCAACTCATTTAAAAATACAAAGCTTAGACCCAGTCCTTCTAATAACTGCTATTAAAAACTGTTTTTTGATGATCAAGCATTATGAGTTAAGGACCAGATAGCAAACTCATGGTTATATTAGATTCTGATTTAAGTTTTCAATTAGCAATAATCACACCTCGGATAAACCTCATTGGCTACGATACTGCCACTGCGCAAAGCTTAGATTCTGATTTAAATATAAAAAAATGTTTTTGATATATTTCAACCAGAAATAGCCAAGAGTAATAAAGGTTTAACAGTTCAGATTACCATAAACAGATAGAGAAATAGTCTTCAAAAATATCAGAAATCCACAGAATGTGACATTTAATGTTATTTCATTATTAAGAATCATTTGACGGGCTGAGAAACATGTAATGAAATTTTCAACATCTTTAGTCATAAGGGAAATGCAAATCAAAACAACCCTGAGATTTCTCCTCACACCAGTCAGAATGGCTAAGATCAAAAACTCAGGTGACAACAAATGCTGGCGAGGATGTGGAGAAAGAGGAACACTCCTCCATTGTTGGTGGGATTGCAGACTGGTACAACCATTCTGGAAATCAGTCTGGAGGTTCCTCAGAAAATTGGACATTGAACTACCCGAGGACCCAGCTATACCTCTCTTGGGCATATACCCACAAGATGCCCCAACATATAAAAAGAGACACGTGCTCCACTATGCTCATAGCATCCTTCTTTATAATAGCCAGAAGCTGGAAAGAACCCAGATGTCCTTCAACAGAGGAATGGATACAGAAAATGTGGTACATCTACACAATGGAATATTACTCCGCTATCAAAAACAATGCCTTTATGAAATTCATAGACAAATGGATGGAACTGGAAAATATCATCCTGAGTGAGGTAACCCAATCACAGGAAAACACACATGGTATGCACTCAGTGATAAGTGGATATTAGCCCAAATGCTTGAATTACCCTAGATGCATAGAACACATGAAACTCAAGACAGATGATCAAAATGGAATGCTTCACTCCTTCTTTAAAAGGGGGAACAAAAATACCCTTGGCAGGGAATAGAGAGGCAAAGATTAAAACAGACACAGAAGGAACACCCATTGAGAGCCTGCCCCACATGTGGCCCATACATATACAGCCACCCAATTAGACAAGATGGATGAAGCAAAGAAGTGCAGGCCGACAGGAGCCGGATATAGATGTCTCTTGAGAGACACAGCCAGAATACAGCAAATACATAGGCGAATGCCAGCAGCAAACCACTGAACTGAGAATAGGACCCCCGTTGAAGGAATCAAAGAAAGAACTGGAAGAGCTTGAAGGGGCTCGAGACCCCTTATGAACAACAATGCCAAGCAACTAGAGCTTCCAGGAACTAAGCCACTACCTAAAGACTATACATGGACTGACCCTGAGCTCCAACCTCATAGGTAGCAATGAATATCCTAGTAAGATCACCAGTGGAAGGGGAAGCCCTTGGTCCTGCTAAGACTGAACCCCCAGTGAACGTGATTGTTGGGGGGAGGGCGGCAATGGGGGGAGGGTGGGGAGAGGAACACCCATAAAGAAGGAGAGGGGGAGGGATTAGGGGGATGTTTGCCCGGAAACCGGGAAAGGGAATAACAATCGAAATGTAAATAAGAAATACTCAAGTTAATAAAAAAAAAAAAAGAATCATTTGACAATGAGACAAGTGTGCTCCAGACAGTTTCCCCATTCTCCTTCAAAGAAAAATTGAGCATCGTTACCTTCAGGTGATGCTGCTTATTGTGGCAAGGTAGCCAGAGAGCATAAACTGCCTATTACTTCTGCAGATGAAATACTTTCTGGGAAAAGGACACATTATTCAGAATAGTTAACTGTTTGCTCTGCCAATACAGGGTAAGCAGTCCTTAGTAATTCTGGCTTGTAAAGGTCTGTCAGATGATCCTGGGCCAGAAGGCTGAAGTTATAGGCTCCAACATTATAAGAAATTAGGGTGCTGTCCAGGTAGTCAGCTGTCTTTACAATTGTTTAATTTTGAGAAGCTATATTTGTTGCTTCCTATATACCCATGTAATGTTTAACTTGTTCTCAGATTTCTGATGGAGTTGAAGACTAATTTTAGTCTCATAATCAAACTCAAGTTATTTAACTAACTTAAAGAAAGAGGTTGCAGAACAGAAGACATGGTTTTCAGATAGCATTACAGGCTAACATCTAAACAATCTAGGGATAGAATCATAACTCTTTGAGTTAGGAATGATGATTGAGCACTTTATCTAATTGACAAATATGATGGACTGGATGTCATTTGTATATCACACTATGTAATTTACATGGTTTTTATGGTTTTGTTCAACTTATGTCTTGGCGAGGAGGGTTTCTTTAAATTTTTTTATTGGACAATAAAGGTGAGGTGTAGGGGTGGTTCTGATGCTAAGGTCCTGTTCCCCAATTGGTTCTTGATCTGTCCTTAAAGAAAGCCATGGATCAATTGCTGGGCAGAAGGGATAGGCAGGACTTCTGCAACCCTAGAGACAAGCACAGAGATGCAAGGAAAGAGAGAAAAGTTTTGCCATGCTTCTGATGGAGAAGGGTTGAAGTGAGATCTCATGATGGAGTGGTCACACAGGCTGCTCCTACAGGTGTGTGGTCAGGGTTGTTTATCAAGGACTAGATGGAACTAGCCACTAAAGTTTAGGGCAGGTGTGAGGTGCAGAGGCAAGAATGATGATAAGGGCATGATTTTCCAGGTGGGAGATATTGGCACCCAGCAATTGTGCCAAGAAAGCAAGTCAAAATTGTGTGTGTGTGTGTGTGTGTGTGTGTGTGTGTTATCCATGGATTCAAGAGAAGCTGGGCAGAGGGTGGTAGGGCAGCCTATTCCCAGAGCTAAGGTGGGGTAGCAAAAAGCTACACACAACACATTCCCTGTCAGCATAGGAGAAACTCATTCACAGAGCAATTAAATGATTAAATATCTGCAATTAAAACAACACTGCTTTGGATATAATCAAGGACAGGACAGCTTAAGTAGATAAAACAAAAACTTCAGGAGAGATAGAAAACAAGTATTTTGACAAACTGTTATAAATGATCAAAGACCAAAACTAAAATACAATCAAATAGCCTTGCGCAGGAGCAGATATAACAATAATTTCACCAAAGTCTTTGCATCTAGATTGGCATCTTCAGCAGGTAAGGGAATATTTGGCTTCTATGAGTTGGAATTTTATCTCAGATGAAACAAAGTACAACGTGAGTCAAATGTATGGGGCCAGAAGATTCTAGTGGAAAATTAATTCCATGTGTGGCTAATATAGCCTTGACTTTATGGGGACAAGATTTGTTGCATTAATGGAAAAAAACAACATAATATTCATCCTATCTCAGAAACAAATAATAAAGAATGCTCTGATAAAAATATTAACAGATATTATCTAGAGCTAGATAATATCATCATGTGTAAGATAGTCCAGATCCAGAAACACACACATGCTATGTGCATACTTATAAGTGGACATCAGCCATAAAGTACAGGATATCCTTGATAAAATCTAGAGAGCCAAAGAAAGTGGATAATAAGGAGGGTGGAGGAAAGGATGCATGAATTTCTTTCAGAATGGGGAAACAAAATTGGATAGATGTAGAGAGGGAAATGGGTGGGGAGCCCATAAGAAGCATTGTGGGGATGGTGATCACATGTGAGGGAGGGAAGCAGGAGAGGCCTAGGAGAGAGAAAAGAGATCAATGGGGGCTGCCTCTAGAACTAACAGGAGACTGGAGATGGGGGAGGTTATGGGGAATCTATGGAGGTGATCCTAGTTAAGATTCCTACCAAAATAGTACCTAGAAACTGAAGTGAAGGACTTCCAGAGGAAGGAAAGGGACATCAACCCACTCACAAAATCTTCAATTCAGAGTTTGTCTTGCCTTCAAAATGCATAGGAAGAAAGTTGAGCAGAGACTAAGGGGACAGCCAACCAATAACTGCCTCAGCTTGACACCTGTCCCATGTCAGAGAGTTAAACCCTGACACTATTAAAGATACACTGCTATGTTTGCAGACAAGAGCCTAACATAATTGTCTTCTGTGAGGCTTCATCTAGCAGAAAGAAGGAAACAGATGTAAAGGCCCATGGCCAAACATCAGGTGGAACTCAGGAAGTCCTGTGGAAGAGTAGGGGATAGAAGCGAGTGAGCCAAAGGGATCAAGGACACTACATGAAGACCCAAAGAGTCAATTAACCTAGGCCTATGAGGGCTCACAGAGACTGAACCACCAGCTAAAGAGCATGCAGAGGCTGGACTTCGAACCTCTACACATTTGGATGATACCCCAGGGGAAGGTTTAATTGGCAGGCATTAGTAAAGGTAGACTGGGAGGAGAGGGAGGAGGGTCACTGCAATTGGTATGTAGAGAGAATAAATAATTAAATTATTTGGAGAAAAAGTGTAATAACAGATCATTCAGGTTGTACATAAGCAAGACAGAAGCGCTGTTGGTCTTTGAAAGGTATCAACCACCCTACCTTTAACATGGTTAACTGACAAGCCTGTGAGGGTGAAACAACAGCTGTTGAAATCAGAAAAATTATAGATACTAAGACAGCTGGTACTGGAGCAGCTAAATGTTCAACATATTGAAGAATCAAAAAGTCCTTATAATTCTCTTATATTTGTCATTAAAAAGCAATCTGGAAAATAAAGAATGTTAACAGATTTAAAAGTCATAAATAAGGTAATTTAGCCAATGGGCTCTTTACAGAATGGAAGTCATTTGCCTTCTTTATTAACTAAAGGACAGCCTACTATAATGATTGATTTAAAAGACTGCTTGCTTACTATATCTTTACAAAAACAGGAAAAAGAAAAATTTCCATTCACAGTGTCTACTTATAATAATGCTCAACCTCTTAAAAGTTATCACTAAAAAGTTCTTTCATAAGGAATGTTAAATAGTCCAACATGGTCAATATTTTGTATAACAGCAATTAGAAATAATTCATAAACAAATTCTTCAATCTAAAATTTATCATTATGTGGATGATATATTGCTATCTGTTTCAGACACAGATACCTTAGGGAAAAATGTTGGATGAAGTAAAGAAAATTTTGCCTTACTGAGGGTTAAAAATTTCTCCTGAAAAAAATACAAAGAGAATATTCTATCAATTATCTAAGATATAAGAAAGGTTTACAGAAAATTCTATCACTGAAAGTACAAATCAAGAGAGATCATTACAAATACTTAATGATTTCAAAAATTGCTGGGAAATATTAACTGGCTATGGCTCACAATTTAATTAAATACAGAGGTAAGTAATTTATTTCAAACCTTAAAAGGAAATAAGGATGTAAATATTCCAAGAAAATTATCAGCTGAGGCTGATAGAATCAGCTCTGGTAGAAAAAAGATTACAGGATGCACATATGGATCACTTGGATACAAAGCTTGATTTTATTTTAGTTATGTTGCTTTCTACTATTCTCCCACAGTAATTCACATGCAGAGAGAAGATAATATCTTATAACGGATATTTTAAACACATAAACAGAGTAAAACATTAAAGACCCATATAGAAAAGTTTTCTGAATTGATTCTGAAAGGAAAAATGAGACTTCATCAATTAACTGAATCGACCCAGCAGAAATTGTGGTACCTTTTACTAATGCTGAGATTGCCTCATTATGGGAAGAAAATTAATAACCGCAAAGAGCTTGCAGTATTTTTTTGGGAAAGATTAACAATAAATATCCCAAAACAAGCAACTTCAGTTTCTGAAAAGAACTAATTCAATTCCCCCTCATACAGTAAAAAAGGATACTGTAATGATTTGCATATGCTTGGCCAGGAAGTGGCATTATTAGAAGGTGTGGCCTTGTTGGAGGAAGTGTGTCACTATGGAGGTGGGCTTGGAGACCCTCCTCCTAGCTGCCTGAGGGTGCTCAGTCTGTTCCTGGCTTCCTTCGGGTGAAGATGTAGAACTCAGCACCTCCTGCACCATGCCTACCTGGATGCTGTCATGCTCCCGCCTTGATGAGAATGGACTGAACCTCTGAACCTGTAAGTCAGCCCCAGTTAAATGTTGTCCTTTATAAAACTTACATTGATCATGGTGTCTGTTCACAGCAATAAGACCTTAAGTACAGATACCAAGTTCTAGAAGCCTTACATTCTATATCATGCACATAAATCAGGAAGGCATGTTGTAAGTCGGGAAAAATGAGTAAAGTGGCTCAAAGCCCTTATGATTAAATTAAAAAATCAGAGCTGTATGCCATTCTTATGGTACTATTAGATTTTCCTTAATCTCTTAATATATTACTGACTAATTTGTAGAAAGTGTTGCTTTACATATTGAAACTGCTGAATTTATTCCAGATGACTTCATAAGAAACACCATGTTAACAGCCAAAGTTTGAAAAAAAAATTTTTCTATCAGTTGTTCCTTATATAACTCCATTACCAGCAGAAAGTAACCCAAAAGGAACTCAAAATTTAGCCAATAAATATTTTCCATGTTGTAGAGTTTGGAAAATTTAAATATGTGCATCATACCATAGATACATATTTAGGATTTCAGTGGGCAACAGCTTTAAATTGTGAAAATGCTGGTTCTATAATTACACATTTATTAGAAGTTGTGGCCATTATGGTAATACTTGTACAAATTAAGACTGACAATGTTCCAGCATTTGTCTCTAGTAAAAGATAACAACTTTTGAACATTATAACAAAAATCATATTACAAGTATTCTACATAATCCTACAGGACAAACATTTATAGAAAGATCTAATTGCATTTTAAAAGATATACTAAAAATTGGTAATAAAGACACCACAATGACTACATAGTGCTTTATTAACTTTAAATTTTAAATGGTAATAAGGAAAGAATATTAGTGCAAAGAGACACTGAATAATAGAAAAAACTGCTGAATTAAATCCTTCTGTATATTTTAAAGATGTGTTAAATTCAGAATGGAAATTGGGCTGTGTTGCATTAGGGAAGAGGTTTTGTTTTTGTTTTCACAGAAGAAAAGCTGTGGATACCATCAAGATTAATAAAGATTAGATTCAAGCAGGAGACACTTCCTGAATAAAGAGAGCTTATTCATCAGACAGCTTGGTCATTCAGTCCAAACTAACTTGCAAAGACTAACAAATGCCTTTCATTGGCTCAAGCATGAAAAAATAGAAATAAAAGATAATAGTATTTTTGAATGATAATTTACCAAAGGCAAATTGCCTTACTGTCATGAAATAACAAATGAGTTTTCTTAAACTACGTGAGTTAATTTCATGTTAGAATGTTAGATTGTAGATTGTCACATGGCCCACACAATCTTGGATATTAGCCTTTGAATTATCTTCTTAAAAAGGATATTTTTGTTGTTTGATATTAAAAACACAGTTAAGAGATTTAAACCCTTTTAAGTAAATTCAAGGTGTTACTATAATTCAATCTTGTTTTCTAAATTTCTAAGAGTTAGAATGATTTGGAGCTAAGATAAAATACTTGTGCAGGGTGGTGGTATCCCATGCCATTAATACTAGTGAATTTCTATAAATTAGTGGTTTTTTATAATTATAGAGTTACAGGGAACAAGGTGGTTGGTGTCATACACCTTTAATCCCACCACCAAGGCAAAAACTCAAATACAGCTACTTATTGGTATGTTTGCATTCTAGAGAAATCACATACTGCATTTATAGATTTTTATAAAATCATGTACAGGGTTACTAGAAAGGCAGGTAATTTCCAATAGGGACAGGAACAAAGAGCAGCTTTGTGACTGCTGGTAAGCTCATCTCTGTGCATGCAACTCTAACTGATATTGAACCAGATGATACCCTAATTATAGAGATTGTATTTGTTGGTGAATTGGCAACTACAAAGTCGTCATAAAGCAAAAAGGAGTTCACTGACATTTGCTTGTTGGTTTCTATTGCAAATGTTTTCTATATATGGAAAATAAACATTCTCTTTTTGAGAAAGAAATCTGGACATTTTTTAAGAACTTTATACTCAGTCATTGTCAACCACCCTACTATGGTCATAAGGAGTCTCCTTAAAAATGATGAACTAGATCTATTCTAAGCCAGAGTCCTTCCCAGACTTAGCCATGGAAGGAAAGGTATTACAATGGAACTAGTATCTATCTGAATTCCTTCATAATTAGGGTGTGGTAGCAAAGGAGTCTGTGCCACCCTACACAGAGGAAATAGCTCAATTGCCTAAACTGCTCACCCCTACCCCAAAAGAGGCACCTATTGAATCGGGGAGACCTACAGAATTGTCAGGACACTTAGCTAACTAATGATTTACTGATGGTTCATCAACTGCGAATGGAAACAACTGTTGCCCTTCTAATTAAGGTCAAAGTCTACCATTGTCCAGAAAACCTTTTGGACTCTCCGTTCACTAGCAGGACTCCACCTTCTCTGATCTTGACTAGGGAGTTCAAAAACCCATACACACCTCTACCTGCAGAATGTCATGTAACCTTAGTTAGATTATAGGTTCCTTTCTTTTTTTCTTTTATTGGATTTTTAAATTTACACTTAAAATGTTATCACTTTTTCCAGTTTCACCTTGGAATATGGGTTCCTTTCAACTTCCTTTCTCCTGATAGGAACTGTTCAGCTAACACCTGAGATTCATGAAATGTCTCTGTGTGCTAATGAAGCATTTCAGTATTGTAAGCTTTCAGCCAATGACTTTGCCCATCCTGAATATTCTGATCCTTGTCCCAAAACTATATAAGCCTTGAATGACCCCAAGTAAGTTTGATCTGCATCCACACAGCTGGTCCAAGTGTTGCCATTTCCATATGTATTCACACAGCTTCTGAACCCTGTCTGTCATCTCTGATCCCTTTACCCTCATGGACCCATATCAGTTGATGGTCCCCAGAGGCAGAGAGGGTCACAGGCAGCATATAGATCCTGGAATACAATGGCCAATACTGAAAAAGGAACCACAAAATCATCCCAGCACTATTGGCTATAAGATAAACAACTAGGAAAGCAAAAGGAAAATCTATCTTCTCAAATTTCTGGTGCATGTGCAATGGTATATGGTCATCAAAATAGAAAAGCATTAACTGGCAGGTGAGAGACCAGACCAACTTCATCCTGGGTTCAGACTCCATCTTAAAGAACCTGACCTAAGCTTGAACTGAGTTAAACATCGGGCCTGTACCAAGCACTGGTCTCCAGTTCAGTCCCTAATAACCACCAATCAAGAAGAAAGCAGAAGTTACAGTTGTGCCTAAAAATATTTACTTATGAAAGATTATGGTTTGGCTCCCAACACCAGCCAATCATTTTAAAGGGCAACAAATCCCATAATAACACCCCAATCAGATGTGTGTTAAGCTGAAAACCCCCTTGCATCTATAAATGCTTGCTTGAAACTGGGCTTAGAGCTTCACCCTCCTGTCCTGCTGCATCAGTGACAATGATCTGGACCAAGCTTGAGCTTGAATAAAGACCCTACTGGGATTACAGCAGAATCAGCTCCTTGGTGGTCTTTTGGGACTTTCAAAACAGACGCAACAGCGGGTAAACAACTAAAGTATCTCAGGAAGCATGAATGGAAATAGCAAAACCTAGCAAAACTTAGCCAAGACATCAAATTTTATGTAGCTCATATAGGAAAGACAGACAAAATGTCTGAAAATAATGACATAGTGGTCAAATTAGCATCATGCTTAATTAAGATTAAAATATTAAAGTTTGCCAGGGAACAAGTTAGAATAAACCAACAAGAATGAGAGATTACACATGTGAAAAACTTGAAAGTTTACCTCTAACACTAAAAATAAGGGGAAATGGAGAGCCAAATTAAACCAGGACAACCTACGAGAATAACTATAGTAAGGAATCCATAACCAGACAGTGGTTCACACTTTTATTTCCAGTACTTGAGAGGCACACACCTTTAATCCCAACACTTGGGATTCAGATGCAGGCACACAAATATTACAGTAATTTAAACTTAAAACCCACTTGCAAAAGACAGGCTGAAATTCAAAGTGAATGTCCTTTGTGATCCAAAAAATAAATACGATTAAACTTTGAATTTATATATAAAGAGAAAGGGAAATATAGGTATATATATCCATGTATACTAAGCTATATTTAGCTTCAAATTTTCAATAGAATTTTTTAACATTTCAATTGAAAGATAACTTTTTTTTTTTTTTTTTGCCAAGACACATTTTACCCTAGGAGAAATATAAACGGCCCAAAAAGAAACTCCCCAGAGTTAGGGTTACAACAGGGTTTTGGTTTTATCTTTCTAGGAGAATAAAGGCATACAACTAAAGAAGCCAGAGACCACTGGAGAAGTGAAACATCTGAAGGAAAAGGACAGATCATCAAGAGAAAGTATCCCAAGAAAAATAGTAAATTGGCCAAGTGGTATTGCCCACTCCCACCCCACCCCCCCGCTAACTGGCTTAAAATCACATCTCAGGGCCCCAAATTAATGCAGGCACAAGCCACCATCTTGCCCAAGCAACAACTCCCTCCCACTGGACAACCTCCGAATGCAGGTCATGGACAGGACAGCCCAGGAAGGCATTCCCTTCTTCCCTTCTGGCCTGCCCATGGCAGATTCTCAAATGTTTATTTCTGCTTCCCTCTCTGAATTTTAGTGGCAAATGGTCTTTATGTGGTCCTGATTCAACTAAATATTAAAGCTGGCTTTGGGGTTGGAGCATGGCTCTCTCCTTCTCTAAACACATGCATGCTTGTTAAAGGAAAATCCAAAATCTCTGTCTCATATCAGAAGAGCCACCTGGCATGAAACAGAGAAAATTAAAAAAAAAAAAAGACTACTATTTTATTGCCACTAATCTCATAATCTTTTGGTTTTCATTTGACTTTATTTCTTAAGGTATAAATATGACATCAAAATCTATAAGATTATTACTGTGGCCTGCCCCATATCCAGCAGAGCTGTAGCCATTTTGTTCTGTGCCTGCTAGTCACTGACACAGAAAAATAGCTTGACTCAGAACAGGGTCATGCTGACAACAAATCCTGTTATGTTCTGTATGGTCTAAGATTTGTTTATCTTAAGAAATTCCACAGCCATAAGTTCCACTGAGGACCAATCAGAATAAAGGTTAGCTAGATTGAGTCAGAGCCGACCACCAGACCAATTCCTGTACCTGCACATGAGCTCATTGTGGTTTTTACAGTTTTAGCCTATATAAACTGGATCTGAGAAATGTTCAAGGTCATAGCTTTCAGCTCCTGAGTCTGAGCTATAGCCCTGATTGAACAGTCTTGGGGTGAGCAGTCAATAAACCAGCCCTGTTTAACTGAGACCAGAGTTTGAGTGTTTTGTGTGGTGATTCCTGAACCTCAACAATTATTATGTATATATAAACTTTCTGTCATGATACTAGTAGATATACTATTCTAGAAATTCTAGAAATAAGCTTCATTTAGCTTCCTGTACATATTTTCAGGCTTGAGTCTGAAGCAGATAACTAGGAATGAAATTTGTGTACCTGAGATGTACAAAATAGATTATGATTCTCAAACCTTTCAGAGATCTGCTGAATATGACATTTAAAATGTCTAAGTTCTCTACAATAAACCATGGCCATTCCTAACAGCAACCTTTGAAGTCTACAAAAAGATGATGAAGCCTTGCAACAGTGACCCCACCTAAATTGTACTAACCACAGAGAAAAAATGCCCCATGCCTCTTCTGCTGCCAGGTTCTGCACAAAGAGAGAACACCTTCTGTGTTCTACCTAGCCATGACTGCCACTAAGATGACAAATACCATCCGAAGATCGGCTTCAGACTACAAACTATTCAGGACATTCAAATTGCTGACCTCGTCAGAGACTGACAAACATTTTTACAGAACTTTGAACTGAAAAAATACTTAATCCTAAGACTGCCAAATACAACCAAGCTGGACATTGTGGAAAGTTTGGCAGAAATGGCTTCATTGTTGTAATTAGTCTTACTATGTTTGAGTTAAAACTTCCTTTTTATTTAGATAAAAAGGGAGAAATGTTGCTGGATATTTGATCATACTGTGAACCCGAAGATTGTGTTCTTTACTGGAAAAACCCGTTTCTGGTTGTGATGTGGCTAGCACACATTAAATCCAAAAGTTTTCTGTTTATTGTAAACAGGATTAAATGTACTCAACTATAGGTCAAGAGGCAGAGCAAGCAACCAATTGGCAGGAAGTAAATGTAGGATTGTTAAGAAAAAAACACAGAGTGAGGGGCACACAGGAGGATGGATAGAGATATATATGGAGATGGCATGTAAGAGGGGCATTTCTTCTGGGATGTTAGCTAAGGAGGAAGATCAGCTTGGTGCTTTCTCTGTCTCTCTGAACTAGCAGGCTTTCACCATAGCATCTGGCTCCCAAGTCTTCATTGGTAAAATTGAACAGCTGAGATTTTGTTCAATTACCAGTACCGGCTGACAAGTAACAACCATTCTTAACTCTAGTTTCAGGAAATCCTCTGTCCTACTCTGACACCCGGCAGGGACATGGTACACAGACACATATGTGAGCAAATCACTCATACAAATAAAATAAGATAAATCTAAAAATATTTTTAAATAAATTACTAACATGAAAATTTCTAGTTCAAAGCACAACTATATTTCCTCCCCATATTTTTATTATGAGATATTCGAACAATCTTAAACATATATAGCCTATCATATTTGCTTTACATCTATTGTCTTTGTTTCCTTTTTGAACTTTTCAAGACAGGGTCTAACTATGTAACTTTGGCTATCATTGAACTCACTATGTAGACCAGGCTGGCCTTAAACTCACGGGGATCCACCTGCCTCTGCCTCCCAAGTACTGGGATGAAAGTCTTGTACCACTCTGCTCTGCAAATGTCTACTTTCTTAACAAAATAAAATATGAAAAATATTGAAATATACCATCTAATACTCTCAGAGTCTTTTTATTCCCTGAAGGATCTTATTCTTCTTTTGCTATTTCACAGACCTACAAAAGTCTGAAACTTATTTTTATATATAGAGAGAAGGATTATACATGCATGCATACATATATGCATACACATTCACAGACAATATATATCACAGCTCTGCTTATTTTTAAAATTTATTTTGCATATATTCTCCTGAAATATGCTTCTCTTTTGCAACATTGTACTTTTGAGGCTTGTCCAGGTTTATACATGTGTTTTTAATTCAGTTATTTTCATAGCTATTTGTATGATATTCATTAGATGGC